>NC_081421.1:106911678-107533249 GCF_949786415.1 Peromyscus eremicus | reverse complement strand
TTGAGAACCAAAGTTCAGAAACCATAAAGTCATTTCATGTGTCACTAGTTTACTTTGAGCAAGAACCTGTGAAGAAACTGCAAACTAATAGTGTTCTCTCCCAAAGTAAAGGTTAAATAATGTACTGCATAATACTTGCCAATGAGAAACAATCTCCAGCCATTGTTCCTGAAAGATGCATTTCCCGCTCTCTGGAATTATAATAATGTGAAGAATGAAGTCACTGGACTTGATGTGTGTGGGAGGGGTACATGCCCACATGACCAGATGAGCATGCACATGTATGCACGTCTGTACATATTCACGTGGAAACCAGAGATCAATGTTCAGATGTCTTCCGATTTGAGACAAGATCTCTCACCAAACCCAGAGCTCATCTATTCAGCTGGACTGTCTCTGAAATCCCATCCAATGTGGGGCTCCATACACCTCACTACATCGAGAGTGTACCTGGGTGCTGGAGCTGAGAGCCCAAGTCCTCCTGTTTCTGCAGCAGACACTCTACCAACTGAGCCATCTCCCTAGAAATTTTTTTGAGTATTTTTTCAAAGTTGTGATAAAGAAAAAGCTACCAATTAGGTAAAGGAAACTCCTAGAGCACTGAAGACCCAAGCACCTCCATTTTTTTCTCGTTTTCACTTTTGTAAATTGTTGTTTCTTTTTTTTCCTCTCTTTTTCAAACAGAACCTACAAGATTCTACTTAGCACATTCCCATTTTTTCCAATATTATATGTACAGAACCTAAAATAGGAATCTGAGAATGTGTTTTCTGTGAAAATGAATTTGGTAGCCAGGTTTAGGTAAATTCTCAGACAAATCTACTGAGACATGAATTAGAACAAAAATATTAAATGAATAATCAAATTCATAATAAAATGAAAAATTAAACATCAAATTAATTAATTAAAGTAGTTTAGCAAGATTAAATCCAACTGAGTTGTTAAATGTTATGCTTAGAATTATACAGAAATTACAAAGGTTGCAACAAAGGAGGCCTAACGGGCTTATAAATTTATCACATGAAAATTCTGTGAAGATAGGATGAGAAAATAAAACAAGGTTATTACATAACATAATACCACTTGGACTACATTAATTATAGGTACAATATTGAGAAAAATGCCAATATCATCATTTCTGTGATATTGATGCATATACATATATATGAATAGCTCCTTCAATTTGATTTATAAAAAAAAAAAAGGCAAAATTATATTCCAGGCATCAGACTAACCATCTGGGAGGGGGAGTGTGTAGATAAACCCTGAAAAGTTGTTGTGAACAGAGGAGAGAACATTGTTTTGTTGCAAACACTGGTGACACACTGTGTTACATACACCTGTGATACACTGTGTCTAAGAGGTTCAGACTTTTAAAGAGAAAAGCTCATTGGTATCCATGGAAGGTCTAGATTGGATTTGAAAATTTAGTTCAACATCAGGACTAATGGCTCAGAGCTGTAATCCTAGCTGAGGCAGGAGGATGGCATTTTCAAAGCCGTGAGACAAAATGGTCTAGGGCTGCAACTCAGTTACAGAACCCAATTCCCAATGCCACAGTAATTCTTTTTTAATTAAAGGTAGGTTAGTATGTTTCAGTCAACTTTTATCATCTAGAACGCACACATTGTCAACACATTCATCTCTCTGTAGTCAGGGACTGACACTTTCATGAGGTGGTGACATGATTTCAATACAAAGTAGCATGTGCTTTATAATAAGTATTTTCAGACTTCATATATTCATAAGGATCAAGTGCATGAATTTCTACATGCCAGCAAAACAAAGATCAATGAATGGTGAGGAGTAGTGTTGCAGATCAGTTGGTACAGTGCTTGTCTGGCACTCATGAAGCCATGGGTTCAGTCTGCAACATAAACAGGGCATGGGAGAGCAAGACCCTGCACCCTAGGACAAAGAAGGACCAAACTTCAAGGCCATCTTCAGCTACACATCCAGTTTAAGGCTAGCCTGGGCTACATGCCCCTGTATAACCTGTTCATTTAAAAAAAATACACTCCAGACATAATGTGAGAAAATTAATGTACAGGAGGCAGTGACAGCAGAGACCGGTATTAGAAGGTTGTTGAAACAGGATAAAAACTTCAAAGGTCTGAACTGAGTGACATGTTTAATTGGCCGGATGGATAGTGGCAACATCACCAGGCCAGGAAACACCGAACAGATTCCCCACTTTATTTGCACCACACCCATACATAGCAACTGTCGTAGGGCTTGAGAAATCGTTCCAGAGGGAAAAAACAGGTTGTAAATATAGATGTGCTAGTCATCAGTCTCCAGGCAGTCATCAGCCCTATGACTTGGAGGAAACAAGACTGCCCGGAAGGATGAGGGAAGAGACACAAGAACATCCACATGCAGGACTCAGTCAAGAGGAGCCTCAAACAAAACAGAAGAATAACTCCATGGAGCAAACAGCCCATCTATTCAAAGGGAACAGAACCTGAACACTCCAGAACCTTCAGTGACCAGTGCAAACTGTCTCTGCACAAAGGTAGAGGCCCCCAAACCATCAGGAGAAATGGTGGGCAGGAAATAAGGGAATGCATACCTAATGCAAAGCCAGGCTTGGCATTTTTGCCTATAATTTTTTCCCTTGTCCCAACCTTGCAAACTTAGCACCATCACTTCTTTCAAGAAGACAAATGAATTCAACGTGGGTACATGGCTTCCTGCCATGGACATGTCGTGACATATAGAGAATGCAGGGCTCAAATCCAGATGTATCCAGAGGTGAACTAATGCGTCTCCGAAGTCCTGATACTGCCTCTTCACTACAAGTATTTGGGGAGGTTGAGGATGGTAAGGTAGGCAGCCTCTTAGACATCTCACAAGAATTTGTTTGTTTTGTTTGTTTGTTTGTTGTTTGTTTGTTTGTTTGTTTGAAGATGGAGTCTCACTGTCTGGCTCTGGCTTTCCTGGAACTCTACGTAAACCAGGCTAGCTTCAAACTCACAGGAATCTGCTTGCCTCTATCTCCCAAGCATGGGGATTAAAAACATACACTACTACCCCTGGCTAAGAATCAATCTGTCTCTCTGTCTCTGTCTCTATCTATCTATCTATCTATCTATCTATCTATCTATCTATCTATCTATCTATCATCTATCTATCTATTTCTTAAATAGCTGAACTAGTTGATTTTTAAAATCAGCCCTGTCTTCAATAGTCCACAGTTATGTTTGATCACACAGGACTCATGACTTAGAATAGTTGCAGAATTCCAAGTACAAACTCCCATCACTTACAGTTCCTTTGAAATCCCTCTACTCTAAGATAACAGGGCTACAGGGATGGTAGTGGTTAGGAGTACTGCTCTTGCAGAGGACCCAGATTCAGTTCCCAGAACCCACATCAAATAGCGCAAATTGTGATAACTAATTGTGTATAGCTCCTTCTCAGGAGATCCTAAGCCTCTGGCCTCCTTGGGCACCTGTATGCACATAAGTGCACACACACACACACACACACACACACACACACACACACACACTCTGAAGGACATATAATTTAAAATAAAATAAGCTTGGTGTCACTTCAAACAGCCAAGAAACTGAGATAGGTTACTTTTCTTTCTGCTAAAAATAGAATTGCAGCCTTTGATCAGAGTCAATCACTCTCGATCCTGTGCTCCCACAGTGTGGAGCATCTTCTGCTAGGAAAGTAATTACAACTCCTTTGTCACGTAAAACTGATTTTTGTCTTCTACCCTGGACATTAACCATCACAAACTGCCTAGTTTAAGCTGGGCCCCAGAACATAGTATAAAGCCACTTTGGGTGGGCACAAAGCCAAAATGGATGGATTCAAACACATTTTGATAAGTGACCAATGCCCACTTTATACTCAACAGGTTAAGCCTCATTATCTACCACAGGAAATGTATCCTAGTGGAATGGGGAAAAGGCAGTCTAGGACACTGAACGAAATTTATAAAAGGTGGGTTCCTGAGGCATGAGATATTTTTCTGGGCATCAGTAACTACCAAAGTACAGAAAATTTAGTCAGTTCACTAAATTATGTTATAATGCCATGTCTGAAAATTTTATTTCCAAACATCAATTTTCTCTTAAACACATAACTGATCAGAGAAGTCCATACAAAGTAGCTGTTGAGACATGTAGTGAAGACATAACTTTGTAAGGAACTTTGAAATGTCCCCAGAAGCCCCCACCTCGTGCCCCAAGCTCTACTCTGTATATAGGCCTTGCTCTCAAAGGAGTATCTTCCCATTGCAGGCCCAAGACATACCTTTTTTTCTGATGACCAGACTTGACCGTCACTTGCCCAGAGTACTAGCATGATGGCATGCAGAGGCTAATGAGTGGTCATCCAACATGTTCAGAGAAATACAAGCCTAGCTTCCAGGAACACTACTAGAATACATCACAACGTGAAGCAAGATCAAGCAGGCTACAGGCTAGGTCCCTTGCCCACCACCACTCACAGTGTACAGCTGTGGCTCCATCGCTTCCGGTCAGGACACAGGAAAGAGCACCCTCTCATGGGGAAACTTGAATCCACTTGTGAAACACTTACAAATGTTTGTACATTGTTATCAGTAATTAATACTTCGGAGCACAGTTAACACAGCAACATTCTCTGATACCACAGCCGCAGGCCCATGGCTGGCTTCAGATCTCAGTGAAACGTATTATCAAATCACATTTAATCCATCAGGGTAATGAAATTGAATGGTCTTCGAAGCTGTTTATCCACGGCCCTTCAGTTGGGCACAGTGGCTCTGATCAAGTGGGATGCTAATCTGCCACTGTGGAGTGCTGTGAAACTAATCAAGGGATGTGCCTACTCATACCACCAAGCTGCCACGCTATCGAAACCATCTTTGTCGCTGTCCTGCATTATGAATGGAAGGCTATAGAAAGTCACTGGTGAGGCACAAATACTTTCTAGGTTCAGGGATGTTCCTACTTATAGGGATTAAGTATTAGACATCCTAAAGCTGCAAGGGACTGGGAGAAGATAAAAGGAATTTCAAAGCTTAGAGTATCATGACAGTGGCAATCCTTATTCCGTCAAAGGACACGGCATGGTAGACAGAGCCTATCTGTGAGAAGTTCCTGAGCCTCAGGCAGCTTACAGGTCAGCAGAGAGGCACAGGAGAACCACAAACCACACTGAGAGAACCCAGTTCAAAGTGCTGCTGTACCATGACAGCAGGCCAGCCATGATCAACCTTTGTTAACGCCTCCACTTTCAAGGAGTCCAATAACCTGACTTGGATCTAAAGGACTACCGATAATATACAGAATGACCTAGAAACTACCCAGCTAGAGACCTTAGGAACAAGGGTGCTGATTTACTAGGGAATGAACTCTCTCAGAGAAAACAGATAAAGCACATTCTTTGGAACACAACAGATTCCGTTTTAGAGAAATGAGACAGCAGACGGGAGAAAGCATTTCTTGCAGGCAGAGATGTCTGGGAAAGCAGGATGAGTGAGTAAGAGGCCTGACGAAGCCGGGAGATCCCTCTCACTCGATCCGTGCCTGAGATGGCAATGTTCCCATCCATCAGGAAGGCTGGACAGGGGTTCCACATTAGCAGTGGCTTTAGCTAAAATTCAGCTGCATATTCTAACCACAAGACTCTAATTTGTCAGACCCAGACCCAGACCTGAATTAGACTAAGAGATTAAAAAAAAAAAGAAGGGTAGGGCTCTGTGACAGATGGTGAGCTGGATTCCCAAGGCTACCCCTATTACTAAAAATCTCAAAATTCAAACAACTCTTTAGTATACTACGTGTTCACATTTTACACTCAAAACAGGTCATAACTATTTGTTCTAAAACACCAAAATAATCTATTCTGGTGTTAAATGTCCCTAACCTGGTTAAATTTTTTTTTTTCAATTTGTGACCTAAATTCCTGATGCTGCCAAACACTGGCTCATCTGAGTATGTGTGATCTCATACTCAAAGAAGTAACCTAAGACTCGAGCCCTTGGTTAAAGCACAACCCAGCTTTTACTCAATCAGAATTCGAAATCTCGGAGATCCTGGCACAACTGCAAAGCCTTTCGTCATCCTGGGACTCGCTTTTTCAATATACTCCTAAGTTTTACACAGGGCCAAACAAACAGGATTCTGACCAGAGTGAGAGCAACGGAGATTCCTTTCCTGATGGTGAATACAGAAAATCGTAAGTTAATAATAATATTTTACACAGGCCACTGGAGTTCCCCCACATCTTAAATGCCTTGAAACGAAACTATTTCTATGTGGGGAGGACAGCGGACCCTGGGCTATCTGAGCCCATGTGCCAGCACAAAAAGAAAGTGGAGCATTGGCGAGCTCAAGTCGACCTGCTTGAAGAAGGTACACAACCCAGAGTGAGCTGGCTCAGGTTCCAAGCTCATCTGTGAAAAGGGCTTAGGGCAGACACCTCACTTACTAGGTCTCCTGAGTGGTGTGAATTCAACACCTGAGTGCTTCTAACACTGTTTAGGTACAGGAGAATTGGGTGCAGCCTCTATTATTCATATACTAGTCCCAAAAGTTTGTTATTGGTATTTTTGTACTCAGCCACTTCCTATCCAAATGTGTGATGTCTTTCTAACATCTGTTTTAATTTGTAAACTCACGGCTACAAACTTGCATTTGTACAGCGATGGAGGTATGCAAGGCTTCACAATTGCTTGCCACTTGGCCTTCCTGAAACTTACTTTCATCATTAACCTGTAAAGAAATCACCACCAGCCATCAACCACTGAGGAGAATTAATGTATACACACTTTCCCCTCCCCCAGTTCCAGGGACACAGCCCAGTGCCTTGCCCATGCTGGGCTAGTGCTCCATCACTGAACAGGGTGCACAGCCTTCTGCGGACCTTTTAACTAACAGGGAGCCATGGAACTGAGGCTCACAAATCAAGAAACTATCAGATGTCTATAAGCCAATCTGGACTTCAGTTGAAGAAAACTTCAAAATAGAACTCCACAACTTAAAAACTGAAATTCATCTCATAGTTTGTCTACTAATCTGTACATGTAACAATTATGGATCACCTTCCTATAGTGTAACAGGCTCTCTGCTAGAGCTGAAGATACAAAGACAAATAAAGCAAGACCCTCTCTCTAGATCAGTTCTTTACTTTCCTAATACTGTGACCCTTTAATACAGTTCCGCACGTTGTGGTGACCCCCCCAAAACATAAAATTATTTCTGTTGCTATTTCATAATTGTTAATTTGCTACTATTATAAATTGTAATGTAAATACCTGTGTTTTCTGGTGGTCTTAGGTGACCTCTGTGAAAGGACAGTTCACCCTCAAAGAGGTCGTGACCCGCAGCTTGAGAACCACTGCTCTAGGGCTTTCTGCCTCCTGAGGTGGGGAGACAGACAACTGAACAAACCATGGCAGCAACCTGTTTCTAGCAAGGTGGTCAGTGCAGGAGTTGGGGTGAGTCCCTCGACTTCAGCTGACCGTGTCAGGAGAGGTGCAAGAGAGGAGTCCGAACTGAAGAATGAATGTCTGGAACTAAGTAACAACAAGTACTGCTGTGATCCCAAGAACCAGGCCCACCCCGGGAAAGCTAACACTAAATACATGGAACAAACCACCAAGGCTAGACTTCATCGTTAAAAAAAAAAAAAAAAAAAAAAAAAAAAAAAAAAGTTTAAATTTCTTTGTAAAAAGCAGCACGAACGCTGACTCAGGTTCTGTCATTTTAAGAGAATGTGCATTACACTTTTAATTTAATCTGATAAAATGGCATTGCTTACACGATCCTTAAAAACCAATGTCAACAGATGGCTCAAAGCCCACTCAGCACAAACAAGGACTCAGCAGAGCTGGTGCCATGGTTTTGAACTTCTCATGGCCCATACATCTTCCAGCTGGATGGTGTCCAGGGGCGCTTCCAGGCCACAGGATGACAGGAGGGCTACGAAGGCAAGAACGGCACTTGTGAGTTACGAAAAACTACAGAGAATAGCAGTTTGAGATGTACACACAGAAGGGTTTTTTTTTTTTTTTTTTTCTTTCAAAATTTATCAGGTCATTTTCTCTTGAAATCAAAGTCTGGACAATGACTGACACATTTAATCACCCAATAAATCCAGTATAGGTTGAATAACGTATCTTCTCAAACATCGGAAATGATTGTTTTAAGAACAAATATTACAAAATAAAATCTTCGAGTTCAAGCGAAAGTTCAAGGTCAGATAAAAAAAAAAATTAGCTTTGAAATTCATCAGACAAGGCCAATTCAAATGTCCAAACAAGAAAAGCGCCCTCAGCACAGCTGTGCCGCCACCTTCTCCTCCTCCAGTCCTGAGTGGGCTGAAGAAGGAACCTGCCCGTCACCGTGCATAACCATTCAAGTCAGAACTTAAAAACAAACACTCAAACACACAGAATTTGTCTCTGTTTATAGCTTAAGATCACACGTGAAAACTCCACAGCGCTCAATCGTTAAACAAGTATTTACTGAGAATAGAACAGGCAAAGCATTGTAGTAAACGCCACAGGTCTGATGGACCACACTTTCAAAACACAACTCTGAATACAAACATTGACCACCTTTATGCACTTTCAAATAGATGCAGCAACCTTAAGATACGGGTTAGGATCCCATGTGCTGCAACTTCCAAAGCATTCTGGTATTCCTTAGAAATAAATGCACATTTTGAGTTAGAACTAGCAATTCTTTCCAAAGAGCGGGGAGGAAGCACAGTTGTTGTGGAAAGCGAGGACTTCACAGCTCCCAGCAACTATTTTCTTAATTTACACACACACACACACACACATACACACACACACACACACACACACACACACACACTCGCAGGAGGCAACGTGCCACCAATCAGAAGCAGCATCTAGAAATTTCTGATCCCTCCTCGCTTGCCTTCATCTTCTGCGGGCACATTCAACATTTCTAGTTGCAAGACACCGAACTTCACAGAAAATCATTCCCAAAGTCTAAAAATCCAGCTGCTGTGTATTTTGCTACGAGGCCAAAGCATAGATTAGGGAGTGTAAGGGAAAACACAAAGCCCCTTTCCTGTTGTGTTCAACCTGCAGCCCACAGGCCCTTGCATCCCAGGGTAGCTATCAGCGAGCATGACCCAGCACAACAGAGGGGGACGATGCAATTGAGCACCCCCATTCCTTCCTATGATGGTTTCAAAAATATCTACTTTAATTTTAAAAATGGAGTATTTTCATAATACTATTGCTACTTGCTTAAGCGGGACTCTAATTTCTGCTACCCTAGTACAGGCTGAAAACGGATTTGAGACCCTAGCAGTATGACGGGGTCCCCAAGTTGACGGCACATCAGACTTCAGCACTCTTCTGAATCCCTAATCAGGAAGGAATATGTGCTTTCCCACAGACACAAAGTGAGCCTGGTAATTTCATACATGAGGCAGAAGTACCGCAAAATAAAACAAAATAAAATGCTGAAGCACTGAAAACAGACGTACTAAGGACTCAGCTTGCAAGGCCAAAATCCCATTTCAGGGCCCATGTCCTTCTCACTGCATGATTACATCCAGTGATAGCACTGGTGATACTTTCCCCTGAAATTCCTCCGGAAATTAACATACTCATCAAGAACAGCAGTGTTGGCCAATGCCATCACCACTAATTCAGACAGAGGCTTACAGCAGCAACTTCAAGATATAGTACTTTTCGGCATAGTATACTATTTCTATCTCTGGTTACACACTTTAAAAGAAAGCCATGTTCATCAGTATTTCCTCAGTAAACCTCATGCCAAGATCAAACAAGATTATAACAGTTTCCCAAACACAGCAGCAGAATGGTATATTTCCGCTAATACAGAAATATAGCAAATATGTTTCTACACAGCTCGTGGTTTAGTAAAGCAAATGGGAAAGAAAATGTAACAAGATCCTAGATCAAACAAAAAAGTGTCTACTCTCAAGCAAAAAGAGCCATTTTTTTTCCACAGGAACCATTCGCTTACCTGCATTCTAGGCTCACCTATACCATTTCAACTACTCTGTTTTCATTTCTTTGGTTATCTAGAAATGCCATTACAAGCTACTGCTGTAGGCCAGCATCATCGTGGCTTTGAATATTACCAACTGTGACCATTCTAGAAGGACCTGAAAACACATAACATGTTGTCATTTGTACTTAGGTGCCAGCCGTGAGTAAATTCCTGCTGCCAAGGAAACACCCGCCTTCTTTATCCCACATGATGGAAGTGGTCTGTTAAGTTAGAAGACAGAACCTACAATTAGAGAAGAATTCAAGATCTCATCATATCCCTCTTAAATAACAAGTGATTTCTGTACCAGCAAATTGCTGAAACTCGGACACAATTATTTTTTAATGATCATAAAATGTACCGCTGAGTCGTTCTTTGCCTACCATCACAATTCCTAAAGTTCCAGCACATTCTCACAAAGCCTTCACAACGGTGAGCTAGACTCACTAAATAAAGGATGGAATGGGAGCAGTGCTATTCCCTGACAACAACACTCCAAATGGACTCTGTATTTGGCTTATAATTAGTTTCAACTTTACACAGTGGCACAAAAAGATAAGGGAAACCATATGACGACAATTGTCAAAGTTGACTGCTGGGCATCCAAGTCACACTTTTGAGTCTCTATAATTACCATTTTAAACAGGTCATGAAGAAGAAACTGATTCAAAATGGCGTATTTTTACTGAACATCAATGTCAGCATAAATCTCATTAACTAGATTCTAAGGCAGCTAGGTTGTTACCTTTTCCTGGCTATCTTTAAATTATAGTGTCTATTAAGCAAGAGTTTGTTTCTGCACTTTTAAACAGTAATAACAACAAACAACATTGCCCTTAGTTCTTCTAAAAAGTGATAACATTTAAAACCACTGGAATTTCCCAAAATCTCAGTCTCCTACAAACTGTTTTGGGCACATTGAATTTGTGTTACATTTATTTTTAAAAAATCCTGAAAGTAAATACTATTGAATACATCAACCTAATTTACAATTAGCAGCATTAATCTGTGTTCACTCAAGTACATCATCCATGTCAGAACTATGTCACTTGTGGTATTAGCTATACCAGCAAATGCCTTTCTTAAGAGCCAGCGCTGACGTAAACTTTACCCACCAAATGCTGAGGTTTAATGATAATGAATTTCAATTAATTATACTATACTCCAAAGGAAGGCCAGACAAATGAAACAAATCAACTGATGGCAAATTAATTTATTAATTAGTTACAGTGTAAGTAAAATAAATTTGAAAATAGTTCTTCTTGATAGCCCCCAAGTGTTATTTGCTACTTTGTTTCCATATGCAAATACAATCGTCATGAGCAAAGTATCGTATTCTTGTTTTCTTTTTTAAATAGTCACACCATTATTTCTCAGCTACAAATACTGATGGCAAGCATCGGCCATTACTGAGTAACAGTAATTACTTGACTCCTGCACACTCTTGCTTGGATGATCTTAGACGTCTTCCCAGAATTTCTGTACTTGCACCTGACTAAGAGTTCAAAGGTGACAGAAGGCAAAACAGCTATCTCCCCAAAAGCAAAAGCAAACATCTGCAGAGGAGAGCAGAGCACAACCTACAGGACTCTTCCCAGGAATCTACCCTTTGACAGCCTGCCAGACTCTGAAATGTCTATTATTATAATCAGTTTGGGATAAGGTAAGAGGCCCATTATAAAATATGGGAAGATGAGAAATGAATTGTCCAGAGCCAGAATACTGCCCCAAACTCGACATCACAGTGTGCTCTGCTCCACATACTTTTAACTGTCACAGAGCAAAACTTTACAGCCACACAGGAACGTTACAGAGAGGACAGAGGAAAGCGACCAGAAAGCAAAGCTGCAGTAACTTTTTGAGTAGACTGTAGAGGACCCAGAACACAGGGTACGCTGCGGGTGGGGAAGAGAGCTAGTTATGCTATTGACTGCAGTCTTCTACTGATTACAGCATTCAGTGTCTTTAAGACATAATGTGAGCCAGGCATGGTGAAACACTTCTGGAATCCCACTCTGAAGACTGCGCAAGAGTTTCTTGAGTTTCCAGTGAGCCTTCAACCTATATACAGTCTTTCTCAAAATGAACACTGGGTATACTCCAAAAATATAAATAAGTAAATGGATCAAATTACACTGGTTCCTAACAAACAGCATGCCAAAATGTTTTCTCTGAAACCTAACAACTTTATATCTGTTTTTAAATTTAAGGACAGTCAAATAAAACCAGCAGATTTGCTAGTTGAGGTAATTTTTTTCTGGAAGTAATCTAAGTGAATGCTGTTCATCTCTCCAGCCACCATCCCTCTTTCATTCTTGAAGTTTAAAGGTTCTGCACATGCTGTAGCAGATTCAACAAGCCTCAACACTACCACAGTTGACACGAAGACTCAAAACTCAACCTACCTTTCTAAAGTTGCATTCTAGAAGCACAAATCAAGACAGCTGTAGAAAGCTGTCATCATACACTATAAACAAAACCACAAGCACATTGTCATTGTAAACAGCAATTTGTCATCCAGCAAAAGCCATATCATAGCAATAAAGAAAACTGTAAAAAAGCCATGGCATGCCAAAGGATTGATCTGAATATATGTATCAAACAGAGCTACAGATGCACGTTATAAAAGGAAACAAGGCCTCAAGAGCAAAGACAGCTCCTCAAAGGTAAACCATTTCCTGTGTTAAGGAATGATTTCAAGAATGACCAATGACAGGAGGTTCTCAGAAAATCTGGGGTAAATCATGTTTTTGCCTAATACGTATTATGTATATTTTTAATAAAAAAATTAATTCTATTATTTTTCCCAGTCAGCATACGTGTTGCTTTCTGCTTATTAAACGTGTATATAATATTCAAGGAGGATCAAAATGGATTATCATCTCAAAATACTAATCCTGAAAAATCTTATGAATGACAAAATGTTCACCAGAACCTTATGTCAGGACTTTGAAGCCAATGACATAAAACGTGCAAGAAAGCATAAGAGAACCAAAGCCATGGCAGTGTGCCCACCTTAAACTCAGGAGTCATCAATAATTTTTTTCTATAAACAAAATCTTCCAGTAGGATTCCCATCAAAACAGGTAGGAGATTAACGTTTCCTATTTTGGATCTACAGCCCACATTTATAATTCACTTCTGCAAAAATACATAAATCAAAATTTTGGAGTTATGGGTGTGCCTACGTACTAATGGAAGAAGTCATGTATAATAACACAACACTGAAACATAAGGCAAAAGAGCTATGAACCGGTTGAGCACTGGCTCTGCCATATTAACTGATAAGCACATCAAGAATGGATGAGCAATTAGTTTAAGTTTATGACAATGTCAATCTAAATTCACATTTTAAAAATCCACATTTTGAGATTTAAGACACGGAATGTGACATTACATGTACACAGTACTTTTTTTTCCACTACCAACACAAAGTATCATGTGAATTGTAAACTATTACCTTAATTGTTTAGAAAACAAGTTATCTTTTAATTGGAGTTACACCTAAATTTCATACAGTACACAGATGTCGGTCATTCTCTGGTATTTTACTCAAAAGGTCTTAATTTTTAAGCCAACAGAAAGCCTTTAATACAACACAGTTCTTTGGAATGGATTTGCATCGAGTGTTTACATAAGGATCCATGCCTGCAGAAAAGATAGTTCTGCCTCTGTAGCTCTATTTTTTTTTTTCAGATCTATCCCCTCTTTATTTTGACTATGGACCCTACTTTGAAGTAGGAATGATACCAATATAACCAAAAGGAGAGATCTTTTATTCTCTCATAAAAGAGAACATAAAACACACACACAACTTTAAAAACCTAAAAACCGAGTAAATGTGAAAGATAGCAGGGATCCTTTCCTAAGACTCCAGAGACTATGTATCGACTATGTATCGTGGTCTTTGGGTGCCGGGTTACTTTCACCTAAGTGTTCCTGGAGCAAAAGACTTGATTGCTTTGCACTCTAGCTGAATGCTCTGGCTGCATAAGACACCATCTCTGTTCATATAACACACACACACACACACACACACACACACACACACACACACACTATCGCTGCTTCCAGTTTCAGAGGCATACTCTGCACAGGCTGGTGCCCATCTTGGCTTTGCTCAGTACCCTGACCCCAAGAATAAATGACACTATTTAATCCTTGCGGATCTTCGGTTCCTCCCCCATTCCACATTGTAATACAGTGAGGATGGTGGGATCCCTCCTCCACAGGAGTATAGAAAGGGCAACCACGTTGTCCCCTTCCTCACCCCAAGCATCCCCAAGGCTTCTCCTAGCCAGCAACCCAGAGCCATCTCTGCCAGTTGTACACAATACATGTCATCCTTGGCAATAAGAGAATCAAATAGCCCGTTACCAAGGGGGTGTCAGGAGCCTGGGGGAAGGGGGCAGGGTGAGCTTCCCACCCTAGAGGCATGCACCAGCAGGGAACCCTTTAAGAGCAATGACAGGTCGGCGGCAGCCAGCCATGGGTGACAAGGGAGGTCGACGGAGGACCGCCACCGCTCGCGTCGCTCCGGGCCTGCAGGGAAATCCCGGGGCGGTGGGGGTGGCTCGGGTCGTCCGCCGCCTGGCGCTGCCCCCACGCCGCCCCGCCGCCCCCCGCCCCCGCGGCGCGCGGCAGCCGGAGCTGGGCTCCCCCCACGCTCTCCCGCTCTCTCGCGAGTCCTGTGCAGGCCCTTCCCGCGGAGGGGGAGGGGGCGCCCCGGGAACTGCTGCAATGGAGCGCCTGGAGCACCGTGCCCGGGCGAGCCAGTCCGCGGCAAGCCACGGCCACATAAAAAAATGCCCTATTAATTTTTTAAAAGCCATAAATCACCTCCCCTCCCTCTACAAAGAGCAAACCATAAACCCGATCCCATGCAAGCCCGCGAGCAGCCACCCACTTCCTATTTCTGTCACAGCAGCTACACCCTGCCAGCAGTCACCCCCCTCCCCGGGCGCCCCCTCCCGCCACCGCCACCCCCGCCACCGCCTCCCAGGCGCTTAGCCATTTGCCAACTGCTGCCCCCCGTCCACCAAAAAAAAAAAAAAAAAAAAAAAGCCCCTATTGAGGCCGGGTGGGCGGTGTGGGGGCAGGGCGCGGCGGAGGAGGGGGATCGCCGCTTGCAGGAGATCCTAGAAGGTCCCCGGCGCGAGCTGGAGAGGGGACAACCGGGGCGGGGGAGGGGCGGCCGGGCGCCTGCGGCACTCGGTGCACCCCGGGCCGCCGCGGCGCTGCGCTTACCTTTCACCACCCTGTCGGTTGTCGACAACTTGGGATCAATCGCCTTGGGCTCGGACATCTCCAGCCGCCGGGAGGGGGGGACAGCGACGCGCTGCTCGTCCCGTCCGACTGCACACCCCGACCGCACCGGCGGGCCAGACACTCAGCGCCGCCGCCGCCGCGCTGCAAACCGCTCGGCTGGAGCTCCGGGCTCTGGGCTGGCTCGAAAGTTACTGCCGGCTCCGCGCGTCCCTCCTCCGCCGCCGCCGCCTTCACTCCTCCTCCGCCGCCGCCAGCCCCGCCGCCTCGCTCCGGGCTGCGCGTGTGTGCTGGTTATTTATTTATTTTCTGAGCACGCCTCCCGGTTCTTCTTTTATTCTTGGGGACGGGGCGGGGGATGGGGAGGAGAAGCGCACGCGAGCACCCACCCCGGCACCGACACCGGGCGCCGCGCAATGGAGCCCCCACGCGCGCACACGGTCGGGATTAAGACCGATCACATGGGGAGGGCCGGGGGCGAGGGAGGAGAGGCAGGGCCGTGGATGTCAGCGCCGCCAGCCGCGCCTCGGCGTCCCGGTGGCGGAGAGGCGGCTGCCGCTGCGGCCGCCGCTGCTTCCCCACGCCGATTGTCGCCGGCCGCCGCCGGGGCCGCGGCCGCCGTGGACGTCCCGCCGCCGCGCTCGCCCGCGATACTCCTCTGCCTCGCGGCGCCGCTGCTTCTCCACGCACAGGCAACAGCCGCTGAGCTTGGTGGACACAGTCCGGGGCACAACCTCGCCTCCGCCGCCGTGCCGGCCGCCGCCACCACCGCGCCCGCCTCCGCCTCCTCCCCTTCCTCCTCACCGCCCCCGCCTCCAGCGCCCGGGCCACCTCCTCCTCGGGGCCCGCCCTCCGGCCCGCCCCCACGCCGTACTTTCACAAGCTCATAGGCTGCGGCGTGCGTCCCTCACCGCTAAGGCGGTGGTCTGCGCTGCCGCCCCGCCCCCGGCTCTGTTTTCTCCCGGGTGCCACACAGTCCCGCGGGCCTTGCAATCTCCACCGCCCAGGGGCTGCTCAGGTGTCACTGAGGTGGGCAGAGAGGAGGGAGGCTGGGCCGGGAGCACGGTCCGGGAGGAGCTGGGCTGCGGAGTGCCACCGCGCCTGCCCGCCCCCTGGGTCCCGCACACACTCCCGGGTGTGTGACGGCGGCTGCGAGTGTGTGAGTGGCCCGCAGGAGTGAGATCGGAGACCCGGGAGGGAGGAAGGAGGAGCGCCCGGAGCTCCGGGCCGCGGCGCAGCTGCTGTCGCTGCCGCAGCTGTCCAGGGAGGATCGCCAGGACGGCGACGCGTAAACAGCTTACCTTGGGGAGGCAGCTCTGCCTGGGCTAGGTGGAGGCGGGTTACTGCTAGTGGAGTGGTTAGTACGCGTGCACAACTTCACGGGAAGAGGGAGAAAGTGTGTTTCGGCGCTGGGGGACGCCGTGGCTGGTTATCCAAGGAGGATGGGGATGGACTGGAGTCTGTGCGACCCAGGACGCCCTCGGGTCTCCTAGGAATTAAAAGGAGTCGGAAAAACTCAAGAGAGTTAGCTTTGTCCTTGTTCACACGTGCAAGCAGTCACTGGGGGCCATAGGTGACACTAAAAGTCTTGCTCCTTCCAGTTAGTCACTTGGTGCCCAAGGTGTACGTGCAGGGCCTTGGAGCCTTGCTGAGGATTCTCACCAGTCAGTCCCTCATAAGAAGGAAGTAAGGAACAGAGAATGAGATTCTGGTGGCCCAGTTAGTTCCTTTCAAACAGCTCTGGCTTAAGGAAGGGTCTCTCTGCAGAAGGTTCTCTGTGCACAGCCTTCTCCCTGGCCTACCTCAACCCCAGCGACCAGCAAGGAAATTATGCAGAAGGCTGAATACATTTCTAACCCTCGTTTTCCTTCAATATCAGAGTTTTCCTGTTTCCTGAATTGAACTGTAGGCCCAATAAAATGCCTAATAAACGTTTTGGGAAGCTAGGAGATGGAGCCAGGAGAACTGTTTTGGCGACAGGGATTAGATTAAACTCAAATCCGAAAAAAATAAGTTTTAATAGCAGACTGGTGGCGCTGGAGCATGACGAGTGTGTGGCTTCAAGAAATTGGAGCAGACACTAGAAAGAGCAGCCCTGTAGAGGCCTGCTAGTCAAAAGAAGAGATGGAGTGGGTGGGAGCATCCCACCAGCAAAGGGAGGCTGCCCCTGGTGGCCAGATTCTGCTGCCAGCTTGGGAACCTCTATGGCCCTTGCCTTCAGTAAGTCTGCGTAGTCCAGTGGAATTTTCAGGGAACATAAAATTACCTCCAAGAGGTCTGTCTAATCTCCCCAGTGAGGGGTTGTTGCAAACAGCCTCCTTGGCAAGAGCAGAGCTAGTTGCCAAGGCAGATTTGGGAAGCTGGACCCTGGCCAGGTGGCTGGCAGAGAGGGAGGGATGCCAAGACCTGTGGGTGAAGAGGGCCTACTTCAGGAAAGACTAGGAAACCTTATCTGGGGATACCTAACGTTTAGGGCCAAGACTCGCTCACCCACATGCTGCACACAGATGCGGTGCAACTGTTATTTAGGGTAAAACTTCCCCTGGGTACCAGAAAAGCACCCTTGAACCGGGATCAGAGGCTGAAAGTGTCAGCCACATTGAAAAGTTTTATGATAGAGATAGGAACTGAAGGAACACCTTTCAGACACACCCTTCAGTCCACCACAAGTCTAGAACAGCACCTAGCTAAGGTATGTGTGGGGGGAAAATGAATCAGGATCACATTGTAGCACATCTTCCTATTATCAGATACTTTTAACGCCTGTGTATGGGTCCATAAGCATTGTAATGCAGACACATCTTAGGTAAAGTAGGACTCAAGTACTGCGCAGGCACACATCAACCAGGAACTAGCCAGGTCCAGACACCTGGCTATTCAGCCAGACAACCAAAGCATCTGTTGGTCAGATGTCCCTTCA
This sequence comes from Peromyscus eremicus, assembly GCF_949786415.1. Lineage (NCBI taxonomy): Eukaryota > Metazoa > Chordata > Mammalia > Rodentia > Cricetidae > Peromyscus > Peromyscus eremicus. Next base: position 107,515,057 of record NC_081421.1, on the reverse strand, counting down.
GACAGCCAGCTCTCTGCCATCACCATCCTTTTCTCTGTCTTCTTAAATCCTGTTAGACTCCCCAAACAGTTCGTGACTATATTCCCACTGACAAAGATTAACTTACATTTGGAATTCACATGTTCAAGGTGGTAACTTCAGTTTCCAGAAACTGACTTTGGAAATGTCCTTTGCTCATGAAGAAAAAGTAAGATTAAAAACATTGATATAAAACAACATTTCAACCTGGTGGTGGTGGCATATGCCTTTAATCCCAGCACTCTGGAGGCAGAGGAGGTAGGTGGATCTCAGTGAGCAGAGTGAGTTCCAAGCTAGCCAGGGTTACACACAGAAACCCTGACTCAAAAAAATAAAAACAAAAATATTTCATCCACTAAGAAAAAAATATATGCTTTTTCTTCCTTAGTTTAATTCTCTCTAGGAAGCAGCGTTCCCACTGGGAATTCCATTTCCCAGCCTGACCATGGTATGTCTATGTGATTAGTTTTTTGGTATTGATAATATAAGCTAAAGTGGTCTGTGACTTGCTGGCCAGAGTGATGGGGCAGCTGATCCACGTCCTTCCATCTGTAAGACTCTCTTTAGCTGAATACAAGAGCCTTCTAAGACCCTGGTTTGGGCGGAGGATCAGATGAACGGAGCCAAGTCTTGTAATTACCACGTCAAGAAATGCTGCTCATCTCCTAAGAAAGACTGCCCGAGGCTTTAACTGAAAAAAAAGGACTCATTTTTGTGTTAGTCTGCTAGGACTTATTCATTAGGAAATTAATATACAATAGTTACTTATTTTATTCCAAAGTAAAATATCTACTAAAATACAGAAGTATTACATCATTGTTACATAAGAGAGCAACCATAAGACTAAAAACATTCCCCTCTGTTTTAATACATGAGCATCCAATCTTCATTTCTGTAAATGAACAATTCATTTGCCAGTTATGTCTTGAACAACTGTGCAAGGTACTGGCTCTGTAGTTGCAATTTTCTTTGGGCCACCAACCAGCTCCCAAATAAAGACACAGAGACTTATTATTAATTATGAATGCTCAGCCTTAGCTTAGGTTTGTCCCACTAGCTCTTTTAACTTAATTTAACCTGTTTCTATTCATCTATGTTTTGCCTTGGGGCTTTTTACTTACTTTTCATTCTGTATGTCCTATGTAGATGCATTTCTAAACAGTCTTATTAAATAAGAAACACAGAGCCAAATATAGGGGTGAAAGCTGTAGAGATTAGGGAAATAGTGAGAGTCACCAGCTAGCCTGAACTCACCACACCGCCATAGCTTCCCAAGCAAGCAAGCTACTTCCTGTCCACCCAGGCTTTTATTGCCTTGCTGTTCTGCCCTCTCATTGGCTCTTAGCCCAGCTACCTCACTTCCTTGTCACAGCCTGTCTGTACAGGCCTCCAGGTCTCTGTGGTTGGTATTGGAATTAAAGGCATGTGTCACCAGGCTTGGTTGTTCCCTAGTGTGTCCTTGAACACACAGAGACTCAGCCATGTGATTGGATTAAGGGGGTGTGCTACCACTGCCTGACTTTTGTTTATGGCTGGCTATGTCCTTTGATCTCCAGGCAAACTTTATTAACATACAAATAAAATATCACCACATTTCAGCACAAATAAAATATCACCACAGTCCTACTTTCCTGCTTCCTCTGTGCCTGGCTGAGTGGCTCCTGGCCTCTTCCTCTTACTTACTCTCCCTGCCTGGAAGCCCCACCTACTCTACCTCTTCCCTCCTTATTGGCAATTCAGCTTTTTGTTAGACAGGCAAGGTAAAACAGCAATACATCTTTACATAATTAAACAAATGCAACATATCATTACAAAGTTAAACAAATATTCCACAACATAAATACAATACATCTTTACATAGTTAGACAAATTCAGCACATCTTTGTGTAGTTAAACAAATATTCCACAACATGGCTCAATGGTTAATAAATGTGAGGGATAGAGGTTCAGTCACTTAGCTCTCTTTGGTCTTGATGGATAGGTCTTACATAACATGCTATCTTTGCAGACATGGATGTGTAAAGTTCTGCTTCCACACAGAATAATTTACTATTCTCTTCATGGATGAACACTGAATAACATGCTTGAGGGAGGATTTGTGGGTTTGGAATCCACTGCATTGAAATGATCCACACAGTTTTTTTCTCACTGGTGAAAATCATAGACAGTGAAAACAATTTGTAGTTTTTATTATGTGCTGTTCTGGCCAAATTTTGTTTTGTTTTGTTTTGTCAATTTAATACAAGCTAGAATTATATGGGAAGAAGGAATCTTAATTGAGAAATTGCCTCCATAGGATTGGTCTGTAGTCGTATCTGTGTGGCATTTTCTTGACTAGTGATTGGTGTAGGAGGACCCAGTCCACTGTGGGTAGCGACACCACTGCAGATGGTCCTGGGGTGATAAATAAAGCAGACTCACTAGGCGGCAACTCAGTAAGAAGCACTCCTCCATGGCTTTTCCTTCCGTCTCTGCAGTCCTGCCCTAACTTCCCTCAGTGATAAATTATTACCAGGAAGTATAAGAAGAAATAAATCCTTTCCTCTCAAAGTTGCTTTTGGTCATGTTGTCTTATCACAGAAATAGAAATCCTAAGACATGTGCTTTGTTAGTTCCAGAGGAAACAAATAAATAGGTAGATAGTAGATAAATAAATGAGAGGGAAAATGGAAAAGAAAAGAGAAATAAAAAAAACAGGTTGAATATACTGTATTCTGTATCCTATTTTTGAGAATAACCTATTTTTCAGTTTGTGGACATTTCCTTGGTTCACTGGAATGAAATCAACTTAAATCCCCTTAATTTCTAAATTCAGTTACTCAGCATTTTGTTGAGAATTTTTGTTTCTGCACTCAAAGGGGAAATTGAATTATGATTTTCCTTCATTGTTGTGCCATTGTCTAGTTTGGGTATCAGGGTAATGCTGGCTTCATAGTTTGGTAGTATTCATTTCTATCCCATTTGATAGAATAGTTTGAACAATATTGGCATTTCTTCTTCCTTGAGTAGTTGTTAGAGTTTGGCACTGAATCTATCTGGTCCAGAGCCTTTCTTTGTTAGGATACTTAAAAAAAAAAACAAAAAAAAAAAACAAAAAAACAGAAACACTAAAATGAAATAGCATGAAGTGAAGAAAGGAACACAAACTTCCAGTGTCTCATGTAGCCCAGGCTGACCTGGAACTATGTAGCAGAGGATAACCTTGACCTTCTGATCTTCCTGTCTCCATTATGAGTACTGAGATTACAAGCATGCATCAACATACTCAGTTTTATGCAATGCTGGGAATAAAACTTTCTGCATACTAGGCAAACATTCTCCCAACCGAAGGTCATCCCCATCCCTATTTTCAATATCATGTCTCATTATGGGTTTAAGCTATTAATGGCATGTTGATCTCATTTTAGTAGATTATAGATGTTTAGGAATATATCTATTTCTTCTGGACTTTCCAGTTAATTGACATATAGATTGTATTTCTAGGTTTTGTTTATCTTACTAATTTTATCTCTTCTATCTTTCATTTGGTTAGTTTTGTCAGAAATTGTCAATATTGTTTATTTTTCCAGAAAAATCAACGCTTTGTCTAAGTGATCCTCTACATTATTGTTTTAGTTTCCACTTCACTAATTTCAACCCTAATCTTGATTATCTCTTGCTCCTTCTTGCATTGGGGCTTGGATTGTTTTTGTTTTTCTAAGACCCAAATGTGAGTCATTAGGTTATTTATTTAAAATTGCTCTCATTTTAAATGTAAACTCTAAGCTTGCCTTTTAGAACTTCCTGAATTATGTCCTAAAGGGTCTAGTAAGTTCTGCTCTCATCTTCATTTCATGCTAGAAACTTTTAAATTTCTTCAAAGATTCACTTGTCCTTCAAGAACACATTATTCAGTCTCCAAGTGTCTACGTTGTTTCTGTGGTTTCTCTTGAGATTGATTTCCAATTGTGTTCCTCTGTGATATTAGGATGTCAATAAATTATTTTTGACTCTTTTGTATTTGTTAAGATTTGATTTATGGCCTAGAATGCAGTCTATTTTGTATATTTATATTCCTTGAACTGGTGAGAGGAATGTGTATACTCCATCTATCGGTTGAAAGATCCTGTGTTTAACTCTTATGTCCATTAAACTCTGATTTTGTTGTTGTTGTTGTTGTTGTTGTTGCTTTTTAGTAGGGATGACCTACAAAGATGAGAGTGGAGTAATGAAGTCACCCACTAATATTCTATTATTGTATCAGGTATCAGGATCCATTGACCATTCATGTTCATTAGTATTTTTCTATGAAATTGGGAGCTCCAATATATAGTGCATATATATATATAAAATCATAATTTTAGATGCATTGTTCTCTTTATTTGTTTGTTTGTTGTTCATTTTTTGAGATGGTTTTTCTTTATGTAGCTCTGGCTGTCCTGGAATTTGCTTTACAGTCCAGGCAGGACTTGAACTCAAAGATCTGCCTGCCTCTGTGTTCCAAGTACTAGGAGTAAAGATATGAGCCACCACTATCTGACACATTGTCCTCTTCATTAATATTCAGTGTTCTTTTTTATCTCTTCTTATTAATTTTGGCTTGAGATTTACTTCATTAAATATCAAAATATCTGTGCAGATTTTTTTTTTATTTCATTCATCTGATTGACTTCCATTCCATTAGTGGGTATCTTTGTCAGTGAAGTATGTTTCTTGGAAACAACAGGTAATTGGATAAAAAAAAATCCAGTTACACACCAAGAAAACAGTATCTTCTTGACTTAATGGGACTGACATAGATATGAACTCACCGAGACTGTGGCAGCGTGCACCAAGCCTGCACAGTCTCAAGCTAGTTAGGATTCCAGTCTGAGAGGGAGAAGTGAACGTGAGCTCCCATGCCTGCCCAAGAAGCTAACTTCCATTGACAACCATTCGTAAAGGGAAAATTAGTTTTCTCTAATGGCATCTCACAGGGTATATAAGCCACACTTAAGGATGAGCCCATGCCCAGCAGTAGATGGCCAACACAAAATGTATTCAATAGTATTTTTATAGATTTTTTTTGATATTGCTTTGTTTGGGTATATTTTAAATCTTACTGGTCTTTTGCTTGTATATTATGATTTCCAATTGTGTATTTTTATGGGTTTTGTTTTGGAGTGTGTGTGCTTGTTTATTTTTTAAAATTGTTTTGTCTGTTTTATTTTTTTTTTATGCCTGTTTGTTTTCTAAAGAGAGACAGAAAAAAGGTCTGGAGTTAGACATGTGGGGATGTGGGGAAGATCTGGAAGAAGATGGTGCAGGAGAAACTATGATCAGAATATATTGTAAATTTTTAATAAAATAAATAAATAATTTTTAATAAAATAAATAAAGTAAATAAATAAAATTGAGTTACTTTTTTTCCCCAGAAGTTCAATTTCCTGCTGATGTCTTTCTTCTAGGTTGCTGATATTTCAATGACTTTTTAAAAATCTTTTTCTGGTCATTGATATTTTTACTAGTAATCTTTGGAAATGTACATCTGGAATTTTACCTAATTTAGTATCTTCAAATTCAGTAGTGGAAGAGTTGTAATCTTTTTTAAATATCATACAGCACCTCGGATTTCAACAGGAATGGTTCCTATTACCCCCTGTGGTAACACAGACCATGGACATCATCACATACCCCAGCTGGGAACATGGACCTAGACATGCCCTGGGCAGCAGCTCATAGCCCAGATGTCACCATGGCTCTGGCGGCAGCACAGGCCACCCAGATCAGTATGAGCATGGAGGCAGCAAGGCCCCCTGGACACCAACGTGGCCTCAGGTGGCTGTCCAGCTCCCAGGCATCTGTGTGGCAGACCTCGGACATCACAGCCACTGACTGGGGTAGGACCAGGGACTCAGACATAGTCCCTGGCAGCAGCTACCCCAGCTGGGAACATGGACCCAGATATGCAAGCCCTCGGCAGCAGCTCAGGGCCCAGATGTCACCATGGCACCTTGTGGCAGTGCAGGCCAGACAGATCTGTATGCCTCCAGCTGCAGCATGACCCTCAGATCACCACCCGGCCTCAGGTGCAGTCTAGACCCTGGGTATTTGCATGGCCTTCAGTGGTAATCAGAAGCCACAGATATCAACCCAGACCCTGGCTGCAGTCGGGCCACAGATTACTGTGTTTCTGTATTACAATGTAAGCATTTGTTGGTTTGATCTCTCTTCTGGTTTTACTTAGGGATCTTTTTATTGAGTAGCCTGTTCTTGAGGGATCAATCTCTAGTACCACTTAGAAAGGAGAAAACAAACTGCCTTTGGATGAGGCTTCTGCTACTCATCCCCACTCTGGGTAGCCACGTATCTGGCTCTGTGTTCAGCTTGGCTTTCTCCTTTTCCCTTACACTATCCCGTATCACTTTGTTAATTCACAACCCCTCCCTCCTCCCTTCTTTGGAATGAATATAATGTTCTTATACTGACTCATCTCCACAGGCTCACAGGAAGTCAGTTTCTTTTCTGTTGTCTTACCTGAAAGTCCCATTAGCAAAGTTTTATTTTGCTAATATTCACAGACAGTGAACAGTGCATATTTAGTATGAGTTTATTGGCTACCTATATTTATCAGACCCTTGGAATAAGCATGTAAAATCTAAAATCCTCTCTGATTTCATGACACCTCTGTTCAAGTTCACAGAGCTCGATCACAGAAAAAGAACCATTAAAAACAACTACACACGTTAGGTACATCGTGCCATGATGGAGATATCCATGCAGCTACACAGACAAAAGTTCTAGGTAAAAGGAACTGCAGATGAAAAGGTCCTAAGGGATGAGATGCTTGGCTGTTGGTGTTGTTTTTTTAACCAGTTGACAAAAGATAGCAGGATAGCCGGAACAGAGTGAATTAGAAAGACCTGTTGGAACATGGAAGGTCAGACCACACAGAGCATTATAGGTCATTGGGATGGCCAACATTTATTCTAGACAAGTGGAGGACTTTAATAGTAAAGTGATAGGATATAACTGAAGGCATGAGTAAATGGAGTGATAGGGAGGGAGAAGGGTGAAAATGGTAGAGAGAATTGTTCATAATCTAAGCAAGAATGAAAATGCTCTGGATAGTGCAGGTATCAGAAGGAAGCAGAGAGAAACATCCAACTCCAAGTATGTTTAAAAAGTGTATTTCACAGGACTTGCTTGTGGAATGAATACAGGATTTGCAAAGATTAAAAATAGTCTAAAACAAACAACAAAAACAGGAAAGCTGTGGGCCTGAGCAAGTGGAAGATAGTAGTTACTGGTTACTGAGGAATGGACTGCTAGAAATAGAGAGTGTACTTTGTACTCAGAAACTTATGTTTAGATATGTTTAACTTTGATGAGTTGACATTGGGCTGTGTACAGGAGGCGACTGTCTTGGGTATGGACTGGATGCATTTGCTTGTCTTCTCACCTTTAGAGACATAGGAACCATGAGAGCAGGTACCTGATGTAATCCTAACAGTGCCAGCAGCATCTCAAACACAAAGTAGGTGTTTAAAATTTGTTTTCTGAATGAATGAAAACTCTGTTATAATGTCACTCTAATTATTTTTTTCTGATTTTCTTCATTGTTGAAATTAGGCACTTCAGCAAATTTATAGGGAAGAGTTGTATTTCATTCTTAGATGTTTTAAACTTATAAAGCTTACCTTTTGTCATGACAATTTGATCAGGCTCTCAGGGTAGGAAACAGAATTCCGAAGTTCAGTTCTTAGCATGAGGTGTGTCTCTCATTGTCAGAATAATTACTTGTGCAGATCCAGGGAAGGCACAGTATTACTCATATTTCCTTTTTCTAAAATGCACAAAGAGTTCTATTGTTTGGAACATCTGAGCTCTTCCATGGTTATAACTTAGGCTAGACATCAGCAGTTTTCAGGGAGGAAGTGAGCAGCGTTGGGAGTCTTTAGAGCAGCCCCGCAAGAACTCCCTTTTCCCTTTAAGTGAATATCTGAGGTCCAGTCCAACATGAAATTAAGCAGCTGTGTAAATCACGTTGAATTTGCTTTAGGACACCTGTGATGCCAGCATCCTTATCTCTGGTAAAATATTCAGCCTCCTCACCTGCCAAGCAATCATCAGTTGCTTGTTCAGCCACTGTTGCCACGAGGACATGTGCCAGGAAAGGTAGACATCTAACTAGGGGACATCCAAGGGCTGGTGACACTTCCCTTACCTGACTTGCCAAAGTGACCTAGGTCAATCAGATGCCCTCTGCAAAGAGCTGACCTCAAATTCACAGGGGAGTTTGAATGAGAAGTATTTCAGGCTGAAGCTCAGGCGGCCAATGGCACATGACCCTCTGGAAGGTGTATAAACAGATGGTGTCACGCTGGAGAGAAGAGGTTGTTTAATGGTGAGGATAGCAGAAAAAGAAAAACTCTAAAATCTACCTCCTTTTTCTAAGCCTGATAGTTAACTTGTTTCCGGAAACCAAAGACTTCCTCAATATACTTTGGGGAAGCTTTTTAAAGTGTTATGCACCTTTCTAAGCCCATATTGTGATTAGTAAGACCTCTCATAGCCAAGGTGGTCTTTTCCACACCCCCCATAGAGTTCTAAGAGGTCATGCCTTCTGATTATCATGCTTATGGGACCCCTTTGCTTCATTCAAGAAATGACGCTGTTCTGTTCCCAGCCTTGCTTATCTCAGTTTTCTCTACAGCATACTCAATGACAAAAATAAAAAGAGAAAAACAAGTGTAAACACAAAAGGAAGAGACAGACTTTGATTAAGGGGTCTAAGTAAGGTTTTGTGCTCTTAATTATTCTCCAGACCAGTTGCCTTGTCATGGCCACATTTGAAAATATTATACAGTAAAGTTTTAAGACTCCAATAGCTCCAAAAGAGATTCAGGTCCTCTGCAGATCTGGGCAGACCGCCATCCTCCATGTGCTGGCTTGTCATCCCAGTGGCTACAACCAAAGAGCACAAACACCAGCAGGTGTTTCCACAGCCACCCAGCAGGAGAGCAGAGGGCTCCAGGGTTGAGGCCCAGCCGTCAAGAGTGTCTGCCAGAAGTGGCACTCACAAATGACCACACTCACATTTCATTGGCCTGAGCTCATCACCGGACCACACCTAACCTCAAAGAGAGCAATAGTATATAATCCTCTTACATGTCCACAATCAAAGGAAAACCAAATATTTATAAAAGGTAGTAGTGCCCATCAGAATTTCTAATTATCCACTCAACCCCTTGAGACCTCTAGGCTACTATTTGACATTAATGACTAGAAATGTGTCTTAAATATTTCACACACCAGAATATTCCTAGGATGACCGTGGCTCCTGCTCTGCTTCATGGATTGAGCTTCTCTTGTGTGGGTGTGGCCTCTACTATGTATGTTAGATCCACACCACTGGGACTGGCTTTAGCATTAGCTCATCTTCTCTGGAGACCTTATGGCCCTATACCAGATTCCTTCTGTGAATATTATTTGTTATAATCTTCCCAGACTCCTAGCAAGCTAGGGCTTCAATCTCAGCACTCCAGCACCACTATAGGTAGGCAGTGTTAGAGTAGCAGCTGACAATGTACAATAGGGTTGGATAAAAACAACCAAGTTCTCTTCCTTCAAAATCTTTTTTTAAATTATGTATTTTTAAGTTGGGTGACAAGAAAACATGTTTGCAAAAATCCATATGCTGGGTGTGGACTGATTCCTTTTCAGCTGTTGGCAAATAATGTACTTGAGTCGCTCCCACACCCCAGCCATACAAATAATCCAGGCTCCTGCCATTCCTATTGGCTGCTGACCAGAAATAAATGAAAAAGTCCCTACATCTGGAGACATGCAACACATTGTCATTACAAGATACGACGAAATTAAGCTGGAACTGAGCTAAAAGCTTCCTTCCTTATGGTTAACTTTCATAGTGCCAAAAGGTGCTTGTAACCTGCCAGGAGTGAAAAATAATTCATCGTCTTACCCAACTGTGAACCCAAAACTACAGTATCAACTTTCCAAAAAGTACGTGCCCATTTGAGCAACAGTGGCTGGACTGTTAGGAGGTCAAGCTACCTTTCTCTGGTTGATTTGAGACTCACTCACTAAAAGGCATCCACATTTGGTACTGTACATCTGGTCGGAAATCCGTGCCTGGAGAGGGCAACTTACTACTGTTGTTTAGCTCAATTGTCATAGCCTCAAACTGTCTCCTAAGTACTTATACTTGTACCCACAGAGAAATGTTATTCTCAGTCACAATCAGAGAAATCTTCCTTGTACCTAGTGAACTGCTGTGACTGCAGAGACTCACGGCTGCTTCAAGTGCTGAGAATAAGTGTTAGTTGAACACCCAGCCCTAGACAAAATATCTGGACACACACACACACACACACACACACACACACACACACACACACACTCAGCCCAGAGGCTCAGGGAACATTTCGGAAAAAGAGCCAATAAGAATGTAAGAGCTGTAAAACAGGAGAAGGAAAGCACAATGCTGTCTGCTGGGCATGCTCAGACCACTGCAGTCCTAAATCCATAGCGACTGTTGTTGCCTGTACGGAGTCTGCACAGAATAGACCTGTCAGCAGCTAGGCATGAATATAGGAGTGACTTGTGGGGTCCCGCCCCTTCTTGTTGATCTACTAGCTACTGATTGATTCTGGGACAGAACAGAAAGATATAAACGTATGAAAGGGACTGGAAGGAAGGAAGAGGGTTCTATGGGAGTGGGAGGGAGATCAGAGAGGTTTTGGAGTAAGAATGATAAGTGTACATTACACTTGTATGAAATTGTCAAAGAACAAATCTAATTAATACGAAAGGAACCTTTTAAACAGTTCTCTTAATGTGTCATAGGTACAAGAAAAACAGTTCTTTCTCATTTTAAGAGTTTTAAATATTATTTATAAATATGAATGTGTATTTATATGATACATATATATTATATATATAAAATGTATGACTAATCTACTTTGGTGAGTCATAGCCTTTTCTAACAAGTTAATATTGTCAATTTAATAATATATGGATTTTTTTCATTCTGCTGGATTAATGGCAAGCAGTTTTGTGGTTGTCCTGTTTGGGTACTATTGCTAATTAACAAAACATATTTTCCCATCTAATTTTGTTGTTCCTATATTGTTATGGTTAGTCTTCTGTGTCAGCCTGGCTAGTCCGAATACCCAGGCATTTAGTTAATAATAAATCAAGACATGATTACTATGAAAGTGGTTTATAGATTCACTAATTCACTTGTCATCGCTTTGCTTCAAGTAGATCACTTCAGATAACATGAATGGGTCTCATTGCACCATTTGAAAAAGTTTTCAGGAAGAGATGTAATTCAATACTGCATTTCAAGACCGCAGTATCAACTCATGTTTGGTTTTCTTGCCTGCTGGCCTGTCATACATGTGCTGAACTCACAACCACATAGTTATGTTAGCCATAAAATTTCACTTGTATTCTCTCTCTCTCTCTCTCTCTCTCTCTCTCTCTCTCTCTCTCTCACACACACACACACACACACACACACACACAAAGTGGGGGGCATGCACACACATAAAACATTACACATTTATTAAAACACAGAGTTTCTGATTTAACTCTTTAGGATAATACTTTCTTTGCTCCCCTACTTATGAATTGAACTAAGAATTTCTATTTTTCCTAAATATACTTCTGTGTAGTGAGTCTTTTTCTGTTCCACCAGCCAGCTCCCAAATAATAACACAGAGAATTCTTATTAAATATGAAAACTTGGTCTATAGCTTAGGTTTGTTCCTAACTAGCTCTTATAACTTAAATTAATCCATTTATATTAATTACAGTCTATCATGTGGTGTTACCTCTCTTCCATCTTGCACTTCCTATTTCTTCTCCATGTTCTAGCATCTCCTCATACCTAGATTCTTCTTCTTACTTCCTCTCTCTGTCCAGAAGTCCTACCTGCTTCCTGCCTAGCTATTGGCCATAAGGCTTTTTATTACACCAATCACAGTGATACATTTTCACACAGTGTACAAATATCCCACAACATTTCCCCATTTTTGTCTAACTAAAAAGGAAAGGTTTTAACTCTAACATAGTAAAACTATATACAATAAGAACAATTATCAGGTAAGAATTACATTCACAATGTCCAGTCCATTTGTATTTGGAAATTTCAGCAAAAATACTTTATTATCTATCCTACCTTGATGAATCCAAAGTTTTACACCTAAACCATTTTCTATTATAATTTATATTATCATCCTAAAAAATCTTTTTAGACTTAAAAACATCTTCTTAGATAAACAACTTAAGCTTTTATGTTTCTAAACCTTATAAACTTTATATCTCTTATGTAAGTTTTTTCTGAATTTGGTAACTAGGAAAAATGTATACTATCTAGTCTTCAATCCCCATTAGAAATCCAAGAAAAACATAATATTACCTAAGTAAACAGGAAGCACAGAGCAAACAACTTCCAAAACTATAGAAATGACAGAAACAGCTGGAGATCTGACAGTCACCCAAGGTTCCTCTGCACTATCTTTGGCCTACAGGCATAGAATATCTGACGGATTTTTCTGTGAAGCAGGAATTTTGAAGGATTGTCCTATCTTGTCTTGGCAAAGTTAGGCAGTCATCTTTTTTTTGTGTCCAATTTGAAGAGCATGCTGTCAGCAATTGAAGCAGGGGCAATTTTTTGCCCAGTGGCTAACTCTACCAAAAAGAAAGCAAACTTCATATGGAGGTTCTTTGATGCCCATCATCCTTTTTTGAAGTAAATTGGTGCTGCCAGGAGCAGACATGTCTCACTGTTATGAAAAGCCTTATGTTATTAAAACAATTTAAATGTCATATTCTCTAAGTCTTTGAAGTATTTGAAGATAATCTCTCTATTTAAAATATATCTCTGTTTGACCTTGCAAGCATACCTAGAATGACTATAAATTTGATTGTTATAGATGACTAACTACTAATCTGTCTTTTTTTTATTATCCTAAATAGCTTTCAAGGACTAAAACTTTACATTACATTTTTAAATGAGCTGTATAGATACAATCCCTTAAACAATAGTAGAAACATATATACACAGTAACAAAAATAACCTTAAATTTGTACTAATATACAAAAATCTATACCAATGTAAAATATTTGAGACTAGTTATTGTTCAAAAGTAGACTCAACAATCTACCCTCTTATCCCATAATTTGTACTATATCTCTCTCCCCCTTCAGAAAGAAATCCCTAAATCCAATCTCCTTTTTTCAGTTTTTTTTTCCTGAGCATGACCAAAAGAAACTAGTAACCAACTCCTCTAAATGATGACAAATATCCATAACCCACTGAATGATCAAAAAACATCCACCCCACCTCTTGGGAATGTGGGCATCATGTTCTTTAGATTGCTTCCTGTTGTCTGGGGATGCTGGAATCTTTAGAGGACCCTGAGAAAATTGGGGAAATGGTCAAGTCCTGTGAGAGCTACCTGTTGTCCAATATCAGTGTGATGGGGAAATGCAAGGCTTATCTGAAGTTATGGCTAGGTAGTCTGTGGGGCTGGGCCATCTCAGCCACCACCTAGCAGTTTAAGCTTTGGCTCATGCAGTCAGAGAATGATGGTAGCACTTAGCAAAGCCAGGTCTGGGCCAAAAAAACCCTCTAAATAGATATAAAATGCTTAAAAATATGCTTAAATGTTAAAAAACAAAGAATATGGGTATAGACAGTCATAGTAAAAAATAAATAGTTTAAAATAATAAAATCTTAAACAAAGAGTAAAGTAATAAAAAATGCGCCACATATAGACGGGAAATACACAGGGTGCCTGGATCCTGTATGATGTTGTATTGGGTCTGAATTTTTTGGCAGCTGATGAGTGAATGGCAGCTGCTGAGGGACATTGGATTATGAAAGGGACTGCTGAATTAAACCAGCTTATATATTTTATGAATGTCTTAACTTCAAAATAGAAGTAAAAACGTATGTTGCATTAGAGGAGAAGTTATGCTTTTGTTTCCATAGGAAATAAAAAAGTTATGATTCTCTTCAAAATTAATGAAGATCAGATTTTATTGGGGAGGACCTCCTTGAAAACCTTGACTACAGACATAAAAAAGGAAACCAAGAAAGGCTACAGAACTACTATGCATATGCTGATCCTTCTACCGTGGGAACAGCTCTGAGACCAGATGAAACATGATAAACCTTCTTGGCTACAGAGTCCTCATGATTATTATTACATGTCATCTTTTCATATGGCATAGATAGTGATTTGGTTATACAGTCCAAACAATTTTACAAAGTTAACATACGCCTCTTACCTGCTCAAACATAAAACAAGAAATCATCTTTAGCTGGTTTGTGCACACTGTACATTCCATACTTGTGTTAATGAAGATATATATGCTAGCTTTAAAAGTTTATGTGTTTTCAGAAAAAAAGGACCAGACACCAATAAAGACAAATAGCCCAGGTGATCCAGCCTCTCAGAATCCCTCTGTTGCAGTTACTTCAAATTCTAGATCCTCTGCTTGGCTCTGGCTGCTGACTCTGCCCCACCTCAGTTCTCTAAGAGCCTAGCTTCATGCAGGTGGGTATGAGCAAGATCCACATTTACTACCCCAGCTCTGGCAGTGCTGGCTGGCATGATTTCTCTGTCTGTATGGTCATGCCATTCACTGGAGGGCCAAATGTAATGAGTCTTCTTCTGTCCCACCAGCTAGCTCCCAAATAAAGACACAGAGACATCTTATTAATAATGAAAGTTTGGCCTAATTTTCCAAACCAGCTGTTATAGCTTAAATTACCCATTTATATAAATCTGTGTTCTATTATGTGACATTACTTCTCCTCCATCATGCACCTCCTGTTTCTTCTCTGTGTCTTGGCATCTCCTTGTGCCTAGATCCTCCTTCTTCTCTCTGCTCAGAAGTCCCACCTATATCTCCTGCCTAGCTATTGGCCATTCAACTTTTTATTACATCAATCACAACAATATATTTTCACAAAGTTTACAAATATCCCACAATATTTCCATTTGGATTAATTATAATGAATAGTCATGTATCTAAAGTTGGGATTACTAAATGTAGATCCTGAAATAAAGATTCATATAAATGTAATTCTGTAGCTAGTGTCCCAAAGGAGAGCCAGAGATAAGTAAAGAAAGTGGTACAGAGAATAAGGAAGTCACTCAGCTGTGAGGCATAAATCAAGCACCCATAGACATAGGAGCTTTGGCTCAATCCCACAGGGGATGCTGAGTATTTATAAGTCACCTTACACCAGTCCCCATCTGGTCCAGGGAGCCTGGGAAACATACCCAGTGGTCTTTGGATAGTTAGTCATAGGGGGATGTAAGTTCCTGCATACTCCAGTGCTCTGCACAAACAGACAAATGCTGGGACAGCTGTAGACACAGGTAAAGGCACGCAGGAAGCTGCCACAGGAATGGAAAAGTAGAGCACAGAGAGTACCTTCCAATCAGACTGAAATGGACTTGGAATGGGGGTTTGGGTAAGGAAAATAACCAGATCTCGTTGAAGGAACACATCTTATACAATGTGACATCGTGTGATTTCATGTGTAGATGGTCTCACCATGCCCCCATGATGGTTAGAGTTAACTGTCAAAGAGTGACTTTTGTATTTCCCAAGATTCTTGAGTTCAGCAATGTAGCCTTTAATTCGTTTATGGTTAGACTGAAGAAAAAACGTATCACTAAGACAGGAAATACTTTGGCTGAAATTGGAACTCAGCTCTGTTCCAGGTGTTTGAAGCTAGGTCCTTTCCCCAGCCTGGGAAGGCACTAGGTGTGTTTTATTTGTTTAAAGAATTATTTCAAACATGACTCATCCACATGATTCTGCATGACACCGTCTCAAGTTTCATGGCTCAAGACTGAGCCCACATGTCCTCTTCTCCCACCAGTTTTCTTCTTTGGGAAGCTGAATAAATTTAGTCATTCTTTGGAAGGTCAGAGTTGCACTGCATTGCCTTCACCCACCATATTATTCTGATTATGGATTAGAAAATTGGAGAAAGGGTTCCACAGAAAGAAAGAAATGTGATTCACACTGACAGAAAAGAATGGAGAGAAAAGAATATCTACTGGTAATTCACTTTCTGATTTCACAGCATTCCTGAGGCCCAGCAGCATGCCCCTAAGGGTTATATGACCTCACTATACTATAATTGTTCTTTACTGTTTTGTGCTAAAGTTGGGTCACATTTCAGTTAGGAAAAATCAATGTGTGTTAGTTAGCATTCTAATACTGTAACAAAATATCCTAGGTAACTTCAAAAGGAGAAATGTTTACTTGGACTCACTGTTTGAAGGTTTAAGTTGTGTGTGATTGGTCCCATTGCTCGGGGCTGTAGGGCACATTGTGGTATGAGCATGTGGTAGGAAAAAATTATTTACCATGTGCCTGAGGAGAGTGGGAGAGAGAAAAAGAAAGGGATGTGGCCTTACAGTATTATTTGTCACAAATGGCTAGAAGAATCCCTAGTAGGTCCCACCTCCTAAAGTCTGTACCACTTCCCAATCATATCAAGCCGGAGTCAAGCCTTTATTACTTGAGCTTTTGGAGAACATTTTAGAGCCAAACTATACCACAAGAATAATGAATAACAAGGAAAGTTTATTTGTAATATCTAAAACTTGGAAGTGCTCAAGATCTCCTTCCATAGGTGGTACAACTGGACAATGGCATATTTAGTTAGCCCTAGAAGAACTGAGGGATGTGGGAGCTAAATGCATCTTACATACTGAAAAAAAAAAAAGTATCTGAAAAGGTTCATTCCAGAGGATTCCAACTGTATAATCTTCTGGAAAAAGAAAAAGCATGCCTGTTCATTTATTTCTATAACAAAATGCCCAGAACTGAATGCCTTGTAAAGAAAAGAGAATTACTTAGCTCCCAATTTTAGAGGTCCAGGGGGATGGCACTGGAAATCACATGGCAGGTCACACACAGAAGAGGACACCTGGTGGGACCGGAGCTGAGGTCAGGGATTCTGAGGTCAGGGATTCTGAGGTCAGGGATTCTGAGGTCAGGGATTCTGAGGTCAGGGATTCTGAGGTCAGGCTCACTTTCTGTAGCTTTTTCTCTGGACCTAACTGAGGTTCCCTGATAGCTGTGTTGATCTCTTTCAAAGGAGATGCCTCCATGACCTGATTACCAGGCACTAGGCTTCTTCTCTTAGAAGTTCCGAAACCTCCTAACACTGCCGTACTTCTGACCAGGCTTCCAACATGAGACAAACAATTAGTAGCTTCCAGGAGATAGCAGGGAGAGTGCAGTCTTAGATGGAGTTTTAGGTTAGTGAAAAATCTGTGTGGAACAATTTTGAATAATTGGAATTTTATACATCTGCTCAAAACCATGGACAGTACAACAGGAGTGAATGTAAAGTGTGCACTGTGAATGATGATGCTGTTTCTGAACAGGTTTTTCAGTTCATATGTTCTCTGGTGGAGGATTTGCTAATGGGCAGAATGTTCTTGTGGAAGAACAAAGGGTTATGGGATGGCTCTATATCTTCCTCTCACCTGCCCTGTGTACCTAAAACTGGCCTTAAAAATAAAGTCACAGTAAATAATAATCATAACAGAAAACTAGAGTATCATTGTTTTTCTTCTATGAAGTCTAGGAGGAATTTGGGTGGAGACAGCAGACACCACGAAATATCCAGTATCCAGATGAATGGCAGTAACCCAGAGGCTAAGAGGTACCAGGAACATACATAGCGACACAAGAAGGCTTCCCAGAAGTTGCTGGGAAGGAACACTGTTCCAAAGACCATTTTTGCACTCCTTATGGTTCACACTTATGCCTTCTTGGACCTGTCTGTCTATTAGAGCCTGTGATCTGCCCCTTTGCCTCCCCTCTTTCTCTACAAGGAGCACTTGGCCTTTCCTTGTTCTGAACCAACACTGTGCTTTCTCTAAAGGTGTGGAAACCTCTGTGCACAAAAAACAACAAAATCTGAGAATTGATTCTGAAAGAGCCTCACACTTGTGGGTAAAGCAGGAAGCCTGAGGGGAACCGCAATGGGAAGGAATGCACCTGTCTTAGGAAGGTGGGAGGCTGGCAAGGGCTCCTGTGAGTTAATCCATCTCGCAAACTACATGCCACCTACCTACCTGTGCCAGAGGTGCTGTGATCAGCAGGACACCTATTCATGTTGTGTTGGAATTGGAAAACAAAAGAGGTATTTTTCTTTTCAGAAAAGGTCTACTTTAGTTTTCTAGTGTCACACATAAAGACTAGTTTAGCGAATGAAGTTGTTGGGCAGCCATTTTTTTCTAAGTGAGTTGAATTGCCACTCCTATGTCATGATGATAAATATATAACACAAATACAATATAATTTTTCTCAGAATGACAACTGCTTTTATGAAAGTGTCATGTAAAATCTTTAAAATTTGAACAATATAATTTGGAAATTTATTTTGGAGATCCTGGGATGAAAATGTGGAATATCTGTTGGTCCTTAAAAGACAGTCATCCAGAGCCAACCACTAGGACCAAAGACAGCTAACTATTCCCATTTTCTCTTTTTCAGATCCTTGAATACACTGTCCCTTTAAGAACATAAGAATATAGATATATAGCCTTACAACACAGCCATAAAATTACTCAAAATGTCTGATATGCAGGATAGATTGGATAATACAAATGTTTTATGCACCTGTAAGATAATAGTTTATGATAGTCTAGGGAAAAGGAATGAAAATGCTGAACCTTATTTGTTTTGTAATTTTGCATGATATCAATATCAAAGTTTCATAATCCTCTACTATTAATAAAATGTTTCATGGATATTTGTCTCATTTTATTCTTAATGTTTGAGTGAATGTTTAGAACAATCTTTTGATAGGGCATCTTTTCAAATGATAGTTGAGGAAGCAAGGAAAGCAGGAAGAATAAGAAAAAGAAACTAAGCAAGAAGGTAGTCTCAGGTGATTCTTGGCTCCAATCTTACCCCACAGGACATGAATTGCACTGTCAATACCCCTATTATGTGGACCTGGCTTTTCACTTTCTATCATCCATTCAATGGTCAAGATCTCTGGAGCCAGATGGAGAGGTCTGTTTGCAGCATGCTGGGCTCAGTTCTGTGAGGAAGAGGTACACTGTAATGCACCGTTCACAACACTTGAGGGATGGGAGTTTTGAATGGTGAGAAGGACATAGGAAGAACACTAACAAGGTGTTGTGGAATAATCTTTTTGTACACTGTGAAGATGTGTCTATGCCAAGGCAGCTTCTGATTGATTTAATAAAGAGCTGAATGGCCAATAGCTAGGCAGGAGAGGATAGGTGGGACTTCCAGGCAGAGATAGGAACTCAGGGAGGAATTTGAGGCATTGTGAATTTGCCAGCTGGAGATGGAGGAAGGGGGGCACATGGTACTGAGCAGAGGTAATGGGCCATGTGGCAGAATGTAGATTAATATAATGGGTTAATTTAAGTTGTAAAAGCTAGTTGGGAATAAGCCTAAGCTAAGGCCAACCTTTCATACTTAATAAAACTCTCAGTATCATTATTTGGGAGCTGGTAGTCCAAAGAAAGTCTGACTACAACAATGTCTTCAGTTTTCTGTTATAGACATTAGTAAAACAAAGCTCTGAATGGTTAAGTTTCTTGCCTCACAGTTCTATGGTTAGGTAATAAATATGGGATTATAGCATAAATTGAGGTCTTTTGTGAATAAAGATCTTGTCTTTCTGATGTCACAGTTTTATACCCAGGACACAAATATACTATGGAGCTAAACAAGTTGATGTAAAATCAGTCTCTTATATTGGGTACGCCTTTTAGCAAATATTTTTCTAATATATGACTTCTGACAGGCTACTTAATATTTATTAGTCTTTATTTCCTAATCTGAAGAATATGACCAATAGTAACTATACATGATATTATCCTGAAGATGAAAAAATACTTGTAATACACTTACAGTTGCATCTTACTTAGTGTATATGCTCCAAATATTCCTTTTAACCTCCTTTCCCCTTTTATGATAGATACATTAAAGTAATCTAAAGAATATATTGAATAACATGCAAATGTATACACAAGTGACTTGTACTTAATATAGCAAGCAGGTTGGGCTCTTTAAGACACCAAAATCATTACCACTGTGAAACTGGCCACTGAAATTGGTTGCTCAATTTCTCCCTCCACCCCTGTAATTCTAAAAAGAACAGGAGAAGGAAGTAGGAAGAGGAAATTCATTCCAGAAGTCTGTCCTTAAAAGATATCTTTTGTCCTGGGCCCCTTTCAGCTGTCCTCTCTCCTTTCCATCTGTCGTTAGGTTAAGGACTGACTTTACCGATGCTTCCACCATCATATTGTTTTGGCTAAGCACACGGAGCCAGGAAGCAGTGAACTGAGCCCTCTGAAACTGTGAGCCCAAACAAAGACCTTTCAAATTGTTTCCTCAGGCATTCTGTGATAGCCACAAGAAAAGTCTAAAAGAAGTAGGGTGTTTGCTGTGGCTAAGCCTGACCACATGTTTGATAAGCCTTTGAAACTGATTTTCAGGGGGAATTGTTTTTAAAAGATTTATTCTTATATTTTATTTATTTGTGTACACCTGGGTGTATACACTACAGGTATGTGGCTTTCTGTAGAAGCAATCAGATCCCCTGGAGCTGGACTTACAGGTGGTTGTGGGCCACTGAATGTGGGTGCTAGAACCTGAACCTGGGTCTTCTGCAAGAATAGCAATTGCTCTTAACTGTTGAGCCACCTCCCCGGGCTCTATAGGAGGAATTTGGAAGAATTGGAAACTCTAGATAAAGACGTCCTCAAATGTTGTGACTTAATGGAAAATTCTAGTGAGATCTCAGAAGACCACAACGCCGGTAGGAATGTGAACAGTGGAAGCCATGAGGAGTTAGATGGGAGCTGGAACTCTTGGGAACTGGACTTGAGGCCTTCATGTTGTTTTCTGGCCAATTATTTATCTACAGTTTGTCTATGACCTGAGATTTTGAGTGAGGCTGAATTTAAAAGGAAGAGACTAGTTACTTTGGCAGAGGAAACGTCCAGTTAGCATAGACCAGTGGCATGGTCATGAGAATGAAAAGCAACATGAAGAGTGGAAAGAAGTTTTAAATACAAGTAATGGGGCCAGAAAAGGGGCTTGTTTAAAGTTGTGGACCAGGAGGATGTGATTGTTAAACAGATTAGTGGCATCCAAAGAAGTCAAGAGTCTGGCAAGATGGCTCAGCTGCTGAAGGCCCTTGCTGTGAATACTGACAACCTGAGTTCGAGTCCCAGAATCCACAGAAAGGTGGAAGGAAAGAACTAAGTCCACAGATTTGTGTTCTGGCCTCCCCTATGGGATGCATGCCCACACACATACAGGTGTACATACACAGACACACAGAAAGACACACAGAGCACGCAAGACACACACACACACACACACACACACACACACACACACACGGACACACACACACACACACACACACGGACAAACAAAAACAGAAACAGAGGCAGGCAGAAACAGACAGACTCACACACAGAGAGACAGACAGACAGAGACAGAAACAGACATACAGAGACAGACAGACAGACACACACACACAAAGAGATAGAGATAGAGACAGAGACAGATACACACATACATATACACACACAAACAGATGAAGTTCTTTTTCTTTTCTTTTTTTAAGATAAGGAAATCAATTACTTTGCACTGAATCAGTAGGAAAGAAACCTCTCAGATACCTCTGGAATTGTTCCAGACATCTAGCCTTCATAGAATAAAGGATGTATAATTTTTAACTCAATTGAATGTCTTCCCTTTGAGAAGAGAACTCCAGGGCACTCTACATTTACAGAAGGGCTTAGGGAAGTGTTTCACAGAGTTCAGCTACCTCCACTTTCAAAGGCTGCAGCTCACAAGGTAGAGTGGCTAGGGTACCACTCAAGCTGGCATCAAACTTTTGTGTTGTTCACATGATGATGGGGTTTAGTTATGCAGAATCAGAACATAGAGATGATGGGGTCAAGGAGGCTTCTACTCTACCAATGCCGAAGAGGCCAGGCAACAAGTAGTAGCCTCAGCACCCCTGTAGGAGGTGAATGCATGGAGCTGTTATGAGTAAATCCTGGGCTGGAGATGTGGATCAGCAGTTAAGAATGTGTTACTCTTACAGAGAACCTGAGTCTCAACAGCCACATTAGATGGTTCACAACTGCCTGTAGCTCCAGCTTCAGACGGTCCAGCACCTCTGCTCTCATAATGCATGTACCCTGCCACATATGTGGCATACCCTCATTCACACAGACAGACAGACAGACAGACACACACACAATTAAAAAAAATGAATCCTAAAAAAAGAGTGAACCCTAAATTGCAATGAAGACCTTAGGATGTTAGAAATATCAGGAACATAGAATGCCTGCTAAGCAAAAGTTCAGACAATGAGTGGACTGAGTCCAAAACAGAGGCTACAAATGAAAAAGCCACGGAGCCAGGTCATTCAGGCCTCTTGGGGCTCACATCATGCTACCACATGTGCTTGCTGTGAGACATGTATGTCCAGGATTTACTGTTTATCTTGCTGTGTTCTGGTCTCAATCTGGGCCCATTACTCATTGCTATTCTCCCATTCTTTCCTTTTAAAGTAGGAATATTTACTCTGTTGATTAAATGGTCAAAGTATGTAATTTTTTTTCTATTTGTATAAAACTGGCCACAGCTACAATTTTGTCTTGAGCCTTGGGCAAGTTTGGACATACATGTTTGAATAATATTAGAACTGTTAAGACTCTTGGAGATTAATTTTGCATCATACAATAGCCATGGGAATCTGGGAGAAGAATGTTACAATCTGAATATGAAATGTCCCCCTACTTGTCCAATTGTTCTGTGTTTGACTCTCAGCGAGTGGCAGTATTTTGGGAGGTTTTAGAAACTTGCCAAGGTGGTGTCTATGTAGAGGAAGTAGGACACTTGGTGCATGTCCCGGGGAGCTGTACTGACCTGGTCCTTTTCTGTCACACATTTTGCCTCTGTCTGCCAAGAGGCAGACGTTTCCCCTAAACACTCCTTTTCCCATAGTGCTTTGTAGAAGCTCATGGGACCAGGTAGTTGTGGAATGAATTCTCTGATGCTGTGAGCCAAACGAAATCTTCCCACCTTGGAGTTTTTTTTTCTTAGCGTTCTGTCACAACGAAAAGTAAGTAACACAGCTCAGACACAGATGAAATCTACACTGTCAGTCAGTCACCCACCTCTGCATCATGAACCACTTCCTCATCAGTAATCTCTTCCCTCTCCCTAACAAGAACCCATACGACTAGTGCAGTATAGTTCCTATTTAAAACCAAAGACATTTTATTCTATAGCCCTATCATATTCGTTGTCCCAGGACAAATGTACTCAAGTTGAAACTGTGGCAGGATTCATTTGACTGACTAGCTCACAAGACTATGAGAAGGAAAGATGCTCCTGAAAATGATTGACATACATGCTTAGTATTAAAAAAATATGAATGTAAAGAGTAAGAAATGCTTAGTAAAAAGAGAATAGTTACTATACATTTTATTTGCAGATCACAGCCCTTATCCACTGATGTCTGCTTTCCTCAAGGAAAAAGCAAATACCTATTTACTTGCAAATGGTCATCAGGACATTCTTCATATATATCTTGCTGTAGAAATAAAAGTTGTATGTGAATGTACACACAACTATGTATGTAACTTCAATCTATATTTTACTCTGAGGAAATAATATCATACTCCTTTTCTAAAGGCCTAAGTAGTATATATATGCATAATTAAATATATTGTTTGTACTTTATTGCCCTGAATCAACTCTTTTAACACAAAACACTGTTCAATTTCAATTACAATTTGCATTAAAGGGAAATCGAAAAGGTCATTCTGTTTTCAAGTACATTTTAATGTAACAGTTGTATCAAGCGTGGTGTTCCCTGCCCTTGGACATTTGGATAAATGTGGTCTGCCTTCTGACTGTGGGCCGAGTTCCAGACTCTACCTAAACTCCCTTTTCCTCTGTTCCTTTGCATGTCTCTGCCTTATCGCTGGTGTCCAGTGTTTTATCACAAGTAAACTAGAGATGGATTAAAGTATAGGGATGGGTGGGTGTGAGTTACATGCAAATGGCTTATCATTTTATACATACACTTAGGCATCCTCAGACTTCAGAATAGGTAGAGTTCTTCATATCCAACCAACCTCCAAGAGATAATTGTGTATGGAATAAATCATTTACTTTTTCATTTAAAAGAAACTCAAACTGGGAAAATCAAGATAAAGGAAAATCTTCTGTATTTAAATATATCAAATACTTAAGAAAAGGAAAAGTATTTTTCAATTTCAAAGCATGGCATTCAGCTCTCAATCACACCTTACATGCATCTAACAACTAGAGTTAATTGCATACAAGAAGAAAGGAAAAAAAAACCTGAATGAAGAGGAAAAATGTAACGTTTAGACAATGCTGTGGTTTGCTTAATGAAGATAGTGAGTGTCTGCCTTCACAGGCAGGTTTAATTAGACACACTTTGAAAAATAAGCCTTCTCTTTTTGGAAGTGATGAATTCAGGGAGACAAAAAGGTATCAGAAAAATAAGACAAGCACCCATGCTTCTATACTCAGCATGGGAAAGAAATGATTTTGGATGCTATTGAATCTTACTGTGAATTCTCCTCTATTGCATTCCTTTGAATTTGGTATCACTCTTCTGAATGTTTTATATTTCTAATACATATGTATAAATGGCATAAATATATGCAGTGATATACTTCATGTTTTAAAAATCATACAAATGCTATTATATTGTATATATTCTTTAGTAATTTGTGATTTGAACATTGCTTTTAAGATTTATTTGTGTTTGTGTGGGCAGCAAAATAGAGCCAACCGCATTGGTGGAGGTGTGGGTGAGCCAGCCGTAAGTTGTGAGCATGGAAGAGCTATCCCCATTACTCATCTGTCATGTGGTTCCCCCCCCACCTCCAACCCCCACCTCCACTCCTGCCATCAATGCTCGAGACAGGTGAGAGAGCTGGTCCTGCCCTCATCAGCTGCAGCACTCAGGAGAGTGGCCTCATGCCATGCCTAGAGCTGACCCTGAAGGTGTAGGTGTGGGAGATCCAACTCTGAGGACACGAAAGCAGGAGAACTGCCCCCTCACCTCCTGCCCCTTGCTCATGGGTAAACTTGCCAAAACAATGCAGGAGAGCTCACCCTGGTGGTGAGGACAAGGGAGAGCTTGCAGGCTGACCAACCCTGCTACTACCCAGTCCCAGAACCAGGGTTCTGTGATGGCCCACCCCAACATCCACATTATCTGTGATCTGCTGGAGCACATGAAGGGACTGGTCCTGCAGACCCAAAGCTGCAGGATTTCCACAACAGAGGGCAGCAGCAGGATAACTAAGAGGAGTTCCAGTGAACCACCATCAATGGTGTAGCAAAAACCAGAGGACTGAGCCAGACCAATGACTCTCTGCAATGAACACTTGTAAGTAAAGATATATGGACAAAAGGATTTACTGAGTGACACACTGTGTCACATTTCAGCTTCCATGACAAGATTTATTTTTTTCCTTTGTTTTTTTTTCTTTTTTCTCTTAAATTTTATTTCATTTGTGCGCTTGCGGGGTGGGGAGGTGTTGCAAGGGCAGAGGGTGGATGTGAAGGGACAGGGAAATGAATGGGATGGAGATGCATGATGTAAAAGACATAAATAATAAACAAAAAGGAGAAAAAATAAGATTTATTCATGTTAATATGTTTAGCTCTAGCTCTCTCACTGAAATTTTATATAGGTTTTATCTTATGAATAAATAGATATTTATCTAGAATCCCATTAATGGACTTAATTTTTTTTTGTGTTATTTATCTATATAGCTATTAAAGCTAATGCTGTTTCTGAACACTTGATGAGCTCTTCTTTCAATAAATGTATGCATAGGGCATCCTGAGAAGAACCACTGAGTTGATAATGATACACACCTTCAACCGTATATGCCATCCCAAATTACTTCCCAACCTAATTGAACCCATACACTCTGCTAGCAATATCTGATTTTCAACACTACTCTTAATTTTTTTCCCATTTAGGATGTTGTTGGCTGTGGGTTTGTCTTACACAGTCTTTATTACCTTGGGATATGTTTCTCTGGGACTTCTATCATGAAGTCATGTTGAATTTTGTCAAAGGCCTTTTCTGCATCTATTGAGATGATCACATTTTTGTCTTTAAGTCCATTTGTATGATTTATTACATTTATCACCCTTGGTATATTAAACTATCCCTTCATCTCAAGGTTAAAACAACTTGATTGAAGAGGATGGTATCTTTAATATATGCCTGTGCTGGCTAGTTTTGTTTCTTGCAGCTTGATGCAAACTAGAGTCATGCGGGGGAGAGGGAGGGGAAACTCAACAGAGAAAATGCCTTCATCAGATTGGCCTAAGGGAAAATCTGGAGCATTTTGTTGAGTAATGATTGGTGGGAGAGCAGAGCCCACTGTGAGTGGTGCCACCCCTTAGGCAAATGGTCCTGGGGAATACAAGAAAGGTAGCTGAATTTGAGCCTGGGGCTCAATCTAGTAGTCAATGTTCCTCCATCACCTCTGCTTTAGTTCCTGCCCTTCTTGAGTTCCTGACTTGGCTTCCCTCAAAGATTGACTGGGGGCAGGATGTGCAAGCCAAATAAAGCCTTTCCTCCCCAAGTTGGTTTTGATCATTATGTTCCTCACAGCAATAGCAAGTACACCAATACAGTGCTTGTACTTGGTTTGTGAGTATTTTGTTGAGAATTTTTACATCTGTGCTCACCAGGTATACCGGCTGATAGTTTTCTTTGTTGTTATGTCCTTAATTGGCTTTGGTGTTAGGTAGAGTAACATTGGTTCACAAAAGAAGTTTGGAAGAACCTCTTCTAGGTCTACTTTTTGGAATAGTTTGAGAAGTATTGGAAATAAATTAAAATGAAAACATAGCAAACTAAAACCCATGGGACATAATAACAGCAGTCCTAAGTGGGACATGTATAGATTTGAGTGTCTGCACTAAAATAAAAAATCAGAAAGAGAATATAGCACTATTGGTTTATAGCTATTTACTTTCAGAGTTATGATATATGATATATTTCAATGTATCATTTTACTGTTTTTAGATTGCTGCTGAATGGTCTGGGATTTTTATAATATGCATTTTTTAGTGAGTTGGTATTTTTCTTATATGTTAAAAAACAAAAAACAAAACAAAACAAAAAAACAAGAAACAAAACCCCACAAAGATGAAAATCCACACAAACAGACAAAAGACCAACAAGACAAAAAAAAAAATGCCAAGACAAAACAAAACTAAACAAAAGTCCACAAAAATACTGTTGAGTTCATTTTTTTTTTTTTGTTGGCCAACTACTCCTGGGCATGGGACCCACCCTGGAGTGTGGTTGATATACCCAGTGACCCTCCATTGGAGAATGCTGATTTTCCTTTTTATTTGAGGTTATCAGTTGCAGATAGACTCTTGGTTAGGGGTGAATCCCTGTGTCTATTTCTCCTCCCAGTGCTAGGACCCCTTCTGTCTTGAATCTATGTGGGTTTTGTGTGTGTTGCCACAAACTCTGAGTTCATTTGTACATCATTTCTGTGGTGGCTGGAAAATACTGATTCCTTAGTGTCACCCATCTTCTCTGGCTATTACAATCTTTCCAGCTCATCTTCCACAGAGATCCTTGAGCTTTCAGGGGAGGGGTTTGATGAAGACATAACATTTAGGACAGGGAGTTCTAAAGTCTCTTACTCAGGGCATTATCCAGCTGTGAGTCTCCATGTTAATTTCTATCTACTGAAAGAGGAAGCTTCTCTGAGATGGCCCAGTGAGACTCTGATCTGTGGATATAGCAGTATGTCTTGAGGAATCATTTCGTTGCTGTGTTACTTTATCAGAACAGTAGTATTTGGTTTTTCCCCTTTAACTTCTTAAAAGGCAAGGGCAGTTTCTTGCCTAGTGGCTAACTTTTGCCACAAAGAAAGCAAACTCCATATGGAGTTTTGAAGTGAGAACCACAGAAAGTGACAACCCACAGAAGTCCGGTCAATAATTTATTAAGGGATACAATAATTTATTTGGGAATAGCATATTCACAAATACAGAATGAAGGGCGCCACAGCCTCCTTGTCTACCAGAGAAGGATGGGAAAAGCTCTGTACCAGCTCACAGAAACTGTGGCATCAGGAAGCCTTCCACATCCTAGCAAGAGCAAGTGAGACCCTCCTCCTCAGTTCTTATCTGGACACGTACCCAGAAAAGACTGTGCTCTAGGGCTAGCCACCCCAATACCATTGGCTAAATGGACTGAATTCCCACAACAGAGTTTCTTTGATGCCCATCATCATCTCTGAAGTAGATTGGTGCTGTCAGGAGCAGATATGTCTCCATGTCATAATAAACCTTATATTATTAAAACATCTCAAATTCCATATTCTGTAGCTCTCTAAAGTGTTTGAAGACTTGCCTATCTAAAATATATCTCTGTTTGACCTTGAGAACATACCTAACATGACTACAAGTTTGATTACAATAGGTGACTAACTACTAAACTACATTTCTTTATTATCCTAAATAGTTTGCAATAGTAACTTTCAAGAACTAGAAATTTACATTACATTGTTAAACAAGCTGCATAAGTACAATGCCTTAAATAAGAGTAGAAATGTACGTATAGTATGTTCTAAAAAAAACCTTAAATTTGTATAAATATACAAAAATATCTTAAATAAGAGTAGAAGCAGATATACAGTATAACAAAAATAACCTCAAATTTCTATCAATACACAAAAATCCATATCGATGTAAAATCTTTAAGACTAGTGGTTGCTCTTTTGGTTTAAAAGTAGATTCAGTAATCTACCCTTTTATCCTATCATTTCTATATCCCCTTTTTTTCTGTTCAGAACAAGATCCCTGACTCTAATCTCCTTTGTTCAGTTCCAATAACAACTTGTAACCACCCTCCCTTAAATGATAACAAACATCTATAACCCATCTATTGGGAATGTGGGCACTATTTTTCTAGATTACTTCCTGTTGTCTAGGATTGCTGACATCTTTGGATGAATCTTGAGAAAATCAGGATAATTTTTAAGTCTTGGCTGGAGTATTCTGTGAGTCTGGATCATCTCATCCAGCAGCCTTGAAGCTGTTCTGGATGCAGAATTTTGAGGAGACTGTAACAGAGGTGTTATGAAATATTGGATCATCTGGGCTATCCATTTTCATTAGTGTTTGTTCCCCTTGTTCTGAAAACACAAACTTTTAAAGATAACATACGCTACAAGTATGGAATATGTGGTGTGCCCAAGTCAGTTAAAGATATTTTTTCTTGTTTTATGTTTGAGCAGGTAAAATGTACATTATGTGTCTTTTTTTTTAATGTCTGTCGCCAGGATTTCAGGGGGTCTTCCCCAATCAAACGTGATTCTCTTTAACGCAGAATGAACCCAGAGCCTCTCATTTCCTATGGAAACAAAAGTATAACTTCTCCCCCAGAACAACATACCTTTGACTTAAATTTTGAAGTCAAGATATTTTTAAAACATATAGATTGCTTTAATCTAGCAGTTTTTATAATCCAGTGTCTCTTAGCACCCAAAAAATTCAAAGATAACACAATAACATACAGGATCTAGACTTTCTGTGTATTTTCCATCTTTATGTGGCTTTTATCTTTTATATTACTTTGCTTCCTTTGTAAGGATTTTGTTTTATTATTTTAAAACTATGTATTTCTTTTTTATGACTGTCTAATACCCCTTTTCTTTTCTCTCCTAAGCCTTTGTACTTTTTTTTTTTTTTTTTTTTTTTTTTTTTTTTTTTTTTTTGGAGACGGGGTTTCTCTGTGTAGTTTTGGTGCCTATCCTGGATCTTGATTTGTAAGACCAGGCTGGCCTTGAACTTACAGAGATTCGTCTGGCTCTGCCTCCTGAGTGCTGGGATTAAAGGCATGCACCACCGTCACCCAGTACATTTGTACATTTTTAAACATACTGTAACTTGTTTAGAGGGTTTTTTCCACCTGAATCTGTCTTTATTGTGTATCTGTAATTTTTTTTCTTAGCTCATGAGCCTTTAAATGCTAAGTGGCATGGCTAGGACCTCTGCCTCTGTTTTGATGGCTGATTCTGCTCTACTTAGTTTCCTGAGAGCTTTGCTCCACAGTATAGGTACTGGAGAGAGCCACATTTACTGCCCTGACTCTGGGGAATTTTTGAGTTTACACTGCCACCAAGTAGTATGCAGCCTATGGCTCATAAACCCCATTTAGGTGTTTGGTAGCAGGGCCTCTTAAAAGAGCTGTGCTGGCTAGCAGCTAGCAATGATGCAAGGAAACCACCTTTTAAAGGAGCTGTGCCTCTGCTTGCCTGTAGCAAACAAAGCCTACCTGAAAAAAGGCGGTTACTAAGAAGCTGCGCTTGGCTCCATTTTTGTGTGCTTAGAATTTTTTTAATCTTTGTCAGGTAGTATGTGGAAATTCTGGACCCACACTGGAATGCCATATGTAGAAGGACTTCTCTTTCCCACCTGCCAGCTCCCAAATAACTAATCTCAAGACTTAATTATAGATGCTCAGCTGATAGCTCAGGCTTGTTACTAACTAGCTCTTACGTCCTAAATTAACTCATTTATATTAATCCACATTTTACCATATGGCATTTCCTGTCTTTCATCTTGCACCTCTTGTTTTCTCTCTGTGTCTCATTGGCGACTTCTCTGACTCTGCCCTTCTTCTTCCCAGTGCCCTTTGTCTGGTTTCCCTGCATAACCTTATCTTGTCCAGCTATTGGCCAGTCAGCTTCTTTATTAACCTAATTACAGCAACATATATTCATACAGTGAAAAGGAATAGTCCACATACCTATCATTTTTATATCACTAGACACTGTAGTTGATGTTCCTAACGAGAATGTGTTAAGGTTTTTTTTTTTTCTGCCACTCATTTTTGTGTTGACTCTGGCTCATTATACATTATGTAACTTTGGAATGAAAAATCATATTCAGTTGTCTTTATCTGTTAGAACCTGGGAAGGATGACTTCATGATTTATCACTATTGAAATGTTTTGAGTTGGCATCTCCTAGGTTTCAATTTGGATGTAGTTTCAGAATAACATTCTTGGTTTCACCTAGAGATGAGTCCCACACAAAGTTCTTTTGTGATATCCATTTCTAAGGACAGAGATTTTAATGAACCTCATGCTTATGGTAGGTGATGCCCTTCAAGGGTGATAGTTGTATGAATCACTTTTATTCCGGCTCATCAGCTCACAGATGCCCAGGGCTTCAGGTGGCCTTTAAAGGCCACACCTCTTGATTACTCAGCTCAGCCAAAGCTCCGTGTCCACTTGTCAATGCTGATTGTAACACTGGTTTTCAGTTTCTTCATCTCTGGGATAAACTGCAGGTTTCAATTTCAAACATTTATATGCAAGGCGTTTATCCAAGATTTTGACAGATTTATTTTAACAGGTGTTTTTTTTTCTCTCGTCACTAAACACAAAAATATTACTGAAAGGAAAAGTTGACTTTCTTAAAAAATTCTTCATATGAAACCGTAAACTACATTTTTCACTGCTGAGGAATAAAAGAGTATTGTTCAATTAAGAAACTGGATTAATTAAACTACTACATTAAACAAAGTATTGTTTTCACTGAATAGTATTAAACAATATTGGATCATAATTTATGAATAAATCACACTGTTCAAAGTTTTTAGGACCTTATAACTTTTTTCATGAGTTACAGTTGTCATTATTACAATTGTTTTAAGTTTTTATTTAGTAATTTATTCAATAATACAGCTATGAGAAACTGATTATATTTTAATATAAACAAAATGTTTTCAGGAAATAAAATATTTTCTAAAATGAACTACTTAACAGCAGGAAAAAAATGTCTCTATTTTAGACTTTCTCTCCCCTTATCCACCTGACCCTCCCCTCTGTCTCTACCTGCTCCCAGTATGCCTGGAAAATCTATTCTATTTCTCTCTCCCAGAGAGTATCATGTGTCCTGCTTGATCTTTCTCTATACCTAACCTCTCTGGGTCTGTGGATTGTAGCTCTGCTATCATTTACTCATTGCTGAGGACAATACCCACACAACTCACTGAACATGAAGAAGTGGAGCTGTTATCTACATGAAGCCTTTACCCCTACATTCTAGTGTATTTGATTCAAGAAGGTACTCTGCAGGCTATTGGAAGAGAAATGTAAACACCGACCTAACCATGAAACCTTTGACCTACAATCTGTTGTACCTGCAAAATATGCTAGAGCAATGGTGGCATAGAACTTGTGGGAGTAACCAATAGATGTCTGATTTGATTTAAGGACCACTCCATGAGATGGAACCCATACTCAACACTGCTAGGGTAACCAAGAACCAGAGACTAGATAGCCCAGAGACCTAGAGTAAAACTAAACACTATTGGTCTAAAAAATAAAATATAATAAAAAATAAAGTACTAGTAAAAAGAATCCTACTGATAATTCTGCTGTACTCATAAATCAGTGCCTTATTCAGTCATCATTGGAGAAGCTTTCTCCAGCAGCAAATTGGAACAGATGCAGAGTCCCATAGCCAGACATTATATGGAGAGAGAGTCTAAACTAAATGGGAAGGGTCCATCAACTCCCTCCCCTCAGAGCTCAGGGAATCCCACCAAAGAGGAAGCAGAAGGAATGTAAGAGCCAAGGGGATGAAGGACACCAGGAGGACAAGTCCTTCTAAATCAACTAAGTAAGATGCATAAGAACTTGCAGAGACTTGCACAAGGCTGCTGTGTGATATCTTTCTATATGCTGTGAATATGTGTGGCTCTCATTGGGTAATAAAAAAAGCTTTGTTGGCCTATGGCAAGAAAGCTTACAGCCAGGTGGGAAATCTAGGTAGAGATACAGGTAGAAGAGCAGAATGAGAGAGATACCAGCCGCAGCCCAAGGAGCAGCAAGATGCAAGCAGACCAGTAACGCCATGGCCACATGACAACTTATAGATTAATAGGAATGGGTTGAGTTATAAGAGCTAGCTAACAATAAGCTTGATCCATAGGCCATCCAATTTGTAATTAATATAAGCTTCTGGATGATTATTTTATAAATGGTTGTGGGGCCGGGTGGGACTGGAGAAACTTCCGGCTACATAAGACCTACATGGGTCAGGACCAGACCCTCTCTATATACATTGTAGCTTTTAGTTTAGTGTTTTTATGGGACTCCCCAGTGTGAGAATGAGTGGGTCTCTGATTCTTGTGCCTGCTTTTGGTACTCTTTTCCTCCTCTTGGGTTGCTGTGTCCAACTTCGACATGATGGTTTTTGTTTTATCTTAAATTTTATTTTGTCATGTTTGATTGTTATCTCTTAGAAACCTGCTCTTTTTTAACGACAGACAGAAAGGGAGTGGACCTGGAAGGCAAGGGAGGTGGGGAGGACCTGGGAGGAGCAGAGGGAGGGGAAATTACAATTGGGATAAAATGTATGAGAAAATAATCTATTTTCAATAAAAGGAAAGGATATAAAAAATTGAATGGATTTCTACCTGAATTTTTATGCTTAGCATATTATCACTATTGAATGCTTCTATGATGGCCTATGATGGCCATTTCAAGCTTCATTTTGCCTCACTTTGTCTGTGATTTTGAAACTTTTAGTTAAACATGGAAGGAAATTATCCTACAGAACTATCATATTGAAGGGAATTGGCATGTCCAACTTGTGGCTCACGAGGCCTACTACAACAAAGAATAGTCATGAAAGTGAACCAAGATAAAAATGATAACATTTCTTAAACCATTATGAGATTTTTTTTCCTTTGTAACTTTTTTGACTATCTTGGTTGTATGTTTATCAAGAGTGAACTTTGTAGATGACAGTGCTGTGTCACAACGTCAAAGGCTGGACACACTTAGCAGATACCAGTGTCACGTCAGGGACTGACTTAGTCATCTCTCTCTTTACCCCAATATTTGCAGACTATCATCAGCTCAACGTTTATTTTCAAATTGTAGCTTCACAGAAAATATTCATATCTTAGTTCCCATGGAAGAATGTGCAAGCTCTATACAGAGAAAAGAGAACCCAGAAAGAGCTAGAACAGAGGTCCTTCCTGTTTCCTGCCTTCTGCTGCCTTGGGATCATCTGGCAAATACATGCACAAACCGATACACAAATTTTGGGCTTTATTATCTCAGACCAACAGAAGCAGGCACTCTACAAGTCTAGAAAACTGTTTAACACAAACCCAGTGTTTTCAGTGTCTGCTAGAGTTTGAAATCCACCAGGTTGGTAACATCCTTCCATTTAATAAGGAGTGGCCACATCCCACAGTAGTGCTTTCAAATGTGTGCTGTGCATAGGAATCATGGATCTCAGGTGAACCTGAAAATAGTACACTTCTAATAAGTTCCTGGCCACAGCTGCTGCTGCTCCTGCTGCTGCTGCGGGGCTAATGCTTTGTGAACTGCATTTGATCATAAGGCAGTTGATTAAAATCTAGGCGGTACCAGGAAAAACAGGCTTAAAGTTGACCTTGCCAAATTTAGCCCAACACTGAGGAGTATCAACTGCACTGGCTTCATTAAGAATTTTGATAGCAGAGACAAAGAGAGGCCTTATCCTGGGTCCAGGATTTTGAGAAGGCAATCTATTGTAAAAGGTCAGCAAATAAAAAGGGCGTGTGAGCTTTCTGCTTATGGCAGGTTAGGTTGGGTGGTGTGAGATCTCAGGACAATTAATACTACATTGCATGTCTCCACGGATACTTGTGGAAGGAATGTACCTCTCCAGCTTCCCAGAAGCTACACCAAGCAGACACAGAAAGACAGAATAAGCCCATAAAGGAGAGTCAGAGGGCCAGGTAATGCCCGTGTACTCGGCTTAGATCGTGTGTTATTTGAGAACTGCTATGGACCTTGGCCAGGTTATCAGATAGCTCTATTCATAGGTTTTCCTCTTCGTTAAATGGAGGACAGCAGCAGAATTTGTTTCTTGTGAGCCCTGAATGAGTAGAGGTTTGGGAGGCAACCAGAACATACCTGGCGTGTCACGAAACTCAAAATACTGCTGCGGCCTCTTTGTCTGCGTCTCTGCCTTCTCTCTCTCTTGTCACTTTGTTATTTTATCTGTGGTTTCCTCTTTCCTGGTGAGTGGGAAAAATGAGGAAGAAGAAATCATTATCAACTCATCAAAAGTCACATGGTAATGCATAAATTAATGTGACAGAGAGGACTCTTAGGAAGCAGAGCACTTACCAAAAATAACAAGTAATTCTCTAGACTATTTTCATAGAAAGAAACAGAATTTCTTTTACATTATGGGCAAGTTCCAGAGGATAAATAATTAACATAAAATATTCTTTCCAGTGTTGTTTTCGGCAATGTCAAATTTGTAACTGTTAGTGACATATAAGGGAAGTAGTCGGTCTGAACACATCATACTCTTTCATCTTGGCTGAGGTCACTCATGAGTGCAACTTCCTTCCAAGCCATCCATTTGACATGGACAGCTACTGAAGAAAATTATTGAGTTCCTCTGTTTTCTCTCTTTCTTTCCCCCCTTTCATTCTTTTAAACAGGGTCCTTAGTTTGTTAGTCTTCTGCAGAAAATTTGTAAAAATCATTTTGACAGTCACCCCCAGAATGCGGACTTTAGTGCCTTGGACTAAAAAGCAGAAAAAGAGAGTAGGATTGTTCCTCCCCCTGGAAATTTTGCACTGATTCTTTAATGTATCTCTATTACTATTCATTTTATATTAGAATAACCTGATGTCATTTCTGAGAACAAAGGTTTTTGTTATCATAAGATAAAATTGGTTTTTTTCTTGCTTCTGTGCACTGATTTCAATTTCTTTTCTAAAGTATCTTATTAGGGATGTTTAGTGGGAATGTAGTGCATTTTGTACACATCTGGTCCATGTGAATGAAGAGGGTGCCAGATCTCCTAGAACTGGAATTACAGAGAGTTGTAAGTCACCACGTGGGTGCTGGGAACTCAGGTCCTCCGGAAAAACAAATGATTTTAACTGCTGAACTATCTCCAGGCCCTCAATTTCTTTTCCATTTGGAAAACAAGACAAAACAAAACCTTCAAATCTAGATATGACAAGTTAATTGAAAATAGCTTGTGTGTATACAATATTATTAAAAACTTGTGACAGGAAATTAGATTATTGTAGATTTTTCAGGTACTTTCAAATACTACACATTGAAAATCTCAGTAAAATGAAACAAAACCAAAGCTCTTGAGAGAGTATACCATTGAGTCTCTTCAGATTTCACTTAGTTCTCACAAAGCAGACTATTAAGAATGAGTTTCAGTAATTGGTGGTTTCGATCTGTGTGCTTGTTGGATGCAACCACGAGCAGGAATTTCTTTGCTGCCCTTAGTTCACAGTGATAATGGCTGTAAATCTTTTCTTGTTGCACAGAATTGTTGTCTCACCCAGTGGCTCAAATAGCCAGTAGTATTTAACATGTGTACTTCACATACAAACAAAACAAATAGACAGCCCTCTCAAAAGTTCCATCCTGTATTATATAGACATCTCTCATTGGCAGAGTGTAACCTGCCCAGCTACAAATAGTCATTGACATCTGGCCACAAAGCACTCCGTCAAGGTCCAGATGTTTTCATTGGTCTTTTTTATACACAGGGAGTCCATGACGATAATTGAAGTCAAAACATTTAATTGAGGTCCTCAAAGCATTTTGTTACCTCTTGGTGTCTAACACAGTCAGCAGCAACAAATGGAATGAATCTTCCTGTGAATTCATTATCTTCTTCAAAACCTACGAGGACAGGGCCTGGTGCTCAGCCTGTAGATCTGCAATCTGCATTGAGAGACTTAGGGTGACTGGCTGGGAGCGCTGGCTTCTATGCTCATGTTGTCCTCTGAGCCCATGTGTGAGCCCATGAAATCCTGAGAAACTGGGCTGCCTTTCTCTCCCGTACGAGGCTGATGCAAGTGAAGGGGTTCAGGTGGGTGTACAGGCAGCTAATGGAATAACAGTGTACTCTGACTACAGAAAAGGGCGTATACCCTGTGTATAGATAGCCCTGATCTTTTCCCAAGTCATGGAGATGTACATATCCTCAAATCCTGCCACACCTTGAGAGAAGGCACAATGATAAGCCTCCTGTCTCTTCTTTTGATAATAAAAACATATGAATATAATGCCAACCATGCCTGTAGGAGCAGTCTCCTAAGTAGACAGATTCTCCGCTTCACTCAATCCTGACACAGGAGATTTAGGACAGACAGACAAACAAGGTGCTTGTTAGAACAGCAGTTATTCTAAAGCGCCGAGAACGCATGAAGTGGCGTTGGCTTTCCCTGAGGACCGATAGTGACACTTTTCAGAAGCCTTTGGAGATGGCGAGTGCCGGTGGGAAGGATGGCTGCTGAGTTTTGCTTCTATCTTCCTTGTGAAAATTTCACGTTTCTATGCTCGAGGCGTGTGTTGGGGTTCAGTCCCCTGCCTGTACAGTCTCCTTCCAGGCTGCTCTGTCACCACGTGGGATCTGACGGAACAGGTAGATAAGGCGAGCCTGGTGCCTGTGGGAATGCTGTGCTCCAAGGACTCCCTTCCCTACACCTGGGAGCTCTGGCTAATCTGTCAGGTTACAAGAAGGGTAAAATCTCAGATCCTTCAACGTTCAAGAGAAAACTGCAAGCAATAGTTAGAGGATTCATGGTGTTAACGTGAGTGATTTTTTTTTAACTACTGTTCCTAATGTCATCAGCCAGTGCTTTCCCTGCACCCAGGAGTGTGAGGCTTCACTTTCATCCCTTTCCTCTCTTCCCCTCCCCCTCATATGCTTTTTAGCAAGAGGAAGAAGGCATTCAGAGCCCTTGTGAAGAGAAGCAGCTCTGCAGAGTTCCTTTCCACCCGCCTCTTCATTTGGTGATGCATCCTGGGGTAGTACTGATTAGACCTCTACCCACCTCCTTATTTCTGAAATTTCAAAAACTTCTCTGCAATCCATTACTAAAACGAACCTTGTCAAGTGTCTACCACATGACAGGGTAAGCCGTTAGCAGTTCACCATCTAAATTTGTTTGAGTCTTTTAAAATCTTTCCAGGGGTGGATGTTTTAATAGCAGTACGGAGTTGTGAGGTCAGTAAAGATGAGACACTGGAAGAAAACAGGGAGACTAGGGAAGTAGCCATGATGTGAGTAAAGCCCGACTACGCTGCAGACCACAGGGGCAACTTTTCACATGACAGACGGTAGTTTTAAGTTTCATGTCATTGCAGCTTAGCATTGATGCAGCTTTTCTGCACTTAAATCATTCAAAAGGTTTTCTGAAAGGACTACTTGACTTACTTGACCAAAAATCAAAATTTGGGGGGAGGGGGAATATAAATGTGAAGATGTCCATTCTTCTGCTAGATCTTTATTTCCCCCATTTCCTTCATTGGCCATTTTTTTTTCTCCGCTATTCAATGCTATGTTTTTATAACTCTCACTGAGTATATCTTCTCAAATAATCGCATATTTACTTCTCTGAAACATTTGGATTCCTTTCATGAAAACTCCGGCCTCCCCCTTTTAAATCTCATTTATTTTTCCTTCCCTGTTTAATAGTTTTCCAGTGGCCATTACAAGATACAGAAAGTAGAGGCGATGTTTTCCTTTCTGTGACTTAAAGCATATCCCAGAGAATGAGAGAGAGGAGAGAGAGAGGAGAGAGAAGGGAGAGAGAGAGAGAGAGAGAGAGAGAGAGAGAGAGAGAGAGAGAGCAAGAGAGTACTTTGGGGCTTCTGTGAATGAAATTAGTTTCATGTGTTAGGATGAGCTGTGTCAGAGAATAAATATGTTTGTCCTCGGAAGTGAGGCCCAGCTTCAGATTATATCAAAATGTGAAAGCCCAAAGAATTTCCATATGTTGAAGATGGAGAGGTGACAGGAAAGGATAAAATAACAGAAGAGAAACAATAACTGATGAGAAAGAAAAGGAACTGTAAATGTCATTTTTAAACTTATACTAGGTAAAGCAAATACTGAAGACTGTGAGAGACCTATAAAAAACACACAAATTGGCACTTTGGTGCAGTAATCCCTAGACAGTGCTTGGCCATGGGAGGCCAGTTTTGTGTTGGTCATTACCCCTGTCAGATCCATTAATTTTGGGTTCAATAACACCTTTCTTTAAAAATCTATTCTTTGAGAATTTCATACAATATATTTTTTTATCATATTATTTTCCATCCCCCAACTTTCCCTAGATTCTTCTTCTTCCCTACCCACCAAAATTCAAGTTCTTTCTCTCTCTCTCAGAAAAAAAAAGGAAGAAAGCCACTAAAAGTTGGAGTCTGATTTGTGTTGACCATTTACTCCTGAGCATGGGGCTTGGCCATAGGATGGTGGATATCACTCCTTTTAAGAAAACTGATTTTTTCCCTCTTCCAGCAGCTATTACTTGAGACTAGCATCTTAGCTAGGGGTGAGACTTTGTGCCCACCTCCCCTCCTTTTTGTCTGGCTTTATCCTGTGCAGGTCCTGTGAATGCTGTCACAGTCTCTGTGAGTTCATCTTCCCTGTTTGTCTGGAAAATTCTGTTTCCTTAAAATCATCCACCACCTCTGGTTCTTACAGTCTGTCCACACTGGCTCAATAAATTTAACTCCATTCATCACTATCTTTCTAGTGTTCCCTTATGTGATAATATGAAGCCTCTCTATTTTATTTTCTGTCTGATTTCACAAAGTTTCCTAATTCAGGGACATCTATTGTCAGCTCTTTAACTTGGCTCAGGGGAAAGCAAGGTCAGAATGTTCTGTGGTTCTCAACTGTGCTGTTGTACTGTTGGCTGGTTTCACCTCTCTGGCTGCAGAATAAATGCATTAATTTTTATTTAATTTTTTAACTGTGTGTTTGGTATATATACACATGTGTGCATGTGTACCAGACTCACAGGCACATGGGGGCCCAAGGAAGATGTTGAGTGTTTTGATCTATCACACTTCATCTTGTTTCCCTGAGACAGGATCTCCCACAGGAATTAGGCTGGCAGCTAGCAAGCCACAGTGACTCTCCTGTCTCTGCCTCCTGACCCTCACCCCCTACCATGCTGGGGTTACAGAAGTGACCCATTAAATGGTGCCTTAATTTCTCTTAAAGTGAATTGTGTGTCCTTTCATGGAAATATTATGAGATGCCCTATTCATGTGAAATGTGAGTCACAGATATTCATAGAGCAATACTGCTGAAATATTATGCTAGAAAGACTATTTATTTTCATTAGTTAACCTGTCACATGGACAGCCCACATTCTAATATTTGTAAAATGTCCTGTGTGATGGCTAATAGTGATCATCCATTTTGTAGGCTCTGGAACCACATAGGTGATGAACTTGGACATTGCTATTAGGAAGTTTCTAGATGAGCTAAATTGAAGTAGGATGACCCACTCTGAATGTGGGCAGCACCATGCTATGATCTTGGGTTCTGTAGTGAGTGAAAAGAAGGAGGTAAGAGGAGCCCTAGCAGTCACATTTGTCCTTCCTGTCTACAGAAGCAGCGTGACTGGCTGCCTCAAGCTCCTACTGCCATAACTTCCCTGTCGTGTTGGACTGTACCCTTCAACTATGAACCAAAACGTTTCTTTTTTATTTTTCTTTTTATTTTTTTGTCATGTATTTTGTTGCAACATGTATGTGATGGTTGAACAAATGATACCCTGTCAACAACTGTGAGAAATTGGCAATCTCTCTATCTCTGTCTCTATCAATCTACCTCTCTATCAATCTATCTGTCTGTCTGTCTGTCTGTCTGTTTATGGAGCTATTTAAATATGTGAAGTCTATAAGAAAATGAGGGGGTACTTTTCTCCAGGATGATGGCTAATGTTCTTAGTGAGTTAATCACATTTTCATGATCTCTTTAGCACAGTTCCACAGTGGGAATTGATACTTTGGGACCCAGTCCTGAGACAAGATTTCAGTGTATCAGTGTGCATGATTTCATTCTATCTGCCAAGGAATTCTCCTCCAAGGAAATTATTATGATACTGTCTTTATAGATTAGCATGCTGATAGTCAAAGTTCTTCAATATGTTGATTAATCTTTTCCTTTCTACTGTGTATGTCCCAAAGCCAATCTGTGAACAGGTACAGATGTGACTGTCTGCTGATCATTCCTTTGCAATTATGTAAAATTCAAATTTAAGTCCTCCACACCTGAACATTTCTGATTTGGTAGATATGGTTGAGTTTCAGAATCACCCCTTTATGCCACAATAATTCTATTCTACAGCTGTATTTGGAGGCTCTGCTTCATCCCCTGACCTCAGCATAGGTTAGTGAGTTAATTATGTTTCACCTCTTAAACTTACTTCAGTGGGTTATTGGCAAAGGGTGCTTTGAATCCTGTATTGAGAGAGAATGATATGGCAGTATTCTGTGATCCATTAATGATGGCTGTGAAGGGCCCAGATGGAGGCACAGAATCTTAGTGCCAAGTATTGGCCAACTGTGATGTGGATCATGACAGTTGGTAGGTGGGTGAAAAGGAAAGAAAGAAAACTACAGAATATCAATTATCTTTTAGTTAAAACTTGCCTGAGAATATTATCAGTATTTCATATAGCTACATGCAAATTTTTAAGTGTATCATATAGTTGGAAGTTTCTCCAGTCCTGCCTGGGCCCTGTGGTTGGGATGAATCTCTCCTGCCCTGTCTTGCAGCTGCTCAGACCCAAATAACCATACAGAGGCTTAATATTAATTACAAACTGTATGGCCATTAGCTCAGGCATATTACTGACTAGCTCTTACACTTAAATTAAACCATATTTCTTATCTATGTTTAGTTATGTGGCTTGGTACCTTTTCTCAGTTCTGCCTTGTCATCTTGCTTCCTCTGTGTCTGGCTGGTGACTCCTGACTCAGCCCTCCTCTTCCCAGAATTCTCCTTACCTGCTTATCCCACCTATACTTCCTGCCTGGCTACTAGCCAATCAGCATTT
Source organism: Peromyscus eremicus (assembly GCF_949786415.1). Taxonomy (NCBI): domain Eukaryota; kingdom Metazoa; phylum Chordata; class Mammalia; order Rodentia; family Cricetidae; genus Peromyscus; species Peromyscus eremicus. The sequence continues at coordinate 107,473,033 of NC_081421.1, read as the reverse complement.
TATTTATCAACTAATCAGAGCAACACACATCCATAGCATACAGAATGACATTCCACAGCAGTATCATAAACCCAAATGTAGCTCCTGGGAAAAAAGTAATGATGGCCACTGAGTAGAAAGCCAGACAAAGGCGAAGAGCCACAGTCCTTTGGTAAACCTCCAAGGTGCCCCATGCCTGTGTGACTGTTTTGGGAACACTGGGCATGAAGGAGAGCAGGTACCACCTGTGCATGTTCTCTCTGTCACAACCTTTTCTTATGATAGAAAAAAAAATGGCCTTAGGTATTTCAGGAATGTTTTTATTTCAAAATGTTCACAGAGTAAGTAAAGATGTTTTGTAATTCTATATTGTGTGTCCTCATTTCATTAAATTTTAATTTTAGATGTATATGTTCTGCTTGGAGCAATTGTTTATAAAGTGACTTTAATGAAGTCTACTCAAGTAGATACAGTGGCTGTTATTTGTAGCTAAAGTTTTCCTGCCTGGCCCACAGTCAGGACAAATCTCTCTCACCTGCCAGTCCCACAGCCGCTCAGACCCGACCAAGTAAACACAGAGACTTATATTGGTTACAAACTGTATGGCCATGGCAGGCTTCTTGCTAACTGTTCTTACAGCTTAAATTAATCCATTTCTATAAATCTATACCTTGCCACATGGCTCGTGGCTTACCGGCATCTTCATATGCTGTTTCTCATCGTGGCGGCTGGCAGTGTCTCTCTGACTCAGCCTTCTACTTCCCAGCTTTATTCTCCTCCTTGTCCCGCCTACACTTCCTGCCTAGCCAACGGCCAATCAGTGTTTTATTGACCAATCAGCAACACGTTTGCCATACAGAACATCCCACAGCAGTTATTATTTAATACATTCTTAGGAAGAATAGGAAAAATAAACTTCTATTCAGAATAAAATGGCTTCCTTCTAGGTCTGAAATTTCCATGTCAATGTGACAGATAGAACATCACATCCAGGATTAATTTTGGACAGAAGAACTACGTTCAGCTTAGTCATAGCAATGACCAAGGTTCCTGGAATCCTCAGATGTTTAGTAACTATTAGTAGATAGCCTGTAGCAGGTTAATAGACCACAAGTGTCCTCAGTTATTTATTCCCTTGTCTCATCCAGAAATTCACATCTTTAGTCTGTTCAGACTTGAAAGGAAAGGATACACAAGATCACCTCCCACTATCAGGCTCAGGCATCATGCTTATATGTGTAGTTATCTTCTTATCTTTAAACACTTGAGAAAGCACACAGAGAGAAGTGTGACTGGTTAGTGGCTCCTGTCACAGACATTGAGCTAGGAAATGGCAATGCATGGTGAGGATTGCTGTCAACTTTAGTTCTGATCATGAATGATGTTTGTGTAAATGGAAAAGTAGAAAGGTCAGATGTGGTGCTGTTGTAATGAACATGAAAGGCAACAAAGGATAGTAACGGACATGGGATGTGGGATGAAATGTCTGAGTTCAATTTTCATTAACCTCAAGCTCAATATTCACAAAGCTTGATATTCCAGAACTACTGGCAAAGAAAAACAATAAAACACCAACAACCTCAGACACAACTGCTGAATCACCTTCAAATATGACTAACTTGGAACTATGTGTTTCTGTTACTAACAATTTTCTGTAATTCAAAAGTCTAGAGATGTGAATTCTCAGAAGGTACTAATTGTAAAAACATTTAATTACTTGCCATTCATCAATGAAAAGCTCTTGATCTTTGTTTCCATTCTCAAACCTGGTAGTTTTCTGAAGTTTTACCAGTGTAACCACTGGGCAGGGTATTCACTAACTACACTGATTGTCCAAGCTGATCAACTACATGCTGAGTGATTATCCTTGCCCCAGAGGTGGGATGTTGTGATGGACTTTTCTGCTCCTATTAGAACTAAAGCACTATTTTTCTTCGAAGGAGCTGTAGTGATTTTATAGAATCGTTGAGTGCTGTGGTGGTTTGAAAGAAAATGGCACATAGAAAGACAGAGACAGAGTTCCAATCATAACATCCTAACCCTGTCAGAGTTTAGAAAGAAAATGCACCCACCTAAAGGGAGTGGCACTAGTAGAAGGTGTGGCCTTATTGAAGTAGGTGTGTCCTTGTTGAAGAAAGTGTGTCACTGGGGGGGGGGCAGGGTTTGAGGTCTCTTTTCCTCAAGCTTTGCTCCATGTGAGTCTCAGTCTACTTCTTATTGCCTACATATCAACATGTAGCAGCTACCTCTCCAGCACCATGTCTGCCTGCACGTTGCCATGTTCTGCTATGATGATAATGGACTGAACCTCTGAACTGTAGTGAGCCACCAAAATGAAGTGTTTTCCTTGTAAGAGTTACTGTGGTCATGGTGTCCCTTTTCAGCAATAGAAACCCTAACTAAGACAACTGCTTACAAGAGGGTGTTCCCATTTGTCAAAGCAGGTACTGTGCAGTTATCTTACCTTTGGATTCAGTTCATGAGGTAATTCTTTTATGTTCCTAGGTAGGTGAGAAGACTCTGATATAATGTGTTGAGAAAAATCTAGCATTTGGCACAGCCAAAGGTAATTGAGAAAGTCAGGCTGGGTGGCAACAGCATCTGCTTTGCACAGTGATTCAGTGAGACTTTGCAGTTTTGTTTATTTTTACACTTATTTGTTTACTTTGTGTAGGTGCATATGAAATGGCGTTCATGTGGAGGTTGGAGGGCAAGTTTTGGGAGGTGGTTCTCTTCTTCTTCCACCATGTGGGTCCTAAGGCTCAATCTCAGATTGTCAGGCTAGCTGGAATTTCTTTTGCCTGCTGAACCATATTCCCTGGTCAAAGTTTGTTGTTTTTAAAACAAAACAAAACAAGAGCTGCCTTTTGTTCCAAACTGCAAGAACAAGTCTGACTCTCAATATTTGCCAAAAGCAATGAATTTTTTTTTTTTAGTCTCTGTGAGAACTTTTATCTTAAAGGCAATGATCAAAACAAGGAAGCCCTGTTTAGAAACCCAAGCCAAGCCAAGACACATATTGAAATTAGAGGTCGCTTGGCTTCACCATGCCTTGATTTCTGGTTTTCTCATTCATCATCGTCTATGTATTTCCTCAAGGAATTTCCTAAGAATAACATTTTTATATCAGTTCAGAGTCCCTGAAAATGCCATCCAAACTAATTTGCCAGCTTGCAAATTAAATTTTAATGTGATCATGTATATTATAATAGGAAAAGGAATGATTATTCAATAAATGTAGCATACAATTAAATGTTTGGGGCTCATTTGCATTGTGTAAAACATGTGCAAACAAATGAATAAACAGAAGAAACATTGGAAACATGAGAGAAAAGGTAGCAGAGAAAGAGGAAGGAAGAAAGGAAGGAGGGGGAGGAAAGGCAAACAACACAAAAATTGGGAAACTATCACAGAATCATGGGAAAACTAGTAAAGTTTTCTTTTTTAAGACTCCTATTTTTGGCTGGGCCGTGGTGGCACACATCTTTAGTCCCAGCACTTGGGAGGCAGAACCAGGAGGATCTCTGTGAGTTCGAAGCCATCCTGGTCTACAAAGTGAGATCCAGGACAGGCATCAAAACTACATAGAGAAACCCTGTCTTGAACACCCCCCCCAAAAAAAAAAGTTCTATTTTTTTTTCAAGCAAAACCAAAAAATATCAGAAAGAAAAAAATGGCTTGGGGTGAGGAAGTGGCTCTTTACAGTGCTTGTTTAGCACGGCCAGCGTCTCTGGGCTTGATCCTAGTATTCAGACAACAGCAAAACAAGTCTTCCCAAAACCCAAAGCAAAACTGGCTTGTCAACACCAGCACACTGGTAAACAGCATACCATGAGGTGAGAAAATATGTGTGATAAATACAATAACTAGTGATTTACTGTAGATGTAACAGTTTTATTAAGTAAGAAACACAGAGCCAAATGCAGAGTTAAAAGCCCAAGAGGTCAGAGCAGTAGCTAAGAAGTGATATTAAAAATCTTTTCTTACCCTTCGCTGCTGCTGCCATCCTTCCTCTCAGAAAGAGGCCTACTTCCTGTGTGTCTGTTTTTTTATTGACTTTCTGTTCTGCTTTTTTATTGGTTGTAAACCCAACCACATGACCTCCATGTCACTGACTGTCTATACAGACCTCTAGGTCTCTATGGTTGGTATTGAGATTAAAGACATGTGTCTCCATCCTGGCTGTATCCTTGAACACACAGAGATCTGCCAGTCATGTGATCGGGATTAAAGGTGTGTGCCACCACCGCCCAGCTTCTGCAATGGCTTGCTATTAGCTCTGACTACCAGGCAACTTTATTTATTAACATACAAATAAAATCACATTTCAGCACAAAAAAATCACCATAATTTATATCTTGAAAATGCAAAGGATTTCTAGAAAACAGATTCAAGAAAGCAGATGCAGAACTTATTTCTAGGTTTTTTTTTTTTTTTTTGGTTTTTCGAGACAGGGTTTCTCTGTGTAGCTTTGAGCCTTTCCTGAACTCGCTTTGGAGACCAGGCTGGCCTTGAACTCACAGAGATCCACCTGGCTCTACCTCCCGAGTGCTGGGATTAAAGGCGTGCACCATTACCTCCCGGCTTATTTCTAGTTTTGACAGCTAGACATTGGAAATATGATGAAGTGCCTCACTTTCTCTGTGGTAAAGGAGATATAGAAAGAAAATAACGTGTTTCTTAGATTTAAACTTAGGAGATTCAGAATACATTATGTAACACAAAGGATTTGGTTAAGAAAAAGAATAGTCACCCATAGTGTAAATTGGGATAAAGGATTTAAAAAAATGTTTGCTCATACTATTAAGTTTCCAAAAATGTTCATAATTTTTTTAGTTATTTCCAGTAGAAACATGCTATGGATAACATCATATGTATGATTTTAACTCTAGTGTTATTTATGATAGTAATATGGTAATGTAGATACACAATCACAAGATAATGTTTGTATAAAGAAATGAACAGCTTTGCCTTCAACAATCCAGCAACATATTAGAAAATTGCACTCTTGGTTCTAGCCGATATATATTAATTTAGAAACTGGAGACAGTACCTAACATTCACAAAGCCTTCAAGGTAATTTTGATTTCCATTCATGTTTAAGAAGAATTGATGTCATGGGATATTAGATAAATAGAGTGTTTTCAAAGAATACTTAACATAGCAAAATAGTGGCAATCTAATACTAAGTGACTAAAGGAGATTAATGCCATTTATATCTAGCATGAGCCAGTGTGAATTGTGTCTTACAGAACTTCAAGTCTGTAAATACACAAGTAAATTTATTTGTAAAATCAAAGTAATTCCTAATCTGTATTCACCATTAGGACAAAATTCTGGAAGGACAGAACCCAAAGGCTCTTGGTTTCAGAGCTTTGCAGTCTAATCACAGCAGGAGAGGCAGAGTAGAGGAGCTCCGTCTGAGGAAGTGGGAGCATGTAGTGTTGGCTGCTTGCATGCCAACAGGTCAGGAATTGGACATTAGGACCCAAACCAGAGGTAGGTTAAAAACCTCCAACCAGCTGCCGCTGGTGGCATTTTACCAGCCAGGACCCATGTCCCAAGTATCCCATAGGCTTCAAAAACAGCCCCGGTAGGTCTTTGCTCCACAAATAGTGGAACAAGTACTCAGAACACGAATCTGTAGTTACATTACAGATTTGTATCACAACTATTAAGCATAAATATACTTGTGCATGCATGCACACACACACAAACACACACACACACACACACACACACACATACTCGCACACACGCATATGCAGTAGCAGGGAAAATGCTACATGCAATGTATTAGAGGGACTGAATTTGAGTAACTTGTTAGTACTTTGGTATAGTTTCCCATTTTCTCCTGTGATGACATATTTTCGCACTTCATAAGATGCCCTCAAACATTCTCTTATTTCTGGATGATGTTTGCAAGGCTCCAGTCCTCAAATTTCTACAACTGTAGATATCTATTAGCCTTTCAAGATGATGCTTTCTTTTTTTTATGGTCACCATTTTTAACAGCAGGTGATGGCTTATTGTTCAAGAAAACCATCAGATGTGGTACTTGGGTTGACCCAGCCACAGGCAGGATGTGGCTGCCAGAAAGTGCTGTATGTCTTCGGGCAGGAGCCACATCCTCCTCCCACTGCTTCTTTTTATAGCTAATGGCAGTGCCTAGGATTCTGGCACTAACCAAAATTCACATCTTTTTTTTTCTTGTATTGTTCTTATATTCCCATTTTTACCATGAGTAATTCTTAGGATAAGCTTAATGCAGAATATAGGTTACCCCATTTATGACAACAGTAGGTGTTAGGGATTTCAAATAACTAAGTTTACTTAGCCAAACTGGATAAATTAGACTAAGTCATAAAAATAATAATCAAACAGCCATTGCTTGTTCTATTAGAAATGATTTGTCCTTTGTTATCTCTTTTTTTATAAATATTTTTATTTTATAATTAATTTAATTTTACATATCAGCCACGAATTCCCCTGTCTTCCCACACCCTGCCTTCCCCCTCAATACCCCCCTCATTCCCACCTCCTCCAAGGCAAGGTCTTCCCAGGGGAGTCAGGAGAGCCTGGTAGATTCAGTTGAGGCAGGTCCAGTCCCCTCTTCGCTGCACCAAGGCTGAGCAAAGTGTCTCAGCATAGGCCCTAGGTTCCAAACAGCCAGCTCATGCACCAAGGACAGGTCCCAGCTCCACTGCCTGGGGGCCTCCTAAACAGTTTAAGCTCATCAACTGTCTCACTTATCCAGAGGGCCTGGTCCAGTTCCATGGGGGCTCCTCATCTATTGGTTCACAGTTCATGTGTTTCTGCTAGTTTGGCTATTTTTCCCTGTGCTTTTTCCCATCATGGTCTCGCTATCTCTCGCTCATATAATCCCTTCTCTCTCTCGCCAATTGGACTCCTGGAGCTCTACCTGGGGTTTGGCCGTGGATCTCTGCATCTGCTTCCACCAGTCACTGGATGAGAGTTCTATCATGACAGTTAGGGTGTTCGGCTTCTTCCTATTCCCCAAAACACCCTTTGAGTTTCTTGTTTGACTATAACTTGTAAAGATCTGGCAACCAGTTGTAACAGTACAATGTGCTGAATCTAGCCTTGCTTACAGTGGTCTTAAAAACTCTTAGATTTTTGTATGTCCTAGAAGCATAAATACTGAAACAGGTGCCTCTTGTGAACACCACTGGATCAGGTAAGTTTTGGCTTCTTGTCCATGTTTACATAGATAGTAAGAAGATGAAAAGGGAATCTCGGGTCTTCCGAATTGACAGCTACCCTCTATTGGGGAATTTGGTGCCCATGAAAGGGTAAATGCAGCTCTCATGCTCTGAGCCTACTGAAATGCATTCTGATGTCTAAGCATGTGCAGAAATATCCAATGATTTAGAGGAATTGTGATGTTACAGGACAATGATAAGCATGTTTAGAAATCCAATACTTTCATAGAAAATGAAAATCAGTCGTAATTTTATATTTAAGTAAACTTGAAATCTACTTATTCAGGTTACTCAATAGCAACAAATTCTTATATTCCATGGTATGCAATTCAAAGTATGTGGCTAGACACAGGACTGCCCATGGATTGTGAAAGCTTAGATGGTGCCATCTGTATGTTATGGCCACACCCTAGGGTTGTTACCAAGGTCGGTTTTTTATGACTTTCTACAAATATGCCTTGTGTCTCTGAGATGTAGTTGTAAATATTTGACTATGTCTGGAAATCCACAGGAGGTCTGCAAAAGAAACCTCAGGGAAAATGTGGAACCTGACTGGGATAAGTGAGGCAGACAAGTTGATCTTAGAGTAAACTAGAGCAAAGTTAAATAAGCGAAGGTCAGAATGGAAAGCCCGGTCAGAAATGAGAAACAATTCACCCGTGTTTTGTCAACAGTGGCTTGGCAGTCATAATAGGAAGGACACAGGAAGTTAAACCTATGCTGGTGTCCAGAAGTCAGCTACAGAAAGTGAACCTCATGGACCAGATGGTTTTATGGCCTTCATAAACAATAGATTTGCATAATGCTTCCTCAATAATTCTGTCAAGAGCAGCACTGAGCTTGAAAACAATGTACAATTGTGCGCCTTCTGAATGGCCAGCTTTATAATTGGCCAAATGGTCATAAAGGGGATATTGGGATGCTGTGGGGAGGGTGATTACATAAATAAAAGGCTTTGCTTAGGCCAGCGTGAACAGCTACAAGGCATCCCAAAAGCTGATGTTTGGAAGTACTAGGTCTCTCTTGGTGGTCGCGTTATAAACTCACCATCAAAGAGGAGGGAAGGCTTCTCCAATTTCAGGCCACTTAGGCAAGGTTTCCTTGTTTGTGCTGATTTGTAACTTCCTGTGACTCTTGATTCCAAGGCTTGGCTGGCTGCCATCTGCTTCCTCCTTACCAAGAATCAACAAACCACTTTGTGTTGAACTCTTCCCTAATACACAGGTGCATCCCTAGTGATCCCGGGATGTGCGATCCTCACACATGGGAACATAATCCTCTCTCTCATCAAGTTGGGAATCCTCACCAAACTCCTCCACCACCCTATTTAATTTGACACCCAGTATTCCTTAAGGTGATTGCTCTGTTGGCAACTGTCAATTTCTCCTGTGCATAACCCGAGTTGGAAAGGGTTCATGGAATAGAGTATCAGGATGCAATCATCCTGACAAGGCACAGTTCGATCCCTAACAAGTTGAATGGTAAGGTACTGTTCCGAAGGAAAGGCTGACAGATTCACAAGCCTGCCTTGCTTAGACAGGTAACACAAACCCATACAACAGACCTTTAAGAGTCGAAGACTGGCAAAAGAGAACCATGAGACTGGGGACGGTGCAAGCATGCTTTAAAACCAAGTCCTTATATCCTCTGCTCCAGAAAAAGGAGCAGGCCACAAATCAGCCCCAGAGAGCTGCCATCTCCTAGATTTCTAAGAGCCAAATTAATGAACTCTTTAAAAACCCCCATTTAAGGAAATACTCATAATTTTTCAAAATGGGCATCTCAGTATAAAACTTAAAAATATTATAAGTGCACATAAAACAGCATCAACACTGGTTATTTCACAGAGTAGCAGGTTAGGGTCTGTGCTGGTTAGTTTTTTGTTTTTATTTTGTTTTTTTTGTTTTTTTTTTTTTGTCAAGTTAACATAATCTAGAGTGATCTGAGAAGAGGGAACCTCCACAAAGAACTCCTCAGATCAGGTTGACCTGTGTCTGTGAGAGCTTGTCTTGACTGATGTAGGAGGACCCATCCTACTGTGGGCTGTTCCATCCTTAGGCAGGTGGTCCTGGGCTGTGTGAGAAAGAGAACTGAAGTCCTCTCTTTCCTCCCCTACACAGCTTTGGATCAGAGGGTTTTATTACAATGACAAAGCAGCCTAGAACAGGGACCTCACCTTAGTTTCCACAGTGATGCTGTTCAATTAAACACACACACACACACACACACACACACACACACACACATACACACACACTCACCAGAAGTTGCGTGTAATTAAAAAATTTCCAGCATCATCATTAACAGGCGAAATAAACCATGTAATTAATATTATAATACAAATTATTTAGTCCAATTATGTAAAATATTATCATTTTTATAGATCTTATATTGTTTGTACCAGGTCTGAAATGTAGCACAGATGGGAACGTGTACAACACATTCCATCTTGGATTAGGCACAATAATGCAGTTGGCTAATAGTCATATATGGCTCTAGGTATTCCCAAGGACAACCCAGTTTTACACCTGCTCCAATGCATACATGAACTATGATCATGTTGTAGTCTGCTGGATATCTTCATTGTTGGGTACCAGGCCTCTCTCCTCTTCTTGTCTCGAAATCTGTTGTTTTGGCAACATATAATTACAACTGCCAAGATAAAGGCAGAAGGTGGGCAGGAGGGCCTCTGTTCATTGGTGTGTGTGCTCTCCCCAGGAAATAATCTAAAGATTTGGGATATGGCTTGGGTTTGATGAAGACAGTCTTAGACCTTCCATAACATTGTGAAAAATGACAATATCTCCTCTTGTATACACCAGAACCTATTTGTGTACACACTAGTAGGAGGAACCTACAACCTCATGAATTAACTTCTGTTGTTACTGGGTTAATGTAGTTTATGGTCTTTTGTGTCAGGTAGAATAAGGTTTTTCAATAAGGGAAAAAAGCAAAATTCAAGTGGGAAAACAAATCTTAATTATAAATAAAGCAGGCTGATTTAAAACAAAAAGCAAACAAACAACAATAAAATCAAGAAGAAGGATCCAGAGGAGAAACAGCAGCTCTCTGGTCCTAAGCTGTTTACAAACTTAAGGGATCCTGAACTCTTTAATCTTCAGTTTGATATCAGTAATATGGCTATAGGGACATAAACACATATTGTCAAAATATGGCAAATATTGTGATATTATGTGTGGTATCTTGTCTTCTGAAATGCCATCATGTTATTTTAATCTGAATTTTTCCATTATCAGCATAAATGATTTCATTTCTATGTTTATAGCAATTTAGATTTCCTTTTGTGACTTGCTCCATTTTCTCTTTAGGATTATTGTTATTATTGCCAGATTATTGTTATTGTCTGTATGTTTCCCTACTTTCTTTGTCTCTGCCTTTTTTGGTGCCTTTTGGGAAATGTTCTTTATTTTAATTTAACTTACATTTCCAAATTTTCTTCTTACACTTCTTGTTTTTTGTACATGAAATTCCTCTCTGCACTGGAGTCATGAAGCTATATCCCATATTAATATTTTATTTGTTTACTTATTTATGTGCCTTATACCTAAATATTTCATGCTCCTGGAATTGACACTTGTATGTGGGAAGGAAAAGAAATAATCAGAGGCATTGTTTTGAACTGAGTTCTGTGGGAAGTCCCCAGAGGCCGTACCGAAATCTAGTCACTCATGCTTAGTGATGTCAAACTGCGGCCTAAAGAAAGTTGGTAAATCCCCCAATAGACTAGTGTTCCCTAAAAAGAAGACATTCATGACAGACAGTAGGAAATGGCCTTGACATCTTGAGCAGGCAATGGAAGTAGTTTGTGGTAACAGAGTGTAAAATAATCACTTCATTTGATTTCTTTTTGTTGATGTGAGCCTATTTGTGTGTGCAAGCATTTAGAGGTCAGATTACAATCTTCAGAACCATTCCTTAAGAGCAGTCTACTTTCTTTTCTGAATTAGGGTCTCCCAATGTTTTTGAATTTGCCAGCTAGTCTAAGCCGGTTGGTCCATGAGCCCGGGGATCCAGTGGGATAACCTGGAGGTAATCCCACATCTCGCTTTTCTCCAACGGGTTCTGCTAATCAGACGCAGGTCCTTAAGCTTGTAAGGCAAGCCCTTTACCAACCGACATATAGCTCCACCACTTTTTAACTTTTATTTTACTTATTAAAAAACATTTTTACACAGTATATTTTGACCATGTTTTTCTTTTCTCCCAGCTCCTTCCAGATCCTCCCCACCTCTCTACCAACAAAACTTTATGTTCTTTTTCTCTCTTTCAAAGAAAACAAAAAACAAGAAATAAAAACATTTTTTAAAAAAATGTAATTTTGTGGTTCTGTTCCTGCTCAAGCCACCTAGAAAACCCAGCTGTCCTGCTGTGCTCAATAGACCTCCTGGTTTCAGATGGGATGCTGTCTGCTCCTGTGAACTGCTAAAGCCAATAACATTTCCCACTATACTCCTTGGAATCTTGGGTTGCTTTTAAACCCCAACTGTGCGGTGTAGTTGGCATCAGATTGCCAGAATACCCTTGAAAACCACTCTTTTTGCACTTCCCTCTCTAGCAGTGGCCGTCCTAAACACGCATTTCCCATGGTGACCTTTTTGGTTTTTCTTGTCTTTTATTCTTTTCATGTAAATTTCAGAATCTGCTTGTTACTTTTCAGAGTGAGGGTGAACATTTGGAAACAGGTCTTGAGAGTTGTTTATGGATGCCATTGACCATGAAAACCAATCCCGAAGAATTTAGCAACTTTATCCTGTGAAGTCTTTCCAACCATGCTTATGAAGTTTTTGTTTTGTTTATTCGTTTTGTGGCACTGGGGGATCAAATTGGTGCCTAGTACTTTGCTATATTTTAAGTATTCTTCAGAAAAATTTCTCCATTCAAATTGTCCTTTTCTTTTATACTTTTATGTACTATATTTCTATTAATTCTTTGAGAATTTCACACAATGTGTTTTGATCATATTGTCTTCCTATTCTTTCCCCTAGCTCCTCCCTGGTCATCCTTTCCACTCCCTCCCAAACTCCTGTTCTTTCTCTTTTTAAATTACCCACTGAGTTCAATTTGACCAAATATTCCTAGGCATCAGGCCATCTACTGGAATCTGGTTGATTTACCCTTAAAATAAACTGTCTCTTCAGTTAGAGATGGGGGTTCATGAACCCTTCCCCTCTTCACACTAGAATATTGGCTGGCTCATTCTTGTGCAGATCTTGTACAGACAACCACAGCTGTGGTGAGTTCATGAGTGCAACAGTCTTCTCGTCCAGAAGACAGTGTTTCTTTCCTTTACTCCCCAACCCCTTGCTCTTGCCAACTTTGTGCTTTTGCTTTAGGTTTACTTTTATTTTTAAAATTTTATGCATGCACGAGTATGTGTGTGTGTGTGGGGGGTATGCATGCATGAGTTTAGATGCCTGTTGAATTCCCAGGAGCTGGAGTTGCAGGCCGTTGTTAACTACCTTATATGGGTGCTATGAACTGAACATAAGTCCTCTGCAAGAGCAGCATGTATTGTTAATTTCTGAGCCACCTCTCCTGCCCCCCAGGTTTGCAATTTTCTTACTATTTATTCTATATTGTTAATGTATATTATTCTATACATTTTAGCTGTATTAACATAATTCCTAGTGGAAAATTAATTCTGTACAATACAACAAAACAGAAATTATTCAGAGAAGCCACAAGACTCCAACAACAAAAATGTTAGGATCAATGGATTTGCTATAGGTTTTCCATCATAGAAAATAGAGTAAAGGCAACTGGCCTCAGTGTGTGCTGCTTCATGCCATTCTAGAGAGAAGCAACATGAAGGCGAGGCTTAGCCTGGGCAGGGTCAGGCTGGACAATGACTGAGTTCCTGCATGCCTCCAGAGAACCTTGCTCATAAGAGGCACTAGCCATGGCCCCTTGTGGCCTTGGCATGCTCTTGAAAGATGTTAAATCTAAAACTGTAAGAGTAAAATCAACATTGCAGTTCTGTTTAGAATAGTAAATACTATTCTCGAACTTCTATTTTCCAATTACTCATTGCTGGTATAGAAATGTAGTTTTAATTGTGAGTTATGTTGTTTTCTTACCAAGTTGAAAAAAATATTGATAATACAAAAATGTATCTGCTAATTATTATGGAGGCTTAAATTTGTATATACAGACGTTCCTTTGCTATAATGGGGTTAAATTCCAATAAAACCAATGTAATTTGAAAATATCCGAAGTCAAACACATTTAGTGTATCTAAGCTACTCAACATTAGAATGAAAAAAAACAATGCAGTGAACTATGGAACATCAGCAGTTTACTCTGGTAGCCGTGGGATTGATGGAGAGCTGTGAATTATTACTGATCTCTGGCATCATGAGAGTATCCCACAGCATTGGGGAACCCAGGAAAAGACAGAAAGTCAAAATTTGAAGTGTACTTTGTACAAAATTTGAAGTATATTGGGTACCTATTGCTTTCATGGCACAGTAAAAGTAAAGAATTATAAAGAAAAAAATGTGTCATCTACAAATAATGAAAGGTTTAATTTACCATTCTAAACTCTGACATGAAGCCACCCCTTTAAATTTTTATTAGATTTGTGTCAGGGTCATGTGAGGTTGCCCCAGTTGACCTCATAATCACTGTGTATCTGATGCTACCTTTCAAATTAAGATCCTCCTGCCCCAGGTTCTTGAGTAGCTGGGATTATAGTGGTACTTCACCATACCTGACTGTGAGTTTAATTTATTTGCGGGAATGCGGTATTTATTCCCATAACAGAATTTTTTGCATATTATATAAAAAGCAGTCTTTGGATACATACTCATCTTGCTTCTGATTTCAAAAGGAAGCCTCTTGAGGTGGCACCTTTAACTATGATGAATGTTGGTGGTTTTAATAAGTACTTTTTGTCTTTTATCCTTTGTTTGCTGAGAATTTAGATCATGAAAGAAAGTTGAATTTTATCTTTTTAGTCATCTAATGGCACTATCACTTAGTTTCCTTTGCTTCTCTATACTAAGATAAATTATGATTTATCAAATGTTAACCCCTGTTTCTTAGGATATAGGCAATAGAGTACTGTGTACTATACTTTTGTGGCCATGTGCCTTATGAACTAGATTTCTGACCCATTAAAACACAAAATTGTGTGAATGGAAGCATTCTTTTACAAAACGGAAGTCATTCATGTTTCTTGGTTTGCACAGGTCTATCCTGTGACAGTATACTGCACAAACATTAGATCCAGTCATCCCTGTCTCTTTAACCAACATCTGTTGTAGAATATTGTTTTTAGGTGTGTTACTTTTGTTTATGCTTCATTTGTTTAACTCTGTGAAGCTGTGTTACTGTGCCTGTCCAAAACATTTGATGGCCTAATAAAGAACTGAATGGCCAATAGCAAGGCAAGAGAAAGGATAGGCAGGGCTGGCAGGCAGAGAGAATATATAGAGGGAGATATCTGAGAGGAGAGATCTAGGAGCCAGGGAAGAGGAAGACATCAAGGGCCATCCATCCATCAGGGGCAAGCCACAGAGTAAGAGTAAGATTTACAGAAGTAAGAGAATGGGAAAAGCCCAGAGGTAAAAGGTAATGGGCTAATTTAAGTTAAAGAAAGCTGGGTAGAAATAAGCCAAGCTAGGGCCATTCACTTGTAAGAAGGATAAGCCTCCACGTGTGATTTATTTGGGAGCTGGGTGATGGGGCCCCCAAAAGAGTAAAAGAAAAAACAACACACATCTACAGTGTCATAAGAATTTTCCTGTTCCTAGTTAGTTCAGAAAGGGAATGGAATGATCATGTTCCTAGTTAGTGCAGGGAGAGAATGGAATGGCCATCTGCACAGCATGCCTTTGTGATATGGAAGATGGCTTCTGTATTTAGGTTAGTTCTAAAACAGTGGGATGGAGTAAAACCCTTCATATAAACAGAATTACAATATCTATCTGCTTGTCTACTTTCTGTAGAAGGAAAGAGGATTTGAAGCACACATCAAGTTAATTATGAGCAATAGCTATTGTTTGCCTAAGTGGTTAGTGATAGGACATAAAGAAAACTGTAAAACTGATGACCAATGTTTGTGTGGGAAATATATGTTCAATCTTTGATAATGAGATCATACACATCTGTGTATCTTCTGTTTCGATTATTAAGATTATTAATAATTAAAGCCACAAATTATTTTGCTACTTGCCATTGGTTATTTCCCCTCTCAAACCCCTCTATATTGTACAGTGATCCATGAGCAAAATGGCTGTGGTAGTAAATATGGAGGCTGTGTATGGATTCAGCCATGTGAACTTCTTACCAAGAATGATTTCATTGCTATCTTGTGTAGAACTCAAATGGACAACAATAGGAGCCAATGTTGCATTCCCAATAAGTTATCAGTTCCAAGGTGTGACAACAGGATAGTCATTGTTAGAGTACCAGCCTCTGCTCATTAGAGAGAGAACATGTTTATTCAGGGAAATTGGTATGTTTTTTTTTTCTTTTTTTTTTTAGGTTTACATTGGTCTTCTGTGATTTCAGTCTTCTCTCAGCACCTCAATTTGTGGAATGGCAAAATGCCATTGTGTCCTGTACAAACATTAGACTGAATAAGGCACACAGATTATGAATCACATCTTGCAACAATGGGCTTATGTTTAGGACATTCAGTGGTGTTACCACATCATCAAATACAAACAAACAAACAAAACACCCCCCCCCCAAAAAACAATTGGTTTAACAGAAAGGTGGGGAAGGTAACTGGGGGCATTTTACGGCTCCTGATACTGATTAAATAATTGCCAATTTACGCAGCAGGTCTTAATCCAGCAAGTTGTGTAAGTGCTTAGGTTTTGACATTAACGTACTGCCCTTGGCATGACATTTATCAACTATTCCTTCTTGTCATAACCTTATGTATGATGCCTCTGGTGTAACATGTACATAAGGAAATGATTTTGAAGAACCAGAAGTTTCTAGATATTTTGAACTTCCGATCCCATTGTGATAATAGTAATACAGATATGGCCATGCAAGGATTTGATCCTAGCTGTTGGGAAGAGTTGAGGGGTTAGTATAATTAAAGGAAGGACTGTATCTGGATGGAGGCATCTCTGGGTACCTCACTACCTTCCTTTGCAGTCCAGGTCTACAAACACCTCTGCCACACCACTAAAAACACAAGACCAGATTATACAGCAACAAAAATTTGATCAACCCCACTGAGCAAAACAATATATTGAGCCAAGGGACTTCACATCATACATTGCTCATGGAAATGGGTAGAATGATGAAAGTATAATGTCAATGAGCCATGTTTGTTGAGATGGAAGACATATTTACATTACACATATTTTTATTGCCCTGCTTTCTTCATTTTATATTAAGAACACCTAGAAGAGCCGGCCATTTGTCAAATGAAGATATTACAAGATTGTCATTGCCTAATGATAATATGGTACTTGATGGGATTTGTGGTTGTCCCTTGACTGCTGCCATGACCTTAACATAGGAACAAAGGGGAAGAATGGACTCCCTTCCACACCCTCTCTGAGGCGTATACCTGCTGCTGCCTTATGAATGGAGCCTGTATCTCTGAAACTCATAATCAGATTTCCTGCATGCCTGGTCTCCAGTTAGTGCTAGAAGGGAGTCTGGGGGTGGACATGATATAGTTAGGTCAGTATTTGTCTGGATTGTGTGTGATCATCGTAGGTACCTGAGTCTCTCCACATCTTTGCAGCATCTCACCCCAGCTGTGCTCTTACAGAGTTTTCTTTGCCACTTTCTGCTGGCTTCTCTATTCCTTAACCCCTTGATGTAGGGGGCTGTGGCCTTACTGTGCCTATTCAAGGGGCATTGAACTACTTTCTTTGTTTTCCTTATACTACCCCTTTGTCGTTTCTTTTTGTGTGTTTGATTGATGAATTAGGTGAAAAATCTGTACTTCATTATCTCTAATTACCCTAATTTATATGCCTTCCTTCACTATAACCATTGGAATTACATCTGTTTTACAGTTACAAGTTTCTAGGATGTCTATCTGAAATTTATTCATATATCTCACAGTGAATGAAAATAGATATCCTTCTTTCTCCATTTCAATGAATCTTTACATACTGTGCTGGCTAATTTTATGTTAAAATTTGGAATTTTTATAATGCAATATTGATATTGATGTGTGATCTTGAGGACAAATGAGAAAGGAAAGGTTCTAATTGAAAAATGATATGCTTCTATGTTAATTAGACAAGAAGTCAGTTGTGCTGGTTATATCAACATATATGCTGATTTTATGTCAACTTGATACAGGCTAAAGTCATTTGAAGTGGGAACCTCAATTGAGAAAATGCCACCATAAGATTGGGCTGTAGGCAAGCCTATAGGGTATTTTCTTAATTAGCGATTGATGGGGAAAGTCCCATCCCATTGTGGGTCGTACTATCCCTGGACTGGTGGTCCTGAGTGTTATAAGAAAGTAAGCTGAACAAATTATGAGGAGCAAGTCAATAAGCAGCACTCTTTCATGGCCTCTGCATCAGCTCCTGCCTCCAGGTTCCTGCCCTGTTTGAATTCCTGTCCTGACTTCCTTTAATGATAAACAGTATAAGTATAAGTAGAGTAAACCCTTTCCTACCCAAGTTGTTTTAGTCATGGTGTTTCATTATAACAATAGTAACCCTAACTAAGACAAGACAGAAATTAGTACCATGATCATGGGGTATTCCTGTGACAGACATGACTGTTTTGGGGAGGATTGTAGAAGGGCTTTGGTACTTTGGACTGGAAAATCCATTGAGTATTCTAAGTTGGGTGAGCTGTTCTGTGGGAGCTTGGATGGTAGGAATGTTTACAACAATGCAGACAAATTCCAGGAGGAAGTTTGAGAATCTCTTAAAAATTGAATCAGGCACTCAGGAGGCAGAGCCAGGCGGATCTCTGTGAGTTCGAGGCCAGCCTGGGCTACCAAGTGAGTTCCAGGAAAGGCGCAAAGCTACACAGAGAAACCCTGTCTCGAAAAACCAAACCAAACCAAACCAAAACAAAACAAAAAAAAAATTGAATCAGGGACTTTTGCTATTTTGGGTTGAGAATCTGTGGTTCTGGTTAACTGAGGCTGAAGATGGTTCAGTTGTTTGATTGTGAACAGTCAGTTGTGATTAACAAGTGATTAGAAATGCTGAAGTAAAACCGTTGTTTTACTGGAACAATTGACATTGGCTAGCTGCAGCTAAGAAATTAGCAGTGATTGAGAAGAGACCAGTATCACTGATGTGAAATCTTGAGCAGTGTTTCCTGAGAGTTAGCACATAGAGGCTGTGCTCCTGAGGCAACCAAGGTTGTACCTTGCGCTGACAGCTGAACTTGAGTAGTATAAGAGATTTTGCCCAGCTGACAGATTTTGAAGGTATGGAGGGGTCATGGAGAGCAGCTGAGGCTTGGAACCATCAAGAAAGCCCACGAGAGGCTATTGGTGAAAGTGCAGGCCAGTTGCAGGAAGAGCCCCCAGCATTTTGGAAATGCCAGTACCATGGGATGACCACCAAGAACATCAGCAGCAGTGGAGTAGAACCTGCCAGAGTGTAGAAGACAAGCCATGTTTGCTGCAGAGGGTGGAGCCGAAGATGTCATCCAAGCCCTTTGATCGAGAGTGGATCCCAGGCATTGGATATTTGAGTTATTCACACAGTTGAAGTCTGGTTTTACTTTGTTCGTGTTGTGACTGTGTCTTAATTCTTCCTTCTTTTTTTTTTTTTTTTTTCCGAGACAGGGTTTCTCTGTGTAGCTTTGCGCCTTTCCTGGAACTCACTTGGTAGCCCAGGCTGGCCTCGAACTCACAGAGATCCGCCTGGCTCTGCCTCCCGAGTGCTGGGATTAAAGGCGTGCGCCACCACTGCCCGGCAATTCTTCCTTCTTGATGTAAGAAACTATTTAACTTATTTTTGATTTTATAAGAGTCCATGGTTGAGAGACATTTTTAAAAGAGACTGGTTATTTTAAAGAGACTGAATTTTTTAGTGTTTGAATTAAACACGGTGGAACTTTTAAACTTGGAATGTTTATAGCACAATATTGGTATTAATGTGTGATCTTGGGGACAAATGAGAAAGGAAAGGTTCTAATTGAAAAGTGATGTGCTTCTGTGTTAATTAGACAAGAGGTTAGTTGTGCTGGTTATATCAACACATATGCTGGTTTTATGTCAATTTGACATAGGCTAGAGTAATTTGAAAAATGGGAACCTCAATTGAGAAAATGCTTCCATAAGCTTAGGCTGTGATAGGCAAGTCTTGTAGGGCATTTTCTTAATTAGTAATTGATGGGGGAAGGGCCCATTCAATTGAGGGTGATGCCATCCCTGGGCTGGTCCTGGGTGCTGTATGAAAGCAGGCTGAGCAAATAATGAGGAGCAAGTCAGTAAGCAGCACTCCTCCATGGCCTCTGCATCAGCTCCTGCCTCCAGGTTCCTGCCCTGTTTGAGTTCCTGTCCTGAATTCCTTTAATGATGAAGAGGGTAAGTGTTAAGTCAAATGGACCCTTTCCTCCTCAAGTTGTTTTGGTCATGATGTTTTACCACAACAATAGAAACCCTAACTAAGACACATTCCAGGTGCAATATTTGGCATATACTTTTTATCATGTAAAATATCTTCAAGATTTTTATGCAAGCAGATGGATTCCATTTTGTACCTGCTTCATGTGACAGCAGAAGAAGGCTTTGTGAGTTATGAAACCGGACCTATTGATTGGTCTTTCCCTGCAAGCTTCTGATACCATAGCATCCTTTATAGTGAGTAACTACTTTATGTCACTTCACAAGGGATGCTATTTGCAAGCTCAACAAATACCCAGCAATGGAATTACTGTGGTAAGTGGTACAGTAGTCTCTCTCCCCACTCTGAGGTGATACATTCCGAGATCCCCAGGGGCCACCGAAGACATGAGTAGTACTGAACTATTTGTGTTTTAGCAATGAAACAGAACCAATATATAATATTGTTGTCCTTAAAGGTAGGAGAATATAAAGCCTGTTTCAAGGCATTATCAAAGTGTGTCTTGAATACAATATAAATATGACAACATTTTTTAATGGGCAGAGGCAGCATCTTTGGTAGTAATTTTATACATTTTAGCCTGAAGTTGTTTTTGAATCCTTGTAAACATCATTTCCTGTGGTAAATGGCTTGGGGGGTCACTCGTTTTGAGGGATCTCTGGCTGAAGTTCCCATGTAGGCTCCCACGCTTTCTGTAGTAATATGTTGCTACCAGTAAATCAGACCATGTTTTCTGTTTATATCTTCTACTCACAAATCTAATGGATTTGCATTTTAAACAAACATTTATTCTCATGCTGTGGCTATAACCTCTGAAGTTTGGATTGCAAAAGGGGAAACTAGCCTGTTTTCACAATTTCACAGGAAGATTTGTTCTAACCACAGGTCTCGTGTGTATGAGATGGTGTATACAGTATGGGTATGTTGAATAGATTGAAGGTCCGTGTCCCTTGTAGATAGGATGAGAGTACAGAATAGCACATAGTATAACACTTAAGAACTACTTGTTCCAATGTTCCATTTAATATTTTTAACCATGATTGACTATAGGTAACTGGAACAGGAAAATGGAAATGTAAGTAAGGGAGGCCTAGTGTATACGTATTCAGTTGGGAAATGATCCCTCCTTTAATTATTCTAGCAATACGTGGGTGTCAACTGGCAGAGCTCTCATAGGTCTCAAATTGTAAGTCATTTTCTTTGTTTGCTTCGGCTTTATTTTACTACCTGCAATATTTTCTTGTATCATTTGCCTGTGATTATTAATTGTTCATCCTCTTACATTCCATAGAGCTTTTTCATGTTAGTTTTACATATGAAATAGGATTCACACTTAGTTTTTATAAAGTTTGTTTCAGATGTAACATATGTGCTTTGTGCTGTGCTTTTTCTATCTAGCATTATTTTATAAAGGACTTAAGAACTTGCCGTGATTAATACTACATTGTATAAACTAATTTCTTCTTTGTACTATGTATAGTTCTTATAGTTAGAAAGATTTATGTGTTTGAGTGGTGGCCTCCTTAAAAAGTACAGAAATTTCAATACATTTTAGCTTTCTGTCATTATTTTCCTCCATAACCTAATGCTAGATAATAATGTTTTTGATAACATGTATCTTTGAAGAGAAGTATGCTTACAGGCCCATCATTTGGTCTTTTCAGGTGCAATTGTACCACTTCGGAACAATGCCATCATATAATGAATCCATCAAGGGATTAATGCATTCTTTAGCTTAGGGCCTTTATTATCTGACTGGCTCAGGAAACACCATCAGAGGCACACCCAGAGATGTGCCTTACTCATCTTTTTGGCATTTCTTAATCTAACCAAAGTAAAAATTAAACTTGATAATCATGAATAGACCTTGTCATATGATAGCCCCCACTTAGCCCCTGACCCTCAAATACTCATGGCCATCTCATAAATTTCATTAGTCCAACTTCAACAGCCCCTATATTTTTAAAGTGTTCCAATGCTGTTCAAAGGCTCAAGTTCAAAGTCTCCAATTTGTGGCCGCCTTTACAATTTTCTGCAAAAATCAAACAACAAACCACATACTTCTAATACAAGATGGGACAAAAGAACATTCCTGTTAGAAAAGAGAGGGAAGAGGACCCAGAAAGGAGGAATGGCAGCAAAGCAAGACTAAAATCCAGGACAGAAGACATTGAATCTATGGTTCCATGTCTGCCATTTATGCATGTGGAAGTGTAATGTAGCTCCAAAGAGCTTGAGCGACTCCTCAGCTATGGTTTTACATTTCCCTGTGTATGTTGTAATTTCCCCTCCCTCCCTCTCTCTATCTCTCCCTCCCTCCTTTCCTCCCTCCCAACCTCCCCTCTTGCTTTACTATAGCTTTGCGTACAGAAACTGTTTATCTTAGGGTCTCTCATTAGACTGTTCTTTGTATTGCTTGACTTATCTGTGACCTCAAGGGTCCATTTTCCACCTTTTCACCTGTAACGTTACAAGCTAGTGGGAGCTGCATTCCAATGGCTGCCATTTGCTCAGGTAATGTTAACTGCTTGGAAACAGTCTCCTTTTCTTATAAAATTGGACACAAAATGGCCATGTGCTTCTCATTTCTGACTCGTATCCATCTCTAATGTCGTAAGAAGTGGTTTTCTTTAAGATGTTATCTACTTCACAAATGTAGTCTTTGAGTGGGTCCCTCCTTACAGGTTCTGGCTTGCCGCTCTCCAACTCTTCTAGGCAGGCAATGACTAGGCACGTTTGCATCTTGGTTATTGTTAGATGGTTACCATGTGATTGCTCATGCATGCTTTCATTTCCATGTGCAATAATTAGCAAGAGTAACATCTCTACTTGGAACCTAGATGATAAAGCTTCCAATTGTGCCTTGTTTAGGAAAGCCTTTGCAATCTCATGGATCATTGCAGTGAAGATTTCAGCTGATATGTATAGTAGATGCGGCCAGAGTAAATTAAATTCCCTTTAGGATCGTTCTGCAGCCTACCCAGACCCCTTTCTCCTCTGGCTACCTCTTAACCCCAACATATTCATTCAGTTCATTGCTCAAGCTGCGTGTTGTCTTTAGCTTCACAAATAATAGATATTTTTCTATGTCTGAATACTTCCAAGAAGCTACATGTTGAAACTTAATTGCTTTTTAGAAATTTATTAGTGTATCAATTTATTATGATGGAATTATAAGATATGTCAGTTAGCAGAAGTTTAAGCTGTGAAGGTGGAGTCCCAATAAATGGTATTAAGGTCTCCAGAGAAGAGACTTCTTGCACCATTCACCTTTCTTTTGCCTGCCCCTGAGGACATAGCACTCCAAGCATGTCTTAGAGGAGAGACATGGCTCTCACCAGAGTGGTTGCCCATACCTTGACCTTGAAGTTCTCAACCTCTGGAACTATGGGAAAATACATTTCTATCATTTGCAAATCATCATCTTTGCATTTCTACAGCACCAAGAATGAACTAAAACGCCTTTCTGTTGCCTTATTAAAGGAAGTAGTTAATTAGTCTAGTATTAATGAGGTCCAGCACCTTTCTACAGGAAGTCAGTCTAGCACCTGTAGGATGCCTAGTTCCTCCCTGTGGTCAGTTAGATGGTGTCAAGGGATAAATGTTTGTGCCACTTCTCTAGTGCTGAACAAAGGTCCTTCTCATAGAAAATGATTAATTTACATATGTGAAGTTTCTGCTTCACGTGCAGTCTAGAAAATTAAAATGCCAGAAGAGAAAATTTCCACAAATTTTGACAAAACTGGCATGCTTAAAATTGTTGTTGGTATGACAGTGGCCCATCTATAATCTCAGCATTCCATAGGCAGAGGCAAGAGAATCAGGAGTTTAAAGTCATCTTCAGCTGGATAGTGAGTGTATAGCCAGCCTGTGCTGCATGAAATTCTGTCTCTAAAACCCACCACCACCACTACCAGCAGTAAACATGCTCCCTGGCAAGTAAGTAAACTCCATGGCACTGGCATCAGAACAAAATATCCTTCAGAGACAGATTTTGATAATTGAATCTAGTCGCATTTGTAGAACAATAACATTTTCCAATAAAAATTGAGTGATTTTGTTAGTGCTGCATATTGTGTTTAGAAGTAGAGATGATTTAAATCGAGATGGGAAGTCTATTGACGCAGACAAAATAATATTCATTCAATAAATGAATTCTTTAAAAATGAGGATTCTGCAAATTAAATGCCAACTAATTTGTAAATCAGAGTTGCCATGTCATCAGGCAAATGGCCGTGAGAGATCACACATTTACTTAAGACAGTTATTCTACAGATGTATATTATGCACAGTACCTTGGCCTCTTTGTATTTAGTGTATATTGTATAGTGAAGAAATTTAATTTTTTGCTTCACATTTATATTCTTTGAGTTGTGATCATTATGTGTGAAAATAGGGAACCGTGTAAAGGTGTGGGGTGTTTACCCAACCACCCCTACAGCTCCCCAGAGTTTTCTTGAGTGTGAGCAGCAGGAAATATTAGATAGAAGGATTTATTGTGGAGAATCTTGCGGAGATAAACAGATAGAAAATAAAGGATAGCCTCGAGAGGGCCTGGAACCTATTCCAACGGGCCCCAACTGTCTCTGCCCCAGGGTTTTTATAGAGACACCAAGGGGTGGAGCCAAAGACCTCCTTCCCCAGCACAGCCAAGTGCAGACCATCTCAGACACCTGCACTCAGGCCTGTGGTCCTAATCATCCTCTATGCGGACCTGTTGGGTAAAGCCATGAGGAATCCGAGAACGGGCTCCCACATAAAGGGATATGGCCATGCTATTTTTATGTGTGTATGCCTGTGGTATGCTTGCACATGTATATGGATGTTTGTGTGTGTGGGGGAACATGTGGGGGATGGTACATGCATGAGGCTGTGCATGCACATGTACGTGCACATGAATACAGAAGCCGGAGATCAACATTTGTTGTTGTCTTTATTGTTCTCCACTTTATGGAGGCAGATTCTACCCTTAAATACAGAGCTTGCTAGTTTGCTGATTTGGTGAGTCTAGCTAACCAGCTTGCCCTGGGGAGCCCATCTCTACCTTGTAAGCGTTGGGATTGCTAGAAGGCTGACATGCCTGCATGGCTTTTATATGTGTGCTGATGATCCAAACTTTGATCTTCACACTTGTGCAATAAGTATCTACCTAGCTGCCTTTACAGCCCCCTGGGCAATGCTTTTATACTTCAAATTTCTACTTGTTTCTCTTTAGCTCTTGGATAGGAAATCCCCCCATTTTCTGGTAACTTTTATAAACATGTTGTTCTACACAAATAGGGTATCATAAAAATCGACAGAGCTAATGATGATTGTGCATGGAGCCAACAAAGAAGAAACAACATAAATTTGTAAAGATAACTTAAAAGTGAAGAATTCATTACACATGAGCTCCCGGAGTTAAAATATATTTATGTATTTGGAGTTCTTTATGGAAGCCTAGAGACAATCAGAGAGAACCAGCTTTGCCCTCCTGTAGCAGTGCGACAACCCTGTTGTTGTTCCTTTCCCATGCCTGTCAGTCTGCTGCAATGTCTATTTGCTTCTCCTTTCCTTTATTTTCAGGTTAATCTGTAGCTTCTTGTTCAGTATCAGCTTAATTTAAGGATGAGGTGAGTATGCAAGAAGGGGATTGTCACAGTTAGTTTTTGTCAACTTGACATAAACTTAAGCATACTGGGGATGAGGGACCCACAAGTGAGAAATTGCCTCCATCAACTTGGCCTGTAGGAAAGTCTGTGTGGAAGTCTTTTTTTTTTATTGCTAGTCAATGTAGGAAGACCCAGTCCACTGTGCCTGGTGCCACCCCTGCCCAGATGGATCTGGGCTGTATAAGACACATAGCTGAGCAAGCCAGGGGAAGTAAGCCAATATGCAGTGCTCTTCCATTGTCTCTGCTTCAGTTCCTGCCTGGGCTTCCTTCAATGATGGGCTGTAACCTGTAAGATGAATTAAACCCTCTCCTCTCCAAGTTGTTTTTGGTCATGATGCTTATAACATCATCAGGATGGGAATGGGTGGTAAAAAAGAGAATAAAATGCTTAATTTGGCTGTAATAGCAGAAGGTTTTGCATGTGTAGATGACTCTCTCTGCTGACTCCAGTGGTTATTTGAAGTTGATTCTTTATATTGTGGAGCAATTTTACTGGCTATGAGAATGTTCTTCCCATCTGTGGATATCTATTATTTGAAGTGCTATCAAAAACTACCATTTTCTGTCTTTTGTATTTTATCCCATTTGTGACTTTGTATTATTTCTTCATCACAATAACCAAATGGGCAGAAGTCAAGGGATGAAAGATTAATGTTGGCTCATGGATTCAGATGTTTCAACAAGCCACATCAAAGAAAGCATGGCAGAACACTGTACTTCACATCATGGTGGCCAGAAAGCATGGGGGTGTGTGGGGTGTGTGGGGTGTGTGGGGTGTGTGGTGTGTGTGGTGTGTGTGGTGTGTGTGGTGTGTGTGGTGTGTGTGGTGTGTGGTGTGTGTGGTGTGTGGTGTGTGTGGTGTGTGTGGTGTGTGTGGTGTGTGGGGTGTGTGGGGTGTGGGTGTGGGGGCTTACTGGAAGAAACCACAGCAAGATATAGCTCCCAATGAAACACTGAACTATCCACCCCTTGAGACTTACTTTCTATAGATTCACCTTATAGGTTCCGCCACTTCCTAGCAATATCATTATCTTAGAGTATTAATCCATCAAGGGATTAATCCAGTAGAAAGTTCAGAGCCTTCATGATCCAATCATCTATGGAAACACCCTTATAGACACACCCAGAGCCATGCTTAACTTAGGCAGTTCTCAAGCCAACCAAACAATTCAGTTTAATCATTCCAAACTCCAAAGTATTTTCTCAATCCATTTCTTACTTTCTTAATTACTTCAACATAATAAGTCTCAGAATTACGAAAATTTAAAAATAATTAAAGCTGGGCTGGAGAGATGGCTCAGTGCTTAAGAGTATTGGCTGCTCTTGCAGAAGACCTGGGTTCAGTTCCAAGCATCTACGTGGTGGCCCACAATGACCTGTAACTCCAGCTTCAGGAAGTCTAATGCTGTCCTTCTTCCGACTTCCATGGGTACCAGGCACACATGTGGTGTAGTGACACATATATGTGCAAGTAAAGTATTTATACAAAGAAAATAAATCTAAAAAAAAAAATTCAACAGTTTTATGATTTTGGAATCTTGCCCAATATGTCTTTTGGAATCTGTAACATTTATCACACCTCCATTCATCAGTTTTATCAAATGTTCTCCGTCTAGACAAACATTGGAAGCCTTTACTAAGGAGCTGTTTTTGACTGATAAAGCTTTCACTCAAGTAGTCTATAATTTTACTTAGGGTCACAGGCTTCTTTGCTATTCTACCCGAGGACTGCCAGAAAATTTTTTTGAAAATATTTATTTCTATCTTATGTCTATGTGTGTGTTACTTTCAATTATGTCCATGCATCAAGTGAGTGATGCCTAAGGAGGCCCAAAAGAGAGCATGGGGTTCTCTGGAGTGAAAGGAAGAAATGTTTACTAATGCCATGTGCATTCTGGGAATCAAATCTCAATTTTCCATGGAAGCAACAAGTGATCTTAACCACTGAGCCATCTCTCTAGGCCCCAAATTGAAAATACCTTCATCTTCTATAATCTACCTGGTGACTTCAATCTCATTTCCCTTTGTGGAGTCTATTGGCTCTCCCCTGATGTACAAAAATGGGGTATAGCTGCCATTCATTTTGTTAGCATACAAATATATTTTACTTTCAAATATTGAGAACAAAAATATAACCAATTATGAAATATGAGGGCAAGCTTTCTGTAATTAAGACTGTTTTCTGTTTAAAATTTTCCTACGTTTATTACAAAGCATTTATGATGACTTAGGACTTTGGTTAAAATAATTTATCCCCTCCCCACCCAGATTTCTAAAGTTGCTCAGATAATTATGATCCCAAGTGACCCGCAGTCATTCCAACATTGGGTCTGCATTGCATTTTGTCTCTCAAGCACAAGCACAGGAAACTCTCACAAAATACAAGCTTTAAAAGTGGACTTTAAGAGCATGGGTCCGCCCACCCAGGGACGTGCAGCGTGTTTGTGTTTGTGTTTTTGTCCGGCACCCCCCCCCCCCCCCCCAAGCACCTCCTGCCATCTGGCCCCAGGGCCGTGACTACCTGCCTGCCTGCCTGCCTGTGCCGGGACTGCGGTGCTCGGCTCTGCCCGCGGCCCCGACTGGTGCTCAAGCCCCGGCTGCACGTCACCTCCTGAGAAAAAGACCTTTGTTGCTCATCTTGCCGAGAGAGAGAGAGAGAGAGAGAGAGAGAGAGAGAGAGAGAGAGAGAGGACCTCCCATCCTGCCCTGGACTTCCCTTCTGGACAAGAGCTCCCATCCTGCCCTGGACTTCCAATTTGGACAAGAGAGCTCCCATCTGAGAGAGAGAGAGAGAGAGAGAGAGAGAGAGAGAGAGAGAGAGAGAGAGAGAGAGAGGACCTCCCATCCTGCCCTGGACTTCCCTTCTGGACAAGAGCTCCCATCCTGCCCTGGACTTCCAATTTGGACAAGAGAGCTCCCATCTGGACAAGAGAGAGAGACTCCCTGAATCTGTCAGCTCTGTCTGAACCAAGTGTGCGGATAAGGCCAAGAACGAACCACAAGGAGATGGGCAGAAGACGTCAAGGCAGAAACGCATACAACAAAATGAATAGCAATTCAGCATCACCAGGCCCTAGCCCTCCAACACCTAGACCTGAACATCAGAAATTGGAAGAAGCAGAAGAAAATAGCCTTATGAATGACATCATGAAGAAGCTAGAGGCTTGTGTAGAGGAAAAGACAAAAAAAAATGTGAAGAACGCTGTAAACAACTAGAGGAAAGGGCAAACAAATTAGAAGAAATCAATAAAGTCCTGGAAGAAAACAATAAAGTACTGAAAGAAAATCAAGAAAAATCAATGAAACAAATGAAGGAAACCGTCCAAGACCTGAAAAGGGAAATAGAAAAAATGAAGAAGACACAAACAGAGGGAATGCTGGAAATAGAAAATCTGAGAAAACGATTGGGAACTTCAGATGCAAGTATAATCAGCAGAATGCAAGAGATGGAAGAGAGGATCTCTAGTGTTGAAGATACAGTAGAAGAAATAGATTCATCAGTCAAAGAAAACACTAAATCAACAAAGTCA
Organism: Peromyscus eremicus; assembly: GCF_949786415.1. NCBI lineage: Eukaryota > Metazoa > Chordata > Mammalia > Rodentia > Cricetidae > Peromyscus > Peromyscus eremicus. The sequence continues at coordinate 107,444,100 of NC_081421.1, read as the reverse complement.
TGAACCAAAATGTCCAAGAAATTTGGGACACCATGAAAAGACCAAACCTACGAATAATAGGGGTAGAAGAAGGAGAAGAATACCAACTCAAGGGCACAGAAAATATATTCAACAAGATCATAGAAGAAAACTTTCCCAACTTAAAGAAGGAAATGCCTATGAAGATACAAGAAGCCTATAGAACACCAAACAGACTAGACCCCCCCAAAAAGTCCCCTTGCCACATAATAATTAAACAATTAAACGTACAGAATAAAGAAAGAATATTAAGAGCAGCAAAGGAAAAAGGCTAAGTGACATATAAAGGCAAACCTATCAGAATAACACCCGATTTCTCAATGGAGACTTTGAAAGCCAGAAGGACCTGGACAGATGTAATGCAGACACTAAGAGACCATGGATGTCAGCCTAGACTAATATACCCAGCAAAACTTTCAATCATCATAGATGGAGTGAACAAGACATTCCATGACAAAGCCAGATTTAAACAATATTTATCCACAAACCCAGCCCTACAGAAAGCACTAGAAGGAAAATTCCAACCTAAGGAAGTCAGATACACCCTCGAAAACACAGGCAATAGATAAAGCCACAGCAGTAAACCCCAACGAAGAGAAGTACACACACATCACCACCAAAAAATAACAGGAATGAACAATCATTGGTCATTAATATCCCTCAATATCAATGGACTTAATTCACCTATAAAAAGACATAGTCTTACAGAATGGATACGAAAGCAGGACCCATCTTTCTGCTGCATACAAGAAACACATCTCAAATTCAAAGATAGACACTACCTAAAAATAAAAGGCTGGAAAAAGACTTTCCAATCAAACGGTCTTAAGAAACAAGCGGGTGTAGCCATCCTGATATCCAGCAAAATAGACTTCAAACTAAAATCAATCAAAAGAGATCAAGAAGGGCATTACATACTCATCACAGGAAAGATCCACCAAGATGAAGTCTCAATTCTGAACATTTATGCCCCAAACACAAGGGCACCCACATATGTAAAAGAAACATTACTAAAGCTTAAATCACATATAAAACCCCACACATTAATAGTGGGAGACCACAACACCCCACTTTCACCACTGGACAGATCTCCCAAATTGAAACTTAACAGAGAAATAAAGGACTTAATTGATGTCATGACCCAAATGGACTTAATCGATATCTACAGAACATTCTATCCTAACAAAAAAGAATATACCTTCTTCTCAGCACCCCATGGAACCTTCTCTAAAATCGACCACATACTTGGCCACAAAACAAATCTAAACAGATACAAAACAATTGGAATAACCTCCTGTGTTCTATCAGACCACCATGGTCTAAAGTTGGATTTCAACAACAACAAAAACTACAGAAAACCTACAATCTCATGGAAACTGAATAATACCCAACTGAATCACCAGTGGGTTAAGGAAGAAATAAAGAAAGAAATTAAAGACTTCCTAGAGATCAACGAAAATGAAGACACCACATATCCAAACCTATGGGACACTATGAAAGCAGTGCTAAGAGGGAAATTCATAGCACTAAATGCCCACATAAATAAGCTGGAGAAATCTCACACTAGTGACTTAACAGCACACCTGAAAGTTCTAGAACAAGAAGAAGCAAAGCCTCCCAGGAAAAATAGATGCCAGGAAATTATCAAAGTGAGAGCTGAAATCAATAAAATAGAAACAAAGAGAACAATACAAAAAATTAATGAAACAAAGAGTTGGTTCTTTGAGAAAATCAACAAGATAGACAAGCCCTTATCCAAACTAACCAAAAGACAGAGAGAGAGCATCCAAATCAACAAAATCAGAAATGAAAAGGGGGACATAACAACAGACATTGAGGAAATCCAGAGAATCATCAAAAACCTCTATTCCACAAAACTGGAAAACCTAAAAGGAATGGATAATTTTCTGGATAGGTACCACATACCTAAACTAAATCAAGACCAGATAAACTATTTAAATAGTCCAATAACCCCTAATGAAATAGAAACAGTCATTAAAAGTCTCCCAACCAAAAAAAGCCCAGGACCAGATGGTTTCAGTGCAGAATTCTACCAGATCTTCAAAGAAGAGTTAATACCAATACTCTCTAAATTGTTCCACACAATAGAAACAGAAGGAACATTACCAAACTCCTTCTATGAGGCTACAATTACCCTGATTCCTAAACCAAACAAGGATACAACAAAGAAAGAGAACTACAGACCGATCTCCCTCATGAACATTGATGCAAAAATACTCAATAAAATACTGGCAAACAGACTCCAAGAACACATCAAAACAATTATCCACCATGATCAAGTAGGATTCATTCCAGGGATGCAAGGATGGTTCAACATATGAAAGTCTGTCAATGTAATACACCATATAAACAAACTCAAAGAAAAAACCACATGATCATCTCACTAGATGCTGAAAAGACATTTGACAAAATCCAACACCCCTTCATGATAAAGGTCTTGGAGCGATCAGGAATACAGGGAACATACCTAAACATAATAAAGGCTATTTACAGCAAGCCAACAGCCAACATCAAATTAAATGGAGAGAAACTCAAAGCAATTCCACTAAAATCAGGAACAAGGCAAGGCTGTCCGCTCTCCCCATACTTATTCAATATAGTACTTGAAGTTCTAGCCAGAGCAATAAGACAACATAAAGAGATTAAGGGGATACAAATTGGAAAGGAAGAAGTCAAGCTTTCCCTATTTGCAGATGACATGATAGTATACTTGAGCAACCCCAAAGATTCCAACAAGGAACTGATACAGCTTATAAACATCTTTAGCAACATAGCATGATACAAGATCAACTCAAAAAAATCAGTAGCCCTTCTATATACAATAGACAAAGAAGCGGAGAAGGAAATCAGAGATACATCACCCTTTACTATAGCCACAAATGACATAAAATACCTTGGGGTAACACTAACCAAGCAAGTGAAAGACCTATATGACAAGAACTTTAAGTCCCTGAAAAAAGAAATTGAAGAAGGTGTCAGAAAATGGAAAGATCTCCCATGCTCATGGATAGGCGGAACTTACATAGTAAAAATGGCAGTCTTACCAAAAGCAATCTACAGATTCAATGCAATCCCCATCAAAATACCAACACAATTCTTCACAGACCTGGAAAGAATAATACTCAACTTCATATGGAAAAACAAAAAACCCAGGATAGCCAAAAGAATCCTGTACAATAACACAACCTCTGGAGGCATCACGATCCCTGACTTCAAGCTCTACTATAGAGCTACAGTAATAAAAACAGCTTGGTACTGGCATAAAAACCGACATGTGGACCAATGGAATCGAATTGAAGACCCTGACATTAATCCGCACACCTATGAACATATAATTTTTGACAAAGAAGCTAAAAGTGCACAACGAAAAAAAGAAAGCATCTTCAACAAATGGTGCTGGCAAAACTGGATATCAACATGTAGAAGGCTGCAAATAGATCCTTATCTATCACCGTGCACAAAACTTAAGTCCAAGTGGATCAAGGACCTCAACATAAATCCAGCTACTCTGAACCTGCTAGAAGAGAAGGTAGGAAGTAGTCTTGAACGCATTGGCATAGGAGACCACTTCCTAAATAGAACACCAGTAGCACAGACACTGAGAGAAACAATCAATCAATGGGACCTCTTGAAACTGAGAAGCTTTTGTAGAGCAAAGGATACGGTCAACAAGGCAAAGCGACAGCCTACAGAATGGGAAAAGATCTTCACCAACCCCACATCTGACAGAGGACTGATATCCAGAATATATAAGGAACTCAAGAAATTAGACATCAAAATGCCCAACAGTCCAATTAAGAAATGAGCTATAGAACTAAACAGAGAATTCTCAACAGAGGAAACTCAAATGGCTGAAAGACGTTTAAGGAATTGCTCAACATCCCTAATCATCAGGGAAATGCAAATCAAAGCAACTCTGAGATACCACCTTACGCCTGTCAGAATGGCTAAGATAAAAAACACTGAAGACACCTTATGCTGGAGAGGATGTGGAGCTAGGGGAACTCTCCTCCACTGCTGGTGGGAATGCAAGCTTGTACAACCACTTTGGAAATCAATATAGCGCTTTCTTAGAAAATTGGGAATCCATCTCCCCCAAGATCCAGCTATACCACTTTTGGGCATATACCCAAGGAATGCTCAACCACACCACAAGAGCACTTGTTTAGTTATGTTCATATCAGCATTGTTTGTAATAGCCAGAACATGGAAACATCCTAGATGCCCTTCAACTGAAGAATGGATAAACAAAATGTGGTACATATACACAATGGAATACTACTCAGCAGAGAAAAACAATGACATCATGAGGTTTGCAGACAAATGGATGGATCTAGAAAAAATCATCCTGAGTGAGGTAACCCAGACTCAGAAAGACAAACATGGTATGTACTCACTCATAGCAGGATACTAGATGTGGAACAAGGATGACTGGACTGCTACTCACATCACCAGGGAGGCTACCTGGAAAACAGGACCCTAAGAAAGACACGGGGATCGCCCAGTGACAGAGAAATGGAATGAGATCTACATGAACAGCCTGGACATGAGTGGGGGTAGTGAAGGGCGAGGGTCGAGGGAAAGAGAGCTTGGGGGAGCGGGAGATCCCAGCTGGATCAACAACAGAGAGGGAGAACAAGGAATAGGAGACCATGGTAAATGAAGACCACATGAGAATAGGAAGAAGCAAAGTGCTAGAGAGGCCCACAGAAATCCACAAAGATACCCCAACAACAGACTGCTGGCAATGGTCGAGAGACAGCCCGAACTGACCTACTCTGGTGATGGGATGGCCAAACACCCTAATTGTCGAGCTAGAAACCCCATCCAACTACTGAGGGATCTGGATGCAGAGATCCATGACTAGGCCCCAGGTGGCTCTCTGGGAGTCCGATTAGCGAGAATGAGGAGGGTTTATATGAGCGAGAATTGTTGAGACCAAGGTTGGATAAAACACAGGGACAAATAGCCAAATGAACGGAAACACATGAAATATGAACCAATGGCTGAGGGGTCACCAACTGGATCAGGCCCTCAGAATGGGTGAGACAGTTGATTGGCTTGATCTGTTTGGGAGGCATCCAGGCAGTGGCACTGGATCCTGTGCTCATTGCATGAGTCGGCGGTTTGAAACCTGGGGCCTATGCAGGGTCGCTTGGCTCGGCCTGGGAGGAGGGGACTGGACCTACCTGGACTGAGTCTACCAGGTTGATCTCAGTCTGCGGGGAAGGCTTTGCCCTGGAGGAGGTGGGAATGGGGGGTGGGCTGGGGGGAAGGTGAGGGGGGCGGGAGGGGGGAGAACAAGGGAATCCGTGGCTGATATGTAGAACTGAATTGTATTGCAAAATTTAAAAAATTAAAAAAAATAAATAAAAAAAAGTTAAAAAAAAGTGGACTTTAAAAAAAGTGTCAAAAATCACCTTTTCTTACTAGACCAGAATATCAAACCTGTTCTAGTTTTCATCCTTCCTCCCCAGTGGAATTCTAATTTAAATTTGTGAGGACTCACTGATATTCTTTTTGGTTCAGGCTTATTTTATATTTGTTTACCTGCTGTTTTCATTAAAGATATGAAAAAGATTACATAAATATCTGAAGTAGAATCAACCCTGTCTGCATAACAATAGTTTCTTGAAGTTCTCTGGGGAGAAGCACTCTAGGCCATCTTTTCCATGTATAAAAATGAATTTGGATATTAAAAAAACAAAACAAAACACTTGTGGGTCTTACACTAGGATCAAAGGTGCTGGGGTTGAGAGAACTTCCTGTACCATCCACCTGATGAGATGGACAAGGGCAATCATTGATCCCAGGTTTTAGTATATTCACACTAGAAATAGACCCTGGCTTCCATTTGATTCAAGTTTACGTGACAGTGTGTTATTTAAAAATTATTTTGAAAATTTCTAATACTTGCATTGTAAGAAATATCAAAGGGAATATATTCAAATTCACAAACTACCCACTATTCAGATTTAATAAATGTAGAGATTTAGCCATACATATATCAAATCCTTAAAAAAGACTATTAAATAAAATTTTGCACCTCCTTCTTATTTTATTTCCCTAGAAGAAACACCTCTTGTAAGTTACTGTATAATTACTCTACATTTTATAATTACCTAATTTCACTGTGTTTTTATAATTTCCTCATGTGATATTTATTATGTTATATGTCTATTTTGGAATTATAATTGCTTCTCTTTCTTGATAATCTTATTTCTGTTTAATGAGGCACTTAGATGTCAGATATTCATTTTCTAGTATCAACACACTAGATTTTATCTGTGTGTGTGTGTGTGTGTGTGTGTGTGTGTGTGTGTGTGTGTGTGTTGTTGGACATTAGAGTCCAGTTTTTATATGAGTCAAATGAAGGTGGGAATAATTTTACACAGGCAGCAGACTTTCTTCAGAAATTTACAAAAATATATAAAGCTTAATGTAGAATTTCTGTGTTGCAGAGCACATACATCTTCAGAGCATCCTTAGTATTTATAATACAGGAGATAGGAATTGACTGGGTCGTTAGGGGCAGGGACTCTGAAAGTAGCTGTTCCAGCAATGTCCTTGGTTCTCAGGCCAGGAATGCCTCAAGTGCACTTTGATTTTTTTTTTTTATCTTCTCCTCAATGAACACTCTTGCATGGATTCATTCCCTGAAGATGTTAATGAAGCCCCTGTCCAGACACTAATTTCCTGTGGTGAACAGCTTTGGAGGTAGACCTCTGGATTTTCATGGTGAAAATGTATTATATCTATTGTCCAGTTTCGATCCATTTCCCTAATCAGTGGCTCTCAAAGTTCCTAATGCTACCACCCTTTAATACAATTCCTCATGTTATGGTGACCCCAACCATAAAATTATTTTCATTCTATTTCATAAATGTAATTTTGCTACTGTTACGAAATGTAATGTAAATATTTTTGGAGATAACAGTTTGCCAAAGGGGTCACGACACACAGGTTGAGAACCACTGCCCTAAATGGTATTAGGTTTATTTCTGTTGAGACCCATTAAGTAGAAACTATTTTCTCTTGGTGAAAATAATTAAATCTTTCTCAGGCCCTGGATAGAGATCTAATCCAAAATGTAAGAGTTAATCCAGCTATTCTGTCATCTTCTGGCCACAAACAGTGTCTCAGGAGTGCTGCTTCTTTGACTACATTAAAGAGATGGGAGAAATAATTATCCCTTAGTCAGATAATGTATTTTGCTTTCTCAGAGACTCTCCTCTTGGTGCAGTCCCTTATGGAGCTGTGGCTTTGCTAAATTTTGTCCACTTTTCTGAGTAATTCAGAAAAATGTAATTTTTACTTTTTCTATTAAAAAAAAACTTTTTCTTTCTTTCAGATACTTGCCAAAACCTAGGCATGCTTTCCACACTCTCTAGATGTTCTTACTCTTTCCTTCTGATGTTATTTCCTGAAGGATCCACTCATGCTGTGTGGCCACTAACAAACAGCATGATTGTCTTTCTTCCTCTTGTTATCCCCCTTTGGGCAGCTGTCAAGGATTAACACTTGTCTGCCCAGTTGTTCTTCTCATAAACCCTAAGGAAACTGTCTCTGGCTTTCCTCTTTAATCTATCCAATGCTTTTATTAATGAGACTACAATCTTTGAGGGGGGACCCAAATTTCTATAATATGTTGACATAGATGGGACTCCCCAAAGTTTCTGATGACAATATGGTGTTGGAATAATATTTCTTTTCCTACCACTTGGCTCCTATGCTTGATTGATAGTCCAAGCCAAGAGAGAAACCATCTGGGATGAGTTATGCCTGATAAATCATGCTGGACAATGGTGTAACACAAACAATGTCATCAGCCATCACTGTTCAATACATTCATCCAGAGGTACCCACAGAACTTGACACTGTTAACATCTTAAAATATTAACTTTTTGTGTAAGGGTTTACATATCCTGATCTAAAAGAAATCCACTAGATGAGAAATACCATTATGCATTAGGCTCTGGGGAGATAAAACAAATTCTCCTGTTTTCTTTGAGATTAGAAATCAACAAATTGTATAGATTATTGTCCAAATAATAACTTTTGCTGAAGTCATGAAAACACTTTTCAGTAGAAAAAACAAACTTCCCTGAGGTTTTGGTACATGGCTGTTGTTTGCTGCATTAGTATCACTTAGCTATTTGGATCTTAGTAATTTCAAGAGATCAGCCTTTCTCAGAATGAAGTTCTTGAAATTCATACAAAGAAAAAGAAAGAAAAAAAAAACCAGAAAAATCGCCTCACAAATGGCTTGTTGAATTTGTTTGTATTAATGATAACAATTAATTAAGTTAAAATATAAACAACAGTTGCCTGAAATGATGAAAAGATATGGACAAATTTGTGTTCATTGTTATTAGTAAAATGAAGCAATGACATATTAAAATTGGAAAGTAATACTGGTATTATATTTTTCTTCAACCTTAAAGCCCTTTTAGAATTAGGCATTTTTGATTGAGATTTGAAAAAAAAAAACCTATTCCCTCATTCTTGGAACCATAGTCCCACCCAACATTGTTTCATTTAATTGAAAACTTTTAGTAAAATGCCCCTTTCACATGCATTGCATCATTTAAAAGGCCTACTGGGGTCTTAATTATAATTCTCTGGTGAGCTCGTTTGAGCTTAACTAGAACTACTATTTAGTCTCTTGGGCTTTGCTACACCACATACCAGCCTGTGAAAAATATTTGGATAACTATAACCCTCCATTGAACCACATTCCAGAATAAACATAATGTTGAGACAAAGTCAGAAAAAAGTATATGAACAATAAACTCAATGTCATAACTTCCAACTCATGGAATTACTTTTAGTGATAGATAGCAGAAATAATTACACATAGAAATGAAGATTATCTCATAAATTATATAAATATGTGCTTAGTACAGAATTGTCACATAAAATATACTTATCCCCCATGATTGCAGTAAAGACATTTGAAATCCACTCTCTTGAGGGATGAAGAGGAATAAGAACACCCCCAGAGGTTCTGTTCAGGGGAGGTCTGTTAGGAAGTTCTGACCTCTTTTGTTCTTGTCACTAAAAGAATTTATGGATTACTACAGAAGGCAAAGTATTTACTTAGAGGAGGAATATTTTTGAGAAAGCAAAAGCATATACACTAGGGAGCGCTACAGGCAACCTCATGAGCGAGAGCTTCCTTGGAGGTACATAAGGTACTATTTGTTTATGGTTCCTGAGATGTTGAAGAGGTGAGAGTGTTTAGTGGGCATCTCTATTTCCACCTTTTACGACAATCAAGTTGTATAACGAGTTACATCAGCATGCCTTAGGAACCGACGATTGCTCTGAAATGCAGGACAGGTGCAGTAGAGGCAGTATTCTTGTAGATTTGCCCCTCCTACTGGAACACCATTAATGGAGGCCATATGTTGGGACTAGAAGTGTAAGTCTAGGGACTTTGCATTTGATAGTCATTTTAAAGATCTGGGGGAACAGCCAGGGAGCCAATGATGAAAAGTTTAGGCAGTCGTCTTACTATATATAATACAAACGGGGGGGGGGGGGGAGTATAATGAGGGAGTTGGCCATTGTCCCTAATCCCCAGCTTCCTGTCTATAACTCTTTCTCATTCCAACATTTCCCATCAGCACCACCCTGGGAACCAAGGCCTTAATCACACAGATCTTTCAGGAAACACTCAAACCACAGCCAAACCACTGAATGCATCAAAAGGCTAATGGATAGTTTAAATATTATATGATACACATAATACCCACATTTAGACATTATATATATGTATGTATGTATGTATATCATACACCTATGTCATAGCACAATTCTTGAACAAGAGGTGCTAAGTAACATCCACTCCATTCATCCTTATCATTCTGTAGAATGCACACTGTAAATACATTCTCATTAGAGGAGACTTAGAAAGGCACTTGGAAATTTGGTAAGCACATAACATAGTACCTAATGGTAGCTGTAGATGTTCTTTGGGTCCTTATGGGAGACATTAAAACTAATAGAAAGCAGAAGAAGAGAAGGTGTATGTGTGTGTAAGAGAAAGAGAGAGCCCCACTCCCTATTTTCCCTTTCTTTTCTGTCCTCTGTCCATGAGGAGGAATGAGGTTGGCATGTCATGTCTTAAGAATCAGTCCCCACCTGTAGTGAATCCTGTTTGCATAGTCTTCTCCAGTGGCTCAGTGCACTGGTTAAAGACATCACAATCCATTTGTCAGCTGGGTAGGAAAAAGCTGTTACAGGGACTCTGTTATAAACGAACAAGTCGGGGGTGTTGCCTGACCACTCCTCCCTCAGTGCAGCTCACAAAGCAGAAGTGATCCCTGAAGATAACTCACTTAGATGCTAATGCTACTGCTTGCTGGGGAGGAAGAGAAGGACTTGGTTAGGATGACTATTGGAATTAGAGACACAATTTCAACGTGAAACATTTCCAATGATATGGCAGCTAAAATTTCAAAGTATCCCCAGAGAATGTACTTTTATTACTTACACTGATGTCAGTAGGAACTAGGCAGTTATAGCCTCTGGAATTTTGCCAGGCAATTCCTGTTTCAGCCATTAGATATTATTTGCTTCACAGTCTTTCTCTTGCTCCATACCCGATAGAATATTCTCAAAGACACAATGTTAAGATAAGTGCAGAAAAGTAATCACAAAAAGCAGCTACTAGTGATGAGGTGTCTGCTTGGGAACACACACAGAGCTCTCTTGGTGACATAGACATGCCTATGTGGGCAACTCACTGGGGTTTCTGCTAGTGGTGAGCTGTCTGCTTGGGAACACACACAGAGCTCTCTTGGTGACATAGACATGCCTATGTGGGCAACTCACTGGGGGTTTCTGCTAATGGTGAGCTGTCTGCTTGGGAACACGTACAGAGCTCTCTTGGTGACATAGACATGCCTATGTGGGCAACTCACTGGGGTTTCTGCTAGTGGTGAGCTGTCTGCTTGGGAATACAAAGCTCTCTTGGCGACATAGACAGGCCTATGTGGGCAACTCACTGGGGTTTTCTTGATGATTTCCATTGTAAAGTTGGAGGCTCCTCCAGAAAAAGAAAACTCTGACAAATATTATAAAAGTATATTTAAAGCATCAAATGAAAAAAAAAGATTAATGGTGTATATAGTGCCTATAAACAAGTACAAAATGGTAAGTTAATTTTGTGTTTTGGTGGCTTAAGTGTGAAAGGTAAAATAAATTAGTTGACCTAGAAGAAGCCACACTGGCCCCAAAGTTTCCTGAACTACTAATAGCCCCGTTTCTTCCCATTGTATAACTGCACATTGGCTGTAGTTTCCTTTGGTTATATTGATTATGCTTCTAGAGAGCTTAACACATCTTTTCATCATTACCAATTTTAACAATATTAATCATGTTTATGTGGTTGAACAGAGGAAGATGAATCAAAGTACAACCAGAACAGTAATTAAAATTATCATATTCATATTGCATATGTCAATTTCATTTTCTACAAGAAAGCTAAATGTTGCATCAGTTCCCTGGGGTGGGATTCCTGTTTAGTCCCAACTGAATCTTACTTCTGGACTCAGGGAGGTTAGAGAACCAGGTTACCCTGGAGTCATTCCATTTGGATATACACATTCCTTGACTCTCTCTTTATTTTAATTTAATTTTTATTGAAAATAGATTTTATTTATACAATATATTCTGATTATGGTTCCCTCTTCCCCATCTCCTCTGAGATCTTTCCTATCTCCTTTCTCATCAGAATCCATACCCTTTCTGTCTCTCATTAGAAAAAAGATAACTAAAGAATAATAATAATAAAACAAGATAAAACAAAAACTGCTGTGGGATAGTCTGTATGTGCTCTGATTGGTCGATAAATAAAACACTGATTGGCCAGTGGCCAGGAAGAAAGTATAGGTGGGACTAACAGAGAGGAGAATTGAGAGAACAGGAAGGAAGTGGGAGACACTGCCAGCCACCGCCATGACAAGCAGCATGTGAAGATGCCGGTAAGCCACAAGCCACGTGGCAAGGTATAGATTTATAGATAGAAATGGATTAATTTAAGATATAAGAACAGTTAGCAAGAAGCCTGGCATGGCCATACAGTTTGTAAACAATATAAGTCTCTGTGTTTACTTGGTTGAGTCTGAGCGGCTGTGGGACTGGCGGGTGATAGAGATTTGTCCTGACTGTGGGCCAGGCAGAAAAACTCTAGTTACAAAAAATAGTAACAAAACCCAGAATAGGGCAAAACTAACAAGCAGAGGAAAAGGAGCCAAAGGAAAAGCACAAGAAGCACATATAGACACAGAACACATACATACATTCATAATAGAGGAGTGCCATTACACACACACACACACACACACACACACACACACACACACACACCAACCTGCAAGCCATACTATATGTGCAAAGGACCTGTAAAGTGGGAGAAAATGACCTGGCCAACATTATGAGACAAAGAACCCTCACTGAACTCCTCTTGTGTTGGTCTTCTATTTCTGGGCATGGGGCCTGCACTTAAGAGTGGTTTGAATCTCCAGTGGGACTCCTTTGGAGACAACCAATTTTCCATTCACATCTTGACTCTTTCCTTTAGTCTCCTGTATTTATCCACTTGCAAATCCTGATTAGTAATTTAGTTACTTAGCAACTAAGCAACTAGCTCCTAGAACCTTCCTGGTTGACAATAGTGGCATATTAACATCACTGTTCCTTATGTTTCCTTCAGGAAAGAAGCTGGGCTCTGGAGAGAACTGGGATATAATCTGCAGCACTCTTTGCCATTGTATTGCTACTTGGTTCTTGGGAGTGCTGATAATGAATATTTGATGTTTATGCATTTGTGAGACCCAAGATAGTGGAAATTTTGGTTCTGCTTGTGTCACTTTCTCTTGAGTCTGAGACATCCTTAAGGTTTCTTTACCAGTTCAATGAGGTTGAGGAACACTGTTGAGGCCTCATGGGAAGATTTGCTGCCTTCCTATTCAGGTGTTTGCTGTTGGGAAGCATTCTCCAGGAAACTGGCTGAGCCATGGAAGTAGATGTAAGATACATGCAGGTATTGTGGACAAAAGCTACAGTGAACCCCTGCCAACAGTGAGCACCCACTGCCAGCCATCTAGGATGTTCTAGCTTAGTCCTGCATCAAGGGGAAGAAAGCATCATTAAGCTACAGAATTGTGAGAGAAAATGGGGTGGTGCTTCAGGCCATTGACTTTAATGATACTTGACTGCTACAAACAGATTACATGCAAAGGAATATGTGTTCAGTTTATGTGCTGAATATATTTTTGTCACATTGACACAAACCCACAAACCAGGGTTATCTGGGAAGAGGGAACCCTAGCTGAAAAAATGCCTGCATCAAATTGGACTATGGGAAAGTCTATGGGGGAAATTTCTTAATTAATGCTTGGTATGGGTAGGCATATTGTGAGCAGTGCCACCCTGAGCAGGTCATTCTGGGAGGTAGAAGGAAGACAGCTGGAGTAGGAAGCCAGTAAACAGAGTTCCTCAATAGCCTTTACTCCAGTTCCTGCCTTGAGTTCCTGCCCCGACTTATCTCAGTGACTAACTATGGTCAGGACTTGTAAGCTAAACAAACACTTTCATCCCTAAGGGGCTTTGGGTTGTGGTGTTTATCATAGCAACAGAAAGCAGACTAAGATAATATGGTAGAAGGAACTGGCAGAGTCAAAATGAGGTGGAGGGGAGCCCGGGCATGAGCATTGTCAACACAGTCCTTCCCATGCGGACAGGCTTGCTTCTCTTGGTTGCATGTGTCTGTTAGATAAGGTCCTGCTGTCCCTTCCCTTTAAGAGTTGCTAACTAACTGCTCTATCTCCTTTATTTCCTCTCACTAGAGGCTCCATATTAAAGGCTTTTGATTTTTCCCAGGTCAGGCAAAGAAGCCTTCTGAATTCTGCTCTGTTTCTAGATTCTTCACTGGGGCTGGTTGGCCAAAGCTCTCAATAAGGGTTTTCCTCATCAGACATGTTCTTTTAAATACAAGAGTCCTCCAGGGAACCGGCAAAGGTGGCCATAGTGGAATTGGACTTGACACTCATGATCTTCTGCTCTTACATTTTTCATGTCTTCCTGCCTCATGTCAGCCTCCTTTGGCTACACAGAGATAAACATGAGGGTCTCTGTGCTCATTTCTCTCTACTAGCCTATAGCCTACTAGAGGGTACTAGTCAGTCATGGAATATTCATTTCTGCCTCTAGCTTCTTGAAAAAAAAAAACAACCATAATCCTTACCAAAATGTATTGAACTCACCTAGGACAGAACATTGATGACTATGATCAACTGATTGGTTCCAGATTCAGTTAACTAGGAACCTGGCCATGTTGTATCCTTTAACCTATGTCCTTACCATTAGTTCACCAACCTGCACTGGTCTTTGTATCAGCATCTACTTCCCATGCCTCATACTGGTAGGTAATTACTTTTAGACACATTTTGACTAGCAGAATATTTGCCTGCAAATCTGAAAATTACATAGAGGTAGATGTATTTCTGTTAACTGTCCCAATTCTTTTAATGTCCCAACTGAATCTTCAATAATTTTTTGACAGTTCCATGCTGTTCAGCCAGTGTTATCACATTGCTTTATAAAAACTGGTTTTTAATGCTTCGTTACTTTGCAAAGACTGAATCTGCCTAAATTGGATATAAAGTATCCTCACAGGTTTTTATTGCTTGATTTCTAGTTAGTACTGAGATTGTGCCAATATTCTCTAGTACCCCAGATCCAAGGCTGCCACTTCTTAATGTTCTCTCTGTGCCTATCTCTCATCAGTGTAATTCATTCTTCCATCTAGATTTGGGTTTTATAACATTGCTTTGATGGTTGTGCAAAACAAAATGATCAGGGTAGGCTGTGAAACCCTCACTCTTTCTAATCATCTCTTCTTGTCCTAAAGCAGTCTCTCATTTTTTTTTTTTGCAGGCTCCATTCTATATTTCTGCACTGACAATTCAACATCTTTATTATATCTGTTGGTTATGAACAATGCACAAAAGAAATTATGGGCCAAGGGAGCTTGTTTGATCAAATGTCCCCTTGACTTCCAGTAAAGCACTGAAGGGATGATGACCATGTCTCAAATGTGCAGAGGATGAGCTTGATTTTCATTTGATGCTCCATGGAGCTCCACTTCATATTCTGTTCTCCCTCTGTACTGTGCACTGGAGAATGGTATTAAGGACCAAAACAAAGGGCACCAATCTCTCTGTGCTTTTCAACTGGGTTCAATGTAAGGGAGATATTGGCAGGAAAACAAAGGAAAATAAGTAGATCCTGTTGTATGTGCCTCTTGTTCCCTCTGTGATTTCTTTAATATGATTTTGTCCAGGTTTGTATGTCAAAGGTCATAGATGTTGAAATGATATTCTCCCAGAGAGGGCATAGAGTCTATTCCTCGTGTTTTTCGCTATTGAAAAGTTTTTTTGCTTTCTTCCCCCTGGGATTTCAGGGCCTTCTTCCCACTGTCTGCATATTAATCCTTTTAAAATTTAGTTTTATAATTCTGTATTTAGAACCTTTAACTTTTAAGTAGTTTTATTTCAATATATTTTATATATGCTGGGAACAGCTTTCATCATCCATTGCAGAAGCTAGACAATTTCATCATCATCAACACAATTGATAGAGGAGGAAGTTTTGTTCAACATACCTACTTATGAGACAAAATCAACACAGTGTGTGTGTGTGCGCGCTTATCAGCTCATGGCTAATCCATTTCCTTAATCTCCAGGTTTCCTATTGTGTTTTATGATTTTAAAATTTATAGGATACCTACAAAAGAGAGTTAAGCTTTATGGAATCCCAACTTCCCTGGGCATTATTATTACTTTTTCTAATAGTTTTCTTAAACTTTTTACTCCTATGATGAATTCCTGTGGTTCACAGACATTTCATTAGAAAAGATTATGTCTGGGGTTGGGGTGATGGCTTACTATAACTTTCTTGCTATGCAAGCATGAGAAACTTAGTTTGGATCCCTGGCACCTATAGATGTCTTGGTGTGTGTCTGTCATCTGAAGACTTGGAAATAGACAGGAGAAATCCTGAAACATATTGACTAGCTAGTCTTGCCTAACTGGTTCAATGAGAGACTCTTTCAAGAAGATTAAATGGAAAAATACCGAGGAAGACAGCGGACACCAACCTCTACCTCTACACAAGCACACATAAATGAGTGCATACATATAAACAATAAGTCTAGATCATAGCTGTTATTATTACTATCTTTTGATATATTAAGAACATAGACAGCAAATACCCTTCATGGGGTCTTTGTAATTAACGTTAATATACTTAGAATTAAACCTTGGTCTTTTCTTTCTTTTCTTTTTTTTTGCGGGGGCGTGGAGGGTTTCGAGACAGAGTTTCTCTGTATAACTTTGCGCCTTTCCTGGAACTCACTTTGGAGACCAGGCTGGCCTTGAACTCATAGAGATCCGCCTGCCTCTGCCTCCTGAGTGCTGGGATTAAAGGCGTGCGCCGCCGCCGCTGCTGCCGCCGCCGCCGCCGCCGCCGCCGCCGCCGCCGCCGCCGCCGCCACCACCACCACCACCACCACCCAGCAAACCTTGGTCTTTTCTATAAACTTTCGCTCTTCTTAAGGGACTCCAAAGAGAATAGCCTTGTTAAGTTAGTGTGGCATACAATAGTATAAGGAGCTAGTAAAGAGCAACTGTGGTGTGCTTTAGCTTACAGCTTGGCTGTCATGCCAATCATGCCTTTCTTTTTGACACTGTCTAGAGAAGTGTTGTGTGGTGGGATCTTGTGCTCAGTGACCAGTCATGTTCTAGTATATGTGGAACTCTGTTGTGCTGACTGACCTGTTGACACTGCATCCTCATAACATTGCCATAAGTAACTTTTTCTCAGCTTCTAGACATTTCTCTGTTTCTCCATTAGCATGAGCCTCTACTTCAGAATTAAAAAGATGCTAGATTATGATTCTCAATATAAAAAATAGCTATCAAAGTATTACTTTTTTAGAATTGTCCTTTGTATCTTTGAGTCTAACCTTTTCTATTGGCTTTCACTTTCTCTATTCTGAATTGTCTCATTATACTTGATCAGCCCTAAAAAAGGAGGAAAATACAGGGTACTGAAATTTAGGCTTTTTAGCCTTCTAATCAACTTTAAGATTAATATTGAGACATATATTTATACTATGTCATTATACCTACATGTAATATGACTTGTTCTATATGACTGATTTAGTCAAATACAATATTTTTATTCTTAACACTATGATACTCAGTTGGTTGTTGAAGTTTTTAAGTCATCTTCTCAGTCAGTTTATCATCTGTATTTTAAAGTTTATTTCAATCCTTTTCAGTGGTATCTGTTTTCTCTGAAGAGTGTCTTTATCTTCTTGCACACATAGTGTCTTAATTCCAGCGCGCATCAGTGAATTATTAATCACTTCCTTTTAGGTCTTTGTTTTGGTACCAATCATCTTTCTAGAACATAAACATTTTTTTTTCCAGCTCTAGATAAGAACTTTGTTTTAGGACCTAAAGAGATGTCTCAGCAGTTAAACATGTATACTGCTCTTTCAGAGGGCTAGAGTTCGGCTCCTAGCATCCATGTGCCATGGCTCACAAATGCCTGTAGCTCTAGTCCCAGGGTATCTAACACTCTCATCTGGCCTCCATGGGCAACTGCACATATGTGGCACACACTCACACAGTCAACACACATACACACAAAATTTAACAATTTCTAAAATAACAACAATAATAATAATAATGATGATGATGATAGTTTTTAAAATTTTAACAAAGACTAGTTCAGATCTCCTAGACAATCTCCATTCCAGTATGAACACAGATCAACCTATGTCTGCCTTAGACACAGCCACCACTACCTCATATGGCTAGAGGCTGCAATTGGAATAGTCCAGTCCACTTGTGTTGGTAGCTAGGTAGATCTCAGGTCTTCAGAGTGGCCAAGTGTGAGACATAAAATGATACCAAGAAATGTCCTTGGTGATCATCTGATCATTTTTGGTGAAGGACAATGTCTTCTTTTTTCTAGCTATAGTTCCCTTTGGCCAGTAATAAAGTATATTCTTACCCCAAGTTCTAACAAATGCCAACCAAACAAAAGCATCAAAACCTTGGACAGAGGTTCAGTGATTGATTTTAAAGTCTAAAATAAGTGAAAAAGTAGAAAAGGACAATGATTATGACATCTTCCTCAGCATTAACCCTCACTCTGTGTGGGAAAGAAGGCTGGGATTTAGCATATAATAGCATATAAGCTGAGAGGGACATGCTGTAACTGGCAACTCCAGCTGGCTTTCACTTCACAAGGACTCAAGACTAGATATACAAACAAGACAGAGAAGGCTAGCACGGGATGTTTCATAAACTTAGCATAAAACTAATATCAATGCACCACACACATAGTAAGATCAGCACAGTGTGCACACACAACAAGGTCAGTACAACATACACATAGCAAGATCAACACAGCATGCACATGCACACACACACATACACACACACACACTAAGATCAGTGCACATACAAATAGCAAGATCAATGCATCACACACATAAGATCAGCACAACATACACACACAAAATAAGGTCGGTACAGCATACACAAGGTAAGCTGCTAACATTTTCTCTTGGAGACTTGAGATTGATTGACATCTCAATTCTCATTTTGATTTTGTATGACTGGGGCCTGAGTTTGGTTTCCTCATGATTTATGTAGCATCTTCCCTCCCCATCCAAAATACTGAATCTGTCAATTCTAAAACTTAAAGAGGCTGGTTTTCATTGGTCTTTATTAGATAAATTTATTTAATAAGATGTTTCTTGCAGGGATTTATAAGAATAATGAATATCATGTGAAGACTGTCTGAGGTTTTGTTCTGTACCAGAGTGCAAGTTTCTGTTGTCTAAATAGACTGACTAGGCTTTAAATAATGAAAAGAAAGGATACCCATATAGAGTGAATAACAGTGTAGCATGGTTTTTGCCAGATAGAGTGGTCCTAGTGTCTCCATCCCAAACCCTGAGCCTCAATCAACACTCAAAAGACAGCTGTTTTTTTATTGGTCTGTTTGTAAGGCAAAAATTATGTTTTTTTTTTTTAACTTAATGCTCCCTGACTTTCTTTGTACTTCAGGATGAGACAGACCTTGGTTTTATATTTTATAATTATTTACCATAAATTCTTAGAAATTGGAGAAGTTCTGTAAATATTTGTAGCTCAATGAATTTCACTAATAAATATTTGATAATATCTAATTCATCGAGGTAAGCAAAATTGTGTGAAAAGTATTTTCACATCATTTATAGTTCTATACATTTCTGGTGACAATGGTGTAAGATATATTCCCCAAAGGTCTAGGGCAGTAGTCAGCATGCCTTGGAGGCCCTGACTGCAGAACCTGCTGTAGAAGAGCTTAGATTCCCAGGGTCACTACTTTAATGCTTATTTTCAAAGCTGTCCTAAGCTTTCTCTCTTAATGTGACTTGAATTTCTAGAATTTTTCTATTGTCTCAAAAGATATCTGAGTTTTATGAAACCTTGTTTATTATTAGTATTAAATTTCTCATAATAAAAATTAAGAAATCAAGGTTCAAATTAATAAAGAGGAGCTTATCATTCAATATAAACAAAACATGTGTCACTCCTTGTTCTGGACTCTATGTAAACCTTACCCAGTCTTCAATTTCTATTTGATTTTGTAATTACTTATTATTTTCACATTGTAAATCTACTAATTAACTCTCACCTTGTAGTTAGCATCTACTTAACCTTTGCCTCCCCTGACCAAGAAGAAACTTCTTTTAGAGCAATTAGACTTTCACTGATGATTATTTTTATCACTAATGAAATTGATGTACTTTTATAGAGCTTTGTGAATATTAAGGGTTATTCAAAGCCAATTCAGGGAGTCAAAGTTTGATTGATGTATTCTTTCCTCACCTCTTTGCCTTAAAATGCGACCTTAGCATCTATTTTACTCATTAAGCAAAATGATGTTTTAAAATGAATCCATAGAGGGGGAATGCCTAGCCTAACACCCTCCTCCTTCAAGAGAAATAGAATTCTTAATTATAGACTTGGCATCTAGTAAAAAGTTGTATTTTGTAGCCTGCTCTGTGTGGAGGGATGATTCCTGAGATGTTGACAGAAGGTATTGGGGAAAAATTTGTTAAACCCCCATCCCACCCCCAAGAGCCCATTTTCTCTTCAGTTTTCTGTAGTATGATGACTGAAGACAGGAGCTTGGGAAGACAGAGAGTGTGGTTTCTTTGTGACACTGGAGATCTGCCACATAACTGCAGCTGCCCCCTACTGACCTCTAGATGAGAAGATAAATCTTCATGTGTTTAAGCCTCTGTTGTCAGATTTCTATTACTGGCCACAAGTCCCCAAAGGCACATAGCTGTGAGAGCTTGGGAAATGCTTATTAGTACTTCAACTGTGCTACATAGTTTTGTGGTTTCTCAGCGATGTCCAAGGGATCACCTGGAGAGGTGTGAAAGGATGGGAGGAGTGAATCTCCAATTCTGTTGCATTAGAGTTGCAGCTGAAAACATATCTAATTGCATCAGCTTTGTTATTAGATATCTGTGTGACATTTAACTTGAACCAAGATCCCATAGCTTAGAGTAATTTGAAAACCACCGATTTCTACACCAAACTCCCCATCATATAATCGCTAAACCAGTTACTATACTTTAGACATTCTACTAAGTGCTTAATGTAGAATAAATCATTTGCCCCTCCCCCCCAATAATGCTATGAGGTAAGTGCTGTTGGTATTTGCATCCTGCACACAAGGAAACCAAGACATAGAAACATTTAGTAGGCTTGCATAGCTTGCAATCAGCAAAGCTTAGATCAAACCTCTTAGCTTTATGCAAAATCCTGGCTTTGGAATCCCATAGTCCCTCCTGAATAAAGGGTCATGAGGCAAAGGGAAATTTCTCAAGTTCAAATAGAATTTATAGTTTCCTTTTGTCTTAGTTAGGGTTTCTATTGCTGTAAAGAGATACTATGACCACCACAGCAACCCTTATCAAGGAAAACATTTAACTGGGACTGGCTTACAGTTCAGAGATTTAGTCCATTGTTGTCATGGTAGGAAACATGGTGGCACACAGGCAGATATGGTGCTGGAGAAGGAGCTGAGAGTCCTACATCTGAATCTGAGGGCAACAGGAAGAGAAAGTGAGCCACTAGGCCTGGCTTGAGTTTCTGAGATCTCAAACCCTGCCCTCCAGTGACACACTTCCCCCAACAATGCCACTCCTACTTCAACAAGGCCACACCTCCTAATAGCACCACTGCCCTATGTGCCTATCAGGGACATTTTCTTTCAAACCACCACACCTTTGTAATACAATGTCAAAGAATATCTTTAATCCTCTCAGATTTGGGGGCACTATTTCCTGGTGTCCCACTATAACAACTACTGAAGTTAGCTGGCATCCACTTCACTCAGAATGGAGTGGGAAGAAGCAGTAAACAGATCTCAGAAGCCCAGATCAAATGTTCTCATCAGGAATGGAAGTGTTCTTTCTGCAGTTGGAATTGCTGTAAGTAGAAGTGAAATGAAATAGTCTGGAAAGATGCCTCAGTGCTTAGGAGTGCACAGTGTTCTTCCAGAGGACCTGAGTTTGTTTCCAGCAGGTCTGGAGGTTCACAACCTTCAGTAACTCCAGTGCTAGAAGACCTGCAGCTCTCCCCTGGCCTCCCAGGGTATCCCATCATACACATGCACACCCCTTCACACATACACAATATAAATCTTTAAAAAAGAAAACTAATAAGTAATGAATCAATGGGAACTCAGAGAACAGAGAAAGAATGTCATATTTCACTCAGTGCTTCTAGAAGAGATGGGGGAAGCTCCTACCTCCCAAGCACCAACAGAGAGTGCCAGGAAAACCCTAATTATATTAAACTACATATACAATTAAAACCATTCTAATTGTGGTAAAATATATGTAATCTGAAATTTCCTGTCTTAACTTTTTTCAGTGTACAGTTGTTCAACTAACTTACAGAACCCTTTCACCCAGGAAAACGGCAGTATATACACTGAATATCAGCTACCTGTCCTTTGGGCCCTACAGGCCCAGAACAGCTGTATTTTTCTATAAAATAAAACTAAAGAAAGATTCTCTAGGCAGACAACATTGTAGCCAATCCCACTGTTGGAGGAACCCCTTGCTAACAGCTGATTTAACAGAAATTAACTCTTTGAAACATAAATTGCATGAGATGATGAATTGTAGGGCACAGTTTCTTACATACGAATAAAATCCTTTAAAATCTTCCTGTAGGCAGAAAAAAAAGCAACAACCTAATTCTAATTTCAAAAGAGATATAATGAAATAATTCCAGTATGGGGGAAGACTGAGAACAATGGCACAAGAATCCACTGGGAGTCACGGTCCGGCGATGGGAGGCAAAGACCAGAAAGCAGAGACAGCAAAGTAGGAACTAACAAAATTCAGGAAAGAAACAGAAGTAAATGAGAAAACCATTTGAGGAATGAAGACTAAACAACAGGATCTTAAAAGTGAGGAGACAAAGCCAAGAGTGGTGGCCCACGCCTTTAATCCCAGCACTTGGGAGGCAGAGACAGAGGATCTCTCAGTTTGAGGCCAGCCTGGTCTACAAAGCAAGTTTCAGGACAGCCAGGGTTATGTAACAGACCGACCCCATCTGAAAACAAAACAAAACAAAAAGTGAGAACTGGAAGTCACAAAGATCAATGGTGAAGGGAACACAGAATGCGGCAGAAAACAAGACTGAAATATCTTGGGGCTATACATTTTATCCGTAGGCAGGGGACGACAGAGGTTTGATGCATACTTAACTTTGAAATCCATGAAGTAAGGAGTAGAATGCAATTTAAAAATACAAACTGCAAACATTTTCTGACAATAGAGCAAAAGAATTTATATTCCTGTTTGCTCACCCAGGCATAAAGAAAGGCTGACAGCAGCACAGGCGTGCAAGCAGGGTGGCTGTCACCCATGGGGACCCACTGAGGACATAGGGAGAACCATGATGGAGACACAGGAGGGAGCAGATTTTCATATGTCTCCTCTCTGTGGTTTTAATTTGGAATTATTTACATGTGTGCCCCTGCGCCTACCCCTAAATACAGTAATGACTAATGACCCACATGGTGGATCATTTGAAAACATAGACTATTTTAGAGTGCTGTGGGATGTCGTTCGGTATGCTGTGAACATGTGTTGCTCTAATTGGTTGATAAATAAAACGCTGATTGGCTAGTAGCCAGGCAGGAAGTATAGGTGGGGGGAGCAGACAGGGAGTATTCTGGGAAGAGGAAGGGCAGAGTCAGGAGTCTCCAGCCAGATTCCAAGGAAGCAAGATGACAAGGCAGAACTGAGAAAAGGTACCAAGCCACGTGGCTAAACATAAATAAGAATTACGGGTTAATTTAAGTGTAAGAGCTAGTCAGTAATAAGCCTGAGCTAATGGCCAATCAGTTATAAATAAGATTAAGTCTCTGAGTGATTATTTTATAAGTGGGCCACAGGACTACGGAGGCCTGGTGGGACTGGAGAAACCTTCTGACTACATTACAGGCTTTGTTTCTTTTTGTTTTATTGTAAGTCTATAGGGCTCTGTGAACTGAGGATGTAACTTATTCTTGGCCAACTCCATTATCTGTATTGTGCCTGGTAAAACCCATTCACTCACAAATAGTTACAGCCTGCTGCATGCCAGCCCCTGCTTCTAAGCATTAGACTATGCTAGTGAAAATGTAAGGACACATCTACATCCTGGGGGGAGGGGGGCGTCTTCCACTCTAGTTCTAGAGAATAAAAGACATAGGAAAAATGCTCAATACCTGAGATGCCAGCAATTGTTCCAAGTGAAAGGCTAAATGAGGAGCAGAGGATGAAGAAGGTAGAAAAGTGGTTCCAGTTTCCAGTTAGGGCACCAAGAAAGGCTTCATGGGGAGACACTCCTTTTCTTTCTGACTTTGGGCCCCTGTCCAGATTGTGGCTATGTTGTGGTTACTTAAGCTGGAGATTTTAGTCAGAAGAAGGCATTTTTGCTTTCATATATTGTATTTGTATTGATAAGAAATAAGTTTTACTTTTTACATCATCAGCCTGTTCCATAACTTTCCTGATTAGAAATTTCCCTTTAAATTTCTTCATTAAAATTAAAATAGATAATCAAAACAAACCCCTGCCCAAATCCTCAACTGTAATGAACTACCCTGCCACTTCCCAAGAATTCCATTCATGGCTCTTCTTGGTTCATCAGACTCCCAAGCCAGTGGCTTTAGCACAAATGCCTTTTACTAGGAAATTATTTCCATAATCAGTGCCAAAGAAGTCATTAAGGAGGCAGGCAGATGGATGAGGAGGATTTACAGAGTTAGAATTCTCCTGGAGCTGTTTCAGCCCAGGCAGGAGGTACCTCTGCTGGGCAGGAAGAATCTGTGCCTGCATTGGACTGTCTCCTGCTGCGTCACATCCCATGCTTACCCACAAGGGTGTTCCTCCAAGAAGTAAGAACACCATCACCCATTAACTTCCTGAAAATGGAGTCTGCCATCAATGACCTTTCTGAGAGGAAATGATGTTTTCTAGATGGAGCAGGACAGGTGTATGCATGAACTCACAGCGTGCATAAGACCTTCAGAAGTCCAAGACAGACAAAGTCTCAACCTGGAGAGGGAAGATGGGCCAAGTCTTACCTCTCGCAATTGATAGTTACTGGGGAGAGAGAGAGAGAGAGAGAGAGAGAGAGAGAGAGAGAGAGAGAGAGAGAGCGCCTTTTTCTTAGTTATGTTAATTATGTCCCTAGGGAGGTCAAGTGGAAGGTGGAAGGTTATACATCCAAGTTTATGTGTAGCACAAACTGTACTTGATGAGGGTTTTTTTTTTTTTTTTTTTTTTTTTTTTTTTTTGTAGAAAGAGAGGGCACAAAGTTGGGTGGGTAGGGAAAGGCAGGGAGACTGATCTTGAAGGAATTGGTGGAGATGTATATATAACCAAAATATGTTGTACAAAATTCTCAAAGAACTACTGAAAATGAGACAAATAAAAAAATGTAAGAATAAATGTATGAAATTGAAACAAAAGGAAATTTAAATATTAGATTCATAGCAAGTAAGTGAGTAGTGAGCATGGATGGAGCTTTGGAAACTTTTTTATTAAGAGACTGTAGATATTTATTCATCTTTAATTTTTATTTGAAAGTTTTATTTCTTTTTATTGTGCATATATGATGTATGTATAGTGTGTGTGTGGGTGTATACCATGTAGTGCAAGAGGAAGTCAGAAGATAACTTTGTGAGTTAATTCTCTTCCACTGTTATGTGGGTTCGGAGACTGGAACTCAAGCTTTACCACACTGAGCCATTCTGTGATTTATTCTTTATGTTCAGTTTAATCTTATTCAATGACTACAGCTTCAAGTCAGGGCTCATACCGAGAAATGGGCAAGTTCCCATTATCCCTTCCAAACAGATCTCCATGTGTACACTTCAGTAATTGACTAGGTTTAGAATTCTTTGGGGGAGTCATTTTTTTCCCATCAGATATGCAAGGACTTGCTGAATAACTCTACAGAATTAACTGTGGCTGTTGCTCTGTCGGGTGCAACCTTTCTTTTTATTTTTAAATAATTATGAACTTCCAAGCAATTGAAAAATTTGTAGGGTCCCTCCACTTTATTCAGTGGGACTGAGGCAGGTGTGGTGCGAAGTGAAAAGGTGCTATTTTTATTCTAATTTCTTTGCAGATGATACCTTGGTTTCCTTTTTGAAAATCTTAGGACAGGAAACCTCCTTCCCTTTTACGTGAATTTTATAATGATAAAGTTTTGGCAGTGTTTTCTTTTGTCCTGCATGTATTTTTTGAACTATTTCATGCCCTGCTCCCACTCCGACATTTCACTGAGCTCCTGGTGCAGTCCTTACTGAGTGTGCCTGTGTGTAAAGTGTTCGAGTCTTATGAATATTTCATAAAAGTAGCCCTTGGCCATGCTTTATAATAAATCAACCAGTTATTTGGACATAGTAAGTAAATGATTATTTTTCTCTTTTACAAATTTGAGTTTTTTAAAATTTTTACTTCATTCACTATTGCTTCCAAAATTGTTTAGTTAATTCCTTTTATTACTTTATGGGTTAGTATAATTTTAGACATTATTTAAAATTATTTTAGATATTTTTTTATTTTCTTTGGTAGATGATAATTCAGTTTTCTTTATTTGAATTTGAATTTTACCTTGATATGTTTTATTATCATTTTGAATGAATTTGTGACTATTATCTTAATATTAATCTTAATGTCACAGCCATAAGTGCTTTGTCCATATGTGCAGGTGAATTATTATTACTTGTTTTATTTTTTAATTAGCTTACAAAGAACTAGATATAATTATTTCATTTTCAAACAAAGTTGTGTTTTAGTAGATCCTCCCCTCCTCATCTTCTCCCTGGTCATGGCTTCTCCTTCATCTTTTCCCTCCATGTTTCCTGTGTCCTTCTCCCTTCCCCAATACCTGTTTCAGCTCTCCTTTCATCTCCTTTTCAGCATTTCAGCCTTTTTTCCATATGTACATTATGTATCTATCCATCCATCGATGTTTCATCTATCTATCTGTCTCTCTCTCTCTCTCTCTCTCTCTCTCTCTCTCTGTCTGTCTGTCTGTCTATCTGTCTATCTATCTACCTATCTATCTACCTTTATATCATCTACCTATCTATATTATCTATCTATCTATCTATCTATCTATCTATCTATCTATCTATCTATCTATCTATCTATCATCTATCTACCTATCTACCTACCTATATATCATCTATCTATCTATATTATCTATCTATCTATCTATCTATCTATCTATCTATCTATCTATCTATCTATCTTATACATTACAGGCCAGGATATGAATATGAGATACAACATGTGGGCTTTGTCTTTCTGAGTTTGGGTCACCTCACTTAATATCATACTTTCCAGAGAGAGAGAGAGAGAGAGAGAGAGAGAGAGAGAGAGAGAGAGAGAATACCTGATACCCATGGATGTCAGAAGAAGATATCAGATGTCCTAGAACTGGAGTTATACATAGTTGTGAGCTGCCATGTGGGTGCTGGGCCTGAACCTGGGTCCTCTGTAAGAGCAGTAAGTGCCTTTACCTGCTGAGCCATTTCTCCATCCCTTGTTATTTTTTATATAGACATGCTGTGTGGATTAATGAAACATCTTTCTATCTTAGTTTAATCCTGTGTTTTCTTAGGTTAGAAAGAAACATTTAGTTTTTGTTTTTAATTCCATTTTATTGCTTACAGTTTAATTCCTGTACTTGTTTTTATTCAATAAAGACCAGTTTAATAGGTCTTACTCTCAAGGATATTCTTTGTCTGCGTCATCTGGAGTTAGCCTTTCCAGATGACTGTCTAGGTGGGTAGGCATTGCTATTCCTGTTATGTGAATTTACAAAGTCTTACTGAGAAGCTTAAGCTGTTCCAGTGGGTGAGCACTGCATCGTTTTTGTAGAAATGAACATTTCAAATCATCTTCCAGTGTTTGCACTAGATTCTCTCTGCACTAATGTATTTTTTGATCTTTCTGGTATAAAAAGTCCCCTGTGTATTCTCTGCTTCTGGATCACCATAGTACCTTACTTACCTATTCATTTTATCATCATCAGAGTTCTAAATAATTGTGTTTAAGAATCATTGGATGTCATTTTTGTCATAAAATCTACTTTTATTCCATCCATTTACATAAGAGGCATTAAATTCTTTACAGGAATATGAAATACAAGCATATGGAGTTTTGTAAGAAGTTAAAAATTATAGGTTTGAGAAGTCATGCAGCATTTGAGAACTACAATAAATGTATGGGAAAATGGAAAATGGCAGATAATGACGACATTCATCTAACATCAATATTCTTTGAGTATACTAAGATTTACAATGAATTTCTGAAATAAGTCAATATGTATGATTTATGAAATCTGTAGTTCTCTAATAATTTTTCACATTCTTTCTATTCCTATCTATAATGCTGTAAAGGTATGATCAGGAAAGTGTAGAGAACTATAATTATGTATCATAAATGCCATTTTTTCTATGAAGACTCTTATTCTATCACACATCCTAATACTCTTATGCAAAAGGGATTATTTTCTTTGAATAAAAATCACAGGCTAGCTTGGAAATGTTTATAAAGGTATATTAGAGCAGGCGGATTCCCAGTTGTCATATGCAGGAGTCATTTCCTTGAAGGAGGGCAAGATGCATAATAGCAGAAAATTAAACAATAAAGTTTTGTTAAAATCTCAATTTTTTCATTAAAATTCAAGAAATGATTATAGGGTAACTAATATTATTTCCTATACTATTCTTTAAAAAATGGTTTAGACATCAGAGAAATGTAAACACTAGATGCCAGATGTAGATACATGCTTCTGATGGTTATATTTCTGCAGGATGAGTATGTGTATTGCTGTCAACTGAGGTCTAGGAATTATAAATTAAAAATGGAAGACAGATTCTATCCCTCACTGTTGATATAAATGTTCATGCTGCTCTGCTAGGAGCTTGAAGATGACACAATAGAATGCAATCCCACAACTTGTTCTACTTGAGCATAAAATGTGTCTGTCACTTGCTCTACTTTTCTGACTCAGCTTCAAGTTGTCCTTATATGGCTATTCTCTCTCTGCTCCCAATTCTCACTGTGAATATGGCTAAGAGCAGGCAGGAATAGCTATGCCATAAATTTAGCAATGTGCTGCCTTGAAGTTTACTGAGGAAGAGAAGGTAACCATTACTTCAATCTCAATAGCTCATAAAATATGAACACCTGATTCAAATTCTTTGCTGTGGTGCAACCAAGGTGGTCTCTAGTCCAGTTTCCCATAGGACTTTCATCTCTATCTGGATACTCATCTGGTGGACCCTTTCCTCCTTGCCTCTCCATCAGCACTTGCCTTACCTCTCATCAGGACTGATAGTTAAGTCTATTTAGAGATTTCTAGTTTTTTCCTGCTACTTTCCCGTACATTTCCCCAAATTCCTCCCATAAACCCATCCTAAAGGCTTTTCCACATCAAGTACAGTAATGGCAAAAGCTATTATACTTCTTAGTCCCAGTCATCTGTTGACCAGTCTTGTACTAGTATAACAAATAGCCGAGATGATCACTCTGTAAGCAGAAAAGGCTTACTTTAGCATGCACTTTCAGAGATTTCATGATGAGTAAGTGAAACATATAAACACATCCCACACAGCATTGTCCACAACCAGGAAATGCATTTTACAGTGACGAACTACAGCAGGAACCATGGAGGATGCTTTATTGGCTAACACCCTATCTGCTTGATACTCAGTAGCATTCTCATACAGTTTAGGAACATTGCCTAGGGATGGTACTGCCTGCTGTGGGCTATTAACAACTAAGAATTAACAATCAAGGAAGTTTCTCATAAGCATGCCTACTGGGCCAATTAATGTATTCAGAGGCCACACTCATTAACAATCAGGGAAGTCCTCTGTAGGCCTGCCTACAAGCCAATCTGACATAGGTAATTTCTCAATTAAGGTTTTCTTCTAAGATGACTCTACTCTATACCACATTGACTCAGGACAGTGCCTCATGTGACCTATAAACATGTAGTTATTATATCTAATGACAAAAGATGCTAAGAGAACAACAGAAGTCCTCAAATTCATTGCTTGCATTTATTCTTCATGCTTTGCCTTTGATCCCTGAGGTTAAACCTTAGTCAATCTCCTTTTCAGCTGACTTCTAGCTAGAGATTAGCCAGTGATAGACCTTTGTGGAAGGTCAAAGAAATGAGGCAAGCAGTTTCTCTTGTTGTGTATCCATCAGTGTCTGGAGGCCGCTGGTGGCTCCAGCTCTTTCTCTGGACAGTCCTGCCATCACGTGCAATGGGTGACTAGGCTATTGTGAGTGCTTCCTCTTGTCTCAACATTCTAGGGGAGAAAGAGAGCCTTGCCTTTTCTAATTTCTGGGCTATCTCCTTGTTTTTTGCTTGCCTTTTCATCTCACCCTTCACCTGCATTAATTTCTGGCACTAACAATACAGAACAGTTTCTCTGCATTTCTGTCTTCTTCTTTCTCATTGTCTTGATGCTGAAGGACCCTGACTGACAAGCTTGCTACATATACAAATATAAAAAAATGAGATTATTATTTGTCTGATTAAAAAGTGAATAAACTTGACAAAAGCTTCATAAAATGAAATAGGTATAGCATAAAGAAAATATGAAATGACAATTACTTGAATTTAAACTCCCAGATTAGTCACACGTGGGCCAAAAGGAAGCTGACAAAGAAACAGTTTGGGCATACAGTTCTTCTGAGTAGAGTTCAAGGAATTTCACAGAAAGGGGGGAAAAAAGCACACAAATGAAAACCTTTTATTCCGGTTCTAACTTTAATTAAACTTCCAGTTTATTATAGCCTTTCAAACCCTTAAAGGTTAATAAGTAAGAAGGAAAATAGTAAAACAAAACACAATGTGGAGGTCCTTGTACACAAGGACACTGGGTGACAAGAATAGTATCAGAGTAGTTAAATCGTGGATTACATAACCTATCAGACTTAAGGAAAGCCAGACAAGTGGAAAATAAACATACTAAACCAGTGTATGAAAGAACAAAATACCCCTGCATTTGCATATTAGCAAATGTTTGTGTACACACATGTGTATTTAAATAAATCCAGATAACCAGAGGACATAGCAGAGCCTTCAGGTCAAGGATCACATGTACAGAGCACTTGGCGGTCCTCAGAGCTCACAATGTACTCACTTCACCTTCTGCTCTGTCTGGTGTGTTCCGGCTTCTACGCCTTCTGGTCTACCTCTTTAAAGAATAACGCTTTAATCTTCAGTTGACATCCTCTTGGGAGATCGAAAGAGCAGAAAAAAGAGAAGGAGGGGTAGTCACTGAGTGTGAGAATGCTTGTATGTTTGCAGGAGATGAGAGAAGATTGTGCCATTTGTATCGGCCAGTTGTTCCTAAAACTGCATTTCAAGTATTCCTTTATTCTTAACTGCGCCTTCAGCCTCACCTCCCAAGCTGCTTCATGCTGCCACTCCTAAGCCTCTTCAGAGATTTTTAGAATCAGCACTGATGCTTCCCCACAGCCTAGATAGGATTTGGTGGCTCAAGGTTGTTGTATCAGCCATCACTCCGTGCTTTCTAGCTTCCAAAGCACTGTGGCTAGTTTCCTTGCCTGGTCCTGTTGCCTCTGAGACCCGCACAGTTTCAGTTCCCTTTCATCCTTTCAGTCTTGCTTAGCACCATGGGAAGTGGGGTGGGAGCAGGAGGGAGCTCAACGGTAATTCATGACATGAGATCAGCATCCTCTCTAACTAAAAGAACCATGTCTTTGTTTGTGCTGTTGTTTATAGCTTTTGTTTTGAGGCAGGGTGTCACGTAGCCCACCCCAAATTGTCTATGTATTGGAGACTTGCCTTGAACTTCTAATTCTCTTGCCTGCATCTTGAAAGAGTGCTGGGATGATAGACATGAGCCACCACACCTGGCTTCTTGCTGTTTTTGACTTTTAGGAAGCTCTGATGGTGATCTTTAGTCTAAGGTATATGGACAACTATGACCCATTAAAGAACGGAATGGGTCAAAGTGGACAAGCTGTCAGGGCTATAGTCTGTCCCTCTTCTTCCCACATATCTAAGTATGTTCTCTTCTTTCTACCTAGAATGTAGTCATTTCCTCCCAAGGAAAGCAACATGGAGTCCCAACTACTCAAGTATTGCTCACTGTTGCTCTGGGGTTTATGATTTGATTGGTGTATTGTGTGCATCTCTCTCTAAAACGGCATGTATCGAGAAGTTGGAACTTGTGAACTTAAAAGTTTTTTATTGGTGGAAGTATTAAGGCAACTCCACGTAGTTAAAAGGGAGGTTTATTTTGTAGGGTAACTTACAAGTAAAGAGATAGGTTACAGGGTCTGGGAAAGGTGTAGCGCAGTCCGGCAGTGTTCTCTGGAGAACTCTGCTCCATCTACTTCCAGTGTCCAGGATCCAGGAACCAAGAGAGCTGGCACATCCGGATCTTGGGTCTTAAGGGCTCCTCTCTCGGCCCCGCCTCGTAGGTGTGAAAGTTACTGGAAGCCTCTATGGGGGTAGTGCTTCCAGGTCAAAGCTGGAACTGCTACCCACTACAGTTTTTTTTTTTTATATTTCAGAGGAAGGAAAAGAATTGGAAGCATAGATTATCATTAAGCCAGAGTCATGATGAAATTTCACTGAAAAAGAATCACCTTGACTGTTAGCTCTGACTTTGGAGAAAATCCCTCCTTTCACTATGAATGCCACTCCTTGGGCAAAACTCCCTAGTTGGATGGATCTTTAGTGCAGCCTATGGATCTGGCTTCTCTGTAACAACATGACATTATCTCTTGCAGCCACATAACAGGTGGTCCTGGGACCTGAACAGTTTTTGCCACCTGCCTCCTGCTAATTTGGCTGGGCACTAGGAAGTAATATTAGTGGGTGAAATAGTAATATGCCTCCAGAAGTCATGAATGTATTTATTTATTTTTATTACTATTGTTTCTCTTTCTAACTCTTGGAAGGCCAGTCTACATGTTGAAAGATACTCTTTGGAAAGATTGTTACAGCTTTCCTTTCTCTCCTTTTTTTTTATGAAAATTGTGTTTTGTCTCTGCCTGACCCATCATTTTTTCCCTTTATTTGCTTTAACTACTTTGATCACGTCTGAGAATTGGGCTTTGACAGGAGCACAGTTTGATTCTGAGTTGCTTCTGGTTGTCTGACAGAAAACTCTTAATTTGAGGTCCCGAGGAAAGGTCTAGACCCTTTCTCCAATTATGTCTGTTGTTATTCTACCCCTCGGTGCCACCTGGCTTAATTAGCCTGAGTAGGAACATTTTTTGAAGACACGAACGAGTTTCTAGCACAATGAAGCAAGAACTTGGGCTCTGCTCAAAGTGTTCAGTGGGCACGGAGTCTACCGTCAACGTTCAGAAGGTGACAAATTATTGTGGCACAATCAATTTTCCTCTGTGAAATCTTCCTACCATCACTAACACCAACTAATAACAAATGCTGTTGCATTCTGACATCTCCTCCTGTCACATGTATGTTATCCATGCTTGCGACTACACATGTGTTTGAGGGTGCTAAGTTGACCACAGAGGAGATGTTATCTCTGGGGCACACAACAGCAATATCCACTTCGAGGATTTCATCTTCTCTCAGCCAGTGGAATAAATAAGCTTTGAAAAGCTTTTTCTGTGTGTGACACATCAACTTTCATTCTGGCTACATCAACTTACAGGGACGTCTTAGAGCAGTGGTCCTCAGCCTTCTGAATGCTGTGTGAGTCCCTTTAATACAGTGTCTCATGTTGTGGTGACCCCAACCATAAAACTTTTTGTTGCTACTTCATCACTGTAATTTTGCTACTGTTGTGAATCATAACGTAAATATCCATGTTTTCAGAAGGTCTTAGGCAACCCCTGCATAAGGGTCATTTGACCCGTAAAAGGGTCGTGACCCACAGGTGGGGAACCACTGGCTTAGAAGATTAAAATGTTCAACTTGACATAAAATTACTCAGCTAAGCCTGGGGAGAGGCTTTGTTTAGTTGCTATTTGAAAAAATTCTATTTAAATTGCGTTGGATATTTGTTGCAATTATCGGTCTGCCAGATGGAGGCTTGGTCATAACTCATCACCACTGAACTTCTCTTGCCCTTCTCACTCCTTCCTCTCAGAGTAATCAGTAATTGGTGATGTCGGGAGACATCACTAGTTTGTAATGATTCTGCCTCTTCCTCTTTTTTTGTTAGCTGCCTTTTCTGAAGAGGCTGTCTGTGAACGCCTGCTCCTGGGTTTACGGTGAGCTTCAGGTAAGGCACTTCCTTGTGCACGGTAGACCTGTGGTGTGAGAGGAAGTTGTTCAGTCTCAGGATTCGTTGTGGTTTAGCCCAAGCATCCCCAGGGGGAAAAAGCCAGACTCTCTGTAGCATGAGTCTTAAAAGTTCTTATTAATAAAATCAAACCCGAGGCCAGTTATTGGGGTCAATGCTGGTAGATCAGAGAGACAGAACAAGCCACAGCTATCTCACCTTGCCAGTTCCTCAGCTGGTCCTGTTTCCTCAGACTGGAAGCCTCTGAGTCCTCATCTAGAAAGAATCTCAGCTGAACTGTGTTGCTCCAAAGCCTGAAAGCTTAACCAGCCAAAATGCCTAACCAGCCAAATGCTTCCAGTTTCTGGTCCTCACGCCTTATAAACCTTTCTGCTTTCTACCACCACTCCCTGGGATTAAAGGCTGCTTTCTGGGATTAAAGGCGTGAGTCACCATGCCTGGCTGTTTCCAATGCGGCCTTGAACTCACAGAGATCCAGAGGGATTTCTGTCTCTGGAATGCTAGGATTAAAGGCGTGTGCTAACATTTTCTAGCCTAAGTGTCTTGTGGCTTTTCTGTTCTCTGACCCCAGATAAGTTTATTAAGGTACACAATATTTTGGGGAACACAGTACCACCACAACTCTCTAATGTCAGCTCTACTAATTTAGTTGCCCTCTGTCCTGCTCCTTTTCTTTGTATTTCCTAATTGGCTCAGAACGCAGACAAAGAGGAAAAGTTCCTCTCCGTGGGCAGACTCCAGCCTTAACAAGTGGGTCTTAACACTTCAGTTTGTGGTGTGATGTTATTTAAAGGTTTGTACTTATCTCTCAGTATATGCTTTCTCTATTGTTTTTTTTTTCAGGTTGTTTTTCTTTGAATCCCATTTTTTTTTTTTTTTTTTTTTTTTTTTTTTTTTTTGGTTTTTCGAGTATTATGAGTGGCACTTTTCTTTCCTTTACCTCAGGACTTCCATTGTATGCCCAGTACTTAAAGTATTTTTGTTTTGATGATTTATGTTCACATAAACCACTTATAAATCATATGAAATGAATTTTTCCTCTCTTCACATACTTAATGAGTCAACTGAAGTTATTAATGTCTGTCTTATATGCTTAATCTCACCTGATACTTAAAGCTTCCATCTCCATGAATTTTAGTTGGGTTTATAAATGTCTATTAAATTGCAAAACCAAGATTCTTTTTTTTTTTAATTTTTATTTTGCTATACAATTCAGTTCTACATATCAGCCACGGATTCCCTTGTTCTCCCCCCTCCCGCCCCCCTCATCTTCCCCCCAGCCCGCCCCCCATTCCCATATCCTCCAGGGCAAAGCCTTCCCCGCAGACTGAGATCAACCTGGTAGACTCAGTCCAGGTAGGTCCAGTCCCCTCCTCCCAGGCCGAGCCAAGGGACCCTGCATAGGCCCCAGGTTTCAAACAGCCGACTCATGCAATGAGCACAGCCAGTGCCTGGATGCCTCCCAAACAGATCAGGCCAATCAACTGTCTCACCCACTCAAACCAAGATTCTTTGTCTCTAGTTTATTTCCATTCTATTCTATGATTAATTCAACAGTTTTAGCATTTTAAACTCTACAGCATATATTGAAAAACACACAGTTCTCTTTTACTCTTTAGTGAGATTTTACCAAGTAGATTATGCCTATGGTGGCATAAGCAGCATGTTGGTAAGCAAGTAGCACATTATCCACAGAAGCCCTCCATGTACCCACTGCAGGTACTTGTACACCCACCTCAGCACCCTGGAATCTGACTATTCTCATACCTCTAACTCTAACTCTGATATGATGTCTCTTTTCTTTTTGTAGCATGTTGACTAAATTTCCTCAAATAAATGAAGTTTAGGATATCTTTCACATATTGATCAATCAAGAAATTTGTTTTTTGGTTGAAATATCTGCTTATATTTTTTTATCAGCTTTAATTTTTTTTTACTGTTTGTGCACTGATCTTGTTTGTTTGTTTTGAATATTAATTATTTGTCAGTAATAGATACCAGGCATTTTTCTTCCAACTTCACTTCTTAGTGTAATTATAGTGTTGATTATTACATAAACATGATAACAATAATGTGTCTGAAGGTATTAATCTCTCCCCACATGAGTTCCACTTAATCTTGGTAAAGAAAATCTTTCATATTCTCAATTCCTACAACTACCCTTAGTTTCTCCCGAATTGTGCAGAATTTTAAATTTGTTTAGCAGAAGAAATATAGAAATTTGAGCACAAGGTAATGGGTAGATCTTAGAGTGAAATCTCCCAAGCTCTCCAAGACCCACATACAGTAAAAGGAGAACAAATAAATGCTCACATAGCCGATTCTCCATCACCATCAAGAGACATGGAGGAGAATCTACTCAAGTTCAAATACAGTGAGGGGATAACAAAGGGCCGCTAGTCCTACACAGAATCCGGGAAAAAATGCACAGAAAACTGCAAATGAGACAGATGGGTGGTTGAAGAGGACATTTGCCACCAGCACCCTCCCACAGGGTGACAGCACTGCTCTCCATGGGTCAGTAGGGGAGTTGTGAGATGGCCCTTTTCAGAGAACTCACAGTTGGGGCATCAATGGCAGCAGGCTTTGAAGTGCGGGACATTGGCGCATCATAGGAAGGCAGTACTTCTGGACTTCAGACAGGGAGATGGCCTGGACATTTGAGGTATTCCTTCAGAGCAGCAGCCAGAGGTTAGTAAGGTAGTCTTTACAGAACAAGACATGAGAAGAGAACCAAGGTAAACCTGGCCACAGCCCAGCCCTTGTGATAAAGTAACATCTGTTCACAGCAGCAATAGAAGAGGGAACCCTTGAGTGGAAAAACCAGAAAAGCCCTGTTCAGCTCTTATCTCCCACTCTACAGAACACACCTTCCAATTAAAATGCTAAGAATAACTAACATCATTAAAATATGTTAAGAGCAAACAAAACCACCCAAATCCCATATGGTGATACTATAAGAAAAATAGATGAAAGCTAAAGTTGTTTTGCAAATGAGAAAAATGCTGCCATGACATGAAAAAAATTGAAACAAGAGTAGAATACAGAAATAGGAATCTAAGGAGGAGCACCTTAAATAGCAAGAAGATGTACAAGGGTCTCTCATAGAACTGAAGAGAGACTTCGAAAAATACAAAACCCTCCTTGAAATGAAGGCAGCCTATTGGCTCACATAGGTGAAAAAGGAAGATTGTACAATGAAGAGGCTGAGTAACACCTGCAGAAAGAAAACCATAAGCCCTTGAAGAGGAAAATAATATAAGGAATTACTATTTCAAATTATAATTCAAGAAAACTTTTCTGAAATTAAGGAAGATTGGATCTATACAAAAAGGTCAGCTTGGGGATGTATCCCAGCATAGTAATCAGACATCAGAGACACGCTTCCTTGGGCTTCCCCGATAAAAGATCAAAATTCTTTTCAAGGACATCAAAAGCAGATTGGTGTGTGAACTCTCAGCTAGCATCGTCATTTAACATCTGAAAACATTGTATCAACATCTACAAATGTTCAAATAGTGATATTCAGCTAAAATGTCCTGCAGGGATCCACACCAGGAAAAAAACAATCTTGAACATGAAAGATCTAATAGAAAATTATGTGTGGGGGAAATTCCTGAGAAATCTTCTGGGATTATAATTAAGAAAATTTCAGCAGAAAAATTGGTGTTGGATGCTGAGCAAATTAATGGTGTAAAACAATTGTTGGATAGAGTTTAAATAAGAGTATGTGTTAGAAGCTTTGGTGCTGCAGAGATAAAACTAAGGAGGAAACTAGAATAATGGTGAAAAGACACAGAGAAAGTTCTCCATTGGTCCTTATGAACCTAACAGAAAGGGGCTAGGGAGGTGGCTTATTGGTTATAGGGTAAGCATTGGATCTGAGCTCCACCTGCAAAACCCACAGAAACACTGGGAGTGGAGGGTATTCCCATCACTGCAGTGGTTGGTATACTTGGGCAGAGAGATCCCTAGGGTTTGCTGGCTAGCCAGCCTAGCCTCAGACTCATTGAGAGAATTTATGTTGAAATACAGTAGACAGCACTTTGAGTAACAATACTGGAGGTTGTTCTCTGGCTTACTCACATACACACACACCCAAAACACCAGCACTGACATTATGGCTCAAAACTGTATGTAACTCAAGATCCAGGGAATCCAATGTCTTCCTCTGGACTCTGCAGGTACTGTGCACACACATGGTGCACATACACACATACTTGCACACATAAAATAAAAATGATAGACCTTTAAGAAATAGTATAGAAAAATATTAGATATATGGGAATCTAGTAGTTTATAAAAACATTCAGAGTAAAAAATACAAATTCAAAACAAATAGACAATAAAATACAAATTAGTTGCTGTGTGTGATGGCACAAGACTTTAATCCCAGCATTCATGAGACAGAAGCAAATAGATCTTTGCAAGTTCAAGGACAGCATGGTCTACATAATATTTCCAGGCTATGGTCTACATAATGATTTCCAGGCCAGCTAGAGCTGTACAATGAGAACTTGTCTCAACAAAACAAAAACAAAAACAAAAACACCCACAAATTAGTCAAATCTACTTTTTGTTCAATTACAAATTGCTAGCACAACAATTCTTTTAAAAATGTATTTTTAATATTTAAATATTCTTGGTTCTTTGGAGACAGGATCTCATCTAGCCTAGACTTTCTTCAAACTTGCTGTGCCTGGCCTTGCATTCTGACTCTCCCAGCTCTACCTCCTAATTGCTTGGGTTGTAGCTGTACATTGCTATGATCTGCCTGACATTATTCAATTTAGATGGTGGTTAACTTTTATAGGGCAATTTAGCTGAGCCACAGTATGTAGATATTTAGCCAAACATCATTCTGCGTGTTTCTATCAAGGTATTTTGCATGAGATTAATCTTTTCCTTTTGTGATCTTTGAGTAAGTTGGTTGCCTTCTGTGATGTGGGTAAGTTTCATCAAACTGGCTGATGCCTAAAGAGGTTTGAGATTAATA
This sequence comes from Peromyscus eremicus, assembly GCF_949786415.1. Taxonomy (NCBI): domain Eukaryota; kingdom Metazoa; phylum Chordata; class Mammalia; order Rodentia; family Cricetidae; genus Peromyscus; species Peromyscus eremicus. The sequence continues at coordinate 107,405,114 of NC_081421.1, read as the reverse complement.
TCCCTGGCACAAGTAGGGATTCTGCCAGTAGACTCAGTTTGGGCTTTGAACTGCGACTCTTCTCTGAGTCTCCTGCCTACGAACCTCTCCATCAGCATTTGGGTTCATCCAGCATCACAATTGTTTGAGTTCATTTTTTTTTAACATTCTCTTTCTGTGTTTATGTGTACCATACTAGTCCTGTTCCTGTAGGAAAACTTGAAAAACACAGTATATATGTGGTAATTATATGATTTCAATTTTGTGTTTATTTGAGAATTTTAGAAATAAAAAACTCAAGAGTTTTGGGACATTATCTATGAATAAAAATGTATAAATGCTAATATAATTGATCATTTTGATAAATTAAATTTTTTCTTTAATAAATTACCGAACACTTTAATATAATTACCAAATGCCAAAGACTTTAGGTGTAATCCAGTAATTATTTCTATTGAAGTTAGAAAGGTAGAAAGGCATTTCTTTAACATGATAAAGACAAAAATCTGTAACAAAATGAATTATTTGATTAAACACAAATTTAAAATTCTAATAATAAATAAAGGGCAAGGGGCAAGTTATGAAAAGTGCTTTCTGCATTAACATCAGAACATGGATCAATAACATTATGATATTTGGACCTTTTAGAAATAAAAATAAAAACATGAATGCAATAATAAAATAAAAATGCAAAAAATAAAAAACAACTGAAAACAGAAAAAAACATTTTCATAGCTTTATTAATTAGTCATTTATATTTTCTACATTTATATTTTATATTGTTTTGATCAAATAATTAAAATATGGAGCCTATTAAAATTTGTCATGAGTAATACCATTTTTATGCATCCTGTTTAGGCATCTAAACTGGCAGGAACTTTTCAGATGGCAATTACCTAATATGTAGAATACATCAAAAGTCTAAAAACATTTATTTCAATCTTAGCAATTTCATGCAGGAAACCTAATAGTCATTAATATGTTTAATATCATTAATATGTAGCTATATTTCTTAATTGCTTTTTCCTATTATCTTCATAATAGCAAAAAGCAATTCTAAACAACTATCACTAGTACAATGGTAGTAATTATTTCATTTATAAAAATATATAAAGTACATTAAAGATACACAAATCATATATTTTACATAAAATGTAATATACATGTATCATACGTGTGTGGTTCTTATTTTGTTTATACACACACATTGGATACATTCTCATTGGGTGCTTGTGTGTGTTTCTGTGGGTGTATGTGTGGTGAAAGTTTGTGTGCAGTGTCTGTGTGTCTGTGGAGTGTGTGTGACTGTGTGGGCAAATGAGAAGGCCAGAGGATGATGTGAGTGCCTTCCTTCATTGCTTTTCTGCTTTCTCTTTTGAGACACTGAACCCAGAACTGACTAGCTGACAAGCAAGTCCCCCTCCCCCAACCTGGCTCCCCGCTCTCAGCACTAGCAATGCAGACACATCCTACAACACCCAGCTTTTACATGGGTGCTCCCTCGCTTTTTACTTCTTTTCTATTTTACCTTCCTAGAATATAATACAGTTGGGATTATGCAGGATGTTAACTTTTTCCAAAGGGTTTCTTTCATTTCAGTTTTCTCTATGTCTTTCCATTGCTTGATAGCTCAATAATTTTAGTATTATATGATATTCTGTTGTATCATGAACCACATTTTATCTAGCCACTCACTGATAGCCATCTTGCTTTCTGCCAGAATTGAGGATGATTGAATGAAGTTGTTAGAAACATCTGTGTGCAAGGTTTTGTTTCAATATAAATTTTCAGTCCAGTAGTATTGAGCAGTCCAATTGCTGGATTGTAGACAAGGAACATCCTTGCTTTGTGAGAAAATGACAAATTGACATGTAAAACGTTTTCAGCTTCAGTTTAAAATATTTGAAAGATGTTTGCGAGATTTATCTTTTGAACTATGTATCATTTAATCTCCGTTTATTTACTTATCCTTTTACTCCTCTGAGTTCTGGATTGTTTGCATTGTGGTCTGAAATCAGACGTTTTGTGACATCTATTCTTTTAATTTTTGACTGTGAATGCTGTCCATCTGGAATATTTTATGTGCCTAGGACAAATGTCCATTCAGCTAATGCTGGGTGAAGTCTGTAGATACCAGCTGTGTACTGTTATTTTGTATTGTTGTGTCCATGTCCTGCTTTACTCGTTTGATTTTATTTTTGTAGATTTTATCCTTTTATTTCTCAAAGAAGTTTGTGAAACTCGGGCTAAAATGGTGGGTTCATATATGTACTCGGTGGAGTGCCCCATCAATTGTTTCAATGTATATTATGATGCTGTTTTTAGGCATGCACATTAAGATGTCTTAGAATGTCATCTTGAAGAACTGATCTTGGTTTTTTTCTTTTTCTTTTCTTTTCTTTTTTTTTTTTTTTTTTGGTTTTTTGAGACAGGGTTTCTCTGTGGATCTCCCTCTGTAGACCAGGCTGGCCTCGAACTCACAAAGATCCTCCTGGCTCTGCCTCCTGAGTGCTGAGATGGCATGTGCCACCACCACCCGGCGAAGAACTTGTATAATTACATCATGTCACTCTTTTTTGTTTGACTTTCTTTGCCTATGGAGTTTACTGTATTAGAAGGTCTATCTTTCTCCATCCATTTATTTTGAATCTATAATCTTCTTAACATTTAAAGTGGAATATTTGATGATTATATTTGACTTAGTATTGATTTTGATCTGCCTTGATAATCTCTATATTATAATTGATGTGGACCACTGATGTTCAAGGGGATTATGCAGGTGGCTTAATATTTCCCACACTTGTTATTTTTATACATGTGCTCCACATGTATGCATATCTGTGCACTACATGTGTGCCTGGTGCCAGCAGAGGCCAGATCCTATTGTGGTTTGAATGAACATGGTCCCACACATATGTTTGAAAATTGGTACCCAGTTGGTATTATTTGGGAAGGATTAGGAGGTATGCTCCTGGGGGTGGGCTTTGAGATTTCAAAGGACTCAAGCCATTTCAAATTAGCTTTCTTCCTCCTGTTTGGGAGCCATGATAGGATCTCTCAGCATGTTCCTACCACTATGCCTTTGCTCCACTATCATGGACTGAAACTATAAGCCTTATTTAATGCTTTGATTTTTGAATTGTGTTAATCATGGTGTTTTGTCACAGCAATAGAAACATAACTATTAGATCCTCTGTGACTTTACAGATGGTTGTGAGCTACCATGTAGATGCTGGGAATCAAACAAGAGGCCTCTGGAAAAGCAGAAGGCACTCTTGACCACTGAGCAATCTCTCAAGCCCCTTTCTATGTTACCTTTATTCTTCTACTCCTTTCTTGATTTCTATGTAGCTGAAAGTTTCCTGTGTCCTGCCCAGTCTGCAGCCGCTCAGACCCAAGTAAACACACAGAGGCTTATATTAATTACAAACTGCTCAGCCATTAGCTCAGGCTTACTACTAACCAGCTTTTACACTTAAACTCAGCCCATTTCTGTTCATCTATATGTTGCCACGTTTTCCATGTCTTTACCTGTGTGTCATTACATGCTGCTCCCTGGATGGCGGGCTGGCATCTCCTGACTCAGCCTTCCTCTTCTCACAATTCTCCTTGTTTGTTATCCCAACTATACTTCCTGCCTGGCTACTGGCCAATCAGTGTTTTATTAAACCAGTGTACAAAAGCATCATTTCACAATACTTCTGTGCTTTTATTTGAAAATTTTTATTATTTTTAATGTTTTTAAAGTTAGCACACAAAGTAACATTTAATTTTTGGGATTTTCATACATACGTGCATCCTACTTTGTTCTCCTTCTTTTTGCCCTCCTTACAACTCACTGCATCCACATGCTTTGTTTCTTTTCTCTCTCCAGCAGCCTCCCCTTCTGCTTTCATGTCAGATATATTCCATTGTTTAACCCTACCTCAAGATCTATCCCTCCCCATGGCTCCATTTCTAGTTTCATAATCTACACACCAGCACGAGCACTGCCCACACACTCACTCTCACACCATATATATGCATATACACCATATACACACACTCTCACACACCCTATGTTAAGTATATACACATTTATATATACATACACATATATAATTTAGGTTCTGCATTTGAGACAAAACATACACTATTTATCTTGTCTTACTCTGGCTTACTTTTCTTAGAATGATTTCTAGTTCCATTCATATGCTTACAAATGTCATGATTTTATTTTTCTTTATAGTCAAATAAAATTCCATACATACGTATACCACATTTTCTTTATCCACTCATCTGTTGATGAGTATCTAGGCCAGCTTCTTTCCTGGCTATTGTGAGTAGTGCAATAATAAACAAGGATGTGTAGTTATCTCTCTGGTACACTAATTTAGAGTACTTCATACACACACACACACTCTGGTGTGATATAGTTGGGTTATGTGATATTTCTCACTTAATTTCATTTTTAGGAAATATTAACTTGATTTCCATATGACTGCACCAGTTTACTTTCCCATCTGTAGTGACGAAGGCTTCCCTTTTCCTCACATCTTCATGCACCATTATTTGTTGTCATTTATTTGTATGGTGACAGACATTCTGACTGGGGTAAGGTGGAATACCAAAGCAGTTGTCACCAGTTTTAATTTATCTGGCGACTATGGATGTCAAATACTTCTTCCAGTATTTATTGGCTACTATATTTGTTTTCTTTTGAGTGCTATCTATTCAGATCTTTAGCTTATTTACTGATTGGATTGTTTGTTTTCTTCATATTTAATTTTTACAGTTCTTTATACATTCTAGATATTAACACCTAGTCTGATGTGTAGTTGGCAGAGAAAGATTTTTCTCCTATTCTGTACACTGTCTCCTCACTCTGGTGATTTTCTCCTTTCTGTACAGAAGTGATCTAATTTCACACCATGCTGTATGTTCATTCTTCAGGGGATTAAGTCCTGTACTATTTGAGTTCTTCATGGAATGCCCTTGCCTGTGACTGTATCTTGAAGTACTTTATTGATATTTTCTCTAACAATTTCAAAGTTTCAGACCTTATATTAAGGTCTTCAATCCATTTGGATTGACTATTTTATATGAGATAAGAGAGATGGATCCAATTTCACTCTTTATGAATGTGGATGCCCAGTTTTCCCTGTGCAGCTTGTCAAAGGGGCTGCTTGTTTTTTGCCCCAATGTGTGTTTTTGACACCTTTGTTGAAAACTAGGTAGATGTGGCAGTGTTGTTTTTTTTCTGGATCTTCTATCATTTTTCTTTGTTTTTATACCATGATTGGACCTTTTTTTATTTTTTTAAATTTTTTTTTGCTACTATGGCTCTGTAGTATAATTTGAGAATTGGAAATGCAATGTTTCCCTAGCATTACTTTATTATTAGGATAATTTTTTTTTTTTTTTTTGGATTTTTCGAGACAGGGTTTCCCTGTGTAGCTTTGCGCCTTTCCTGGAACTCACTTGGTAGACCAGGCTGGCCTCGAACTCACAGAGATCCGCCTGCCTCTGCCTCCCGAGTGCTGGGATTAAAGGCGTGCGCCACCACCAATTTTAACTATTTGAGATCTTTATCATTTTCGTTGGAATGTTAGAATTGTTTTCTCTAAGACATATATCAAGTCTTAGCAAATAGAAAAAAATCAAAATAGTTTTTTGTGTTTTATCAAATCATAATGAAATAAAAAAGAAATCAACAGTAAGAGGTAACCATAGAAACTTCACACATGGACTTTGGAAAATGTGGGTTATTGAAAGAATTAGTCAGGAAATTTAAATTCCTAGAACCAAATGAAAATTTACCATAAATTTTTGTTGAATATATTTTATTTTTATTTTTCTCTATTTTTAGCACATTATTTGTGCCTTTTATTGAAGAAACAAATTATCAAGAATAAATCAAGAGCAAAGAAAATTATAATTAAATTAATTAATTAAGCAATGTTATAAAAACATTGAAAATCCATTCATAACTGACACCTTCTTTCAGATAATTCCCTTCCTTTTCACAGGTAGTCAAGACAATTTGCAAGTAATCCCAATTCTTTCTTCCTGTCTTATATGCCAATGTTTTATTTGTTTTATACTCATAAGCAAATATGTGTGTACACCATGGCACATACTCAGGCATACTTGCCTAAACACATTGACGCTTTTATTTGGAAGGAAATATTGCCTATTAGATTAATTAGGTTTGGGGACCAATTCCTTCCTTGATGTCTTCCTCTTGTTATGTGGATCTCACTGCTCTTCTAAGCTTCCTCCTTCAATATCTTTCCCCGATTTTTTTGCAGGCCAGATCTACCCCTAGCAAATGACATCACGTTTCTTCTTCACTTCTGAATTGTTTCACAGAATTCTGGGGAAGTGGTTTTTCTGTTGGCACTGTAAATATTTTGCTCTTCTCCTGAATGTTTTCTGTGATGTTGGATATGATCCTTATTCTTATTTCTCTATGGGCAAGATATTTTCTCCCATGGATTTCTAACATTATTCCTCTTTTCTTTTTAAAATTTCCTTTTGTTTAAAATGATATAGTAGCATTTCCATCAATATACTTCCTGGACGTCTCAGATCCATGCTTTGGCGTCTGCCATTAACTTGGAATAGATTCTCTGCCATTTTTTCAAGTCTCTTTATTACTTTCTTCTTGTATTCACAATGTAAACAAAATCTGATAAGCAAATTCCCACGTAAAACGTTTTAGAAATTCTAAGGTTCTTTTATTTTACTTTTTTACATTTATTGTGCACATACATAGATCATAGAACTGTTCTGTATTTCCGTCATGAGGGTCCCAGAGATCAGGTTGTCAGGCTCTGTGACAAGCTCCTTTACTTGCTGAGATACCTTAGTGGCTTGTCTTTTCTTCAAAAAATTGACACACAACTAAGTTTGCTAATCCATTCTTGCTAAGATTACATTTATTTTTAAACACAACATTTCTCACAGATTTTTAAAACATATTTATTCTGTATAAGTGATTTGTCTACATGTGCATCTATATACCATGTCTGTGCCTGGTTTCACAGAGGCTAAAAGACGGCATTGGATCCCCTGGAACTGAAGTTACAGACAATTGTGAGCCCTGTGTGGGTGCTGGGAATTGAACCTGGGTCCTCTAGAAGAGCAACCAGTGCTCTTAACCACTGAGTCATCTCTCCAGCCCCTCACATAGATTTTTGCTTTTATTGCAATATACATGGTTTTTCAGATAAATAAAATTTCCCCTTGGCCTAAGAGCAGGAGAGGGAAGCAAGACACGTATATCAGCTTCTCTGTATTTGTTTTTGTTGATATTGCCTTCTTCATATTTTGTTTGTCAAAGAGCATTTGGTTCTCTGTAACTTCTCACAATAGATGGTTTTAATAGCTGTACATCTGATGGAAGATAGTCGTTAATGCAGTCTCCCAACTGATTAATGTACAGATAAAGAGACTGTGTGGTACTCAGGTATAAATGGGACATTTATATTACCCCCATCTCTGAAGCTCAGGGATCATTGTGAAAGAGGGGGCAGAAAAATTGTAAGGGCCCAAGGTGGGAGATGTCTGTAGCAAAACATTATTTATTGGATATGACAGGGCTGTTACACATGAACTCACATTGGCTGTAACGGAATGCATAAGAACTGTGGAGAATCAAGAGAGATAAGCTCCCAGCATGGACAAGGGAGGGTCTTATGAAGTTATACTTCATGCTTCAGTAGACAAATTTCCCCGTACCCTTGGACTTATAGGCAACATTAAGTGGACTCTTGGTTTAAAAAGAGAGAACACATAAAGTTGGGAGGGAAAATTGGTAAATACAGGAGGAAGGAGAGGGGTTAGAGGGAAGTAATCAGTGGATTTTACCTTATTGTAAGTATGGAATTCTCAAGAAAATTAAAAAAAGAAAAAAAATTAAATAAGTCTGTTAAAAAGATTTTAAGACTTCATACTTAACTCCCACCATAACATTAAGGTGTAATTATTTTCAATTTTATCAGTTAAATGCATGAAAATGGTATTCTATACTTAAACATATCTCTCTATCTATATATTTCCTGATTATTCTGCAGTCCAAGAGAATTTTATTTCAAGGTTATTGTCCATATGCATTTTGTCTTCTGTGAATTCTCTCATTACTAACTTACAAACATGTTTTAATGTTGCACATATGAACATTTCTTTTATGTTCCATGTTTTTCATGTATGACATTTGTTGTGGTGTGTATTTTAATTCTTTCCATTTTACTTTCTTTAGTTTTATTATTTTCTTTATTTTAAAAACCAAACATTTCTTTAAAAAAATAGGTGGCGCCGGGCGGTGGTGGCGCACGCCTTTAATCCCAGCACTCGGGAGGCAGAGCCAGGCGGATCTCTGTGAGTTCGAGGCCAGCCTGGGCTACCAAGTGAGTTCCAGGAAAGGCGCAAAGCTACACGGAGAAACCCTGTCTTGAAAAAAAGAAAAAAAAAAAAATAGGTGGCAAGTTATTGCTTATCAACACAAGCAATAACTTGGACCTTGCATTTAAGATCCAAAACTGATGCCGGGCGGTGGTGGCGCACGCCTTTAATCCCAGCACTCGGGAGGCAGAGCCAGGCGGATCTCTGTGAGTTCGAGGCCAGCCTGGACTACCAAGTGAGTTCCAGGTAAGGCGCAAAGCTACACAGAGAAACCCTGTCTCGAAAAACCAAAAAAAAAAAAAAAAAAAAGATCCAAAACTGTTTGATATTTACTTCTTCAAAATGTGTTTGGAATATACCGTCTATGCTGCAAGGTGCTCTGTATCATGTATTCATGAATAGCAATGAGGAGTTTATACAGTTATCATTCTTTTACTCAAATTGTCACTTGATACACAATGGAATAACCAGTGTGTGTGTGTGTGTGTGTGTGTGTGTGTGTGTGTGTGTCTCTGTGTGTGTGTGTGTGTGTGTGTGTGTTTTCTCTTTAAATCAACACACATTTAATGAGGACTTCTAAATGAATTTCCAAATGGTCTTAGTAAATAAAAAACATGGAGCCAAATATAGGAGTGAAAGTCTTTGAGAGATCATGAAATAGGGAAACCCACCAGTCAACCTTACTTCACCAATAACCCTCCAGCTTCCATATGTGAGTTACTTCCTGTCTACCCATGCCTTTATTGCCTTGATGTTCTGTCCTCTCATTGGCTCTCTTAGTCCAACTACCTTACTTCCTTGTCACTGTTGGTCTTTACAGACCTCCAGGCCTCTATGGTAGGTACTGGGATTAAAGGTGTGTGTCACCACGCTTGGCTCTATTCCCTAGTGTGGCCTTGAACACACAGAGATCCTGCCTTCTAAGTGATAGGATTAAGGGCATGTGCTACCGCTGCCTAACTTCTTTGTTTACTTAACATGGCTTGCAATTTCGTCTGATCGCCAGGCAAACTTTATTTATTAAAGCACAAATAAAATATCACTACATTTCAGCACAAATAAAATATCACCACAAGGACCTCTTCATTGCTGTGCACTACAATGAGACTTAAATATGTAAATGAAATCAATAAATCAAATACCAAGTAGGAAAGGTATTTACTAAAATAAAATGGAATCAAAGGGAATATTTTGTTAAATTGTTCTTTATGTTCTTATATGCCCCCACGAAAAAAGGACTAATATTATGGAATAAAAACATATTCTTTTTTTAAATAAAAAACGAGTTTTTAGGTTTATTTTATGTGTACGTGTGTGGACCTGAGTGTATTTATGTGCCTTGTGCACATGCAGGTTCCTGTGACAGTCAGAAGGGGCATCAGATCCCCTGGAACTGGAGTTACAGGCAGTTCTGAATCACCTGATATGGGTACTGGGAACAGAACTCAGGTCCTTTGCACGAGCAGCAAGTGTTCTAAACCACTGAGTTCTTTCTCCAGCCTACACAGTCTTTTGACTATTTCATTGAATAACTTCTTTCTAGAGTCTCTATTTCATCACATATATATATGTTGACTATCCCATATCAAAAAACTTGAGACTACAAGTGTTTCAGATTTTGGAATATTTCATAACTCATGAGATATATTGGGAGTGGAACTCATGTATAAACATGAAATTAGTTTGTTTCATCTGTACCTTAAATACAGCTTCAAAATAAAATCTTCACAAAATATTTTAAATGATTCTGTGCCTGAAGCCAAGTTCACATGCACTGAACCATCAGACAGCACAGGTGTCCCTCCCCTCGTGTGGATAATCTGTTGCTGTTTGTCATCACTACTGTTCCCAACTTTGAATTTGCATGGTAGCAATGAAGCCATTATTCCTTTATACTTGTTCTCATATAAGCAGTTAGTAGTAACAGTACAGCATAGTATTAACACAGTGATTGAAATGTGTTCAAGCTAAGCACACAGCACAGCACCAGGGACAGAATACCTTCACAAGCTCTTACACAATGTTAAGAAACAAAGGTGACTTTTAGCCTTTACTTATGGGTACTGTGCATTGATTAAAAGGCTAGTGTGCACTCTTTATATTTTATTTTTAGGTGAGACTAAACATTAGAAGTATCTGAGGGACAAGGAAGAGAGTACTCTAGAGTTGAGAAGATCTACTATTCAATGGCGTTTTAATGTTTCCACCAGTCCTCTATCATACTGAAGTGGTTTTTGTTTGGGAAGTCCCTGTTTGATTGTGTCTTCCAGGGTTTGTCATTGTGGTCTGCATGCTCACTGCTCTAGTCTTTTAAGACATCTATCCCTCATCATCACCACATAACCTCTAGGCACCTTTTCTGCAGTGTTAAAATCATCTTCAGCATCACTATTATCATGACCACTTTGATTCTGAGCCATTTGGTCTATCCCATCATCAGTCAATGAACCAACAATGGAGCTTTGTTTACTGATATTAAAAACCCTTCAATATCTATTTTCTCTAGTCTATTGATGTTCCCTGAGGTATGGTTTTGACTATATAAGGAGGTCAGGTGTTATTTTTTATTACTTCTGATATTCAGAATCCTTTGAAGCCGTCACCTCTCACATCATCACTGTATAGTCTCTGACCACATGCAGATCTTCATTTACTTTTGTATTTGAAGCATCACCAATAGCATGTGTAGCATCCTCAGACTAAGCCTCTTGACAACCTTACACAGTTAATTCTCTGTTCACTACTACTAGCATGCTGTTCTCATATTTACCTTTCATTGATATGATTATGTCTTGATTCCATGACTGAATTTATAGTCACATTTTAGGGATATAACATTGCAGAAATATTTTTTTGTGAGAATTTTAGCTGTAGATGAGCAAAGCAGCTGTTAAGGAATAACAAGATGTGTAGCCCTCATCCAGCCTCGCTTCCCTGTAGTGAACATGAACTACAGACACAAATGTTTATGAAATCAATCTGAAAAGATGTCACTGAGAAGCCTGAGCTTTTTGTTAGCTTGATACTGCCATGATAAGAAATTTACTCCTTTCAAGCAGCGAGAACCCTGGCTTTTGCTTATCACAGCAGATTTACCTTCATGAATGACTAATGTGTTACCTCAGCACAGTCCAATGGCATTCTTGGATTTCTTTATTCTTTTGGGTTGTCTCATCAGCTGCACTCAGTGTCTTTCTGAAGCAATAAACCCCGAATTGCTGTCTCATCAGTGTTCTGGGCTTACTCTGGCATTGGATTTCCATCAGTAATGACACTGGCCAACTCATCAATGAATTTCCTTACTGCTTCGTGATTAGAAAAGGATTTACTACTGTTGACATCTGTAAACATTCAATATCGTATTTGTTTTCTTAATTTTCTGCAACTAACCTCTTGACTACCTGGTTTCCTTTATTTTCATTTCAGCATAATAAATTGTGGCTTGTTTGAAGATTAGCATATCATCAGGTAACACGTTCATGACAATGCGGAAGGATATACTGTTTCAGTGTAAAACAGAGAATGCCAGTTTTAGCTATAGGTAGGGCTTTTCTATTTTTCATTAATTTTTGTTCATTATAGTTTATTCAGGCCCCAAAGCACTTATTCTGACTCCATGCTGTTTGTCATTCTATGTTTAAACAGTTGTTCTGTTTCTTCCCTGGCTTGATGTTCTATATATAAAGGTATATATAGCCCATTTTTATATTTTCAATGTCTTTACAACATAGAGAAGATAATAAACAAAACATCATCACAAAGCAAACAAAGAAAAACCTTAAAAATAGAAAAGAAAAAGAAACATCACCATCATTAGTATAAAAAAAAGTCATGCATAGTTAATGACACACACAAGTCTTGGGGTGACCGTGGGAAAATTGCCATTGACACATTGAACCTGAACAGGTGTCAATTATTTACCTCTGTGGGCATGCTTTCATGAAGAATCTGGACAAGCATGCAAAAGATGCAGTGGTTCCAATGTGCCAAGAGGTTTATTTATTTATTTATTTATTTAGTCTTTGTTTTTCCTGGAGGGATGCTGGGTATCAATCATTCACATTTCTACTGTGGCTTGTCACACAAGTTTGGATATGGAAATGTCTAATTGTAGCATTGGCTTTGTCTTAAAAACATTTCAGATTTGAGAGCATTTTGGATTTCAGAAATAAAGATTAGAGATGGTCAGATTGTATGAGAACAGAAAACCTAAAATTAGTTATCTAAGCTTAGATCTTACAGAAGTAGAAAAGGAAGATGAAAGCAAATTCAATTAGGCAGGTGAAAAGAAAGGGTAAAATTAGAGCACAGATCAGTGGAATTAGAAACAGAAAATCAGTAGAGTTTTCAGTGAAATAAAAACTGGTTCTTTTAATACCAGCAAAATTTATATTCTCTAGTGAGGTACACCATGAAAAAGACACAAATCACTAACATTATGAATGAAAGATGGATATCAATATGATTTCCCAAATAAATGGTAATAGGGAATATTATGAACAATGATATGCTCACAAATTTGATGGATGAAATTGGACTAATTTGCAAGATACTGGTCAGAATATACAGGAACAGTTGGTATGAACAAACCTATTTCTAGTAAGAAAGTTGAAATAAACAGTAACTCCTCAAAAAAATCAAGTTGACTAGCGGATTGTAGCAAGTTCAAAGAAGTTAGTGTTTCTTATGCAGCACTTAAAAGAAATAAAACTATGAAGCAACCTTAACCATATTACTAAGTGTCCTTAGTGAGGGTTACATAATATATTGTCTCAGCTATATGATGTGGAATATGTAAAGCTGTGGAGATATAAATAGACTAATGGCCGGGCGGTGGTGGCTCACGCCTTTAATCCCAGCACTTGGGAGGCAGAGCCAGGCGGATCTCTGTGAGTTCAAGGCCAGCCTGGACTACCAAGTGAGTTCCAGGAAAGGCGCAAAACTACACAGAGAAACCCTGTCTCGAAAAACCAAAAAAAAAAAATAAAATAAAATAAAATAAATAAATAAATAAATAAATAGACTAATGATTCAAGGTTAGCAGGAAGGGTGAGAGGAACATGCATGAATGATAGTATATAGTGGTGGCTACATACCTTGCATTTCAAATCCAGTAGAATGTACATTATTTTATTCTTGGAAAGATGAAGTGAGATTAACTGTAGACCTTGGGTGACAATGATGTGTCCACATGGTTCACTGATTGTTATAAATGTGCCATGGGGTATACAATGTTTACAGTGGTGGAAGCTATGCTTGTGTGAGGAAGTAAGGACACAGGAATCCATTTGTGCATTCCACTCAGTTTCACTGTGAACTAAAATTGTTCTAGATAGTGAAACATATTTACTAAAGAGCAAAGGCAGCCAAACAAAGCAAACGAGGCATAAGAAATTTGCTTGACTTTGTTATTATGATGGCAATTGGAATGGTGACTTAGAGTAAGTGAACTGTAGTAGCAAAGGAAAATAAAGATTAAAATAAATCATTTAATATTATACTGGAAATACTGACCATTCCTTTTAATTCAGGACTGACAAAGGGCTTTTCATGCAAAGTGACATGAGTTGATGAGTCACAGACCCCAGAATGTCAATGAACTTCTGTGAGTTCATGTGTCAGAACACACTGTACCTACATGGAGCCACTGACTCAGAGACTTTGGGCAGAACTGTCCTTTTTTTTTTTTGGTTTCTCTGTATAACAATCCTGGATGTCCTGGAACTTACTTTGTAGACCAGGCTGGCCTCAAATTCACTGAGATCTGCATGCCTCTGCCTCCCAAGTGCTAGGATTAAAGGCATGAGCCACCATGGCCCAATGGGCAGAAATGTCTTTTGGCAACTGTAATCCCCTATAAAAATCAAAATAAAAAATAAGATCACATACTTTCAACATATAATGGCACAGCATATACATGGCTGTTTTAAAACATAGGAAAGGGAGCATAGTGAGGAAATACTGGACCAAATTATAACCAAAAACCAGCTTGGAGTTTGCCCAGAACTCCACACTCCGGATCTCCATGTCTGATGTCAAAGCATTCTTCAGATCTCCAACTCCTTTCATCTTTGTTGACTACAACACATTTCTCTCTCTTGGGCTGGTTCCATACTTCGTTAGCAGTTCTCCTTGGCAGGTATCCTTTGACTCTGGCATCTCCAACATCTTGGGGTCTCCAAGGCAATCTAGGATTCACCTTCACAATGGCCTCTCTAGGTCTCTGTTTAGGGACACCCCTGACACATGTCTGGCCTCAGCAGCTTTCCTTAGTTGCAAAAGCGAATCTTATAGCCCTTTTCTTCTATCATTGACTCCAGAACCATGTGGTCAAAGCTGCCAAGTTCTGCTGCTTACTGGGGCTAGAACATGGCACATTCATTTAGTTACGTCCTTACCAACTTTCTGGTTTTGATGGTTTCCTTCACTCACTGCCTAAGCTTGGCTGTCCTGAGACTGGATCTGTAGACGAAGCTCGCCTAAAACTCAGAGATCCACCAGCTTCTGCCTCTGGAGTGCTGGAATTAAAGGCATGTACCTGGCTCTAAGCTCTTCTTTAAATCTTTTTGCAAGTTGGAAACTTAACTGGATGGGATCTTGTCCTGAGGTCACCATTCCCTAGATTACATTTCTTAATCTCCTTGAACATAGTACTTAGCTCCTTTTATCCTCAAATTGTACATTTTGTATTTTTTTTCTTTCTCAGTTTTCTACTTTTCATTATAGAGCTGCATGAGGCTGACCAATGATAAACACACAACAGAGTTAATACTAAGCTATTTTGAGATTTTCTCTCCCAATGGAATAATCAAAAATCTCTTCACTTTTGGTTCAGGCAGACTCTTTGAACAAGGTCAAAAGGCAGCAATTTCTTCACCAAAATATCACAGCAACAATTTCTAGACAACATACCAAAATTCTTCTCCTCTGGAACCTCTTGAGCCAGGCCACCACAGTTCAAATCACCCCCAGGACTACTGTCTTCCATTTTACTAGTATGATTCATTAAGCCCCACTTAAAGTGTTCAACTGCTTGTGCACTCCCAAAGTACAAATTCCTCCAAATGAAAACATGGTCAGAGTTATCACAGCAATACTCCACTCCTGGTACAAACTTTTGTCTTAGTTAGAGTTTCTATTGCTGTGAAAAGACACCATAACCACAGCAACTCTTTAAAGGAAAACACTTAATTGGGGTGGCTCACCTACAGTTCAGAGGTTTAGTACATTATTGTCATGGTGGGAAACAAGGCAGCATGCCAGCAGACAAAGTTCTGGGTAAGGATTTGAGAATTGTACATCTTTATCTGCAGGTGACAGGAAGTTAACAGAGTGTCGCACTGAATGAAACTTGAGCATAGGAGACCCCACAGCCTACCTCACATTGACACGATTCCTCCAACAAGGCCATACCTCCTAATAGTGGCACTCCCTGTGAACTTTTGAGAGTCAGTTACCTTCAAACTACCACAGGGGCTTAGTGGACAATCCTAGTAGGAGCATGGAAGACACCAGTACTGAGGGTGATTTGAACTGTTGGGGCCTGTGTAAAGAGGTTTCAGAGAAGAAAAATATATGATATTTTGTAAAAGAACATGGCTGGTTTTTTCCCTTTTCTGAAAAATTGGCCTGAGGCTAAATTGAAGAGTTTTTGATGAATTGTATTTACAGAGGATATTTAAAAAACAATCTAGTGTTGAATGTGTCCTGTGGTCATCATTGGCCCATCTTTGCAGATCTGTAATGGAAAGAAGCAAGGTAAGAAAGGAAAAATACAAAATGTACAGTTTGAGGAGAAAAGGAGCACCAGGAAGTGTGAGCAGATTAAAGAAAAGGCTGATGCTAAGTGGAATAAAGGGAGTGGTGACCTCAGAGTAAGACCCCACCCAGCCAAGCTTCCAACTTGTGAAAAGCAATTAAAGAAAAGTGAAGAAGAAATAAAGAAAAGCTTAGGGCTAGGCATGGTGGTGCATACATTTAATCTCACACTCACAAGGCAGAGGCTGGAAGATCTCTCAGTTCAAGGCCAGCCTAGTCTACAGAGCAAGTTTCAGGACAGCCAAACTTATTGAGTGAAGGAAACCATTGAAAACTGAAAGCTGGTGAAGATGTAATTGAATGATGGGGTCGTGTTCGTGCCCCAGCAAACAGCAGAAGCTGGCAGTTCTTTGTGAGGAGTACATTTACTCCATAATGGTCATTAGAAGCAATCCTTGATATAGATACTTTCACACTCAATTTTTTTCATGTCAGAAAAGTGAGGTTTACCGAAAAACTATTTCATCTGCTGACTCACTGCTTAGCATTTAATTACTTCTCTGAGGAGATATTGTTTTTCTCCACACTTATTTGATATTGACAATCATGTAGAATACACGAGTATGTCCATGTTTGTGCATAATTGCATAGACACATGGAGGACTTTTATTTGCAAGCAGCAAAATGACTAGATCCTGAGGAAATGGTAAGATTTGCAAACAGGAGGGCTGGGTTTGTTCAAAATGAGATGTTGCTCTGGAAACTTTGGTAGAGGCATTGGTCTTTGCTCTGGGGACTTCAGCAGCAGAGGCTTGTGAATTTCTCATTAGACTGGTAATCACTTCTAGTTCCTTTGAAAGTTTCATTTTCCATGATAAGATATTTTTGAGGATCTCAGTCATTTTCCATGAAGATAATGCAGGTGATTAGATACTCAAGAGGTGGCGCAAGTAATACTGGTAGGGTGAGTGAGGGGAAAACTGTTACTTTCTGGTGTGAGATTTTTCCTTGAGTAATTTGATCAAAGAAAGAGATGCAGACTCTGCTCAGAGAGGAAAACAAGAAGCCAAGTAAGGGTTCTACCGAAGTCCAACTCAGCAAACCAACAAGCTTATTGGGGTCACAAACAGGAGTGTGGGTGAAGGGTCACTACAGCTGCCTGGATGATTCAATAACAGCCACATCACCTCACAAGCCATCCTGGGCAAGGTGAGGCTTACAGGACAGCAAACCTAGAGCACTCTGCAGTTCACAGGCAGCTGCACAGACCTGAGGCCATCCTCTCTCCAGTCATTGTTTACTGCATCTGTAACCCTGGGGAGGGACTTGTGAATCTTCTAAGTTTCAGTTTCCAGCTTTCTCAGACTTGAGAGGTCTGCTTACCTGCTGAGTCTCAGGATCCTTCTCCTCTCAAGACAGAATGTTTCAGTTGGGAGGAAACCACTAGATATCACTTCTCTATGTACATATGTGCTGATGATGAGTGTAAGCTTACAGGTACAACTTCTAATAATAATAATAATAATAATAATAATAATAATAATAATAATAAAAAAACTATTTGATTTTAAGAAATTATAAAGACTTCATTGTAATGAGTTGGTCAGCTTTTTAAAGCATATTTTCTTACTATAAACCTCTAGAAAACAGCTTGTCATATCTTCTACAAGAGAAGAATGAAGCCAAATATACATTGTGATGATCAACCAGCTACATGGCTGGGATGACCACATTTAACATTTTCACCACAGTTATCCATTATTCTGAAGTTGCTGTTTCTTTTGTTTCAGGTAGGACTTGTAGGAAAAAATGCAAAAAAAAAAAAAAAAAAAAAAAGAAAAGGAAAGAAAGAAAAATAAATAAATAAAAGAAAGGAAAGGGAAAGAAATGCTGTGAGTTTTCTCTAAAAGCAAATCATGATTTGAAGACAGGAAGAAAGGGATAGAATAGAGTTAGCATTCTTTAACTTTCTCTGGGTTTAGGGAAGATGTGGGATCTTATAGAGAGGGTCTTTATCTTTCCTTATCTGCAGTGGGCTATCTCTGCTCATTTGAGCTTCGAGAGGAGAAATAACCAGTAATGGATTTTTAAAAAATATATGTATTCTTGCATGTGTGTGTATATATGTAGCATATGATATGAGTGTAGGTTTTATGTATATATTTTGTTTATTTTTAAAGCAATTCTAAAAAAGAAAGTAATCGAGGTTTATGATGAATCAATTTCAAGTTAAAAGCTAGGTACTGTCATGTACAACTGTCATCCCAGACCTTGGTATATTGAGATAGTAGAAGCATGAGTTGGGGGCCAATGGAGCTGTGGAATTCAAGGCCAGTCTTAGCTACAAAGTGAGACCTTGTCTAAAGAAAAAAAATATCATGTTAAGAAAACAAAACTCCAGATTTATGGTTAAGAAACATTTACCCAGAATACCCAGCAAATGCCCAGAATTGAACATGTAGGCAGAACTTTCCTGGCTAGAGCGACTTGCTCCTACTCCCAACCCTAGGAAATTGCAAGAAGGAAGGATGCCAAGCGTGCTCTTGGAGTCATTGCCTCCTAGAGGCTCAACTTGAATTTCTAGCAAGTGTTTTTGATAAAAGCTCCTATATTTTCTGAGTTATAGTCTGGTAAGAAACATAATTACGAGTCAATGCAAACTTTAAAGTTTAAAACTTAGTTTTCAAAGAGTTCTGTGGGTTGCTTATATCTGTGTTTGGGGGATAGGAGAGGAGG
Source organism: Peromyscus eremicus (assembly GCF_949786415.1). Classification (NCBI taxonomy): domain Eukaryota; kingdom Metazoa; phylum Chordata; class Mammalia; order Rodentia; family Cricetidae; genus Peromyscus; species Peromyscus eremicus. The sequence continues at coordinate 107,386,256 of NC_081421.1, read as the reverse complement.
TGGGTAATTTCTTTAGATAAGTTTTATGGCTGTCATTATGTGGGAGTTTCGAGAATCGTCAAAGTCACTGACAGCAGCTATCTGTAAACTGTGTTTTCAGTAGGTGAAGGTTTATCTGTATCCATGAAGGGAAGTGTAGGAACAGATCTATATCATAAGTCTCAGCAGAAACTGAAAAATATTCAGCAGTCCAGGCACTTCCTACTTGATGCACTCTTGCCAAAAATGCTGGTCCAGGATGATGTTTTCTTCCCAGGCAATATTCTCATTATGAGTGCTGCTCTTGCAAATGACTCAGTATGCTGCCTCACCAAATGCATAGCAGACAGGGTCTCCATCCCATGCAGTCTGTATGTAAGTATTCTTCTAGATGGATATGATTTATAAAGCCCAAATATAAAAATAGTGCATTTATGCTAGAGGTTTGTGTAACCTGACTTTTCAGATGCTAAGGGTGAGGGTAAAAGTGTTACCCTCAGAGGAGTGTCTGTCTCCATGGGAAATGGACTCTATATACTGAAGAATGGAAGGGCGTCTTTCAATTTGCTGCCATGTAGTTACATTAGCACAGGGGAGGAGTTACATAAATGAATGCAAAACAAATGAGACAATTATACCAATACAAACAATAGAAAAAACATTTTAAAAGTTCATGAATTTGCTTCTAATAAAGACTGAGCTGCTGTTTACTGACTAGCTGTGCAACCTTAGCCAATTATGGGAATTGGCTTATATATGGAAAATCTTACTTTTCCATACATAAAGATTACCAGTTCTGTGTGTCACAGGCTTTTGTAAAGATGAAATAAATAAAACAGCCATATGTCTAATTTACAGTGATGTTGGCTAGATTATTATTGCTGCTACCAACATAACTATGTTAAAATTAGATTAAATCTAATAGCCTACTATATTCATTATAGTAGCTTTATTACACCCAAACATATTATTTTTATGTGTATTGGACAACACTGACATTTCTATTCTTTAAGTGAACTATTCAGGCACAATCACCATTTATTCAACTATAGCACAAATTCTGGTCTGGTTTCAATTGAGCATATAATAAGAATGTTTTATGAATTAGCTCCCGGCCCTATTGATTTTTTTCTTTAAAATCATGGATCACTGTTTGGAGGAAACAAAATCTATACAAAAATTGATTTGTTGCTGACACTATTTAACTCTAGATATGTGTTGCATGTCATGTGAGTTTGTTGTGAAGCCCTAGAATATTGAATATTACAACTTATCCTAAAATAAAAGAGGAAGATTGCCATCTCTTCTCTGTGGGACAGTAAGTAGAGTAGTTGTAGTTAACATAGTATTAACAAAATAAAAATTTGGAAACCAATTTACTAATAATTAAGGTCTCAGTATATGTAGAGTTTTCCATCTCCTAAGGAAATAGTCACCCCTTGGTCAGTTAGTTCTCCATCACTGTGACAAAGTACTTGGACAATTTACAGGAGGGAGGGCTGATTTTGGCTCACAGTTTTAGAGGCCATAGTCCTTTGCTCTGCTGATTCTTGGCCCACAGGGCTGTAGAACATCTATTTCATGAACATGCAGCTGAGGCTACTTACCAAATGGCAACAATTAAGAACAGAGAGTGACATAGAGCTTTCTGTGACAAGATAGTATCTCCAAAGATGTTCCATCCAGTCATCTGATTCATGCAGCTTGACCCTACCTCCAAAGGTTTTCAGAATCTCTCAAGATAGTGCCACCATCTTGGGACAAAGTCCTCAATACATAACCATTTCAAGGCTTACATATAAACTGTAACATTCTGCTCTTGACCCCCATAGGTTCAGGTTTATCTCCTAATACAAAATCTACCTGGCCCACAACTTAGTCAAGAACTATTCATCATGCCACGTTCAATATCTCCTCTGAAACTCAAGTCAAACTCTTAGCTCTGAGCACATAAAAATAAAAGCAAGTTACAAACTCTGAAGACAGTGTTACAAAGTAAATATTCCTAACTCAGAAGGCAGCAATAAAGACATAGAAAAGAGGAACTAGACCCAAGGAAGATTGAATCCAAGCAGGATAAACATTAAATCCTTGTAGCTCTGTCTGGCACTTGGGACATGTAGTACTGCAATGTGAGCACCAAAAGGTATAAAGTTATTTATGGGTTCTAGATGTTGTTTGTCTGTTATATGAGTCACTGATAAACTTTTTTCTCTCATTTTGCAGTCTGTCTCTTCAATCTTCTTATTTTCTTTGCTCGATTCTATTCGTGTACTCTTATGCATTTATTAATGTGCATATGATGACCTATAATTCCACCCCTGAATTTAAACCATGTTGGGTGCAGTGTATTACATTTCAGCATCTTGTTAACTTTGATTTGCAAGTATTTATGAATATTGTTCTATAGTTTTCTGTTCTACTCTTTGGTGTGTTCTCATCAAGTTTCAGCATCTTAGTACTGGCTTTGCAGATCGAGCTTGGAAAGGATCCTTTCTTCCTATTTCATAGAATAGTTTGAGGAGAAATGATCTTAGTTATTCTTTAAAAGTTGCTAAAATTCAACACTAAATTCATTGAGATCCATGCTTTCTATTGTTAGGAAACAACTTTTTATTACCATATCAATCTTACCATGTTCTATGATTTTATATCCTATGGTTAAAATTTGTAAACAGTGTTACACACACACACACACACACACACACACGTCATTTAAAATGTTCTATAGTCTTTTTGCAATGTGCAATGTAATTAAAAATATTCCCTGATGATTTTCTGTATTGTAATAGTATTGGTGAAATTATTTAGGCCACTCCATGTAGTTAAAAGGAGATTTATTTAATGGCGTAACTTACAAATTAAGGGATAGGTAGGTTGCGGGGTCTGGGGAAGGTGTATCACAGTCCAGCGGTGTTCTCTGGAGCTCTCCTCTGTCCACCTCCACCATCCAGCGTCCTGGAACCAAGAGAGCGTTCGCCGATCCCGATCTCGGGTCCCCAGGCGCCTCCCTTGGCCCTGCCTTGTAGGAGTGACAGTTGCCGAAGTCTCAATGGGGGTTGGAACTTCCAGAACAAAGCTGGAATGGCTACCCACTACATCTCCCCCTTTTTGTCTAAATAAGAAAGTTCTAACCTAATACAAGACTATATACAAAGGAATGGTTATCAAATATTGTCCAGGAATAATGAGGGATAATGACCTAGATAAGATGGAACTACAACCAATGCAAACAATATCAAGAAACACATATTAAAATCCAGAGAAGTATAGAGCATAGGTAAATGGCATGTTACAAAGATCATTCCAAAAGGTGTCCTATCCTAAAGAACCTGAATCTAATACTTAATATGTTCTATCTACTAAGTTGTAACTATAACTGCTAGTCTTCAATCCCATCAAAGACCTGAGAAGGAATATAATGGTACCTGAGAAATGGTAGATGGATGCAAGCAACTTTTGGGAGTCTTGCAGGGTAGACAGAGACAGCTGAGCCTGGACAGTCATGCAAAGTTTTCTTGTAAAGTTGGGGCAAAAGAATAAGGCCTAGAGTCTCTTATTCACTTTTTTCTGTGTCTTGTAGAATGTCTGGCAGTTTTCTCTGCAAAGCAGGAACCTGAAGGACCATTTTGTCAAGCAAAGTTCAGTGGTCACCTTTCTATGGGTCCTGCATGTCCAGTTGATCAAGCAGTCCAGGCAAGAACAGTTTCTTGCCCAAATGGCTATTTTTGTCAAGGTGAAGATAAACTCCATATGGAGTGTCTTCGAGATGCCCATCCTCCTCTCTGAAGTAAATCGGTGCTGTCAGGAGCAGACATGTCTCACTGTCCAAAAAGTCTAAACTTTTAAAACATTTTAAATGCCATATTCTGTAGGTCTTTGAAGTGTTTGAAGACTACCTATCTATCTGAAATATATCTATGTATACCTAGAAGACTTAACTAACATGGCTACAAATATTATCATAGATGACTAACTATTAATCTATTTTTTAATTATCCATTACAATTTTAAATGAGTTACATAAACATAATACCTCAAACAAGAATAGAAATATATATACAGTATAACAAAATTAAGTTTAAATTTGTATCAATAAACTAAAATCTATAGCAATGTAAAACATTTTAAACAAGTTGTTGCTCTTTAAAAGTAGGTTCATTAATCTACCCTTTCATCCTATCATATCTAAACTATCCCCTTTTTTGTTTTAGAAAGAGATTGTATTTATAATCAACCTGATTTAAATAAAAATATTGTTTTTTCTCTGTCCCACACCAGAGGGCTCTTCTGATTTGGGACACAAGAATCTCTTAACCATTTTTTTTTTTTGAGCAATATGTCTGGGTTTAGAGGGGGAGTGAGCCAATTCCATCTCTAAAGCCAGCTTGGTATATTTGGGAATTTGGGCGTAGCTTCTCTTACTACTTCCTGCTGGAGGGGGGCGCTGTATCTTCTGGAGACAGAAAGAAAATTTTAGGATCATGGAGTAGTCCGTGAGGCTGTATATCTGAGCCAGTTGACTTGAAACCATTCTGGATGTTGAATCATCTGGGCCATGGTGTCATTGGAGACCTTTCAGGGGGTCTTGGCTGGTCAAACCTGATGTATCTTAATCTGGAACAAATCCATAGTCTCTGGCTTTCTGTGGAAACAAGAGCAGAGACTCTTTTCCAAAGCAACATATCCTTATATCCAAATTTTGAAGTCAAGGTACCTTTAAAATATACATTTTGGCATAACTCAACAGCTTTTACAATCAAATGTTTTTCTGCAGTTACGAATATCAAAGAGAACATAATCCAGATTCTCTGTGTGGTAGTCATCTTTACGTGGCTTATTTTTTTATATTAGCTTGAGCCTATTCCTTTTAAACTGCAGCCTTCTAAGCCTGAAACGGCGCAGTGGCTGCTGGCTCCACCCACTTCAGCTTCCCAACATGGCGGTGGTCCGCTTTCTGCCAGCTCTGGGAGCCGTAACTCTCAGAAATAGTGGGTCTACACTTTTACCAAAGTAGCGTGTAGCCCAGAAACCTCTTTTTTTGTTTTGTACTAGCAAAGGCTAAATCCACCACACAGTTTAATGTGCTACTTGCAGAGGCCTCATTCCCACCATACTGCAGGTCGAGAGCGCACGCTAGGAACCCGCCAGTAGCTCAAACCGGCAGTTGCCGCTTATTTGAGAGAGACAATTAGGAAGCTGTTTTTAGGTCCGTTTTAGAATCTTTTTTCTAAGTTTTTAGGTGGAAACTCTTGCCCCACGTTGGGCGCCAGATATTGGTGAAATTATTTAGGCCACTCCACGTAGTTAAAAGGAGATTTATTTAATGGCGTAACTTACAAATTAAGGGATAGGTAGGTCGCGGGGTCTGGGGAAGGTGTATCACAGTCCAGCGGTGTTCTCTGGAGCTCTCCTCTGTCCACCTCCACCATCCAGCGTCCTGGAACCAAGAGAGCGTTCGCCGATCCCGATCTCGGGTCCCCAGGCGCCTCCCTTGGCCCTGCCTTGTAGGAGTGACAGTTGCCGAAGTCTCAATGGGGGTTGGAACTTCCAGAACAAAGCTGGAATGGCTACCCACTACATAATAGTATTTGTTTTTATATTTCCTTTTTGATCTCTAATATTAGGAACTTGAAATTTTTTCTCTCCCTCTTTGGGTTAGTTAGCAAAATTTGATAATTTTGCTTATCTTTCCAATAATTAACTCTGTTTCATCAATCCTTTTGGATTCAGAGTCAGTTTTTACTGTTCTTTTATCTGCTGGGTTGAGTTTGGTTTGTTCTTCTTTTTGTAAATCCTTGAGGCGCATCATCAGGTTATTAGCAAAGATTCCTCTGGCTTTTAAATGTAGGCACTTACAACTGTACATGTTACTCTTAAGGCTACTTTCATTATAGTCCATGTATGCTCTTTAGGTTATATTTCCATTTCTATTTTATTATGAGAATTTCTAAATCCCTCCTCATTAGAATAAATAGTCTAATTGATTGGTGATAGTTTCTATATCAGATCAGAACATACCCTCCTCTAAGCATATCCCAAAAGTCAAAAAAGCAAATATATTCCTAAAGAAAGAGGAAAAGTTACCTACAGAGGAAATAGGTAGAACTATTCACATAACCATATCCATGTAGCCTGAAGCATATTGATTTACTAAGGAAAGTTGAAATGATAAATATATAAAAAAGGGAGTAAATTAATGCTAAAAATGATCAACTTGTGTAGTTTGGAAGGTAATAAAATTGCTAAATGGCATTTGCTTGCAATGCTTTTGAGTTTCTGTAATGGACAGAAATTAGAATGCAGTGGGAATGATAGGACATGATTAGCAATTGTTTGAACAGTAAGTTAATGGTCCATGATGTTAATAACTAATTAAAGTAGAGAAATAATGTAAATGACTACTTCTGTGAATTTTCAGTAGCTAGTAGCTACGGTGTTTATGTTAAACTACCATAGTTAAAAGAAAGATCACATTTGCTCACTCTTTGCACATAGAAAACACATGGTTCTATATGCACAAGGGCACCAAATAGGAACTCCTGGGAAGAACATAGGTTAATAAATTTATTTTTCAAGAAGACTTCAATTATAAGTAACAATGTTGTATATTAATTGGCTTTCCAACACCATAACAAATACCCAAGATAGTCAAATTTCAAAGAGAACAAACGTCAGTCTTGATTCACTATCTTAGAAGTTTCAGATGATTGGTCCCATTTCATTGGCTCAGGCAGCACATCAGAGCAGTAATGTGCAGTGAGGGGAAACTGCTCTTCACATGGCTGAGAAGCAAAAGAGGTGCCTTCACCAGCACCCCCTCCCAATGACTTATAACTGTCCTGTTGAGTCCAACTCTTGACGTTTCTGTCTCTTCCCAAGAGTGCCGGGCTTAGAAATAAGCCTTTTATTACATGGGCCTTTGGGGGAGCACTTAGGTTTGAGACTGTAGCAAACATTACTTTAATGAAAAAAATATGATTCTGTGGACCCTAGAGAATTGTAATCTAATTTTTCTGAGGAATTCTTCCAAAGGCTAATTACTAACACTCATGAGGTGTCTTATCTAAGGCTTGGCAAGTATATTCTTTTGCTTGGACCAAAAGGAGTCACCACTGATTTCTATTTTGTCTCCTTCCTGACTTCCATATGCTCACAATCTACATTTAAGCATTGTGAAATCCTTCTGATATCAAACTTCAAAATTAAAGCAGAGTCGGGTTGCTTTGCTGTAGCACTGAGTACCTAGCCACTAATTCTTTGTGGATTTCAGAGTCTGGTTTCCTGCTTCTTTGCTTGTCTAAGACTATGTACAAATCAGATTCCTCTTCATTCAATATTTTGTAATGTTTCCTCATTTTGCCTTTGGGAAGATCTCAAATCTTTATAAGGTGACTTGATGGCTCATCACCGTCAAGTTTCCCTCTTACTCATCTCCCTGCCCACACACACTTCTACCTACAACATCCTCACTTCCTGTTCCTGCACCTGGTAGGCAAGACAACACCAGCCCTTTGCATTCTGTTCTCTTTCAGTGCTTTTTAAAGATTTTAAAGGTGTGTGTGTGTGTGTGTGTGTGTGTGTGTGTGTGTGTGTGTGTGTACTACTAGTTATATATATATATATATATATATAATTATCATTATTTTCTGTGTATGGGTGGTTTGCCTGCATGTATATCTGTGAACCACATATATTCCCTGTACCCTCAAAGTCAGAAAAGGTTGTCCTTGGGAGTGGGGTTACAGAATTCTGTGAGCTGTCACATAAGTGCTAGGACTAGAACTCAGGTTCTCTGGAGGAGCAGCCAATGATCTGAAGTGCCAAACCATCTCTCCATTTCCTTCAGTGTCTTTTTTCCTTTTTGTTTTGTTTACTTATCTTCAGAATTTCATACATGACATGCATACTGTATCTATCATTTTACCCCTCCTTCTCCCCACTTTACCTCCTCCCATGCTCCCCAACTCCCTCTCAAGTTCACAACCTATTCTTCCTTCAGTAGTTATTATTATTTTACATATACACACATAAAACAGACAGACAGACAGACAAAAACCCAAACTCAAAACTTACTGAGCCCATGAATGTTACTTTTATACACTTTACTTATATTTAGCACTGACCACTTGGGACTGGATAACCTATGAGAGAGTTCATCTGTGATGAAGACTGAGTTTCCCACTCAGCTGTAATTTATTGCCTATGGCTCTCTATCTAGGTGTGATAACCCACAAACTTTCTATCCACTTTGGTATTTCCACTGATATCGTCATTCAGGTTTTGTTTAGGCAAACATATTGTTACAATTTTAAGGGGTGCAGCATCTCTGTTATGCCTAGAAGACAGTATCTTGCAGCTGATGCCCTGGTCCTCTGGCTCTTACAATCTTTCTGCCCATCTTCTTTGATATTCACTGAGCTTCAGGTGTAGCAGTTGAATTGTAGATGTACAAATTGGGGATGGGCATTGCTCATTTATTATCTCATTTTGACCATTTGTGACTCTTTGTAGCAGCCTGTCTGCTGCAAAAGCAAACTGCTTTGATGAATGGTGAAAAACCACACCTACCTGTAGTTATAAGGATAAGGGTTTACAATACAGTTAGAAATTATATTAGTTTATGATGATGGCAATAATAGGTTTTCCTCTAGAGTTTATGATCTGTCCATCCATGGGTAGTTGACTATGTTTATAGCACCCTGCTGAATTTCTTCCTATAAAATGGACCTTAAGTCTAATTAGACAGCTGTTGTTTACCGCCATGATAATAATGCTGCTATCGCACCATTGGGGAGATCCTGTGGGGCTGGCCACTCCTGTGGTTAGTGGAGTTTCCAGCTAGAAGGACTATTGATTGCTTTTTACTCCTTGACTGCTTGCACAGGGCTGTCTGATGCTGTGAGAACTTGTCCTTAGGGAGGAGGTTTGCAAGTCAGTTCCAGCTTAATTCCTCCAAGTCCCATTTCCAAAGTGTGTGATGTCTTTAATAACAGGGTCTTACCTTCAAATTATGGGAGGCAACCAATGCTCCCCAACTCAATAGCTTACATTGTGGTAGGAGTCTTTTGGACTTCTCTCACCAACAACTTGTGGGGAGGTTCCCCATGTCTGGTTGCATTGTTTGTTTTCCTACAGTGAGGAATCTTCCTATTACTGTCTCATCTCTTTTAAGCATTTTTCCAACTGTGCCGTCAAGGCTGGAGGTAAAGCTTAAAAGTGTAGCACTTGATTAGCATGCACGAGTGTTCTAGTTTATTTCTTTGTGGCTATGTTAAAACACAGACCACAGCAATTTGGGGGAAGAAAGTTTATTTGGCATCTAAGTTGCAGTCCGTCATCAAGGGAAGAGGACAAGGAAGGGACTGAAGGCATTTGTTTGGATGTAGGACCTGAAGCAAAGACTAAGGTGTGCTGCTAACTGACTTGTTTGTCCTGGATTGCTCAGCTTCCTCCTCCCTCCCTCCCTCCTTTCCTCCCTTCTTTCCTTCCTTCCATCTTCCTCCTCCTCTCTGAGATGGGATCTTGCTTTGTAACCTTGGTTGGACTGGAATTCCATATGTAGATCAGGCTGGACTTTCTAGAGATCCTCATGCCTCTGCCTCCTAAATGCTGCGATTAAAGCCATGCACCATTCCTAGCCTTCAGCTACCTTTCTTACATATCCCAGACCCATCTGCCTGACTATGTCCACCTGCATCAATTAGCAGTTTAAAAAGTACCTCACATACCTCTCTAATGGAGGCAATTCATCAGTTGTGTTTCCCTCCCTTCCAGGTAGCTTTAGCTTTGTGTGAAATTGACAGCTGGACCTAACTATGACAACGGTGTTCTGAGCTCAGTTCCCAGATACAAACAAAATACCCAGAAACCATTAACAACCAGGCCATCTTACTGTGAGACCCACATACTATATGCATTCCTTTACTCCATTCCAACCCCACACCCACTTACAAATAGTAGCTTTAAAATTCTTCAATGTTGTTCTTAGTCATTGTTTTAACCTTTCTTCCCTGGCTAGATATTCACCTTTGCCTGTTCTTTTCACTGCTATGTACCAACCAGTTACAACCATGCCTGATGGAGCAGACACTCCACAGAGAAAGAAAGGTTTTTAATTAGACGATTATCCTCTCCATTCAGAGAATAGGATGGGCAGGTCCTCTAGTAGTTCCTATAAATAAGAAGATTATTTTATGAATAAGGAATTAACACAATTCTGTATCGAGCGTCCACAGCACCACTTCCATACCATCAACACCTTTTCTCAGAGCCCTCCAAGAATGGAAGCTGGAAATTTAGCAGTCTTCAAATTTCAATGCCACTAGCTATTATCTCAATGACCTGGTGGAAGCGAGCCTTTTAAAACTTCTTCTGTGAGATGGATATTGTGTTAATTCAGCTCTCCTCATAAAGTGGTTGTGGGAATTACATGAGAAAATATATGTGAGATGCTGAATACAGGATAATGTATTTGTACATGAATGCAATTAGGAAGCACTTTAGGACGGACATACACTAGGAGGCCACATATTTCCCTATTATTATATTTATAGTTTTGTGGCTCAGTAAGATTTTATAGGTAGAGAAAAGATAATGCTGATAATTCATATGTGATTTATCAAGACATTTGAAACACAAGTGCATAAATTTGTATTGGAGCTCTTAGAAGTCAAGTCTACATTCAAGGGAAAGTATGAAATATATGATCAAGTTAAAGCGAGTGTATTCACTATTCTGTTTTTCCTTTCTACTGATAATCAAGAAAAGAAAGTCTCTCCATATCTCTAAGTTAACAATATTTTCTTAAAAATTATTTTATGTGGATGATGAGTTTTCTTTTATATCTTCCAAACCAGACTTTATTATTTTGCAGTATGTTTTTAAATTTTTAACCAGGTTTTTCTCTTTGCTAGACCATCTGGGCTCTCTGTTTAATTTGAAATATTTGGTATTTCCAATTAGCTTAAATTTGTCAGTTACACATCAGAATTAAATGGTTGCATTAGATTTTAATCACTTTTGGGAACAAATATTTGCATAATTGATTATCAGCTCTTGAGACTGTAGTTATTTCTTCAAGAACATTCTTTCATTAAATGTGGAGTTTTAAACCAATTGAAAATGATCTTTTTTTCGTTATATAAATCTGACTTTCAATTTCTGAACCCATTACCTTAATGTTCAATGCCATTTCCCATTTTGAAAACTCATTTCGTGTGCAAGTATTGGAAATGATCAGAGATATTACCAAGAAAATGACCAATAAGCCATAAAGCTGTTCAACTCATTTTTAGCACCATTTATTTGTTACTGGGAAAGTTTCACTCTAAATAACTTTGGAAGACAGTGTGAGCACATAAGTGGCAGTTCTCTGGCTAGAAGGATATACTGTTCTCTATATTTTATTTGGAATTTGTACTCTAGTTGTTAAACACACATGAAATGAAAGCCATTGTGGCTTTAAAACTGTTCTGTGGGAAAATGAACTTTAAATGCAATCAGGAAGAGCAATGTGTCCAAAAGGTAAGTCCTTTCCAAACTTCATCTGAAGTCCACTAGACTAAGACATTTCAATGTCCACCACCTTCACCATCATGAGGAACTGTGTGGGAAAATACCAAACTGTCTTCTGGAACTGGTGTCCCCAAACTGGATACATATTACATTTCTTTTCCAATACTGAAAGAATTAAGCCAAGACCCAGAATTTAAGTTACATCGAGAGGGCTGGCGAGATGACTCATTGGGTAAGAGCACCTGTTGCTCTTGGAGAGGACTCAGGTTCAGTTCCAAGTATCCATGTGGTGGCTAACAACTTACATAACTCCAGTTCCAGAGATCTGATGCCCTCTTCTGAGGGCACTGCCCTTGTGTTGGTCACAAACATACATACAAACAAAAGACACATATACATTAAATTTTTTTTAAAAAAATCTTAAAAAGGACGTTCTGTTGAATTGGTGTGACTTAAATATGAACTTGAATTTCCATAATTCTCTACCACATGTTATATCAGTTATAGGAGATGGTAGCTAAAATCTTCTTTATGAATCATTTTTCTAAACTTGTTAAAGACAACCCAGATTCAAGAGACAGTGGCAGCCCGTGACTGTCGTGGCTCGAGCAGAGGACTCCAGGAAGGCCGCCTCTGTGTCATTAGAAGGCTCCGGATAATCACTCAGACAGGCTCAGACACACTTCAGAGCACATTTACTTTTGGCCTCTACTGAAAGTGGTGTGATGGGGTGGCCGATTTTCCTTTGGCTTTTAGTGGGATTAAGAGCCCTTCTTGACCATTTCAGTAGTGCTTTGGAGCAGCTTATCAGATAAATAAGAATATAGCAATGCTTACTTAGTTGTCTTCCCTAAGCACCAAAAGATCCCTGGACTAAAGGAGCATTTGATGGGAAGTGCTTTCAGCGGCTAACAGAGAGTGTGTGTTCACAGCAGAGCCTCTAGTTTCTTTTTCAGATCATTACTACTGTTTACAGTGAGTAGAGGAGAGAGAAAACATATATGTGGACTTGCTACCCTCCTTCTAGCAAGAGTTGGGGATGGAAGTAGCAGGGCTTTGAATAATCCGATCCTAAATTACTGGTAGTTGCCATGCCTCCTCTGTGCCCACAAGGCACAGTATTCTACACTGATGCACATCATATGTGAAAAGCTGTTGAAGAATCCAAGGACAAAAGAGGACATGAAAACAGTCTATCTCTGGCTTCGCACACTGCTCTGCAGGCAGTAGCAATGAATCTAAGTGTCTCTCCATAGAATTAGTTTGAAATTTGAACCTCAACTGGTAAATTATTCTTCCTGACAAAGTCAGTAGAATACAGACCTTTCCCTTATAGCAGCGTATAATGAGGTATTTGTCATAAGGAATAACGTACCTGGGGCTTAGTGGCAGAGTGTCTATCTAGCATGCATAAGGCCTTGGGTTCCATCCGCATCAATACAATAACAAAAAGAAAGAATAGAATGTCGAGTTCACAGAAAAGAGAAAAACAAAAAGCCCAACACCACCAGAGAAAGCCAGAGAAAGGACATTTCCCCAAAACTGTTTTCAGATTTGCTTGAAAATGTATATGATGTCAGGATACAGAATTAAGAGTGAGTTTATAGAAACAACAGACATATATGACTTTTCATAACTTGTATATTTCAGAAGGAAACTGTCATTTCCTTACCTATAAGTTAGAAAGGATATAAAGCTAATAAACTAATCCCAAAACCTGTTATAGAGTTGAGGAGATTAACACACGCAGAGCTTAAGTAATGTCAGGCACATACATGCCCAAATATGTACTCCTGGCATTGCTGATAAGGTTGCAAAGAGTGAGCAAGTACATGTGAGACCCCAAAGCTAAGAAGAATTAGTGGTTAAGTTTCAATGGAAAAGAGAAAAGAAACATGCAGTAAAGAAGAGGATTCTCAAGTTTAGGAAGAAGAACAACAAAGAAGCCTTAGAGATGAGGTTAAATGTTGGGGATGGAAACGGGGTTCAGTGTTTAATAGCATGGACTACTCTTCCAGAGGACCAAATTCTATTCCCAGCACCCACATTGGGTGGCTCACAACCTCTGTGATTCTAGTTCTAGAGAAGCTAATGTGTCTGACTTCCTAGGGTACCTATACTCAAGTGCATGTACCAACAAATAGACATATAAACACATAATTTGAAAGATAATAAAGGTTAAAATTTAAAATTAAATGCCATATTTTTTCTAAAAATTAATATAGAATTCATCCTTATTTTGTTGTCTATATTTAAGACCAAAACCTATACAGTGGATTACAGATGACTCTTATTTTAATTCAGAGTGACTCTTATTTTATTTTCAGTCCTTACTTTTCATTTGTTTTGAAATAATTAGACTCTTTTTTAAATCTGCAAGCTTATGCCTAACTTTTGTCTGTTTATTAGATTTTTGTCTCAAAGAAAAGAGTGAAAAGAGGCCATTCCTTTGTAGGAATCCTACCTTAAAACTCTTCTATTTGTTCTGCCAATGTTAATATTACATAGGTGCATTTGTATTGGCCTGACTGTGCTATCTTAAGTATGGCTAAATGTTATTGTAAGTTCTCATAAGCACTCATTCAACATCCTGGTCTCCATGGAAACAAAAGAAAACACTCTCTTTTTGTGCACAGATCTCATCTTTCTAATCAGAGCAACTGGAAAAAGATATGCTGGGTTTGTTTCTCTTAGACCACTTTTTGGCTAAGGAACCATTTCAAAGAGAGGTAACATTCTTGGATCAGTCAAGTTTGGCAGGGAAAGGGGAAGCCACCTTAGGTATATTTAGTGGAAGATACTGATATGATGAATTTTACCTTTATCCATTCATTGGAAAAATTGGAAAAGCAAGATCAGAAAGGCCTCTTGTAGAAAACTTGGAGGTGCAGGGGTTTCACAGAAGCTGCCAGCAATAGATGTAGTTGCCAGCAAAGCAGAAGCAGGAGCAAAAGAGAAACCCTGTTTAAGTGAGCCGGACCTCATCTCTTCCTCTCCAAATCTTGCCGTTATCCTCCATTTCCCTGTCTTTTGCTTGTGGACGCTCACCATCTGGTTAAGATCAGTGGTCCACCTTGTTCTAGCTCCCACCTAATCCTGGCCACTGGGGAGTGTCAACAGGGTATGAGAGGAAGGAAGAGAGTAGTTCTGCGTCTCCTTCTTCAAGGTTACCTCACAAAGATTCTCTTTCGATTGCAGAAGCTCGTTAGTCATTTCTCACATGTAAGTGTGTGCACATGTATGCAGAGATATGTGTAGGGGCTAAAGGTCAACACTGTGTGTCCTTCAGCTGCTCCTGAGGTCTCTCATAGAACCTGGAGTGCACTTCTTGGCTGGATTGGCTGGCTAGCACACTCCAAGGATTACCCAGTGCTGAGGTTACAGATGTGTGATGCTACCAGGCATTTATGTGATTTTTGCAAATCTGAACTCAGCTCTTCAATGCAAGCACTGTTAGCAATTGAGTGACAGCCCCAGCTGCTTCTCCCAGGTTTCAAGAGCTGGTCCTTCCCTGTTATCTTTTCAGAGCTGAGAGTAGATAAGTTTTTAATGACACAAGTTCTTGTAGTATCCTTTGGAATTCCACCACATCCTGCAGCATCTTGTAAATATTACTTAGTGTGTGAGCACCCCTCTAGTCATTCGAACATGGGAATGCTCATTGTCCTCTAGGGGAGCTTTGATGACAGAATCATTTCTACTATAAGCATCCAGCTAAAGTGTGGTATGTAATTATTTTCGGCATCCCAGGAGACATACTTCAAAGCTAGTAGAATGCCCGATCCATGGGATAAAGCCGGAACAGCAGCAACGACCAAGCATCAGTCACTCAAATGATTCTGCCAGCAGGGATAATCAACCAAATCCACAACGTCATTCTTTGCGGGACTGTAGAGATTGATGTCATCATCAAATATCTGAGAGAGAATGACAGTGATTCCTATGATGTCCTTATTTAAACTTAACCATTTGGCTACTCAAATCAGACAGGTCATGGACAGTGACAGCTAATCACTCCAAACTTCCTCAATGATGATGCTGATTGCAGCTGTAGCTCCAGATGTGCTGTGTATACTGGGACAAACAAACACAGCTTGTCGCAGCTATTGATCTGCAATCCTTTCTAGTTCATTCTGATTGGTGAGGCAAATCAGAAGCAATTTGCATTTTGTGGAAGGAACAGCAGCATATGTGTCCTCTGTGGAGCACACCCACTCTATGTCAAACTATGTTGACCCTTCTGCTCTCTAGCACATATCCTCTGCAGGAAGCTTAGTCATTTGGTAACAGGACATCTTGCTGATCTATGACACTGATGGTACGGCACTCACTGATTTAGCTGAGGAGAAAATAGCAAGACTCAAAATGTCTTAGATAGATCTGAGCCAGAATGGGAAAGAAATGTCAAAGGTTTGTCACATTGGGGAAGTCTCTAAGAGCTCACGACTTGGGTCATGTTAAGTTAGTTTTCCTGCCCATTATGTTTTGATGCTAATTGGAAAAGGAAAGGCTTGGGGAGACTCAGTTTGGAAGAGATACAGCCCAGTGTATGTTATTTAACTAAGTCTGAGCTGCTGTTTTATTTAGTAAGTCTGATACAT
Source organism: Peromyscus eremicus (assembly GCF_949786415.1). Classification (NCBI taxonomy): domain Eukaryota; kingdom Metazoa; phylum Chordata; class Mammalia; order Rodentia; family Cricetidae; genus Peromyscus; species Peromyscus eremicus. The sequence goes on along the minus strand of NC_081421.1, from coordinate 107,370,159 downwards.
ACAGAGCAAGGGAGGATCTTTATGCCTCAGGCTTGTAGCCAGTGAAATGGTGTCTATCTGAGCATCTTGGCTCTCCCTACCCCTGTCACAGATACATGACATAAATAGAGTAATGTGTATAGATTGTTATTCTGAGATAAGCTTGCCTTTTAACTTACAAGATTTTTGGTAGCACCATTTGTTTTCTTCATCTATAATATCACTTCCAATTATAAAGAGTCCTTCATGTCAAAGGAATGGTATTGCCTTAATTAGAGTTTCTGTTGCTATGATAAAACATCATGGCCAAAGGCAACTGGGGAAGAAAGGCTTTATTTCATCATATACTTTTAGGTAACAGTCCATCATTGGAGGATATCAAGGCAAGTTTGCAAGCAGGGCAGGGACCAGGAGACAGGCAGGAACTGAAGCAGAGGCCATGGAATTATGCTGATTGTTGGCTTGCTCCCCATGGCTTACTCAGCCTGCTTGCTTATACCACCTAGAGCCACATGTCCAAGGATGGCACCACCTGCAATTGTCTGGGCCCTCGCAATTAGTCAGTAATAAAATGCCCTACAGGTTGATCTACAGGCTGATCTTATGGAGGCATTTTCTCAATTGAGGTTCCCTCCTCTCAGATGACTCTGACTTTGTCAAGTTGACAAAAAACTATCCAGCATAAGGATTAATAAGATTACCCCACAAAGTTACTCTGTATTTCCTTATATAGAGGCAGAGAGGCAATAGGCTAGGTGATATAATAAATGACCTTCTGTAGGCTCAGTTTCATTGATACATAGTATATTAACTCACTTCAATTTGAGCTTTTATCCTACACAATGAAACATACATGTATGTGTGCCTGGCTGTCATCCGTGGCTGTGTTTGCATTTTTATTTGTGTATTATAGAGAGCTTGCATCTGAGAAACAAAGGTTGGAGTGGAATCCTCTTTGACAATTCTTTTGAAAGATGAACAAAAAACTAAATTAAGATCCTTGTAAACTTTTTCTTCCTTCCTTCCTCCTTCCCTTCCTTCCTTCCTTCCTTCCTTCCTTCCTTCCTCTTCCTTCCTTCCTTCCTTCCTTCCTTTCTTTATTTCTTTTTGTGGTATGCACATGTGTATGTATGTGTGCATGCACATATGTGAGCAAAAGCCCATACATGCACAGAGGAAAGCCAAAGGATGTCTCCCTCAATCATTCTCCCCCTATTCCCTTGACACAGGATCATTCACTAAACCTGAAGGCTGCATTTCTGGTGTTCCTAGCCTGCCACCTGCCTATCTCCATCCCACAACACAGAGATCACAGGCATGCTGGGCCATGCCTGGCTTTTATGTGGATTCTGAGGATTCAAACTGAGGTCCTCATGCTTGCAAGCAAGCTTACTCACCGAGCCACTTCCCTAGCCTACCATTGTATATTTTCATACCTTCTACACATTTTGAAAATGTTGCTTGGAATTCTATTCCTAGTGTTCAGATACTTATGACATATATTGTCTCCAGTCACCATCATTGTAGCCAGAAGTTTTCTGGTGTTCCCCCCCCCTCCCCGTCCCATCCATCCCATGGTCCTGTGTTTGTCCATCCCAACAGGCCCTGCAGTCCTGCAGCTCCTTATAAAATAATCACTCAGGAGCTTAATATTGATTGCAAATTCTATGGCTTATTGGCTCAGGTTTCTTGCTAGCTAGCTCTTACAACTTAACTCAACCCATAACCATTAATCTATGTATCGCCATATGTTCCATGGCTTTACCTGCATCCCATTACATGTTGCTCCTTGGTCAGCAGTTTGGCATCTCCTTGACCCCACCCCTCTTCTCTCATTATCTTTTCTTAGGTTTTCTCACCTGGCTCCATCCTGTCCTGCCATAGGCCAATGTAACTCTATTTATTATCCAATGGGAGCCACACATATTCACAGCATACAGAAAGACATCCCATAGCAATTATAGCAATTTTACTTTCTAAAATGCATGTGCCAAGTTAGCAAATGAAAATCTAATAGTTTAAATGTCTTTCCTAGCTGTGTAAAGCGATGTATGCCTGTAATCCCAGTCCTCAGGAGGCTGAGGCAGGAGGACTGCGAGTATAAGCTTAGCTTGGGCTGAAGAACAAAACGTCTCAAATACAAAAGGGGGTTCGAGAGATGGCTCAGTGATTAAGCTTGCGTAGTGCTTGTTAAGGACATGAGTTCTGTTCCAGCACCCATGTTTTGTGCTTCATAGTCATATGTGATTCCAGTTGCAGAAGATCTGAGCCTTCTGACCTCTATGGATATTGTGTGCTTCCACACATGCATGCACCCACACACATACACATTCATTCATTCTCTCTCTCTCTCTCTCTCTCTCTCTCTCTCTCTCTCTCTCTCTCATAAATCCCCATAAATCTGTTACTTTTTCAGTCCATCCTTCCCTCCCTCCCTTCCTTCCTTTCCTTCTTTCTTTCTTTCTCTCACTGGGACACATTGTAGGCCAGACTGGCTTTGACTTCATGGCAGTCCTCCTGCCTCAGTTTGCTAAATCCTGAGACTACAGGAATGAGACAACACACAGGGCTATAGTTTATCTTAGATTTGATAACTAAGACATATCCATCTTTTCCAAGGGTTGTATCAGCAATAACAAATGCTAAATCTGCAATTGATGTTGTTTTAAGATATTCAACAGCATAATGTTTCACTATGCTACAAACAGTGTTTACTTGGTTAGATACTCTGCTTGTATAAAATCAGGATCAGCCCTCCCCACTTCCTACAAACCTATCCTGTGTTTGTGGTATAACAGTTAGTCACTGCCAAATACTTAAACTATTGACTTCCAGTTGATCATGAAAAAAATGTTTGTAAGTCTCCCCCAAGAGACAAACACAACATACTTAGGAAACATACTCTTCATGCCTGGAGTAAGACAGTAAGTTTGGAGGAGGCATTCTGATTATTGAAGACATAATAAACAGCGCAGATTCTGTCTGGGTGCCTAAAAGACCACTTTAAATGTAAATTTATTCCTCAGAGTTATGATTAATCACACAGGCCTATGTTCTCTGTAGCTAGCCAAGTGGGGAGAGTCCAACAGCAATCACTTCTTATGGAGCCCACTACACAGCAGGTCAATAGTACAGTGTGTGACTAGCTGCAAATATAATATCCACCTGATACCTTTTAAAGCAGATCCATCTGGATTTTGGGGCATGTTTTATAGTCTGGTTTCTATAATTTTGCCTCTTATTGATGTTTTTTCTACAAGAAGAATTATTACAATTAGCATTTTTTTTCCAGAGGAAGTCATTGTACCTGGAACTAGCTGAGTGAACCATATCTCATCCAGCTTTATTGAGAAACAAACAATGGCTGGCCAATGCACTTTGGATTGGTAAAGGGTACTGAAGCTCGGTGACACAGGTTTGAAGAGTTACTGGACTCAGCCAGGAATCTCATAAAAACACAAAACCAGAAGCTGTAATGTATATGCCCAAGACTTGGAGGGGAAAACAAAAAGAAAAGAAGAACCAAAAACAAAATAAAAGAAGATAAAGTTAATACAAACATGAAGAAAAGAGGAAGTCCTGACATGACATAATGAGACAAGGAATCTCCAAAGATGCTGCTGAGTTTTCGTTTTCTGTTGACCATCCAGTGCTGGGTGCGAGGCCTGCCCTTAAGGGTAGTTGTTTCCCCAGTGAGACTTCCTTGGAGAAAATTAAATTTTATTTGCAAGTGGTTATCAACTGGAGATTGCTTCTAGGTTGGGGATGTGTGATGTTGATTTGAATTTAAGAGCTTACAGTTGCCAGAAAATAATGATCCTAAATAGGGAAACTTCCAGACAGCAAAGTTAGACATATAAAGACTTTATTCAAGATTATTGCATGACAAAAGAGAGGTTAGAGCAGAGGGTAAGGGGATTTTAAGAGTTGAAGTGAGGGTTGGAGATGTATCTCTATGGTAGAGCATATGCCTAGCATGCAAGAGACCCTGGGATTCTAAGACTGGATCTTATAGGGAGAGTTAGTAGGAAAATAATAGAGGATGATGGAAAGCAGTTGGAAAATAGATGTGGTGAGCACAGTGAGTCTTTCTGAGTTTGTGAATGTTTTCTTTGTATTCTGCAGTCTGCATTTGCTGATTGGCAACAGGTTTGGAACCTGTCTTCCTGGGTGAGATTGGGGCCCTAAGAATAGTGATTATATTTCAAATGGATAATTCTAGGCCTTTGAGGAAGATAATATGAGCTGTAAAAGTGGAAAAGGACTGAGATATTATACAAATTTCAAAAGGGCAGAATAAGATGACACTGAAGATTTTTAAATTAAATTCTAAGAATAAGGAGGTCAAGACTATGGTCAAGAAGTCTCCCTAAAGTTAGTCAAAGTGAGAGTTATTGTAAGGCCATTTTGTTTAGACCTAAGATTGGGAAATGCTGGTTTTAAAAAAGTACTTGTTATAAAAGGCCCCAGGACTAAAACCAAAGTTCTTAAGTTTTAGCTCTGGTTTTTCCACGGCTAGCCATAGCTCTTGAGTAGATCACATAACCAGAACTTTTAGAATAAAAACTTAAATTACAACTTTTGTGGCTATCTGTTGTATTTGTCTTCAGGATCAAAGAAGATAAGAGATATAAGAATAGAGGTATATGATGAATCATATGTTATAATAGAAAGGGTCAAACAATTTATTTTCTCATCAGAATCTAAGAAGCATCATTATCCCAAATCTTATGCTGATTTATAATACAATTATGCTAGCATTAGTCACAGTGTGATTTACTTTTTTTTTTACAATGTCCTTATATAACAAAAAATACTTGATTAATTTCCAAAGAATTTCATCTCTCACTGTCTCTGTCTGTCTGTCTGTCTGTCTGTCTGTCTGTCTCTCTCTCTCTCTCTCTCTCTCTCTCACACACACACACACACACACACACACACACACACACACACACACACACATCTCTTTTCTCAGCTTCTTGAAAGTTTTACAACCTAAACAAATGGTCATTACCATTTAAATGAGTCTGTCTTCAAATCATCTTTACGTGCTTCTGCACATTTTTCAGATATGTGTCTATATGTGTTTAAATTATTAGAAATTGATTTGACAATGGGTAATGACCTAAAATGCTATTAAGGGAATTAATCTTTTTAAAAATTTATTTTTATTAATTAGCTAATTAATTTGTTTTCTCCAGCCTGAACACATTTTCTCTCCCTCCCTCCTCTCCTCCTAGTCCTTCTCCCAACCTCTCCCCTCAACATCCATGCCTCCTACTTTCTCTTCAGTAAAGGGCAGGCCTCCCATGTCTATCAGCCAGCCATGGCATATTAAGTTGCATTAAGACTAGGTACCTACTCTCCTGTTGAGGCTGGACTGGGCAACCCAGTATAAGGAAAGGTTCCCAAAAGCATGTAAGAGAGTCAAAGACAACCTCTGCTTCCACTCTTAGGAGCCCCATGAGAAGACCAATCTACGCAAGTGTAACATATATGCAGAGGGGCTAGGTCAGTCAAATACAAGCTCTCTAGTTGGCGGTTCAGTTTCTGTGAGACCCTATGAGGCCAGGTTAGTTGATTCTGTGGTTTTCTTGTGGTTTCCTTGGTCCCTCTGGCTCTCACAATCTTTCCTCCCCTTCTTCCATAGGTCCACCTACGGTTTGGCTGTGGGTCTCTGTATCTGTTTCCAACTATTACTGAGTGAAGCCTGTCTGATAGCAATTGGGCTAGGCAGCAATCTATGAGTATAGAAGAGTATCATTAGGAATAATTTCATTGACTTTTTTTTGCCATTCATGTTTGGTTCCATCCTAGGTCTCTGGGTCCTGTCCCTTCAGGCAGTTTCAGGGATGGGCTCCCTCTCATGGTATGGGTCTCACGTCGTTGGTTGGCCATTCTCATAATTTATGTGCCACCTTTACCCCAGCATATCTTGTAGGCAGGGCAAATTGTCAGTGAAAGGTTATGTATCTGGTTTGGGGTCCTAATTCCTCCACTCTAAGTCTTGCCTGGTTACAGAAGATAGCTTATTCAGGCTTCATATTTTTCACTGCTAGGAGTCTTAGCTACGCTCACCCTTATAGACCCCTGGGAGTTTCTATTGCACTAGGTTTCTAGCTTATCCCAGAAATACCTGTGATTCCAGTTGTCTTTCCCAGTACTCTCTCCCTCCATCCCTACTACCTGATCTCCCCTGTTCCCTTGCCTCCCCATCCAGACATCACCCCGTCTACCTGTGATGTCTATTCTATTTCCCCTTCACAATTCATGTGTCCCCCAACCTTCCTTGTTACTTAGCTTCTTTGGATTGTAACATGGTTATCCTTTTGTTTATGGCTAATATCCACCATCTTTTATTCAATCAATATAACAAAACCCATGTAGTACTAGAAGAAAAAAATGACAAGTAGTGGTTACTGTCACTCTGAAAATGACACAAAATGCCTTCTCCTGCAACAAGAGAAACTAGATGTGTAATTAGCTCTTCTTCCAGGGACTGTGTTTTCTCTCTGAGATGGCTCTAGAAACTAGAACCATTTTTTAAAACCATGTGATTTAGACCATTACTCATAGTGAATGATATCGAACTTTTGTTGCTTTCAAATAAATCAATATCTTAGTTAGATATTTTGGATTATCTTTTAGACCAACTTCAAAAGGAAATAAAAGATAGTGTTTGCTGAACAACCAGACTTGAATATTGATTAAACACAACTGCTGGACCCACTACCAACAGAACGTCTGTAGAGTCAAGTCTTTACTATTACTCTGTCTCTTTGTGTGCATATGCATCTATACCATCATCTCACTTACTTGTGACTTTCTTTTAAATTGTAATGTTGTTAAATTGTTCCATGACAATTCCATGTTCCATTTAATGAATTCTGGCTCCTCTCAACCACCCCCACCAGCTCCTGTTTCCCTGTCACTCCTGTCAAGCTTTCTTCTTCTCTGAAAGTTCCCTTTTCCCACTCATGGCATTTTTTTTTTAATGACTCACTGAGTTTAACCAGGGCCATCTGTGTGAGCATGGGTCTGGAAGTGTCCACTGGAGCCTAGTAAACTCATAAGCGGTAGACAACTAGAAATAATGACCATCCCTCACACAGCATGCACAATAGTTCACAAGTAGAGGTTGGGCCCTGTAATCCCTTCTCCAGTCTATGATTGATCAATGACAGTCCCAGTCTTGTAAGGGCCCAGTGGACACCACCTCAGTTGCTACGAGGTCATGATTGCCATGAGACTGTCATGCCTAGAATATAACATTTGGCAGTCTTCTCCCTACCTTCTGGCTTTTGTGTTCTTTCAGTTTTTTTCTTCTGTGGTGATCCATGAGTCTTTGAGGGGGTAGTAGAAACATCTTGTCCAGGGATGAGTACTCAACCATCATGTACTCTCAGCACCCAGAGCAGCCATGAGTCTCTACATTCAACCAATATACTTTATTTGTTTGTTTTGTTTTTTTTGAGACAGTGTTTCTCTGCATAGCCCTGGCTGTCCTGGAATTCACTTTGTAGACCAGGCTGGCCTCAAACTCACAGAGATCTTCCTGCCTCTCACTCTCGAGTGCTGGGATTAAAGATGTGCACCACCATCACCTGGTGTGTTCAACCAACACTCTTTGTAAAGAATAATGTTTCTGATTAAGGTGGAGAGAAACATTTTGTCTTTTGGTACAAACATTGCTATTTAGGAGGCAGTTTAGGGCCATGTCAATTTAACTACACAACAATAGCAAGACCCCTCGTAGGGCCTAAGACCTCAACAGACATTTGGTTTGTTTGTATGTGTTTTGTGAATTCTCTGTGTAATGGGCTTCAAAACAAATCAGAGACCAGTCAGCTACTCCAATATCCATTACATAGCTATTATACCAGTGGGCAGATCTTGCTGGTAGATTGGTAATGCAATTCATGGGCTCACAGCTCTTAAGACCATTGATACCCTTTCTCCCCTAGCAGGATTGGCAGCACATTTCAGCACCATAAAAGCTATCCAGCAGGCAGGAAGACTCATGAGTTCTAGCTTGACTTCTCTAAGTCATGCAGTTTGTACGCTCTTTAGCAGTGAAGTCTTATCATATAGTTTTTGTGGGCAAATAAGAGAAATTGCAAGAGCATATATTGTTTTGGGGGTCTTTGGTGCCTTCCTGTCCAACAACTCATTGAGGAGTACCCCACACCCAACCAATACTAGGTTTTGTGGATTTTGTTTGTTTGTTTAATGACCATTGGGTTATAGAAACAGCATTATTTGAGGATACCTATCCTGTGTGTGTGTGTGTGTGTGTGTGTGTGTGTGTGTGTGTGTGTATGTATTTGTCTCTGAATATATAATTGCTGGTTAAATCAGACAATGATAAAATTTAATTCTGCACATAGATGCACACATACAAATATACACTTGTGTACCCTCACACAGACACATACATTCAGTCACCTACACAGTCACACACTCACTTTACATTATCTATTTATATTCACATATTGCAATTTCACATTTAAATTTTCCTTTGAGAGAAACACATTTATGTCTTAATGAGAGCATATAAATGTCACGTTTAAATATGGAGACAACAAATAGGTCAAGAATCTTTATAACATGTTTAGAGAAATCCCTGTCTATTCTAAAATCTTACTGTGGACAATAAATTCATTACATTTTTAGTTTCATGTTTTTTGTTTAGAAAATTGGGTGAAGAAAAGTCCTTCATTTCTTTCTTGGTTCTGGGAGATGGAAGGAGGCAGCTGACATGATTCTTCCGGACTAGCTAAATCTAGTGACAGTGTCCTTGACAGTATAGAAACCTGTAACAAGAGAAAGGCTGCTTAGGCACTGACAGTTATTTTTGATTAAAAAACCATGATATTTAAACGGACTTTAAGACAATATTAAAAATTATTAACATTAGCAATCAGAGTCAGAAATTAAGTCAGAATCCATATTGAGCTATGATCAGGTTAAAAAAAAAAACCTTTTAGGGAGCCTGCATGGGACCGACCTAGGCTCTCTGCATGTATGTGACAGTTGTGTAGCTTGGTCTGCTTGTGAGGCTCCTAGCAAAGAGATCAGGACCGGTCCCTGGTGCCTAGCTGGCTTTTGGGAACCTGTTCCCCATGCTGGATTACCTTGCCCAGTCTTGATGCAGCAGGAGGAGCTTGGTCCTGGCTCAACTTGATGTGCCATGCCCAACTCAAGCCCATGGGAGGCCTGCCCTTTCTGAATGGAAACAGAGGAGGAGTGGATGGGGAAATCCAGGGATGTGAAAGGATTAAGTAGGATACAGGGAAGGCAATGAGCATGAATCATCCCATATGGTGAAAAGTCAATAATTATTCCCTTTGTCTTTATCATCTTTATTAAGGAGGAAGTGGTTTTTAAGAAAGATTTAATTACATTGCTCATATTTCCTGATGGGTCTTTGAACATAGAGGGTCACTATATTCATCAAAGATTTGTAATGGTCCACATAAGAACTGGTTGGTGGTCTACAGCCCCCAGAGCCACTCTCTGTACCCTACCAGCTCTGTGCTTGGCAATTGATGAGTATCCACTAAAAGCTCTTTAAGCAAAGGTATTATGAAGGGCATGTGGAGGGTGTAACAGTACTGAAACACATCCGCAGGAAAGTACCTGGGCTTTCTACACAGAGCTTCCCAAACGTACATGCATGTCACAACGACCTGGGGAACTTTTGAAGACTAGAAATAATCACAAATACCTGCATTCAACAAAACTGGCAGAATATCAATTTTAGAGGCATGGAGCCAAGGGATTTGTATTCATAACAATGTCCTGATAATTCTAATGATATCCCAGGCTTCAAAAACCACTATTCAGTGACTGGCATTATCAGAATTTGATCTTCAAAGACTAACTGTGCCAAAATTATTGGAGCAGACTCAAGGTGCTTTGTGAGGTATAGGTTTCCCAAGAAGAGATCCAACATATCTAGGATAAGGCCATGGAAAAGCAGTGTCCTTTTAACATTCAATTCACACCAAGAAATCTGTGGACCTGTACAATCAGAAGAGTTCATAATATCTTAAAATTGAGAACTAGAAATAAGCTATGATTTCTTCACTGGGTAAGGAATATATTGAGAAGTTTTTGTTAAAATGACCATCACTTCCTAAATTTCATTGTGTTCATGTGCTAAAACAGAAGATTACTCTAACCTGCCTCTAACCTCCTTAGGAGCCAATTGGCTTCAGCAACTCAATAAACATGATGAGATAGCACATAAAATATCCTTTAGACTGTTTTGTCTTTTCACTAATAGTTCCTTTGCTGAAGAATTATTTCTTTGTATTTCAGTTTTTAATCAGTATGAAATGGGATAAATCAATACTAAAATTTCTCAGTAGACTAATATTTTTAATATTTTACACCTTTGAAAGGTACTAACTTTCCAATAAGCATCAGTACAAAGACCATCTCTTACTGATTGATTCAGGAAGGATTTGCACTTGTCTGCATTTGAGACTGGATTATTTCTGTTGTTCTCACTTATTTGCTTAGAAAGGAATGTGCTGGCTGGGTTTGCAAGCTACAATAAGAGCAGTTATACACACAAACATACATGTATATAACAATAATAATAAGAGAAAGAGCCTATCAACTTGAGAGGACATGGGGGCGGGGCTTACAGGAGGAGAGCTTAGAGGGCTGGAGGAAGAAAAAAGGAGGAAGGAGATGTGATTCTATTTTAATTAAAACACTAAAAACAATAAATAAATCATTTTGCTAAGGTGCTGATAGAAATTGTATTAAATTTTCTACCAATGTGTGGGGACACTGGCATCTTTACACTTGAGAATTTCCCAAGCCACAAAGTAGTACATCTCTCTATCTTAGATCTTTTTATTTCCTACATCACCATTACACTGTTTAACTTTGAAAGGTTATGTGTTTTGTTAGGGTTATGCTAAACTAATGCATTCTTTTGAGCATCTGTGAATGTTTTCTTCTAAAATTCTCGATTCTCGTGTATGCACCGCTACTGTGCAGAAGCAGAATGCTTTTGTGCTGGTGTTGTATGCTATGACCTTGTAGAACAGATTCACTAGCTCAGAAGTCATTGTCATCTTCAAATTGGGACTTTCTTTTTAAAATTTATATGTTCTTTGCCGCTTTTTCTTAGACTTTTTCCATTCAGTGCTCTGGCTTGTTGAGTTGTAGTGGTAAAAGTGGAATTACCCACCTTCGTGATTTTAGGGAGTATACTTCTCTTTTGTACAATTTTATGAGTTTAAAAAATTATATGTGGCATTTTGATCATGAGTCATGAACAAGTTTTATCACTTAGGAGTTTTATAAAATCCATTTTCTGAGTCATATGTTGTGACCACTGCTCTATCAGGATTGGACAGTTGAATGGTTAACTGTTGTATTATAAGAATAAGCTTTTTCACAGATGGTGGACTATGTCTGTGTAGAGTTGATTACAGTATTCCTCTATATCCTCACTTCATAGAGCTACTAGTGATGCTGTGTTACTCTGTCATAATCATCCCTTCAGAGTCACTGAAATACAGTTAATGTGACGATTGTTAGATAGTCATCATTGGGAACACTTAGTGATGAGGAAATCACAGGTCATTTTATCTTATCTTTGGTCCAAAGCAGTCGTTCTCAACCTTCCTAATGCTGTGACTCCTTAATATAGTTTCTCTTTTTGTGGTGACCCCCAACCATAAAATTATTTCATTGTTACTTCATAACTGTAATTCTGCTACTGTTATGAATTGTTATGCAGATATCTGTGTTTTCCAATAGTCTTAAGCAACACCTGTGAAAGGATTATTCGACTCCAAAGGAGTTGTGACCCAAACATTGAGAACCACAGGTCTAGACAATCAGGTATGACAATTTTTTTTAAAATAAATCTTTACAGGTAGAAGCATTTTGCAAAGACTGCTGTGGAATAATCCTCTTGCACACTGTAAAAATTTGTCACCCAAATTGTTTTAATAAAATGCTGATTAGCCAGTACCCAGGCAGGAAGTATAGGTGGGGCAACCAAACTAAGAATGATGGGAAGGAGAAGGGCAGAGTCAGAGGACGCCAGCCAGATGCAGAGGGAGCATGAATGTGCCATACTAATGAAGGTACTGCCATGTGACAGAGAACAAATAGGGAATATGGGTTAACTTAAAATGTAAGAGCTCGTTACAAATAAGCCTGAGCTATTGGCCAAGTATCTATAAATAATATGAAGCCTCTGATTCAATTATTTGGGAAGTGGCTGCCAAGGTATTTTAGAACAGGCAGACAGGAGAGAAACGTCTGATTACAAAAGACTTACAAGATTACATTTGAGTCTTTTATATAAAAGATAAGTAGATTTCTTCTGTACCATATATATTTGCTTTTTACCCTTATATTTCCAATATCCCAAATAAATCAATTGAATGTTTCTCTGTACAAGTCATGGTCCTTCATACTAAAGATGAGCACTAATTAGTATTAAAATGATTAGGACTAGCAATGTATTTTAGGTTCTCTAAGAAATTTTATCGCATAGCAAATCCTAGGATGACATGTATTTATGTTCTGCTAAATTTTGAATCTTATTATCATTTACAACTATTTTTAGTTTTTCCTAAGGTAAGACTGTTCCTTGGTAGTATACAAAGAATACATACTTTTACTCTGTGCTGGAAAAGTTGCAATTCTTTTAGTTTCATGCATTCCCTTTTTTGTGAGTATCTTGGGATAAGAATACCAGGTATTCAGGCTCCCAGTCCCTACTGCTTCCCCAAGAGAGGACATCATAAATCAGTTAGGAGAAATATTATTCTTTTTTGGGGATGGGATCTCATTTAGCTCAGGTTAGTTTCAAAGTCACTATGTAGCTCACCTTGAACTTGTGACTCTCTTGCTTCAGTTATTGAGTGTTGGTGTGACAGGCATGCACCACCATTGCAGCATTGATAGGGGATGGAAAACATGCTAAACAAGTACTTTACAATCTGAGCCACACCCCTAGCTCTGTTACATCTGAAATATAACCCTTAGGCAGCTATTTGCTTTCTAGCAATATGAGACAGAAGATGATGGCCCCTATCTTTGTGTGTCACCGATATTGTATGAGAAAATTATTGTAAAATAAAATACCAACAGCATAGCATCTACCTGAGACTTAAAGTTGGTTATCCAGAGGAAAATTTTTAAAAGATGTTGGAAGTAGGATATTATGTTAAAATGTATGACATTTAAATTATGTGTAGGCTGGTAACATAGAAATATTGCCACACTATTATGTTTGCAGCTACACAACATTAGTAAGCTTTCTGTTACCGTGGCTAAAACACCCAAGATATTCTCCTTAAGTAGGAGAAAGATTTGGCTCATGGCTCTGAAGATTTTGATTCATAGTTAAGGAGACACATTGATTTGCGGAGGAATTGTTGTGGTGGGTAATGCATGGTGGAAAAAAACTGTCCACTTCACGGCCAAGAATGTGTAAGGAAGAAAGTGACCAACTTCTGCAGTACCCTTTGAGGGCGTGTCTCTAGTGATCTGGAGCTCCTGCTAAGTCCCACATCTTCAAGGTGTCTGTCACTTCCCAATAATATGAAGCTGAGGAACAGACTGTTAACACATAGGCAAATAAATTATAAATTTATAATTATAAATTCCAGACATAATACACACTACAGAAATATTGCAAAAATCAGATATTGCCAACTTCCAAATTAATCTATGGTTCTCCATGTTTCAAAATTGATTTTATTTCCCTCCTAAAGTTTATAAATAGTGTATATTTTGTAATCACGTTATAAGAAGTTATACTATTTAATAGGCTAGCATGGCATTCATTTCACCTGTTAGTTTGCAAACTGCATAAATATTTGCTGAGTGCCTAATAACTGCCAGCACCTGTCCTCAGCTCTGAGCATGGGTAAGGGGAAAGCTCTTGTTCTGCTTCCACAGAGGGAGACCACAGATCACCAAGTGGAAACATGCATACAAACATTTCCACATGGCGTTGTGCAGCTATCTGAGGAAGGACGGTTTTCTAAACAGTCATGGTGACCAGTCTAGTCTCTGCTGAGGGCTGGTATCTCCACAGTTGCTTTTGAAAGGACATGTGAATGACACAAAAAAGTGCATTCTGTGACACACTGGGAAAGAGCACCCCATGCAAGCAGAGCGGGACACACAGTTTGCAGGCCCTAGAGGAAAATAAAAGTGCAGACAGAGCCTTTTGTTCAAAATTAAAAGAAGAAGAGGAGAGGGAGGAGGAAGATGTGGAGGAAAAGGAGGAGGAAGTGGAGGAGGAGGTGGTGGAGGAGGAGAGTGGGAGGAGGAGGAAGAGGAGGACAGGGGGAGGAGGAGGAGGAGCCACTGAAGTGCCTAGGATATAAAGCTTTCCCCCTTTGGTCTAAGATCTTGACTTGTCATGATTTCCCTCCCCCCATTTGCTATTTAATGCAGTTGTAAGCAAAGTAAAATAAAACTTCAAGTTGCCAGCCTGGACATGGCATTCATTTTTATATGCATTAGAGGCTTAAGTGCAAAAGTAAGAACTTTTAAGTCATTATCAAAATTATGTAGTATTTAATTGCATAGTTGTATAAGGGTATGTATGGATATGTATTTCTATCTTTTTGTTGTTGTTGTTGATTTGTTCTTTAATTTGCTTATTTATTCCTTAGTTTTGAATCTGTTACAGGGACTGGGTCTTGTTCACAAGCTAGGTTGTTTTGGAACTCTAACTCCTAGGAATCCTCCTGCCTCTGTTGAGGGGCCCCCAAACAGCTTGACCACACAGCTGCCATGACAGGGTTAGAGGCCCAGACACAGCTTCTGTGACAGGCTTAATGTTTTCTTAGGTCATTTACACATACACACACACATTACAGGTCCTTTGCTTATATATTATGGCTACCAATTTTGTGTTTTCATGGGATTCCTCTGTGTTTGAACATGTCCTGCATCCATATGTGTTCCTCATACTTTGTGTTTAGCTCTTTTTCCTCTGTTTGTTATTTATTTTTTCCTATCCCAGTTTTTTTGTTGTTTTGTTTTGTTTTGTTTTTTCAAGACAGGGTTTCTCTGTGTAGCTTTGTGCCTTTTCTTGGAACTCACTTGGTAGCCCAGGCTGGCCTCGAACTCAAAGAGATCCTCCTGGCTCTGCCTCCCTAGTGCTGGGATTTAAGGAGTGCACCACCACCGCCTGGCTTTGTTTTTGTTTTATTTTATTTTACTTTATTTGGTTTGTTTTTCGGGTTTCTCCCTGTAATAGTTAGACTGTCTCAGAATTCCCTTTGTACACTGGCTGACCTTGACTCACAGAGATCTGCCTGCCTCTGCCTCCCTTGTGCTGGGATTAAAGGCATGTGCCACCACCACCTGGCTTTAAACAATTTTTAAGACAGATGCTCACTCTGTATGCCTGACTGGTTTGGCTACTTAGAACAGATTCATTTTAGGTGTAGGAGTGTTTTGCCTGCGTGTATGGGTGTGAACCACATATATGCCTGCTGCCCAAGAAAGTCAGAAGAGGGCTTCAGATCTCCGGGGACTGGAGTTACACATCATTTCCAGACACCACGTGGGTGCTGCGAGTGGAAGATTAATGTATTTCAATCTTAGCAGACAGTGGAAACATGGAACACAATTGACTCTAGTACCTTTTTTTCCCTCCCCACATGAACTAGATAACACTATTTTGGTGGCTTTAACCCTCTCTTTCTCTCTTCTCCTTCCTTCGCAATTTCATTTTTTGAGACAGGGTTTCACTACAGAGCTCACAATGGCTTATAACTCACTCTGTTTCTGCCACTGTTTTTCAAGGGCTGATGACCCAGGCATGTGCCACCACACTCACTTGCTGATGTTTCTGTTGAGAACAAATTGTCTTTTCCTGTGTTTGAAGAAAGGCCTTGATTTTAGCAGACATGCTACTTCTTGGAGATGCCAGTGCCCTGCGGACACAGCTCTAGGTGTCACATGCTTACCTGTACTCATATTGAGTTATGCTTGACTCCCACATATCGTAGACCCACCAGAGTCCTGTGCTCATGGATAATTGCAATGTCTGTGAATGGGACTGACAGAAGCCTTCAAGTATGCCTCCTTCTCATTGTGTGATCTTCAATCCATCACATTGGAATTCATTTATAAAATGCAAGCAGAAAGACAAAGATATTAAGAGATGTGGAGATGTCACAGGTTAGGATAATGAGAGGGGCAAATATGAGCAAGGTACATGTGCATGAATATGGAAACTCATTTTATTCAACAACTAATAATCTTTAGAAAGATGATAAACATACAAAACTGACAGTAGAAGTTTAAAAAGAAAGCACATAAATTTATACAGTATGAATTAAATCATAATATCAAACAATAAAATACTATAATAGTAAATTTAAAAAAAGTTTCTAAGTGGTAACAGCAGTGCATGAAATCTAGCCAGGGGCCTTGCAGAGCCAGGGTTTCCTATGTGGTCGGTTGGGTCTCACCTGTAGGAAATAGCCTCAATAGGTGGGTCAAGGAGTTTTGTAATGCCTTTGCAGCCATACTGAATGTGACACTTTCAAGAGTGAGAAAGGAGACCACTGAAGATCAGTGGGTTGGGAATGGAATGGCACCAAGGAGGTCAGCAAAGAAAAGGAGACCGGACTTTGTACCTCATGGGAAGAGCTCAGGTTTGTATTTTAAGTTTGATGGAAAACTGTTAAAACTCATCTATAGCAATAATAGGATGATGTGAATGATTTTTTTAAAGATCCTGGCATGTGAAATGCTGTGTTGAAGGTTTGCTCTGGCCAACAGTCAGTTTGTAATTAATTTCTGTTGTAACAATATTAAGAAGTGAAGCTTATTGTGAAGTTCCATAGGGTAACCAAGAGCATTGGCAACAGCCTGTAATGTTTGGGGTCTATAAGATCTCAATAGCCAACAACCGCAAAGGAAGTAACCCATCCTTGACACTCCAAATTTGAGTCATAGAACATTGAAAACTCAAGATGATATTGACCCAGCTGCTTCACCCCTATTGGCTGGCTTTCATACTGCTGGATGCTGGAAGGTGCTGTGCCTGCTACAAGAGGAGAAAAGTAATCCATCTTACAAGGCTATGAGGCTTGCAAGCTACAGTAAGGACTAAGATGTCAAGATTTGCCCACTGGTGCAACAGAGCACAGATATCCTGGGGGTGAAAACTTAGTTTCTGTTTGGATTTAAGGTCCACTACACAAGACTGAACCCATAGCTCTCATTGTTATCATGGCTAAGAACCTGTGCTTAGACAGGTCATAGGCCCCAAGGGAGAACCTACCACTATTATTCTGCTAAATAGACATAGTATTTAACAGGCTCCTAATAACTTATCATTATACTCAGAGATTTGTACATATCTCAGCCCTCTTAGAAATGCTTCTTTTAATAGTAGATGATGAAAAAAAGACTCACAACTAGCCAAGGTACAGAGGATTGGACAATGCAGGTTTTTCGATGGTAACTGAGGCATTTCTACCACACTGCTTCCTTCCAAGGCTCAGGGGTCATTGTGGAAATGGGGGCAGAAAGATTGTGAGAGACCAGGGTGATGGGTGACTAAAAGGAAACTGTTTTCTGGACACAACAGAATGGGTAAATGTAGGAACTTGCAGTGGTTGTGACAGTCTGCACAAGTCTTGTGCAAGCTCAAGCTAGACAATAAAATCCCAGCATGGAGACAGGTGGTGATCACAAAGTGCTACCCCTTGCTGAGGAGCCACTGGAGTTGACATCTGTCAGAAAGGGAAAGTCAGTTTTTGTTTTTTTTAAAGATATGGTGGAGTAGGTCAACCACACTTTATTGAATGGGCACATATACACCCAAGAGTAAGCACAAAATAGACTTGATGGGTTAAATGAAAATGAAGACACAAAATTGGGTGGGTAGGAAGGTGAATGGATCTAGGAGGACTTGGGAGAAGGGGGTGAATTTGATTAAAATACATTGTATGTAATTCTTAAAGAACCAATAAAACAAAGAGAAGAAAAATAAAAGAAAAACTGTTTAGATCTGTAACCCATTTTTTAGTTATATTATTTGATGTTTTGATGTCTAGTTTCTTGAGTTCTTTATATATCTTGGAAATTAGCCATCTGTCAGAAGTAGGGCTGGTAAAGGATTTTCCCATTCTGTAGGCTGCTGTTTTGTGCTATTGACAGTTTCTTTTCCCTTACAGAAGCTTTTCAGTTTCATGAGGTCCCATGTATTAATTGTCAATCTTAGTGCCTATGCTATTGGTGTTCTGTTCAGGAAGTTGTCTCCTATGCCAATGAGTTCAAGGCTGTACTGGGTTGCCTTGCCCAGCCTTAATACGAGGGGAGGTGCTTAGTCTTACTGCAAGTTGATATGCCATGTTTTGTTGATATCCATAGGAGGACTGCCCTTTTTTGAATAGAAATGGTGGAGGAGTGGTAGGGGGACAGAGAGAAGATGGGGGAGAGGGGCTGATAGGAGGATATAAAAGAAAGGAAAAAGGAATGAAGAAAGGGAGAGAGAGAAAGAAAGAACAAAAGAAAGAAAGAGAGAGAGAGAAAGAAAGAACAAAAGAAAGAAAGTAAGTAAGGAAGAAAGAAAGAAAGAAAGAAAGAAAGAAAGAAAGAAAGAAAGAAAGAAAGAAAGAAAGCCTTAAAAAGAAGTGAAGCTTTTGTGGGATATTAAAGCCATGATAGTCTATCTACAAAGTTGTGACTAATGCTGTAATGAAACCCAGTGTCTAGGTTACTTTTCTATTGTTATGATAAGACGTTTATTATAACATGATCAAGGTAATTTATAGAAGAAAGAGTTTATTTGGAGATTACAATTTCAGAGGGATAGAGTCTATAATCATCATGGTGAAGAGCATGGCAGCAGGCAGGCAAGTATGGTAGTGATGTGGTAACTGAAAGCTTATATATTGAGACATAACCCTGAAGCAGAGACTAGGATTGGCATGGGCTTTTGAAACCTAAAACCCTATCTCCAGTGACACACCTTCAACAAAGGTATAGCTCCTAATTCTTCCTGTTAACCAGGGACCTGGCATTCAAATACATGAGCCTACAGGGCTATCATTCGAAAACCACAGCCACCTTTGGCCCTGTCCTTCTTGTTCTTTTTCTCTTTCTACCATGTGGTGATGCAACAGGAAAGCCTTGCCAGATGCTGACACTTTAGTGCTGGACTTCTCAGCCTCTGGATTGCCAGCCAGTAAATTTCCCAGCAGGGGTATTCTGATGTTGCACAACATGAATGAAGAGAGGATAAAGTAACACCAGAATACAAAGGACTGGTTACATTGCAAATAGTATGGATGGAGAGATTTGCACAATTCAGGATGTGTTATAGAAGTTGGATAGGTAAAACTTCTGCTTGTTTGGATGTAGGGTATGAAGAAAATAGAGTAATAACAAATAGCAACCTTCTTTTTCCCCCTTGAATATTGAGGAGGGCTAATAGAAGGAAAACTGTGGTGGGCGAAGGGTTGGGGTCTGTGACTTCCTTTGGCCAAAGAAAATCTGAATTAGCTGCCAAAGTTCAAGGATTTTGCTGAAATGTCTCTTTGGAGTTAAAGGCACAATTGATGAATGAATATATGTAAGTAAAACAAGACAGAGAGCAAACATTTAAGAAATGAGGCCAACTTCCAATTCTCCTCACATGAAAAACAGTGGGATCTCCTTCCAATGGTCAATGTCATGGCACGAGTAGGACCAATCAGTGACGAATCACAGCACGCTCCAAGGAAGGTGTGTCATTGCCTTCGTTTGAGAGCTCGTCACAAGAGTAGCAGATTAGTAAGTAGCTGAATTCCTGTAGTGACTTTAAAGTTTATTTTAATCACTTGAAGCTTTCATATTAACCCAGTAAATGTGCCTCCAATGAGATCTCAAAGATCCTTTCCCTTTGTCTGTCTTATACCTTGTACCCTACCTCTTCTTACCTTTTCAAAGACAAACTATTACTATATATTCCAGGCAGATTCACTAGTGACTCTGTTTCTACCTCCCAAAAGTTGTGGAATTAATAGTTGTGACTCACTATATCTCACCCTCTCCCTTTTGTGTATGTTTCTGTTTTTCATATCTCATTTAACTGGCCAACGACCACATGTTCCATTCCCAATGGTTTAGGAGGGCACAGCTAAAGACAGGTAGCCTGTCTCCATTATTAGCACCTTGAGCTCTGGTTATTCACACTTTGCATGGATTTGCTCAGGACAGTCAGGATTCCTGGAAGAGATGTCTGGAGCAGAAAGATGTCACTGTTAGTGATAAGCACCACTGCTCATCCACATGATACTGGAAAACTACCCTGCTACCATGAAAAGAATTAAGAAGTGAGCTTGGCATGTTCCAGTAGCAGCCCTTTCTGAGTGTCTCTTTCACTTCAGAACCTCTTAAACCCTGTTTCTGAAACCTATGGCATCTGTGTAAGATATACGGCTCACTTCCTATTTTAAAGATGAGAGTAAGATCATGCAGTTAGTAAGTTTCGTAAGTGGGAATCAAAGTGACATAACAAAATGTATGCCCTTTCTTTTTTTTTTTTAAACACAGTCTTTCCACAGCAAACTTTAGGATGCAAAGTCTTTCTCTTTCCACCCTAAATATCCATTTGCTTTTGGTTTCTCACCAGCTCATTAGAGTGTTACATTCATAAAAAATGCCAATATTCAACTTTACACATGAGACTATGAAGGCATAGAGATATGAATTGACCAGACCATTGTGATATAGTAAAAGCAACTAACTACATTAGCTTAGCAGTATTGTATGTAAATTACTTAGTAAAGTTTACAATTTCCCTTGGGTAGCCAGTAGTGAGGTGTTTAATAGATGAGGTTCAATTCTATTTTTCATTACACATGTAATGAGGCTGAGGTAGAAGGATCATGAATTCAAGGCCAGTCCAAGGTACATGAGAAAACCTAGTCTCAAATTAAGTTCTATCCCTCCAATTCCCCATAAAGACACAAAGTTCATGTTGCATAGTATAAATGAATACAGATAGACGAAACCAATTATGGTTGGATTTGGACTGTAGTGTGTCTTCTGCTCAGCATAACAACATCTTGGAAGAAATGTAATTTGGCCTCATTATCTAGGAACACTAACTAGAGTCTAATCTTATTATATTTGTTTTCAAATACAGACAAACATCAGAAAGTTTAGATCACACATGCAAAAGAGCCTTCTCCTTTTAAATCCAAAACAAGAAAAGCAACTTGAAGATAGCACTTGGTACACCAGTGCGGCAGGTAAGTCATGAGGCTACAGCAAGCTTGGATATCCTTGAGAATCTGTAGACAGGTGTAATGCTGACATCTAGGTAAATGAGGTACATGAAGGAGGGTGTTCCTGGAGCGCTTCATCTTGAGGTACGAGAAGAATGTATTCATTTTATGGAGGAAAGAAATAAAAAAGTATATTTCACTGCATTTAAGTATCTCCAAAGATGTTTTGAGACTGGGATAATTTGTTAGCACTGGTTTAATTTTTTGTAAGCTTTAGCCATAAGCCATAAAGGAAGTGAACTGCTTGGTTAGACAATTAAGAAGGAGCATCAATATCTTGCAGCATCGTGAAATGTACCCAGGAACAAAGTGAGCCAGAAGCAGCAAAAAGATAATGCAGCTTTAGAGGCTAATGTAAAAGACACCAATAATCTTTTCAGATCTTAATTCGGAAAATCCACTCTGAGAGGAATGATGCTGTTTTACACAGAATGCCAGACAGCGATGGAACATCCTGTCATGGCACCCGATCTCCATGCCAAGGGAACTATATGGAGGACTGAAGAGTTTTCAAAATTGGAAGAGAAAAATATGCTGTGCACTTCAGTGAATATATGCTGTTAGTACATGCACACTTCCATAAACAGCGATGGAGCTGACACACCTGAGACTTACACTAAAAATCTCCAAATATACAATTAACCAACAAGTTTACCACAAGAATCTGTGTGCTCACAACTGTAATGAGTCCAGTGGGGAGCAAAAATGGCTCATGGATCCTATCTTCACGTAGCATTCCCCGCAGCCACAAATAAAACATGCTGTAATGGGATGCTACAGGCTTTTGGATGATACTGATGTTCAGTAATGTTTCTCCACTGAAGAACAAATGTGACTTAAAGAGTGGCTTTGTACTCAGCTGTGCCCAAAGTAGCCGTTTTGGAAAGTGTTTTGAGAGATGCCTAGAGAACATTTTGTGAATGTGATTGGGGCAAACACTTGAGCTCTCTCTGCTTTGCACATGTCAAATGTGGAGAACAGCAGCTCTTGCTTGTACTGGCATGAGCTTTAGAAAGCCAGCATGTGAAATTTAACTTTTTTTGGTCATTGTAGTTATTTCTATCATAGGCATTTTGTAGAAAATTTGTTGATAGCTAGTTGACAAGTGATAAACATTTCCCTCTGTTTTTGCAGCAAAATTTATTCTGGAGAAATTGTGACTGTATGCATAATTTAATAGAGAGTTCAGTTCCTGGTCTTGTGCTCTTGTCTACTCTAATTTTTCTAAAGAAGTTGTCCTATTTACAGTTCAGTCCAACAATCACCTAGCGTGAGAATACAGCAGTCAGGGTGGTAGGTATGGATGTGTGAAGGGAAATAAAATATAGCCTAATTTGGAGGATTTTAGAGAACAGTGAGGGGTTCTAACAGGTAAAGACATTCAGCAAAATGTGGTTAGCATTGATCCAGAGTGCTGTGGGAGCAGACTAGTAGCAAGCTGGTCCTTCCTGGAGCCCAAGGGTATCATCTGGGGTTTCTTCTGGAAGGATTGCACATCTGTACTGAACTTCCAAAGACAGTGGCTGTAAGACTAAAGCAAAGCCAGGCTTGCACACACACTGTGTTCTGAAGGAACTGGCAGTAGTTTGTGTAAGTGCCTAAAATGTGTGTGGGAGATCTGGAAGGAGAAGTTCCAAATTTAAGAAGGATAGGATCTGGGGCATGGAGATCTTTGATGAGACTAGATAGGGCTGGTCTGGATGTGATGACCAATGAGAATAAGTGCTCAGAACAGGAGTATTTTTACTTCAGCCATTGCTTTTGTATTAACTCAGTTATGCAAAGAGCACATGACATAGAGAAACAGCCTTTGATCACACATGGAGCCAAAAGACATGGCCAGTCCAGAGTCTGCAGAAACAAACAAGCAACACAACCAGAAGTGAACTGTGCAGGTTGTAAACTCAAAGTGTCAAGTCAGGGAAAGGATACCCCAAGGACCCTTATTTTTTTTAAGTAAAGCAGTCTAAGCTGAAGCTTAATTATGTTCTTGCAGTTTTTTTTTTAAAAAAACGTGTTTTTAGTTTTAGATTTGTGTATGTATATGTGTCTAACCAATGAACTATTTCTCCAAACCCAGGTATCTGTTCTTTATGAGTTCTTAGGGTTTGAGAAAGTCTGTTGCTGCCCTCTATAAAGAGAAAAACATAGACTCCCCTTCATCACAGGGTGGGCAAAATGCTAAGAATTCAGTGTTAGGAAATGAAAAAAGAAAAAGGATAGGAGGTTATTAGAACAAAGAACATTAGAACAGAAACATCACCAGTGCATGGTGGTATGAGCTTGGTTTGTTTCCTTTGACTTGTCTTTAGAATGATCTTCTAATTTTCCCCATGGGGGCATCTACTTGACTCCCTGTCCTCATTCTGTGTGGGTTGGACTCAAATGTCCTGACAGAAATTATTTTTTTATGAAAAAAGAATAGGACAGAATTCCCTAAACATACTTCTGTCTTTTTGTATCATATACTTACTTAAAGTGGTGTTCTTAGCATCAACATTTATAAAATTAAATGATTATAAAATTAAAGTAGTGATCAACTGAAAAATGTTAAAGATTTTTTAAGTCATGGAGTGCCAAAAATTATTTAGCCAAGACTTAACTCTTTATGTAAAGGCAAATAAACAGATTATCTCATTAGTGTGAATTTGCTTTCATCTTCAATAAATGACAAAATCGTATGTCAGATTTATTATCAGTTCATGTTGAGTTCATATACCTATACATGTCGCTATAAGTCTTGAGTCACAAGGAGATATAAGTTGCAAGTGTAAGAATTCCTGGTCTAAGATAGACGTTATTCCCATATCACTTTTATTCTCCCAGTGCCTAGCATATGAAAGACTCCATGCTTGTTGAATGACTATGCCACATTTGTCCATAGTAAATCACAATCTATACTGCATAAAAGTAGCTATTGCCAGAAAACCAAAAACATAAAAATACCAGAGTATTTCACTAAACCAAAGACTAAGAAGTTTCGAGACTTTGTTAAGAATAGGTAAGTAAATGGCTCTGCTTCTCTAAGGACTGAGACCTGGATCCAGACATGGTAGCACATTCTAGAACTCATAAGGCTGATGTAGGAGGGTCACAAGTTCAAGTCCAGCTTGGGTGACAGAGGAAAAACCCAGTCTTAAGACAAGGAAAGTGCTGAACCCTTATGAAAAAGCTGCAGGGAAGGTAAGGAGTGCCTGTGGGAAAAAAAGAGAAATAATAGGTAGACTCTATTTGAAAAATTATTTTAATCTCAACTTTGACATATGTATATGTATATAAATGTGTGATGTTCA
This sequence comes from Peromyscus eremicus, assembly GCF_949786415.1. NCBI lineage: Eukaryota > Metazoa > Chordata > Mammalia > Rodentia > Cricetidae > Peromyscus > Peromyscus eremicus. The sequence goes on along the minus strand of NC_081421.1, from coordinate 107,345,591 downwards.
AATCAGAGTGTTAACATGTCCATATCACTAAGTATATAAAATATCTGTTAGCACATCATAACTGTGCATATTTAAGGATACAATATGATATTTCAATACATGTGCCCAGGCATTTCAATAAAATTAGAATAATGCTTCCATCTTGTTATCATCTCTGTCCAGTCTTTTCTGATTTGCATCATGTCAGAGTACACGTATGGAGGTCAGAGAGCAGCTTGCAAGAGTCCCTATCTCTTTCCATCATGTGGGCTCTGGGGATCACACTCAGGTCATCAGGCTTTGTGGTAGGTGCTTTTACCACTGTGTATCTTCCTGGTCTCTCTGCCCAACCTTAATTTGGCTACACAAGAGGAAATGTTCTCTTTTTAATTAAACACTTGGCTCCAGTAGAGGAAAGCCTCTGTCATATATTTGGGGCTTTGCTGAGGAAAATCTTCAGATTAGATTATACCAGGTGCAAAGTCTGGAAAGGATTCCCAGGCTCCATACTAAGGTAGCCATGATAGGGTCTGGAAATATAATCATCTCAGGCCTTCTCCTCCCAGGTGTCAGTCGAGACAGCTATGAGGCATAGTTGTTTTATTAAGCTATTATCTCTAAAAGCACAAGCCTCTGCTCAAACCTCTTACTGAGAAAGGGATGAAATTATTTTTCTAGTGACTAAGCTATTCAGATACTAACAAGAAAGTGGGCCCAACTTCACTGCTTTTATCTTTATAAGGACAGCATACATTCTGAGCTTATTAAGTGGTGCTTTCAAATGGATCATTTGTAAAACAAACAAACAAAAAACAACAAAAGCCCCCTGTAACACGAATTGCTAAATGGTCTTATTAATAAAAAACCTGAAGCCAGATATTGGGGAGAAGTTGAAAGATCAGAGAAATAGGAAAAGCCAGCCACAAGTTCTTGCCACTGGAAAATCCTCAGGCCAAGAGCTACTTCCTGTATACTCACGCCTTATATCCCTTTCTGTGCCCTGCCATCTTACTTCCTCTCTCTGCCCAGCTACATCACTTCCTCTTTCCACCCAGCTCTATCATTTCCTGTCTGTCTGTATAGACCTCCAGACCTCTATGGTTAACTAGTGCTGGGATTAAAGGCATGTGCCACCATGCCTGGCTCTGTTCCCAGTGTGGCCTTGAACTCACAGAGATCCAGATGAACCTCTGCCTCCCGAATGCTAGGATTAAAGGCATGTGCTACCACTGCCTGATCTCTGTGTTTAATATAGTGGCTGGCTTTGTCCTCTGATCCCCAGGCAAGATTTATTTGTTAGAGCACAAATGAAATACTGCCACAGCCCCCCTTTTCAATTTGTGTGCATGCATTTGTTTGTGTGTGGGTATGTGCACGTCAGTTCAGTTGCCTGCAGAAGCCAGAGAAGTGTCAGATTTGGTCCTCTCGAAGTGCATTAAGAGATCTTGACTTTTGAGCCATCTCTACAGCTTAAGATTCTTTATAGTAAAATAACAGTTAGGACTCTTGTTCAATAAGAGTTCAAGACACACACCTGGTTAATCAAGATATCATTATTACCAAAGCATTTTGAGACTAGAAATGTGGCATGTTGAACCCTGGGAGTGCTCACCCTCCTTGGCGTTTTTCTACTATCTATCTTTAAATGAATCTCCACTAGCACACTTTGCTGGTTTAATCATTTGACAAGCATCAGCTGGAATAGGCTTATAGAAAGTGACCATCTCCCTCTACCTTCATGGTTACTGTGACCATTGATTTAAGCCATGCCCATACCTCTAGATACTTTAAGAGTCTTAGCTGCTCTCCTTTCCTCACCCTGGCCCTTTCTGCTCTTTTCTTCTCCATGCTACAGATATAAGAATAATAATAATACCATCATTATTATTTTATAATTATTACAAATATTCTATTATTATAAAAAGTATTATTATATACTATATATATTATTGCCATATTATGCAAATATTATAAAAATTATATCATGAAATTATAAATAACAATTATATAGTAATAATAATTTTGTAGCCCTATCATTGCACTCTTCACCAAAAACTGAAGGCAGCTTCCCATTTCACTTTGCTAAACAACCAACACCTCTAAAGAGGCCCATATGAGAACCAGCTGACAAGACCAACAGTTATCCCTGGTTCTTCCTTCCCTGATATCCTCTTCCTTATTCCATCTGTCATATCTGTACTAGATTTCTTACTGGTGCACAAAACACCATCAACATCCTCAAACAAAGGTGTGTTGATGCCTGTTCCTGTTGCTTAGATGGTCCCCGGCCTTCACCTCCTCTATATCTTGGTCCCAAGGTCATTAGCTCTTTGAGGTCAACCTCAGCTACCCAATTCATAGCTATTTATGGTGGGAAGGAGTTTTTTTTTTATAGGATATTCTCCTTTTTGCTTATTTTCTTCTTTTGATAGCATCTATTACCATGTAACAAAACAAAAACTAATTTTTAATAACTCTAATATTTGTTTTTGTTTTGTTTCTCTAATCAGATATAAAACCACCAAGGGCATGGATTTGTTCACCACTGCATATTTATTACCTACAACATACCTGGTATTTATTACTTTATAATGCATATTTTAAATGAATACATACTTCATTATCTGCATTCCCATAATAAAAGACTCAAATTTTGAAGTGTTATTATTTAAAGAAAAGGACTGTATGCCCTTTACTGATTATATCAGCTAAAATAGGAAATTTTCCAGGAAAGACAGAAATCATAGATGATGATTTTTTGCTCTATGATGTTTTTTCTTATTTTGGTCACTAATGAGACAGACCACAGAAATGGACAATGCTTAGGCTATCTACAGTAAACTGACAATGCTTCCATTATCTATAGAAAAAGAACTCGGGACCAAACCTATGGCAATTTTCCCAAGAAATCAAAACCCTAATCTAGTGTCAGTGACTCTGGAAAGCAACTTCCTGTGAGTCAGGTTTGCAGAATGACAAATTACTGTCTCAGGTGACAACCCAGGCGGCTTAGCAGTGACTCCCACAGTGGTCACTCACCAGTTGGTTCACAACTGGCAGTTCTGTTTTTTGTTCCTGCTTCCAGGTTAGGATCATCCAGGGAAAGCCACAAGTGTATCTGACCCGTGTATATGATGCCTCACTCTGACCAGCAACTTACAGCTACCTAGGTCAAGAACCTCCAGCAGGATCAGCCCAAGGCATTCTCCTACGTCCTCTAGAAAACTTTCCTACTGTATCAGCTGAAATACAAGGGACAAGAGCCAAAGCCCCAGTATCACAAGCTCTGAACACTGGCTTTGATTCTCATTTGGCTGCCTTTTATTTCTGCACTATGGTATGTGAAACTTCTAGAACAAGGCATAACACAGAGTAGGTACCCATTGAATTGTCACTGAATGCACAAATGCATGCAGAGCTACCATCAAGGATCATTTTAGTTAATGCAATGACTTTTTAAAACTTTGCCTTGAAAGGAAAAATATAAATGCCTGCTCCTACATACTCCTTTATTAACGGTATTCAAGGCCAACTCTTTTCTAGCTCTTAGAAAAAGAAGAACTGCTAGCAGAAGACTTGGAGTCTCAAGAAAGGCTGGTATAGGATAACATGTGAGCAACAGTTTTTCTCTGAATTCTTTGCACTGACTTCTCTTTGGTATCTTGAACTTGAAAGATCCTACCCGGTGTGTGTGGTTGAAAAGGGACTTCTTCTCTCTATCCCTTACCCCATCTCTGAGAAGTCTTCATGGTGCCCCTGTGGTCTTGATGAGCTCTCCAGGAAGTAGGGACTAGAGCCCTAACTATGGTTAGCAATGAGTGTGGTTAGTGCTGTTATCTGGATACTGACCAGAAAAGGGTGTAGGAAGGGTGATGGTGGCCACAGAAGGTGGCTGGTAGGAAATTAAAGGACTTTGCATATGGAGTTTTGTTTCCTTTTGTTTTTGTGTTGCAAATATACCTGCTTTTCTTAGTAGGATTCAAGTATAGGATGTAAGGCTATATGTGGAGCTGTTGAATAGTCACCTAGAATTGGTAAATAATGTGGCCAGTGGTTCACAATCAGTATGTCAAAGGGAGTTTGGATATAACTGCTGTTTTAGGGGCTGTGGAATCCAGTTGGGAATCCCTTTGGAAAGGGAGAGTACAGCATGATGATATTTTAGGAAGCATGATCCTGCAGTCTGTGACGTCTGCTTTATACTAATAAAAATATTGTGAAATTAAATAGAATAAGGAGCATGACCTCAATTTAATTGATCTTAACTACCATGTAACTGATTTGGATCACATGTAGGAAGAGATTCCAGATTTTAAAGAAGAAAGATAGGTCTTATTTTCAGCAATAATGGTCTCCTGAAGCGTTAGAGGTCTATTCTGCCCTGGGCTGCAATACAGCATTTTGATAACATATCCTCAGCAGAAAGTGAAGATGGATGGACTTTGATGTAGCATACAAGGTGATCACTGTAGTGTGTATGTGTGTGTGTGTGTGTGAGAGAGAGAGAGAGAGAGAGAGAGAGAAAGAGAGAGAGAGAGAGAGAGACAGAGAGACAGAGAGACAGAGAGAGAGAGAGACATAGAGACTAAAAAGTGTTGGAGAAATGTACGCCATTTTTTTTCCCTTAAAATGCATCCAGCGGTAGTTAATATAATGAAAGGCATGAGTTTAAGATTTGAGAAAGTGAAAATCATGCCAACCCTATCCTTTTATGAAATTCAATAAATGCATTTATTACTGAACTGGGAGAACCTTAGTATTAAGACACCTGGCAATGTCAAGGGACACCCATTTGCATTAAATTTGGAGCTGACCAGAAAGATGATTCTCCTTTCACAGATGGCAATTGACAGCTCTCTTTACCAGCACAGGAGACACCTTCTTTATAAGTTCTTTCTGAAGACATTGTTATAAGAAGACTGTTAGTCTACTCTAGATGGTTTTTAGCTACTAAATTGCTGCCCTGGACTTTTGGACTCTTCAGAATCAAAATAGTAAGAACTGCACACAACAGCATTCTCAGTCTAAAAGAACACAGTAGCTTTTCTGTGACTGAGAAGAGAACTGAGGACTCATTTGTCAAATCACATGGTCAGCTCAAGTTATGGAAAGCCATGATAGTGCTATCCATGTTTATGGTATTACATGAAAGTCTTGAAAAAAGGTATGTATGGAACATTCCTATTGAAAGTGATATTGCTATTCTATCATCTGTGTTTTATTTTTACTTCAGAATTGATGATACTTATCTCTGAGAATTTTTCATCTAAAGAAATAGGTTAAAACCAACCCACCTTACACTCTAGCTGGTGACCATGGTTCCATCATTTCTATGGTCTGAGTTGTTTGTTCCCTACAGCCTGCTAAAGTGATGGGCATGAAATGAGGTAATGCTTTGTTAGTAGCACCTAGTAACATAGTCTCAGGAAACACTGAATAAATACCAGAAATCCTGTACAGAGATTGTACCAGAAAAATCAGGCATCTTCTAATAAAATCTGATGGATGGCCATGTTCTCTTACTTCATAACTGCACTTGCTGAGGCCACACAGGAGTCTCAAGGTGAACTTCATAAGGTCTGATATACTTGGGTTCAAATTCACCATCAGTTCTACCAAATGATTAGACGAAAAAATTTAATGGAAAAAATATAATGTTTTCTAAAGTAGTTTATTTAATTTTTTTTACCACAGTACAGATCAACAGGCTTACTTATACTGAATTTGAAAATTGGATAAAATCTTAAACAATAAAGAGTGGCAGCAGTTATGTAACTGAAGAGAATATAAAATACTTTGTATTAACATTGATATTTATTACATAGTTTTACAAATGTCAAAGCCACGAATATGACTGTACTATGAGTCAGCTAGGTATTACATTAGTAATGATGCATGTCTAACTCAGTGGATTAAAGAGTAAATACTGATTTCCATGCTCATATGTCAATAAGCAGCTGCAAATCTCCTGAGCGAGGAAAACCATTAGGTATAGGACTTGGGCAGTAAAACCTAGGCTCCAGGACACAAGTGTTTGTGCTCTAGGGGAAAGCCTGAAGCCACCGAGATCAGATGACTAATCACTGGAGTGTCCAAAGACATATGCAGCTACAAAGGAACATTTGAAGCCCCTGCTCATCTCTTGCTTACTGATATACAACATATCCACAGCTAAAGCCTGGCAAAGAGGAAACACACTTCACTGGGCAAGACCCATAGCAAGCGTGTGAAGTTATATTACAGCTGAGAGTAAAGTATTGGCACCAAGGGTTCTCGTCATCTACATAGAACCTTTGTTGCCGGCAGGGTGAATGCCACTGATGGTTCTCAGGTCACTTCCTAGTGTCGTCTTGTTTGTGACAGAAGTTTGCAACTTCAGTTAAGAATGGAGACCTGGACTCCTGGAGTTCAGCCTGGTGTTTGGCTCCAGGAGTCCAGGTCTCCATTCTTAACTGAAGTTGCAAACTTCTGTCACAAGCAAGAAGACATGAAGAGAGAGAAGAAGGATTCTATGAGCAATGGGCATCAAGATCATGATGGGGAAACCTACAGCAACAACCAAACCAAGCTAGTGGGAACTCACGAAATTTAGACCAACACCTGTGGAACCTCCACAGGACTGGACTAGGCTCTCTGCATAAGCAAGACAGTTGTGTAGCTTGATTTGCTTAAGGGGCCCCCTGGCAGTAGGATCAGGATCCATCCCTGGTACATGAGCTGGCTTTTTGTAGCCCACTACCTATGTGGGACACCTTGTACAGCCTTGATGCAGGGGGAGGATCTTGGACCTGCCTGGAAGGAATGTATCAGGTTCTGCTGACTCCCCATGGGAGGCCTTACCTTGTAGGAGGGAATGGTGGGTGGGTTGGGGAGGGAAGGCTGGAGGGGCGTTAGGAAGGAAGAGTGGGATCTGTGATTGGTATATAAAAGGAATAAAAAATTCTTAATAAAAAAAAGGAAGAAAAAAAAAAGAACAGAGACCTGTATTGTTGCTAGATAACCATGTTACATCCAACGGTTACAAAGAAATGTTGGTGTGTGTGGAAGATATAGGCTTTTTTGTTTGTTTGTTTTTGCTAGAAGGGGGAACGAGATGGTAAGCAAAATGTGTGCTAACACACTAAGGACAATAAACTGCAACAAACAGAATCCCTATAGTAGATTCAGAGCTTCTGGGGTAAGAGAAGCCCTTTTGTATGTGTGGCGTTCACAGGATCCAGAGTGGAGGGTTTGACAATGATAATGAATTTAATTTTGACAAAGGTGACTCAGAGTTGACAAGCCTGTGTTTGGGGCAGTGTGGGTTCTTCTGCTGCTGTGCCATGCCTGCCTTCTCTCCTCCTCGGGCTTCCCCTGTCGCCTGCCCTGTGTGACTCATCCACCATTATTGATCATCTTAATCCTGACTACATCCCCACAAGTGTTCCCCTCATTTATTTCTTTACAGTTTAAACCCTGTGGAGGCTAACATCTGTTTCCTGCTGGGGCCATGAGTGGTATATAATTATTTCTTTATTTGTTTTCTTTTTACATTGCTGTGTTTTAGTGTTTAGGTTTGGCTTTATATCCATACCTGTCCTTTAGATTGGGAAGGGACCCTTAAAGTGTTACATTATGGTGTCATCTTTTCAATTTTAAACAGATCATATTTTCAGTGATTTTTGTAGAACACATGGCTGTTTCTTAGAAAGTTTCTCGATCCAGCTTGTCCTTCATGAAGCAGAAATAAATTGTCTTTTTTTTCATAAGCAAACAAATGAAAATAGCCCAATTTCCCTATAACTTATGCCTTATAACTAATTAGTTGTGTGCATGTGTATGTGCATGTGTGTGTTCAAGTGTGTGTGCAGGTTATTAGGCCTGTGCATAAGCTCCTCTTTCTGCTGAATGATCATATGGTCTTTCAATGAATTCTTGGTTATCTAACTCTTGGCTGCTTCCCAAATACCCCAGTGCTCTAATACAAACCATGTGGAAAGACAGTCAGTGGAGATGTTCTGAGCTATTCTATAGGAAAGGAAATGACCTTTGCATTCATAGCTTTGGGCATTTGTGATTGGTCTCAGATGCAAAGTTAATACTCTGGTTTTAGTGTATGTAGTGAAAAGAAATATTTCTAATTTTTCTGGAAGTTGTTTTGATGGGTGTCCACTTTATCTTTAATAGAACCAGAAAAACAAACAAACACTACCAAAATTCTTAAGGCATCAGAAATATTCTCCAAATCGTCCCTATCTGCTGGTCCTAAACATGATGAACAAATGGAACATACTTTTTGTATGCTAATACAGTAGAAAGTGAATGTATTCACACTTGAACAAGCATTCTAATGCAAGGTAAATTTTTTTTTTAACTCTTCCCTCTATGTGTCCTTTACAGATCAGTGTCTACCTTCACCAATTATCTTATGTCATGTGGTGAAATTTTGCTGAGAAGTACTAGATCCAATCCTCTCATTTACAAATGGTTGACATTAGAAGGGGAATTAGCCAATCCCAGATATGACTCCCCTTATTGATTGTCCACTGCAGAGTGGGCAGCTCTGAAACCATGTCTACACACACACACACACACACACACACACACACACACACACACACCCCAGACCCAACAGTTTGAATATATTTGTGAACCTACACAATGCACACGCACATGAACACATATGCAACAAATACAATAAAAGAAAAAGAAGCCTACCAACGTAAGAGTGGGGGAGAGCATGGGAGGGAGGGAGGAGGAGCGGGAGGGGAGAAAGGGTAGAAGGAAGTGGTGTAATTGTATTTCATTAAAAAAAAATAAAAGATATAATTACCCATCTACAGAACAAAAAGAATTCACCACATACTGACGACTCCAGTCCTTTTTCATCATGTGCTGTACGGTAACCGTGGACAAGTGACTTAATCTGCATTTAGCTTCAGTTTCATCTTTTGCTTTTAATTTCTTTCTTTCTTTTCAAACGTTTCTGAGAGGGTCTCTCATTCAGTCCTGGCTGGCCTCCAACATGGCATGTAGTTGAGGATGACCTTGAACTTCAGATCCTCCTGCCTCTATTTCACAAAGGCATGGCTTACAGGTGTGCATCAACACATCTGGTTTTACATTGTTCAGTAATTAAACTCAGGGCCTTGTGTGTGCTAGATGGACACTATCAAATGAGTTATGCTCCTGGCCCTAAATTCTCCCCCACTCTTCTCCTTTCCTCTCCTCTCTTCATCTTCATCCTCACCCCCTTCTCTCCTCACTATGCTTTTTAGACAGGACTCACTATATTACCATGGCTGGCTTAGTTGTTCTTTGTACACAACACATTGCCTGGTGAGAAGAGGAACATGATAAAAATAATTATTACTTCTTGCTATTATTAGTGATTTTTGAATGATATTATTGAAGCAATAAGTGTAAGGGAGGTAAAGGATGGTGTTTAGAAACATTCATGGATTACATGCCTCCAGACAGATTTAGGAAATAAAATAATGCATTTTGCTGAAGTATAATTACATTTTCTTTTTAAGAATTCACTACATTACCTTAAAACAGAGTTTATCCTAATAAAACCACACAAGGTGGTGAACTACAGGTCCCAAAGTACCTAAGGGCTAGCCTGTGGTAGAAAGTCAAGGAGAAAAGGAAAAGAATTTTTACATAGATACTGTGCTTGCATTCTTGGTGTTCAGGATAACCCAAGCTGCAATATTTATCTACCCCATAAAGACACTGACAGAATAAATTAGTTTCTCCTTAGAAACACATATTGAAAATGCAAACTCTTAAAACTATTTATTAGAAAAAGAATTCGACCCCCCTTTTTTTCTAGGAACAGAAACAGAAAGGTTTCCCTGCATCTTCTGACAGTGATTTGAAGGTTTTCGTGAATTTTGAAAGCCTATGAATAAAGAAAAGGGAACAATCCCAGCAGTGAGTGGGGAGTGCATGATGAAGGGTGACATATGGATGGATGTCAGCAAGTATCAAGAACATTCAGGCAGTGATAAGGGGCGGCATCGTGTGGGAGGAGCTGGCTCAGCTGTCAGGGAGGCAGAGTTGGAGCATCCTAAGAGTTAAGCCTCATTCTGTGTGCCTACGTGCACTTCTCATGTATTAACCTTGATAAAAAGTCCCTTCAGAATTTTAACTTAGAAATGTTCTTTATCTTCTCAATTAAATCTTTCCCTTCAGGTAGAGTTCAGTGCTACTCTGGATAATTACACAGAAAGAAAGAACAACAAAAACTAACCACCGCAACTGTTCCACACACTGGCTTCCTACACCAGGCCCTCATCATTTCACAGACTCTCCTAGCAGCCTGTAACAGGGTGTTATCAACTCATCTCAGTCATGTGTGAAAACGGAGGCCATGGAAGCTAGTCAGTCTGCCATTGTCACAAAGAGAAACACTAGGGTACCAACCTAGATGTGCCCCCTGTTAACCCTAAATTTTGATCACTCTACAATTTCATATGCAATCGCTTTGCTGTTCTGTTTCATCATAAGACATTGTTTTTTGTAGTTTTCTGTAGAGTTACTGGTCTGAATTGCAGATCTACAAAAGCAGAATGGACCCCAAACTCATGAACTATGTTGGTTCTAATTAATTCCATCTCCCTGTTTATGTTGTTTGAAAGTTGTCAGGTACCCCACAAGCCTCACAGTAGGCAGGAAGATATCTGCAAGGTGATGAGTGAAACTGGAGTTAGTACCACCTTTGCAGGAACTGGGTCAAAACCACCAGGGTCTGATCTCATGGTTTATTCTTCTTACACATTTAAGCAAAGCAAAACCTTGGAATTTCTATGTGATGATTATCAAAATAAAACTTTAGGCATTGCTACATTAAAAACTCCCTAGCAAGGTAGCAAAGCACCCGTGACCTTTACAGTAAGAATGAGTGCTATTGGCTGATAAACAGAGCTTGGGGCAAGAGCCTAGAAGAAGGATCAGTGAGAAGCATAAAGATAGATTTTATTGATGGAAAATGCAAAGTACATGGGGCCTCTTTCATAGGGATGGGTTGTATTCCTTGAGAAACAGAGCTCAGGCCTAAATAATTCTCAGGATATTGGGGGATCCAGGTGGAGGCTGGCTCCTGAAAGAATAGCAAAGGATCACCAGGTTGATGGACCACTTTCTGGCATTCCAGGTGACCAGGCACCATTCATTTCCTTCCATTGAAGAAAATAAACTTGTGTGATTGGCAATCCTGGTTTCTCCAGTGCTTACTTGAAGCTGTGCTTCCTATAGAGTAGGTTCCATGAAAACCCACCAAGCAAGCCACACTGCACAGGTTGTAATTTATACACTATAAATGATAACCTAATAGGATTAAAAATAATCCTCTTCTATTGTGAATAAGTCATAGTTCTTTTGGCTGTACATCCTATAAACATTTTTACAAACAAATCATTTATTGTTAGTGTTTCCCAAACTGTACTTAGTTGTTAAAAAACAAATCAAAAAACCCAAACCTGATATTGAAATCCTTGCATCATTGATTAAAAGGTAGAGCAGATGCTGACATGACATATAGAGGTTAAATTAATGAGTTTCCTTGCTATTCTTTTCTGTCTTCTTTTCCTTTTAGTCCCAAATATGCTCACTTTTCCTTTCTGGTTTAGACATTGCTTTCTAAAATATGCAAATTTCTAAAATTCAGAAAAAGGGAGGTTTGTAAAGGCAAGCTACTTAGTTCAGAGCCTTGAATATGTCAAATGCGTACATAAGGCGTAGTGTGGTGAGCGAGGGGGTTTCATAAATATTTATAGTGGATGAAGCATCAGCCTCAGAAATCCTTCCTAGGCATGAGAACAGCTAAAATACAGAAAGAATCAAGATTTAAATGCTCCCCACTCAGGTAACCCACAAAAGCCTCTTACTGAGCTTATTAATCCTTAACTGAAATTTTAGGTCTGATAGAGAATAACTTTGGCTGATACATTTTAATTTTATTTATTAATATTCAGCATTAGCATTATGCCTATAAGTAGGCTGCATGATAAGTTGCCTTATAAAGAACTATGCATAAAAATATTCAAACAATTGGCCTATATAGATTTTTCTACTCAAATCTGAGAAAATTTGTTTCTTACCCTTTGGTAATTTATTTGCTACTAAAATGTGGTTTTATTGTGTTCCCCAAAATATTTTGCACTCTAGTAAACTTATCTGGGGTCAGAGAACAGAACAGCCACTAGATATAGAGGCCAGAAAATGGTGGCACACACACCTTTAATCCTATCACTTGGGAGGCAGAGATCCATCTGGATCTCTGTGAGTTCAAAGCCACAATGGAAACAGCTAAGTGTGGTAACAAGAGTCTTTAATACCAGGAAGTGATGGCAGAAAGCAGAAAGGTATATAAGGTGTGAGATTGAGGAACTAGAGCCTGGTTAAGCTTTTAGGCTTTTAGCAGCAGTTCAGCTGAGATTCATTCTGAATGAGACTCAGAGGCATTCAGTCTAAGGAAACAGGATCAGCTGAGGAACTGGCAAGGTGAGGTAGCTGTGGCTTGCTCTGCTTCTCTGATCTTTCAGCGTTCACCCCAATACCTGGCTTCAGGTTTGATTTTATTAAGAAGAACTTTTAAGATTCATGCTACACTAAAAAAATTCTTAAATTATCTTACAACAGTTCAACCAGTTTCTCACATCTATTTTGTTGTTAAGCAATTGAGTAAAATTGCCTCAGTGTATAAGCAAAATAAATAATACAACGAAATTTGAATAGCATGTCAGGGTGCACTTCAAATAGTTTTAACAGCAAGAATCACATGGCTAAGCTGGGTTTTTATTGTTCTTGAGACCATATACTTCTACCTGGTAACAAACAAATGTGGATTATACTATAACAACTCATACTACAGTATGTGTTGGTTTACATCCATATTGAATCTGAGTTACTTGCTGAATACACCTATTTACAAAAAAATGCCACATTTACTGAGTGTTTTACCTCCAGATGATATATATTTTGACATTAAGAATACTGAATGTACACATGGACATAAATCACAATACCTAAGTCCAGGTAGTGATTGCCCAGGGCAGGGTGAAGTGAACAGTGGCGTGAGGCGATTTAGGAGGCAATGGTAAGGTTTGAGGTTCTTATAAAGGTGATAGCTTATGGGCATGTGTCTCAAATGATATCATTAAGCCTATGTAGAATATTTATATGAAAATTATTTCAATAAAGTAGTAAATCAATCAAACAAACAATTAACTGAAGTAATAGAAAAGGTAGAAATTAAATACCCTCAATTCCAGTCATGGGGCAGAAAGTTCTTAAGCACATTTTCTACACTGAGTATCATGGCTGGACTAGGTCATGCTTTGGACACTCGGTCCCCAGATTGTAGTGCTTTAGAAGGAGGAGGCTGCCAGGTAGTAATGGGTCACTAGGAGTGAGGTGTGAAGGTGATGCCTATGCCAAATTAAGGCCACTTTCTGCTTTCTGTCCTGGTACACATGAAGCCACTGTGTCATGCCTTCCCTGCCATGATGAACTAAAATTTCTTTCTGAACTGTGGGTCTAAATGAAACTCTCCCCTCTCCTTTCTGTCCTGTATGTGGTCTAGTGAAACAAAAGTAACAAGCACACCGGAGAGTTGGGAGGTCCTGTGGCTGGCAACATTAGCCAGCTTGATAGCACAGTACTGTAACTGGTTTACTTTTGTCCTTGACACTTTTATTCCTATCTTCTGCTTCTGTTTCCCCAGGATCTACATGGGGAGTAAACTACTAACACATGGGCCTTTGTACTAAGGGTGTGCCTACCGCTGGGTACCCAGGGTAAAAGTCTATCTCTCTTCAAAGCCTCTCTGTACACTAAATATAGCTGGTACTATAAATGACGAAGGTCTACTGAAGATCTTTCAGTGCAGAAGATATTTTTGATGGTGCCTTCAGGAAAAGAATATTTGTCTTCTGTAGATTTCTGCATTGCATTCAATTGAATTATTCATCTGAAACTTTTTAGGTCCTTGGCTTTATTTTGTGTAAATCTATCACGATGTTATAAGAAATGTTTCCAGCCCAGCTGAGTGAAAGTACTCACTTGAGGTCCTGTGTTGAATAAGAATTTGCAAACTTGCAACCTACTTTAGTGGCAAGTGAAATGGAGATGTGTTTTGTGTGATTCATTTAGGGATATTAGCTTGCACTTTTATTTCCCCAAGGCCAAAACAAATGGGTACTGTGTATCTTTTCATCCAAATAGGAAAATGTTCCTCAGCAAAGCTTCAGTTTGGTTTGATATTAAGGCATCATTTTAAAGCAATAAAGGAGGCTTTTCAACTAGTTTGAGACCAAACCTTAGTTCTAGAAAACGCAGTTAGAAGTGTGCTGTAACCCACTCATACTCATTCCCAAGAGCCAAATATGCACCTCTCTTCAGAACTTTGTATTTAATAACATCAAATTGAATATGGCAATAGTGGAAATATCTACACCCCGGGAACTGGCAAATATCACAAGTCATGGCTGCCTTCCTGTCTAGTCTCCTAGGGAAATGTTGCAAAGTAGTAACCATTCTCAGTTTATTTCCTCCAAATGGCTAATCCCTGTGCTGCTTATAGATAGCAAGCATAATTTATTGACGAGAGACAATGGAGACCGCCTTTACAATCTTCTCACCTTACAAATAAGAAAATTCTTATCTGGAGAGGTTAAATGATTTTCTTAACAACACATATTTATTTGAAGGGTTTAGGCTACAGTCTCCCCCTTGACCCTTAGCTACTTGGTGAGAAAATAATTTTCCATTAATGATAAGTCAATACTGTCATGGAAGTCAGTTGAATTCTGAAGTTGATTGCAGGGATCAGTGCACTGGATGGTATATAGTTGCTTTATTTTAACAAACTCTTGTTATTTGGTTTTCATCCTTGGTATTTTCAGAATTGCCTATAGTTGTCTGAGTTCTCCAGAAAAACAGAACTGATAGGATGCATGCAGATCTATAGTAAAAGATGTGTGGGACAAGGTTGGTGTGTATGAATGTGAGTACTCAGATGTCCTACCATTGCCTCATTACCAGCCAGAGCCCCAGGAAGGCTGATGGTCTCATTCCAGCCCGAACTACAGTCCCAAGAATGAAAGATTACATGGTCTAAACCCTCTTTGAAATATGAACCTTGAGAATTAAGACCTCTGATATGTAAGAATGAAGGAGATAGACTTGTGTCTCAGAACAGAGAGAGGAGATTTCCCCTTCTTTGGCTTTTGTCATCTTGTGGGAACTTTGATAGATAATGGTGCCCAGTGATATGGGTACAATTGATCTTTACCCAGTCTAATTTCTTCTGGAAACTTCACAGATACATTCAGAAATAATGTTTTCATCCTATTTGGGCATCCTCTCTCATTTAGGCAAGTTGACGTAAAATTAACCATCATGTTGTCCAAAATTCTCTACAGAACATTTGTATCTCCTGTCAGCAGATGACTTTGGCAAAAAAGATATACAACTAAAGATGGGAGGCATCTGTTGTATGTAAGGATAAAATGGCCTGTAAGTTTTTTGTAACCAGTCTGTGAAATAAACACTTGGAGTTCTATCTTTAAGTGGCCAGCTTTCCTTCGACTATTGAGACTTCCGTTTTGTATTTTATGAGTGAGATGTGTGGCTGTAGCTTTCCAACATTCATTTGAAGGCTTCTGTCTGGACACAAAAATAAGTAAAACACATATTTCATCTTGGCTTGAAGTTTTCATCAGTGGAGCGGATGAGAAAGCAGGTGGTTACAATGGAGCAAGACGAGACTGAGACTCTGTCAGGCCTGACTCACTGTGAAATGCCACTGAGCAGTATCCACTGAAGGGATGGAAAAATTTCATATTTCAGCACAAAAGATTGCTGAGGATTCTTTCCCATTCAAAAGGGGAAGTGTGACCTTCTGTCTGGACTGATAAACAAATACATTCACCATTTTTTCTCATTGTATCAATTCTTCTCTACATTGATGAAAATAGATGCCACAGACTCAAGAGAAATCATCGAGCTTAGGTGTGACAAATACCTTAATCTCACCAACACGTTACAGAGAACCGGAGGTCTTAGAATTTCATGTGAGTTACTGAGGCACTTTCCACAAACAGACAGAAAGCAGCTGGAGATTTTTGAAAGAAAATGAGAGGTGTGCCGAGTGAGACATGGGCTCAGAGGGCATGTCACACGGTGGGAAGACCAGAGAAGCTGTAGACATGGATACATTTGATGGATTGAGGCCACATCTCTGCAAGTGAGGATATTAGGTTCTTTGTGATTCATAAGTCCCCTTATGATGAATCAAATATCTAGAAAAATATTTGGGTTTTATGACCTTTACAATCTTAATTCAATTAATTCTTTCAGAGATTCACTAGCATGTTATCATTAGTTTGAAGGACTGTTCATGTAATAAGGCACAGGCCAGTGTTTGGAGCCAGAAATAGCTGAATTAAAATGTAGTTTGCTAGCTGTGAAATTTTGGGTGGTTCAGTATCTTGGAAGTTGTGTGTGTCCTAGTTTTCTCATGGATAAGATTAGAATCGGGGCATCAGTCGCCTTTTAAGGTTATTTCACAGGACCATTGTAACTGACGGATGCAAAGTTCTTGGTATAGCACATCATACCTAGTAGCAGCCCGTGTCTCAGCATTTGCCACTGTGCCCTGTTGGCAGCAGGAAGTGTCACACTGGGGATAGCTCTGGCTTTGCCAGCATCACTGCCAAGGTGTCAGGGCAGTTCTTCCTCTGGACTCCAAGTCTCTCCTTTACAAAATAAAGAGATTAATTGGCTATAGTTCTTATTACACATAATAAGACACATTCAATAAACTGTAGAATAATAACTTATATATTTTGAGTGCTGTTTAAAAACAATTGCACCAACTCATTTAACCTTTACAACAGTAGTATCAGATAAGGGCCATTCCAAGATTCTTTTAAAGATGAATGGATTAAGACAGAGCAGTGAGGTAACTTGGCACACAGCTAATCGTGGCCGTTTGGATTAAATAAATATATACGCATATATTACTATTAAAAACTATTTTATTTATGTGTAACAGTCCATCATCATTTACTTAGCATTTGTTCCTGAAGGACCTATGAAGACCATGATGTTCAAGTCTTTGTGAAATGCCATGGGGCTTACATGTAAACTATGCACTTTTCCCCTGTGTACATTAAATTAATTCAAAGTTATTTATAATACCTAATACTAGTAAATGCAGTTTACTAGTTACATTGTATTGTTTAGGGGATAATGAAATGAGTCTGTGCATGTTCAGTACAGTTGAAAAACTTCCCCAAATACATTTTATTCAAGGGTGGTGTTTTAACTTACTGATATTGAGAGCCAATCATATATACTCTGGATTTATTTGTTGTCTGCTGACATTTAAAATCTTTCTGTAGGATAAAGACACTTGAATAATAAATAAAATAAACTATACTCTAGATTGGATTAGATTGGATTACTTGAATTTGTAGGTGCTTCCTGAGAATAACGTGTGATTTCAACCTACCCAGGAAGTAGGGCTGTAGCTCTTTTAGAACATAAAGACAAACTTCCCCACCATCTGTCTCTGGGAGATGCTGGGGATAAAAGTTTCCATGTGGTGTCACCATCACCTGCACTGCTAGGGTCAGAGCTGCTGCTATGGAATGACTGGGACTCTTGTGACACCATTAGGACCCAGTGGGTTTCTAGTGAGGCAGGGAAGCGATTGGAGTGGGAGGTACAGGCAGTTCCCATGGTGCATTTATACAAGTCATAATTTGGAACATAACTCCTTTCTCTGTGAATACAAAATGTATGTTAAGATTTACGATTCCAAAGACATTTTGAAGAAGGGTTTTAATGTACGACAAGATCCTTAGCTTAGAAGGAAAGAGGAAGGATTCTGGCATCCTTTGTTCTTTCTCTTGTCTATAATGCAGGGAGTGGGAGGAAAGCAATTAAATCCTAGCCAGCAAGTCACTGAAAAGGTGGAATGTGTGCATGCCTGGTGAGGCAGATGGGCTTCCGATTCTAAATAGTATGCAATGGAGAGAAGCATGTGATAAATGTTGGAGGTTTAATAAACAACAGCAGAAGGTAAGGCCTCCCATGGGGAGGTACATTTAGTAGAGGCTTTACCTTCTTGTAGGAGGGAATGGGGGGTGAGTTGGGAGGGGAAGGCTAGAGGGATGGAAGGTGGGAAGAGGGGGATTTTTGGGATGTAAAATGAATAAAAAAATTGTTAAGAAAAAAATTAAAAAGTAAACCTGGCACAATGTCAAACAAACAAACAAACAAACAAACAAATAAATAAATAACAGCAGAACTGAACCAGTTAACTTTGTTTTGATTTATGCTTTGATAAGTGATTCATGTGTATTTTTCAGGAAAAGACAGTTCAAGTTTAACTCTCCTCTGCCCTTTCACTCTTCAGGGCAGCAGCTGAGCCCATGAAACTAAACATGGAGGTTGAAAGAGGTGGAAGTGGAGGGGGGAGGGCGAAGGGGAGGGGGAGAGAGGGAGAGGGGGAGGGAAGTGGGAGAGAGACAGAGGAAATGACAGAGAGATGGAGACAGAGACAGAGACAGAGATCCAATTATAATATCCTAACCCTGCCAGAATTTAGAAAGGACACATGTGGTGGTTGGGAAGAAAATGGCCCCCAAAGGGAGTGGCACTATTAGGAGGTGTGGCCTTGTTGGAGGAAGTCTGTCACTGTGAAGTGACTCTCAGTTCACTTCCTGTTGCCTTTGGATCAAGATGCAGAACTCTCCAGCACCATGTCTGCCTGACTGCTATGATTCCCCTCATGATGATAATGGACTAAACCTCTTAAACTGTAAGTCACCCCTTCAATTTAAATGTTTTCCTTTATAAGAGCTGCCATGGTCATGGTGTCTCTTCACAGCAATAGAAATCCTAACTAAGACAACACATTTCATGCTATTCAGATAAAGGTGAGGGAGTTGATGGCCAGTTAAGGTAAAGCAGGCTTGTCCCGTGGCTGCAACAGTGGTTAGACAACAGGAAGAGGCCCCATCATGGCAATGCTAGAGCATCAGGGCTGTTGCGGTCTCAGGGAGGAATGTACCCACCCCATACGCTTGAGCACTTGGTCCCCAGATGATGGAGCTGTGCAGAGAGTCTATGGAATCTTTAGCAGAGGGGTAGGCCACAGGGGACGAGGGGGTGGTGGTACTTAGACAATGTAGCCTGACTCTGTTTCTGGCCCCATCCTTTCCGGCTTCCTGGCCTACTGAAATGTGAGCAATCTCAGCCGCTTGTTTTCTTTACCATGAACGCTGACACACTTTCCCTGCCATAGTGGACAGTACTCTCAAATTGGAAATTAAGTTAAACCTAAGTTGCATCTTCTCAGGAATTTGCTCATAAGAAAAGGAAAAGTAAAAACATAGAACCTTACCATTTGCATAATCACCCTGAGGTATCTGTTGCTGGCTGCTGGCAATTCTTTGGCACTGCCTAATTGAGAACACAATTTTTTTAAAGAGATTTTTTTAAAGAGATTTTGGATATTTCACTTATTTTTTATTCCCCCCTTTTAGTAAAAACAGATTATTTTTTCGTACAATGTATCTCAACTACAGTTTTCCCTCTTCCACTCCTTTTAGCTATTTCCTATCTCCCCTCCTGTGTAGATCCACTCCCTTTCCATCTCTCTTTAGAAGAGAACACGCTTCTAAGAGATAACAACAAACCATAACAAAATAAAATATATATCCGGTTTCTCTTTAGATTGTATAAATCTTTCACCTTTTAGGTTTTGAAAATTTTGATCAAATATCTCCATGTCATTCATTTGCTCATATTTATGGTCACATAGGGTACGAAAGATCTAAAGAACCTGGGAAGGGAGGCTATGAGGAGACGAGGGTTACAAGAGGGCCAGGGAGATGTGGGCAGAAGGAGAAACACAAAACACACTGTGTTCGAAAGTGTCAGAGTGTCGTCTAGCATCTCATATGGTGATTGGACTCAGGATTTTTAAAAATAACAGTGAAAGGAGGGAGACGGGATAGTCACTAGGAAGAGCTGAGGGGAGGAGGTGGTAGATAGATAAGATCAAAATGTTAAAATGTACAAACACTATGAAGAATTAATGAAACTATTATTAAAAAAACAAGTAAAACAGATAATATGAACTTTCAAAATTATTTATTGTTACTTCCTATATTCCAAAACTCAGTTTTCTCGATGTAATAACAGATAATAGAAAAATGAAATGAATATATCACTAAATGTGGAGGGAAACATTCTTCCTTTCCTCTAACTCAAAGTAATCTTACTGACCCTTGCCTGTCTTTAGTGTGCGTGCATGTCTGTCTGGCTAATTAATAAAGAGAAGAGAATTTTTGTTGAGTTTTATAAAAGTAGAAGAACCCTAGGTCTCAGATTTTTCTCAACTACCCATTATTGGATGAAGATGATTGTGGTTTTTCTTCTGAGAAACTCTGAGAAATTCACAGAATAAATGGATGTCCCAGAAATGGGATGTTACACATTTGGTGCACAAAGTAAGATTAATGAAACTGTGTAGTTAGTGATGACAGGGTCACGCTGAGCAGTCACTGGAGATTAGATTGTCACCATCTGTTTTCCATGTGATGTCTTAATAAACGCCACCATCTACACAGAGGCGTTACTACCGGTGGCCTCCTGGGTATGTGGAGATCAGAGCCCTTGGGCGCAAGGAAGCACTTGCTTGTTCTTGGGTTAGCACGTGGAACATTTATGGTATACGTTAGAAGAGTGAGTCCATTATTAGGTGTTTATTTCTTTATTTTATTGTAAAGAATATTTAGAGAAATACTATGGGCATGGAAAGGTTAGACCGACAGTGATACCTGGAGAGAAGGCAGAAATGAGAATTCAGAAAAAGTAGGCAGAAGAAAAGACATTTCCAGTCTTTGTCAAGAAATAATAAAGTAGAAAATGTTCCAGTCCTACATCACAGTCATCCAAACAACAGTAAAGAAATCTGATTATCCCTGTAGTGAAAGCTCTCTGCACATGTTAAGCATATGTGTGTGTATATACATATAATCACTATAGTATGATTTTATTGAGTAAATATTCGTAGGAACCTTCTGCAATGTATATATAGCCAGTAAAACAATTTCTTCAGATAAAATATGTCTGGTCTATCTGCTGGTCTTGGAATATAGTTCAGTTGGTGGGTGCCTGCCTCACATGCATGAGACCCTGGTACTACATAAAACTGTATATGGTAGTAAAGGGCTATTATCCCAGAAGTTGGGAGGTAGAGACAGGATGATTAGAAAAATAAGGCCATCCTTGACTGTATAGCAAGTTCAAAGCCAGCCTGGGCTACAAGAAGCCTTATCTCAAACAACAGCTGGGTCATGTGGTATATCTATTTTTAACTTTCTAAGAATTCTCTGCAGTGATTTCCATAGTAGCTGAAACAGTTTGAAATCCCACAGACAGTGAATAAGCATTCCACTTTCTTCTCAGCATTTGTTGGTACTTGTTTTGTTGATCTTGGCCACTCTGACTGGCATAAGATAAAATCCTAAAACAGTTTTAGTTTATGTCTCCCCATTTTCTTGGGATGTTCAGTAATTTTAAAGGTATTTCTTAGCCATCTTCATGTCTTCTGTTTTGAATTTCAGATCCATTGCACATTTCCTAATTCGACTGGATATTTTGTTTTTGTTTTGATTCTTTCTTGTTTGAGTTCCTTGTGTTTTCTGGATATTAATGCTTTCTCAGATGCATAGCTGGCAAGGATTTTCTTTCACTCTGTGGGCTACCTCTTTATCTGATTGTTTCTTTGCTGTACAGAAGCTTTTTAGTTTTATGAGGTCAATTGCTAACCTTAATTTCTAAGCAAATGGAGTTCTATTTGGAAAGTCCTTTCCTGCACCTCTATGTTGGAGGGTACTGCCTATGTTTCTTCTAGTAGTTTCAGTCTTTAGGGTTTTACTTTGTGATCTCTGGTCCATGTTGACTTCTGTGTATGGTGACAGACATGGATTTAATTTAAATCTTCATTCATTTGCACCACTAACTGGCAAACACTCAAAGAGTCTGATGTTCTACTAAAAAGACACTTGCTCAGGCATTTCACTGATGCACTCCTCACGATAGCTAGGATGTGGAAGCAGTCTAAATGCTCTTCACCTGAGGAATGAGTACTAAAATTGTACATAGCTTTTGCACAATGGAATTCTATTCAGCTATAAAGAAAAGTAAATTCATGAAATTTGTAGCATGACAGCTTCATAAGACCATATCTCAAAATAATAAAGTAAAAGAGGGCTGGTAGTGGTGTAGCTAAGTGGTAACCCACATGCGCAGAATTTGTGAGCTTCTAGGTTCAACACATCTGGTAATATATATTATTTTGTTATTTTATTTTTAATATATAATTTTTATTATTATATAACAAGAATTATTTTTATTATTATATGTTATTTAAATACATTATTTTATTGTATATTATTAATTATGTATATATCACAGTATTCTGGTTCTGATGAGCAGCATATCGAAAGGGGGCATGCTAAGGGAGAAAGAGTGAGTAAAATTTGAGAGCCACTGACTAATGAAAGAGAGAAAATATTACTAACATGTCACAATAGCTAAAAACACATCAGTGTGGCCCATTCAGTTTAGGCATAATGACCTTGGTCATCTCAGCAGCACCAAAGGAAATCTTAGTTTTCTAACACTGTATCATAGTTGCTACTTTAAGTATTAAATTTTAGGCAGGCTGTGGAGCCCCCATAGGACTAGACTAGGCCCTCTGGATACGGGAGACAGTTGTTTAACTTGAACTGTTTGGGGGGCCCCTAGGCAGGGGGATCGGGATCTATCCCTGGTGCTTGGGTGGGTCTTTTGGAGCCCAGTGCCTAGGGTGTGACACCCTGCACGACCTTGGTGAAGAGGGGGAGGGGCTTGGATCTGCCTCAGCTGAGTGTGCCAGGCTCTGCTGACTCCCCATGGGAGACCTTGATTTGGAAAATGTGGGGATGGGGGGTGGGTTGGGGGGTAAGACTGGGGCTTGGGAAAAGGGAAGAGGGGGAATCTGTGGTTGGTATGTAAAGTGAATAGAAAAATTTCTTAATAAAAAAATTTAGGCAGGCAGTAAGGGAACAACCATTTTAGAAATATTTTCAAGTAAAATTGAGAAAAAAATTAAAAGTTTACTCAAAATTATTGATGAAAATATTGGGCTGGAGAGAACATAGGTTTGGTATCCAGGACCAATGTCAGGCAGCTCACAACCACCTCTAACTATGGCTCCAGGGGAATCCTATGTCTCTAGCCTCCATGAACACCTTCACACACACACACACACACACACACACACACACACACACACACACACAGGTACACACACAGAGACACAATTTAGAATTAACAAGAAATACATGTAGAAAACCCAAAATCTTATCTTTAATTTGTGTAAATTAAGTGAATTTTTACTGTGTGATAACCATCAACAACAAACAAACCCTAAACTGTTTATTTTGTAACCTCTTTTCAATCATCCAGATTCAGTGACTTTGAAACCTCACAGGTTCAGACCTGCTCTCCTGGCTGGCCACCCTGATATTGAGTGAACTGAATATGTCTCCTCGCAGAGACTGCAGAGGGAAAGCACATGGTTGTGAGTCTTAGGTCACTGGGGTAACAGCCTAACATCAGCTGACCATTAGCACTGACCACAGCAGATCCCAAAACCCATTTTGAGGAGAGGTACAGGAAGCAAGTGAGAAGCAGGGATGCTGTTATTTCATGACCCGTAGCTACCAAGGTCCTGTTAGCTCTTGTGAGTCATCCTGCTTTTAGACACCTCTTCCCTGTGCCCCCGCCTCGTTATTTTCCTGCTTAATTTCATTGCTTTGGCTCTTGTTCTGACCAAATTCAGTGTTCTTATAATGCTTTAAGTTCACTGTTTTCAAGAACATGTAGATTTATATCTAAATAAAAATTGCTAAGTCTGGGTTGCTTTTTGGTGCCACGCTTTTGAATTTCTTTACATGCAACAATGCAGACCTTACAGCATGCAGCTCACTTAAGGGATAAAGAAAAGAGTACTCCTTCCTGCTAAACAGTTGACTAATTCTGATTTGTTATACTTGGAAGGAAATGCCCACTGTTTAAGCCCTTGCAGGCTCTAAAGTATCCCTCTGCCTTTTAAAAAGATGTCAGCCAAATTTCAGGAAACTGCCTCTTCAATTTGTTAACACCTTGAGTGATGCAAATGGGCAAAGACACAAAGTGGAACCGAACAAATTAGGGGGAAAATCAGTATATATATGGGGCGTAGATAAGCTAATAGCAGATATACAACCCATAATCAATGCGTGGGATATAAAAGAAAAAATTCAAACCCTTGAGTTTCTTTCTTTAAATATTAAATTTGCATTCATGGTTGAAGAGGGAAAAGAAACATGAAGAAATTTTGTCCATGTACTTTACATCCTTTCTGCCTCTTTTTGTATGTATTTCTTTCAGAAATATCGAAATAAAGTAGTTTCTTGGCTGATGGTGTTGTACATGATTTCTTCCATGGAGAGAAAAGCCATACCTCCCCAAAGGGAAATGGGCAGCCATGTTACTGGCATTTATAAAGAGGCCTCTGGGAAGGTCTGGGTAACCTGAGTTGGAAATGCAACCTCAGTTGAGAAAGCAGTGTTGACTGTTAAGTTCCTAAGAGTAGCCTCCATCTTTGCTAAGATTTTGATTCTCTGTGGATAATTTTCAACCTATTCTGCTTGTACACAGTACATCATACTTATAGAACAAAATCATATGACCCTTCCTGGAAAGATAGGGACCCAATCTTACAAAAAGAGACATCCAGGTCAGAAGGCAAAGGACTGCTTGTCATTACCTATATGGGTTTGTTTTTTAATTAACAAACACTATTGTCTATCTTACACATAATTTCAAGTATTTTGTATGACCAAATTCGAGGGATCTTGAAGGTAATAATGAACCACTTCTAAAATAGGGGTCTTTAAAAAAAAGGCTAAAAAATATTGATTGCTTAGACATTTATGGAATAAAAAATGGAAGATACAATTCTAATTGCATTTAAAAGTCTTTACATATACTAGAGAAAAGATATCATCAACAAATGGCTGAGAAAATTCCCCAAATTTCCAGATATGAGACTATAACTTGAAGTAACTGCAGAAACCTAGAAAGTAAACTGGTGCTTTGCATACTGGGTTGAAGGGAGATGGAGGAAGCTGTTAGAGAGGGAAATAGTAGAAGTCAAGCGATAGGAAGGAGGAAATGAGAGAAATTAGAGGGGTTTAACTGGGAAAGTGAGGGGAGGTCAATGCAGAAGAAGAAGGAGAAGGGAAATACCTTACTAAAGGTGTTTGAAAAAGCCATAGGAAACAGACTATTATGTTTACCTAATATTATATATAATACATATATATGTATGTGTATATATACATCCACATAGAGTCTAGATGAAGTTATGTCAGTTGGTTGACAATGCTCCCTCCAAGAGTCATAGAGTAACTAGCAAAAAAATTTCAGTAGCAGATATGAGATTCACCCTTCCTAGTTGCTGGTCAGTAAGTTCAAGAAACTCCTAAAACAATACAGGCTATTGCTGTTGCCCTTGGTTTCCTACCAAAGGTTGAAGATAAACCATTGCTGAGAATACTGTGCACTTCAGACACAAGTCCTGGAAGATGCAAGCTGGAACTTACTCAAAACCTCCTTTCTGAGAACTAGATTCCATAATACTGAAAGGTGCTATGCAAGCTGCCAAGGGAGGGAAGCAAACAATAATCTTATTCAGCTGTGATGCCTATGATCCACAACAATGACCAGTATGACAAGATGTCCCTTAAGTGTTCAATAGTGGCACTCATCTTGGCAATAACCAACAGCTGTCTAATTGGATATAAGGCATGCTCCACAGGAGGAAAATTATGCCTGGTTCTGAAAACCTAGCCAACTATCTGGAGCTAGTGAGATCATGGATTTAAGATGAGAGCCTACTATGACCACTTTACTAAACCATAGTAATTCCTAACTGCATTCTAAATAATTATCATATAGCTTCAGATAAGTGTAGCTCTCAACCTTAATCAAAAAGCCTGCTCCTACCTATAAACAGATAATTACAGAAAACTACAACTGGTCAATCTGGAGAGAACAACTAGTTGTGGGGTGCTTAGTCTCAGTTGGTACATCTACAACATAACACTTGCACCTAAGGCTCAGTGAATATTGTGGAAGAGTGTGGAAAGATTGTCAGAACCAAAGAAGCAGAGCATATGTTCTGAGATTGAGTCTTCTAGAAATGTAGGGAAGTGCCACCTATGACACTTCAACAATATGACTACTTAAACAAGACCTGAAGAAGCACAGTAGCAATAGACATGCTGACACAGAAGGGGGAAATCTCACAGGGCCCACCCCTAAACAAAGGACTACAGGCAACTAAGGAATGCTGAGTGGGAGAATTAGTCTTCTCCAAGAATGAGCTCCCTATTTGGCTATCCAACACTAATGGTTTAGTTATGAAATCATATATATGCAAATAACCCTAAATGGACTGAGAAGGTTATGCGTGTGTGTGTGTGTGTGTGTGTGTGTGTGTGTGTGTGTGTGTGTGATTGTGTGTGATACTAATAGTTGAAGAAAAAGAGGCCATAAATTTGAGATGGAACAAGGAGTGGGATGGGAGGGGTTGGAGGGAGGAAAGGGAAGGGAGAGAATGGTGTATTCTATTTTAATTAAAAAATTATAAACAAAAAGATATAATTAGGGAGTGTTGGTTATCCAAGGCCCATAATATATCTTGGTTATTTCTATTGCAAAAAAATCTGTAATTATGAGAGACTTAAAAAATCATTTTCCTAGTACTTTCTTTTAATTCTTTGCCTGGAACCATAAAGTGTACCAAAAAGACCCCAGATGATTAGAAAAACAATAAAAATGTTTATTGACATGCTCTCTGTGTGTGTAATACTTGGAAGTTTCAAAGGTTTAGTCAGAACTTGGGATGGTATATGACCTTAGCAAAGGAGCAAGTCATTTTTAAAGAAGTCACAAAAGAAATGAATTTGAGTGCCCATGGCAGCAAACTACAAATGTGTGGGATAAGTACAGGTGGATAAAGGCTAGCCAGTAAACCTTTTAGATAAATTCCTCGGTCCATCTCCAGGCTGAGAAGGTCTAGAGTTTGTTCCAGCAATGAAACTTTGCTGTTTATGGTACAGAGCAGAACACTTTCACAAATGTGGCACTCCGCATTTAGACACATAGGGTACTTTGCTTATATTTGCTACTTTTCAGCTGTCCCTAGTTCAAAATAACCATGCATATTAAATAATTGTAGCATACTTTAAAGGGGTATATTGAACCATTCAATATCATGGACTGCTACTGTTTTATTTCCCAAGTATTTTATAGTTTTTGATGACCAGGGTCAACATGGTTGGTCTTTGGGTTAGTCTTTACTCAGGAGATATAAGACTATGAACAACCAAACTTCCACTGACTGCATCAGGTCATTCATGAAAACCATTTCCCTCTGCCCCAAGACTAGTCTCCTCGTGTGGTCAAATAGCTTATAAATGAAACAATTTACTTGTGGAGACTTTGAGACACCCACATCACTGCAGATACTGTAGCAATCTCCCCCATAAGGTCTTTTTCTTAGTCATTGCTAGGATGATACTCTGTCCTACAGTGAGTTCAAAAATACTCTACTACCTGGTGTTTAGTGATATTTTAAAGATTTCAATAGTAGTGTGCCAACCTAGATAAATTAGTGATAGTGTGTTTATGTTTTAGGCACTGGTATAGTGACTTAGGATAGCATTATAAGGGGGATGGATTAGATAAAGTTTACATATGTTGATGAATGTAGCAAAAACAATCTCTCTCTGTATTTTTGTGGATCATTTATTTATTTGTTTGTTTGTTATTTCTTTATTTGAGAAAGTATCTCAGTATATAGCTGAGGTTGGTTTTGTGTTCTCAATTCTCTTTTTTTGTATTTAGTTATTCATTTGTTTGTTTTTACATCCTGGCTGCAGTTTTTCCTCCCTTCTTTCTTCCCAGTCCCTCTCTCCCAACCTCCTTACTCCTCCCACCTCATCCCCTTCTCCTTTACCATTTATCTTCAGAAAAGGGCAGGCCTTCCATGGTTATCAGCCAGCCATGGTATATCAAGCTGTAATGAGACTAGGCACCTCCTCTTCTACTAAGGCTGTAAGAGGCAACCCGGTAGGAAGAATGGATCCCCAAAGCAGGCAAGAGAGTCAGAGTCAGCCTCTGTTCCCACTGTTAAGAGTCCCACAAGAAGACCAACTTATACAACTGTAACATATATGTAGAGGGCCTAGGTCAGTCCCATGCAGGCTCCCTGGTTGTTGGTTCGGTCTCTGTGAGCTCCTATGAGCTCAGATTAATTGATTCTGTAGGTTTTCTTGTGGTGTCCTTGACTCCTCTGGCTTCTACAATACTCCCCCCCCCCCATTTGCAAGATTCCTGGAGCTCCACCTAAGGTTTGGCTGTGGGTCTCTGCATCCACTTCCATCATTTGCTGGCTGAAGCCTCTCTGATGATAATTGGGCTAGGCACCAATCTATGAGTATAGCAGAATGTCATTAGGAATTATTTAATTGACTTTTTTTTTTTTACCAGTCATATTTGGTTCTATCCAGTACTAGGATTGCAGACATGTGCCACCACACTCTGCTTTAGTTTCAGCATGTGTCGATGAGATGACATGAGTAAAGATGCTTGCTGCCAAGCCTGGCAACCTTAATTCAAGACCTACTACTCATGTAGTGAAAGGTGAGAATAGACTCTCCTACTCTCCACACATGGGCCATGACACACACATGTACGTTCAGGGACACACACACACAAACACACATGTAAAAAATTAAAATACTATGAGCCTCAATAAAACAAACGTTTGTTTTGTTGGTTTGTAATCTGATTATTTGGTAAAAAAAAAAATGCATGTCACTGACTCTCTGGATAATTCTTTGCCTAAATGGTTTCAGTGTTGATTGACACAGGAATTGACAAGTTTGCCCCTTCTTACACTGTTAAAAGCAGGGTTGCTTTTCATATAGATATAAAAAAATGCTTGACTGTTCATTGGGATAAAACACAAGGGCATTTAGGGGAGAGGGTATTTATAGACATTTAAACAAAATGTAAGCTAAAAGAAGATAACTAGGTGAGTTACAAAATGATTGTCATCCAGTTACTTCATAATTATTGATGTTTGTATTCGTAGATAAATAGCAAATAAAGTAAAGGTTCATTAGGCCTATCTAAGTAATATCTTTACTTAGAACTTAAAAAATGTCCCAATATGACACAGAGATGGCATGTTGCCTTATATTTGACTTTTTTAATTTTAGAAGCTTTACAAATAACTGATGTGTCATTGCAAAATAAGCTAACCCCCTCACTTGTTTTCAGCTCCACAGAGTCCAAGGCTAGTCCTGTTGCCAGTTTTAGGCAACCACACAGAGTAAGAGCTGAAGAAATTCCTATTGAATTGTCTTACTGAAATCCACGTCGGAAGAACAGATCAGTGCCTAGCCCAATTGTCATTGGAGAGGCATCATCCAGCAGCTGATGACGGGAGCAAATGCAGAGGCACACATGCGAACATTAGGTGGAGCCCAGGAACCCCAGGGAAGGAGAGTAAGGACTGGAGGAACCAGAGGAGTTTAGGACACCAGGAGAACATGGCTTACAGAGTCTGAAGTGACAATCAGAGAGCCTGCACGAGTCTGCACTAGGTCATGAGGTCCTCTGCATATATGTTATGGTTGTGTAGCTTGGTGGTCTTGTGGGACTCCTAACAGAGAGACCCTTTTCCTCCTACTGGGTTACCTGGTTCAGCCTTGATATGAGGGTTTGCACCTAGTCTTATGGTAACTTCTTAGGCTGTGTTCAGTTGATATCCTTGGGAAGCCTGCTCTTTTCTGAAGGGAAACAGAAGAGGAGTGGATCTGGGGGAGAGGGGAGGTGTGAGGCGTGGGGGGGAGCGGTACTTGGACTCTGTGGAGGGAGAGGAAACTGGATTGGAATGTATTGGATGAAAGAAGAATTTGAAAAAAAAAAACAAAGAATTGCTTTATTGCCATCTCTAAAGTCCCACGATCTTATATACATGCAGCCCTATTGACTCTAATTTATTATTTAGGATATTTACTATCAACTCTCCCATTTTGCATTTTGCTTGTGTTTATTCATTATTATTCTAGTTATTATATTTCAGTGCTTTAGTACAACAAAGTTCCAAAGAACAATGAATAAATGTTAATGGTGCCTAAACACACTTATTTTCAGTAAGTAAATTTTAATAGCTAAAGTAAAAATTAAATAAGGAAGCTGGCAAATAAACTGGATAGTGATGTTTTAAGTGGGAAGTAAATACCACAGTTCTGCTGTTTGGGGGAACTGATTAACCCGGGTATGCATACCAGAGTGTATGGTATTCTTAGCAGCTGTTAGAATGTGCAGAGATTGAAACAATAGAGGCGAAATGGTTTTACCAGGAAACATTTTAACATTCAGAGGTACAATTTCAGTGTAAATAAAACAATCAGGAAAACAAGATACAGCCTGGGATGTTTGTATTCATGGGTGGTGGCTGGAGAATTGTAAAAGAGAGTTTAAGAAACAGTAAGAAAGCATAACAAGAGAAAATTATATTTCAAAATGATAGAATTTGGAGATGTATATAAAACCAGTTTTTTTTTTATAAACTCTAAGCCAGAATAAGAAACTTGGTTTGAATATTTTTAAGTGTTGGAAGTTAGACTGCCATGTATCTATCAAACAGTGAAACTGAACAGTGCTTGGTCAGGATAGAGATAAAATAGGGTCTGAAGTTCAATTGACTGACTGAAAAGCCAGTGCAATAACTCAAGAGAGGAGGCTGCGAAAGTTTGGATTAAAATGAAAGGACATGCCTTAGATAGTTTGATGGATATGTTTACTAGAGATGATGACGAAAGGAAGATAAGAAGCACAGGTCAACCTAAGATGTTTAGAAGCAGCCCCCGAACTGA
This sequence comes from Peromyscus eremicus, assembly GCF_949786415.1. Lineage (NCBI taxonomy): Eukaryota > Metazoa > Chordata > Mammalia > Rodentia > Cricetidae > Peromyscus > Peromyscus eremicus. The sequence goes on along the minus strand of NC_081421.1, from coordinate 107,314,557 downwards.
GCAGTTGAATGTAAAGAGCACTGGGAGGTTTGGGATTTGTGTCCACCACAGAGAAGTGGAACAGGCTGCTGAGGAGAGATGTCCTTACCCTAACAAAAAGCTGCATGCCTTGACCATAGTTTGTGTTTTGACAGATTATTGTTGAAGTTCTCCTCCAGTGTGTACAAGTCATGTGACTTCATGTGAACTACTGAAACTCTCAGAGAGTCTCAACTGCACAAATGTACACAGATGACACACCTCCCTGCTGGACTCAACAGTCATGGTTGTCATAATGCCAATGGTAGTTACCCCTGAATAAAATGCCATTCCAATTGTCTCCCTTTCTAAATTTCAATATTTCAGATGATTTATAAATTGACAATTGGATAATGACAGCATGTTTTGTGACAGGGATGTGTCACAATGAACAACATCTGATTTAGTCTAATAGATCGGTGCTAGAAGAATTTATTCATAATCAATGTGAGAAGAGTCTTCATGAATCCTCAGCAAAAGATCATTCTTCCTTGCCAATTTGGGCATGCATAGCTTAGATTTTTTTCAATGTATTGGCTCTTGGAAGACTTGTGACTTGATGTATCCGTGATGGTGAAAGAGAACAAAGCTGTGGAACTAAGTTCCCAGTGCAACAAAAAGCCTGCTGCTTGTCCACGTTCATCAATTTAAATGCATTGGAACAAAAGGCTGCGTAAGTTTGGGAGTGTTTGATCTGGGAGTGCTCTTCCTAGTTAGTTTGAATGGGCACAGCGAAGTTGGAAAATTGACAGTATTAGCTATTGTTTTATGTACAATACTTCTAATGTCAGTAAACTTCTGAAAGTGGAAATATTGTTTGACAATTATGGAAGTCAGAGCTTGGAAAGATTAAATAACTGCACTGAAATATATAAGTTCAAAGCTGGTATTGCTTCCATTCTTTTGTGTAGAGTGTTAAATTAACTTTTAAAACAGTGACATTTGCTTTGTTAATTGAATATTACCTATAGAATTTGTTGCTGCTTGATGTCTAATTTCTATACACATTAAGGTTTAGAAACATCCTAGTTGGAGGCTGCTCACATACATGGGGCAAGTTTCCTTTTTTTTCCCATTTTTATTAGCATTTACTATACAAAAATAATGTGTTTCATTCTGACACTTAAGGTGTGTACAATATACTTTGATCATCTTTATTCCCATATTACCATAGCCTACCCCCACCACTGTTCTTCATCCTCCAAGGTCCCATCTACTTTCATGTATTATCTCTATTGCTTTCTTTTTGCTTTGATAATTATTTTTACAGGTTATATACATACATGTTTTATTACATTCATGTTATACATTACATACATTACAGTATACATACATGTTGTGTTACATATCATATACATATGTATAATATACATATAAATACGTAAATTCAACCTTCTGAGTCCATTTAATATTGTTTTTATGTACATGTTTAGAGCTGACCACCAATTAGGGGGCTTGCCCCTGGGGAAGACGGCTTCTCCCTTTCACAGCAGTTATTAATTGCCTGTAGTTCTTCATTTAGAGGTGGAAGCTTGTGAGATTTCTCCCAACCACATTGCCATGTCAGCTGGTACTGTCGTTGTTCAGGTCTCATTTACTTGGACAATCATGTTGTTGAGATTTCATTCATGCATATTCCCTGTCCTAGGTTGAAAACACCATCTCTAAGCAGATGTTCCAGTCTCCTGGCTCATATAATCTTCCCACATGGAAAAAAAATGTCCTAACAGCAGTGCATAGTGCATAGACCTAAGAGGCCATTATTCTAAATTCTAAATGTAAGCTCCAGGAAAGAAAAATTATGTAAAAATAATATGTAGTCTCTAATTTTTCAGAACACACGTTTTTTGATGTCTTATAGAAAATGAATAAAGGGTAACTGTAGAGATTTGGGGAAGAATTTTGAAATATGGCAAGAAACCTGTTAATTCTCTAACCCTTTCTATTATGGTTTGTAAACTCTAAGTGTTGCTATTGAATTAGGGTAGCTTCCCTGGAGACAGTAGATTTGAGCAGCTAATAAAGCAGACTTGTAGTATAAAAACAGTTTTTAATGAAATGAGAATGGGCATGTCATTTCTTTGAAAAATATCATTGTATCTTGAACCAGGCAAGTTGAGAATGAGCATGGATGGTCGGGGCCAGGGGGCAGAGAGCAGCTTACAAAGGAAGGATGTGGTGTCATTCAGATGTCAGCTTTCTCCTGAATGTAGGACCTTCGACAAATTCCTTCTGCTCTGTGAGGGTTGTTCTTTTTCTGTAGAATGGACACATCATTTTATCCTTATGTAATACCAAGAAAAAACTTGAAGACATATTCAGTTATTTTTTTCTATTGCTGTAATAAAATCCCTGATGAAGCAACTGGTTTCCTCTGGATTTCAGATTGAGGGGCAGCATTTCATGTTGGAGAAGTCACGGCAGCTGGACTGGAGGCTGCTGATCCCACCGCATCCACAGTAAGGAAGCCCAGAAGGACAACTCTACTTCTCTCCTCATGCTTTCCATGTTATTTAGGGCATCAGCTCATGGAATAACACTCATCTCACTTAGGGAGTGTTTTTCTATCTCAATTAGTAAAGGCTAAGGTTTTCCTCACAAAAATGTCAGAGTTTTGGTTCTGTGGTGATTACAAATCCCATCAAGTTGACAATTGATGTTAAACATCACAGTGTCTTAATCTGAGATATACTATGGTGTCTACAAGATACTTAAGGTTATTATATAGTTTTCATTTTATTATTATTATTATTATTATTATTCAGAGTTGTATTTGAAATTAGATTATGATTTATCAAGATTATATAGAAATTGAGAAAATTGAGTATCTTTCAAAATATATACTTCTTAGCATTGTTGTTTGCAATCCTTGATTAAAATTTTCTCTTACCAGCCACTTGTGTGTGTGTGTGTGTGTGTGTGTGTGTGTGTGTGTGTGTGCATATCTGTGAATGTTCCTAATGGTGAATTATTTTTATTTGAATGAACCTTAGAGCTTTTCTTTTCTTTACTAAGCACCAAGAAGCCCTGTGGAGTCTTGTGATACTTTGAAAACTGCCAGATCCTAAGGCTCTTTTTCCTAGGAAAGTAAACATCGGTCATACTGTATTCTCACCTCTAGCTTTATCTTCTTTGGTTAGAACTTTGCATATGATAGGGAAATTCATCACAAGTAGTTCATTTATTCAAATCACTCCACTGTGAGGTTGAGAAATGGAAAGCTAGGCCTCCAAGAAATGCTGCTGAGGTCCATGGTGAGTTGGTGCCAGGGCTACTGTTCAGAGCAGGCTTTCAGACTCTCACTGAAGTGCAGGTCCCCAGCTAGTCTCTGCTGGCTCTCAGCTGGCTTTGCTGCATACACCCTACTCATGATTCAATTTAAGTGCAAAGTTTTGTGTTAAAACAGACTAAAAACTAAATATTTGTTTCATTCATGCAAAGTAACACCCATCACCTCCCTCTTTGTTTATACCGCTGCTTCTAGCTGAGAAGAATATGTATCGAGATGTAAATCTTGCACTTAAAGCTAGAAGTTAATTATCTGAAACCTGCAAAAAGATTCAAAGATGAAAATGGCCATTCTTGATGCCTCCAAAGATGTAGCTACACAGACCAGGCTCTTTCCCATCCCTGCTGGCAGCTTTTATAGTCTTAGTGTGCTGTTTCCCTTTTCTTGATTTAAGAAACTTTTAGTTCATTATTCAGTACAGACTCTCCAAAGCTTATCAGTTAAGAAAAATCCATATTTATATATTTAGAATAAAGAGAAAATGTTGATAATCAAAATTTATATGTATCAAAGTTTATATTTGTATTGAAGCATGTATATGTATACATGTATACATGTCCACAAACACTTGAATAGAGAAATTGAAAAAGAGAGGGGGAGGGAGAGAGAAAAGGACCAAATCACCATATAGCTATGTGCCCATGATGGTCTCTCAAACTCAGTCCTCTTGCCTCTGGTTCCAAAGTGTTGGGGTGACAGCCATGAGCCACTGTTCTTGACCACAACATTTTTTTTAAAGGCCTCTAGTCATAGTAGAATTAACTTGTTTTTGTCAGAACTTCTTTAAGAAATTACAGTTCTCCACATTTTGTGTGTGTATGTAAAAAATTCTTAGAAAACCAAATTGCTCAAAGCAACTAAAATGTTGAGCTCAACTTTGAAACGCTGGTATGGGTACTTGAGTCAAGGAGATCATTTCCCAGTCCTGGTTTATGAAATGTTCGTAGTGCCTTCTATCAAGGGGGAAACAACTCAAACTGAGAAGAGAGGACCATTGAAAGGACATGATGATTCATTACCACAGACCGCGGCAGAATAATCCATTTTTTTTTTTATGCTGCCATCTTATGACTCACTGCTGTTTACTGTTAGAGGAGGGCTACTTTTCATCACCTTAAGAAAGAAATCCTGTTTCAAAGTTGGCTTCTTGGAGAAGAATGCCAGCATACTCTGTGATGCATCATGATTGAAAATTTCTCTTAACAGAAAGCACGGAATTCATTTTCTAGGTTTGCCAAGGCTGGCCTTCTCTTGGGGGAAGTGTTCCTCCCGGAAGGAACCCCTTAGGGAAGCCAAAGAATGTCAAGCAAACCATGCTGACTAATGCTGGCTGATTCAGAGTGGATGAGGACAATAAGGAAACAGAACGTTAGTGTTTTGCACACAACAGGAGAGTCTGCTGTTTCGAATGGACTCCCTTGATAGTATTTGTTATTTATGCTTTCAAGTTTCCAAAAGTTTTAGACTAAAGGAAGAGTCATCTCTTTTCCTAGTTAGTACTGTGCTCACCATTCAGGCTTCTGAAATTGATTCAAAACTAGCCAAATAAAATGAAAATCATCTAAACACTGGTGATATGATACAATATCATATATAGCCTTGAAATGTTTTGCTCAGAAATGTCTCACCCCATTGTTTTGTTCCTTATGTATGATGAGGCATTTAAAGCTCCCTGTCAGATGTGTTGGGGTTGATGGACATGTACTTGGTCTGTCTTCTTTGAAGTACGATGAGAGTATATAACTTACTCTTGATGGTTTCCTAATGAAGTACATCATGATTGCCTAACTATATCTTTCTCATAAGGAACCAGGTTAGAATCACTTGGCTATTTGACTACCCATGTGACTTACAGTCTGGACTCCTCCCCTTTAAGTAGCTGTGAATAAGCTGCTGCTTCAGAGAAGAATACAGTGTCCTTAGAGCAATACTGGTGGGGGTGGGTAGCAATATGGCTCAGTGGGTAAAGTACTCTCTGAGTAAGCATAAGGATGGTAGTTTGGGTTCCTAGCACCAGTATAGAAGCAAGTCATAGAGGCTCACATGTTTGGTTTATGTGTAACCCTAGCTTGGGAAAGGCAAAGACAAGTGGATTCCAGTTCACTGGCCAGTGAATATAGCTGACATGGCATGCTATGGGAGGGTGATAAGAGACCCTGAAGGGACTCTAGCCAGCCCAAGCATGGCAAACATGGTTCTGGTAGGCCATGCCCTTCTTCCCCATTCCCTCTGCCTTGTTAAACACTGTTAGATTTCATTCCTAAAGCTATCCCCCAAGGTCTATTCCTTTATTTGGCCACTTCCTCCTCCAGAGGCTGACTACCAATGTCCAACTATCAAGGTATTGAAGTCCAGCAATCAAAACCCCTGCCTTGCCTCACCTAATCAATATGCCCAATTAAAATTAAATACTTCATCCTAACACAGGGTTTTCCCTTTTCCCTTTATAAACTGCCATTTTCCTATGTGCCGCATCTATCTCCCCTCTATCCAGAGGCAGTCCTTTGTCCTCTGGGATAAATACCCCTGCCCCCTTACCCATGTTCCCTTCCCATTTTCCCTCATCCTCTATCTTCTGTCTTTGTCTCATATTCCCTGCCCTTTGCCCTTTTGGGACAAATAAATCTCCTCTGTGCCGAGAACTTGGTCTTGGAGTATCCTAAGCTGATACCATTCCCTTTCAGACCCTATCTCAAAAAACAAGATGGAGAACAATAGAGGAAAATACCCATGCTTATCTCTGTCCTCCCCTCCCCCATGCTCACAGAAGAATGTATCTATATACAAGTACATACAAACACACAGCAGACACACACACACACAGAATTAACACAAACGGCATGCTTCTCAGATGATGCCGGAGAAGCTGCGTCCCTCTGGAATCCCAATTTCTCCACTCCCCAAACCAGCAGAAACAGTTCCCTTAGAGACAGGAACTACCTCCATTTGGACATGAAAATACAATGAAATTGTTGGGGATTAAGTGGAGCTCAAACAATCTCTTTTAGGTTGAAACATTCATTTTGTGAACATGTGGACAATGGGTACCAGAAATATTGTTTCAGCTGATGTGATAATTTTGATTAAAAACCATGTTAGAAATAGTTGTAATCCAAGATAGCTATAACAGAAATCAACCATCTCACTGTAGATGTAAAACTACAGTGCATAAATTGAGCATTTAGCAGGATTTTGTCATTTTCTGAAAGTTCAGAGCATTGTAAACTTACTCTATGCCTACCTGGTTTCGGGGTAGAGATATGGTGCTGATGGGGCTACATGATGAGGAAAACCATCTTGTAAACTAGACATTGTCAAATGGCACTAGTACCAAAGACACCAACACTTGGTAACTAACCCATACATAGTCCATTATGGCAGTATAATACATTCTTCATTCATGTTCCTTGGTGTGGCCCATTCTTTCAGAGAGCACTGGTAGTAATAGCAAAAAAGATCGATATATTGACTAGTTTCCATAGCAATATTGTGCCCTAGTTTATTCCTGTGGTTTGGTGCTTCAGTCTGGATTTTTATATTTCTTGCTTATGGAAAATCAGCAATAACATGATAGATTAGCTCAAACTTTCCATAACTTCTTTAAATCATTCCTTCCTTGTATGTCCTGTTAGGAACTGACATATTGGGGAATTTATTAAGGCAACTCCACGTAGTTAAAAGGGAGGTTTATTTTGGGGTAACTTACAGCAAGTAAAGGGATTGGTTACAGGATCTGGGAGAGATAAAGTGCAGTCCGGCGGTGTACTCTGGAGAACTCTGCTCAGTCTACTATCCAGCATCCAGGATAACCAGGAACCAAGAGAGCCAGCACATCCTGATCTCAGGTCTTAAGGGTTCCTTCCCATCTTGGCCCTGCCTCAGGGGCAGGCCATAAGTAGGAGTGACAGTTACCAGAAGCCTCACTGGGGGTAGTACTTCCAGGTCAAAGCTGGAACAGCTATCCACTACACTAACATGAGTAAAAGTTACCTATAATTACTTGTTATCCTAAAATGTATGAAAGAATTGGCCACACTATGTTTGTGGATCACTTAAGGACAATATGTTCTTCTTGTATATTGTGGGTCTGATTGTTTAAGTTAATTTGCTATTTATGTAGTGCTGAATACATGACCAATGTATGTTGAGTTATGACAACAATCTAAAGCTCCATGATCTGTGTGAACTTACTAGAGAATAAAAACAAGTGAGGACAGAGGCTTTGGGCTCTTCAGAATTAATGACTTCATGGGGGTTGTAGAAGCTCATAGTTTCTGAATTTAGTTTTTAGACCAAGGAATATTATTTTCTTGTCTGAGCTCCATGTTTTTTTGCAAGTAGAGATAACACATTGCATCATGGTGTATGAACACATTTGGTATATATAAGGTGCCCAGTGCAGCAATGAACAGAGAAGTACTCAACCAAAGACATCTACTTATGGTATTTCTCAGTGTCCTTAGGAGGACCATACTCATCTAGAAATACCAGAATTTTCAAGGAAATCCTCAAAGTTTTGGTTTACTTGAAAGTCTTTTGGCTTATTGAATAATGTTATAAATGATCTGTGGAGGGCCCTGGCATCAGCCCAATTCCTCACAAAACAAAGGAAGGTGACCATTTTCAAAATTCTTTCAGATGCTAATTTGTAAAATAAGAACACCCTGGTAAGCAGGTGAAATGCATAGAGCTAGCATTAGTCCAATAAGGAGTCAGGCTTCATTCACTCATTTTAGAGCTCTTTGTCATATTAATGCTAGCTGCCGAGCATTATTCTGAGTGTGTAAAGTACAGGAGGACAGAGACTGTTGTAAAATTCCCTGTCTTCATGGAACTTACAAAGGTGTAGTGTGGTCAGAGAAAAGTCTATGAATCTTGTGCAGGAGAAGGACGTGTTAGGTGGAGGAGTTAATCTGGAATGGGAGTAAGTGATGGGGCTGTGATATTAAATGAAGTCATCAAGGTAAGTATCAACTACAGTGTCTCCTTTGAGCCAATATTGAAAGCAGAAAAGAAAGTAGGCAGGCAGATAGAGAGAAGATTATTCTAGGGAAAGAAATTACCTCTGAACAAAGACCTTGAGAACACGCTGGACTCTTCCAGGAACAGGGCTGGAGACAGAGAGTAAAACAAAAGGAGAAGGGGGAAGAGGTTGGGAGAGAGAGCAGGAAAGTGGCGTGTACAGGACTTTGTAGAGCATCATAAGAATTTGACTTTTACTCCCAATTACACTTCAGGGCATTGCAAGGGTAGGGTGGATGAACATTATCCTCTAGTATTTGATTGTTGTTCCTGGAGCATTGCATGAGAATAATTTTGAGAGGAATTTACGCCAGGGTATGGTAATATTTTATTTGTGCTGAAATGTGATTTTATTTGCATGTTAATAAATAAAGTTGCCTTGGGGTCAGAGCTAATAGCAAGCCATTTAGCAGAAGTCTGGCAGTGGTTGCACACACCCTTAATCCCGATCACATGACAGGCAGATCTCTGTGTGTTCAAGGACACCACCAGCATGGAGACACATGCCTTTAATCTCAATATCAACCATAGAGACCTGGAGGTCTGTACAGACAGGCAGTAATGAGGAGGCCATGTGATTGGGTTTACAACCAATGAGAAGGCAGAACAGAAAGTCAATAAAAGACAGACACACAGGAAGTAGGTCTCTTTCTCAGGGGAAGGACGGCAGTGGCAGTGGGTGGTAAGAAGGTGGTCTCAGCTTTTGGCTACTGCTCTCTGCTCTCTGGGCTTCTAACTCTGCATTTGGCTCTGTGTTTCTTTTTTTTTTTTTTTTTTTTTTTTTTTGGTTTTTTGAGACAGCGTCTCTCTGTGTAGCTTTGCGCCTTTCCTGGGACTCACTTGGTAGCCCAGGCTGGCCTCGAACTCACAGAGATCCGCCTGGCTCTGCCTCCCGAGTGCTGGGACTAAAGGCGTGCACCACCACCGCCTGGTGGCTCTGTGTTTCTTATTTAATAAAACCATTTAGAATTACATCTACACAGGGATTAAGAGTAAAAGTATGGTAGTATTGTAAGAAATTAGTTCTATAGAAGAAATTGTCACTTAACAGAGCCAGGCTATCTTGGTAAACTGTCATAGGCCCAGCCTCCCCATGTCAGTGGGAACTCTAATCAGTTGGAACTAGAGAATTGTGATGTGCAGGAAACACTGAACGTTGGGAGCCATCATATGAGGACTATTGAAGAATCATGCTGAGCAGCAAGGGAAGCCCTGCTTCCAGTGACTGGAGTCACTTCAGAGAGTAGGGCCATGGTCTTCTGAAATAAGAACAAACAGAATAACTGGAAAGTGGCAGGAGTAGCTACAGAAAGGCTGGGCAAGAATTATGGCAGTGCCCTTGAGCTGTGTCCAAGACAGCCCCAACCATCAGGAAGCTCAGCTTAGTGTCATATTTGGATGCATGTGTGTGGATGTCTTGGAGCAAATGGAAAGGGACTATTGCAAGAGAATATTTTGTAACATTGACAAGACTGATTTAGTGAAGGAATGGTACACAGATGCTCAACAGAATTTCAAAAGCCCTGTGCTCAGGAGACTTCAGAGAAGTGGGCTTCTTCTCTTGGCTTTCTGTTGTCATGAGGCTTCAGGTATGTGAGGTGAGAAAAGAAGCCAAAGAAGACGAGTCTTGCTGTGGGTGTCTGAGAAAGAGGTCTGTGCCCTGATCCAGGCCAACTGGGATCTTTCACTGACCACAAGCCCCTGGGGAAATTTTGGTGTACATGATGGCAGAGGGTTTGCCAGCTTCTTTTGCACATAGAGTCCAAATGATGAGACTAGCAAGGGGACAGGCTTGAGTGGGTAGTCTAGGCAAATGTGTCTGACAGAAAGGTCTGCATTAGAGCACAATGCTGGGGAAAAATGAATGTCGGTGTGTCTATCGAGGGTCTGGGGAGAGACGCCAAGACAGAGATATAGAGATAGAAAGGGAAGAGTGACAGTGTTCGGTGAGAGACTGTGTGGAGTGGCCTGCTAGGAGCTGTGAGCTTGGCTGGGCCTTTCATATGGGGTTGACTTCATGTCACCCAAGTGATAGAGTCACTGAGGTCCATAAAAGCTAGGAGGGAGAACAAAATGCGAAAATTAATGGTCGGATGTCTCCCTAAGTATTTAAGCAACCCCATATTTATAGTCAGTCCCTCCGCTACACACGAATGAATTATGTGTGTTGGGGGAGTGATTTTTCTCTCCCTAAGACTAAAGGACTTGAGTTGGATCCCAATTATTTCTACAATTTATGTTCGAATTAAAACTTGATTTTGAAATATATTTGTGGAAGCCCTCTGGTATTTTAATCCTCAGGTTTAATAAATATGAAAATAGGAAATTTCCTTTCTCCAGTGGTTCATATCTACTCCACAGAAGCTTAAACAGGCCACTACTAAAAAGAAACAAACAATAAAACTGTGTGGTTGCTTTGGGCAGAGATTTCTTAGATTATAATTTGGGCTTTGCTATCTTTTTCTTTTTTTCCAGCAGTGTGAAAAAAGTTTGGGTTGTGGGAAGAAAGTGTGACTTTGTTAAATGCATGGAGCATGTACATAAGGAAAGATTGGGGGCTGTACTGAGGAAGTGTGAAGGGAGGGCACTGAGTGTTCTGGATGAGGAGGTGCTGACCAAGCACGAATTAGACCTCAAGGAGTGGGGAGAGTGAGGGAATTTGTGATGCGGGCACCCTCCATCTTGGGTGCAACAGGAATCAAGTGCTTCACTGAGGCTGAGGTGGAACAGTGAGGAAGTGGCTCAATGGTAGGAGAGAGGGATGTGGAGAAGACAGGGGAGTCTCCACAGCCGTCAGGGGAATGAGTGACATGATGAACAAGGAGGAGAATTTACCGACCAGCACTGAAGACTCCTTTAAAACTCAAAAGCACGAGTGTGTAACATGTCAGGGAATGCAGCTCTTTTTACTACTTTATCTATCTCTTGTTTGTCAGGTTCATTGTGGGGTCTTTGTTTACACTGTGTGAATATGAGTCACTGTGACTGGTTTAGTAAAAAGCTAAATTATCAATAGCTAGACAGGAGAGGTTAGGTGGGTTACGCGGGACTTCCAGGCAGAGAGAGGAGCTCAGGGTTAGAATCTATGTGTGTGGGAGATGCCAGTGAGACACTGAGGAAGTTGGATGTACAGAATGGAAGAGAGGTAAAAAAAATAACATGGTAAAATGTAGAAATGGGTGAGTTTAAGTTGTAAGAGCTAGTTGGGAACAAGCCTATGTTAAAGACCAAGGTTTCATAATTAATCCTAAGTCTCCATGTCTTGTAATTATTTGGGGAGTGGGTGGTCCCAAAAGAAAGTCTGATTATGCAGATTGCAATTTAACCCATCTCTGATCCATATGAAAACTATTGGTTGGTTTTATTTTGCTTTTCAAATATACTTTTCTGGTCAGCAAGAACTTAAATAATCAATTATCTGTTTTCATTTGTTAAAGAGCATAGAATAGGCCTTGAGAAGTCTCAACTATTTTTAAAAAAGTTTTTATGCACCGGGCGGTGGTGGCGCATGCCTTTAGTCCCAGCACTCGGGAGGCAGAGGCAGGTGGATCTCTGTGAGTTCGAGGCCAGCCTGGGCTACCAAGTGAGTCCCAGGAAAGGCGCAAAGCTACACAGAGAAACCCTGTCTCGAAAAACCAAAAAAAAAAAAAAAGTTTTTATGCATAATACATTAACATGGGTCAGCTTTATCTTTTAAAAAACAGTTTGGAATGTGATCTATATGAATGGATCTGAGAAAGCTGGAGAGGAAACAGAAAGAAGAAAGGCAGGGGTGTGGGGAGTAGAATAGAGGAAGTTGTAGTGAGGCTCTTCACGGGTTTCCTCATATAAGGAAGAAATATGTGTAAGACAGTTTAAATAGCCAAGGCATTGCAGAGGAAAGCAAAGGTCTTTAAGTTTCCAAAGCCCCATCTTGCTGTATAGACTTATAAATGGTCCCATAGCCTTTGAAGCCTGCAAAAGTCCATGTGGTTCAAGAGGGAGCAGCACTTTTGGAGTTCAGTAGATGTGGGCCCATCATATACACTCTTTCAATAAAGAACTACTTTTTCGAGCTGGAACAGGGACGGAGTGGGAGAGCAATGAAAGAGATACCATGATAGAGGGAGACATCATGGGGATAGAGAGAAACCAGGTGCTAGGGAAGTTCCCAGGAATCCACAAGGATGACCCCAGCTTAGACTACTAGCAATAGTGGAGAGTGCCTGAATTGGCTTACTCCAGTAATCAAATCAGTGAACACTAACTGTCATCATAGAGCCTTTCTCCAGTAACTGATGGAAGCAGATGCAGAGATCCACAGCCAAACACCAGGCTGAGCATCAGGAGTCCAAAGGAATAGACAGAGGAGGGATTCTATGGGCTAGGGCATCAAGATCATGATGGGGAAACCTACAGAGACAACCAAACCAAACTACTGGGAACTCATGAAATTTAGATCAGCAGCTGTGGAGCCTCCATGGGACTGGACTAGGCCCTCTGCATAGCGAGACAGTTATGCAGCATGATCTGTTTAAGGGGTCCCCTGGTAGGATCAGGATCCATCCGTGGTGCATGAGTTAGATTTTCAGAGCCCACTACTTATGGTGGGACACCTTGCACAGCTTTGAGGCAGGGGGAGGGGCTTGGATCTGCCTCTACTAAATGAGGCAAGGGGAGGGGCTTGGATCTGCCTCTACTACTACTGTACCAGGCTCTGCTGACTGCCTATGGGAAGTCTTACCTTTTTGTAGGAGGGAATAGGGGGTGGGTGGGGTAAGGCTGGAAGGCCGAAGGGGTTGGAGGAGGGAAGAGTGGGATCTGTGATTGGTATGTAAAATGAATAAAAAATTTCTTAAAAAAAAACTATTATTAGCTGGGTGGTGGTGGCACACGCCTTTAATCCCAGTACTTGGGAGACAGAGCCAGGCAGATCTCTGTGAGTTGGAGGCCAGCCTGGTCTACAGAGTGAGTTCCAGGAGAGGCTCCAAAAGCTATAGAGAAACCCTGTCTTGAAAAAAAAAAAACCCAAACAAAACAAAACAAAACAACAAACTACTATTACTGTGTTTTAGGTTTCTCAATGGGTTCTGTTCTAAGATCAATTCTTGCATAGAAGGGGTTGGTACTAAGAGGAGTCTGGGAAGTAGGGATTCTATAGTTGGTGGCCTGGGTACCTCACTGACATATCCACACTGACCCCTTATCATAAAAGGTAAGTGTAGAAGCAATAGTCAGAGCATGGGAACAGAATGGCAGGTGAGTGCTCAGAGCAACAGTAGGCATAAGAATGGAAAAAGAATTCATGATTTATGGACTTTTCTCACAAAGAAAACCTTTGTTCAAAAAGATCAAATGAGAAAAAACAAACAAACAAAAAACAGACCAGCAGAAGCCCCTTTCTGCTTCCTTCTCTTTTTACACTTCTATCTTTTCTCCACCACACTCGCACCATCACATTTCAATGCTTCATCTTCTCCCCAAACTTACATGTGTGTGTGTGTGTGTGTGTGTGTGTGTGTGTGTGTGTGTGTTTGTGTGTATGCTGGTATCTGTATGTGTGTGCACATGGATGTAGCAGCCAGAAGAAAACCAAGGCCACCTCAGTTTTTGAGACTCGCATATGATTCTCTAATTTGGATAGGCTGGCTACCTGGGCAGCCCAAGGGTTTTGCCTGTCTCCATATCACCAGGACTGGGATTACAAACTCATACTACCACCTAGCTTTTTATGTGGAATCTGAACATCAAATTCAGGCAAGGCATGTGCTGTCTCTGCCCAAGCCATTTCCCAAACTTACTAATGGTGGTCTATTGATCCTACGAAAACTCCCAAATTTTTGTGACATAGCAACATATCTACAGAGAGTTCCTGCTGGAAGGTTAAACTGCTTTTCTTTTTCATCTTGTTTTGGCATGTAGCTTTCCCCCTTTCTTCTCTAGATCCCTGTTTAGGAAGATTTAGCTTATCTTCATCCATATTTTTAAGAATGGACAAGGAGAACTTTAATATCAATGAGAGCTTCCTTTCTCAAATCCATATCCCCTTTAGACAGATGGGAAGACTCCTTAGGATGAGATTTTTACCTTTCTTCTCTGTTTTCACTTACTCAGCTGCACAGTTTGTGGGGCGCCAAGTCTTAAGTTTTGTGTACCTTTTATTTAAAGTCAAAGTGGACACTACAGCCTTTAGTGACTCTTGGCTGTACAGATGGGACTTTTAGCCTAGAAGACCCATTACTCTGCATGAAACCCACTGGAACTTCACCATGGAAGATGGCAAGCCTCTAAGAGCTTGGCTGGGAATGGACCAGTTTTTCACTATGGACTTTTCCAGTTTGTGAAGCGAAGTTGGAAAAATACAGGAGCACACCCTAATGTCTAAGATGTGAATAAATTACCGCAAATCAGTTCTCCACAAGCTCTTAGCTTCTCTGAGATCCAATAAAAGCTGCATCATTCTTTCTCTGGGCACAAGAATGATGTTCCCTGGAAATTTTCCAGGTGAAATGGTTTGGAATTATGGGAAGGGCTCTTGTGGCATTGGTACTGCCTCTCATTAAATCCAGGAAAAGTTTGTTTCCCAGATGCCTCTAATTTGGCTACTTTATTTTGTGGGAATACATTTAAGTCATTTATCTAAATAGAAATGTGAAAATATTTACGATATAGTAAGTGAAAGGAAAATAAATATCAGTCCATGCCAGATCACAACTATTCAAAATTCATCATGAATTCAACAATGACTAGAAGGACGCTTGACCAGTTCCCTGCTTGTAAAAGGCTCTCAGTTACTGGTGAGTTAACTCTTAACATCAATGAGGAAAAAATCAAACAATGTATTATCAGAGTGGTAGAGTTGATACAATTAGACCATTTCCATGTGATATTATATTTATAGGATAAATTCATAAAACCAATTAACTGTGAAATTATTATTGAATCCTATCTTTTTTATAATTTCACCTATTTTCTGCATAAAATTACCTGTTTTTCTTATGATCTGGTGTCTAGTGGCAAATCCAGCCACCGTGAATATAATTACTGTTCAGCGAAGACCTAGTCACAGGTAAGCTTCACTACATACTGAGATTCAACATTGGCTAATAGGAAACCAAACTAAGGCAGTATGTGAAAATATTTCAAAGAATTTGGGTCTTGAAAATAAAAATAATGAATATTGGTATTTAAGTGGTGACATTTGTAGACATGTCCCATTGTTTGAATCAACTGGGTTCTGTGACCTGGGAAATTGATATCTCCAGGTCACTGTCAGTAAGCATAGACTTCAAGTCTTGGTTAGGGATGAGACAGAGAACATGAGGGTCCTGGAGGTGGAAGAAGGCATTGAAGGAAGACTAGAGCAAAGGTAAGATAGCCAGTTGCTCCTTAACAAGGTTCTGCCAGGAGTGGATTTCACAACTGAGTTTTAACTGAGATTCCTAAAGTGTTAGTCAAAAATGTGATCAGGGAATCACACCTGGGCCTCTGAAATATTTCAGCGGGTATTTAAGGTTTATATGGTAATAGATGAGGCACTTATATAAACTATATAATAAAACCAGTTGTTATGTTTTAAATAATATGTGCTAATTAAAAACTTCAAAAAAACTGATGTCTGCTCAGAGTGACTCCTTTAAAGGCTTCCAGCATGGCGTTTTCAATGGGAGAGAAAGCAGAGAAAGTAATGTCACTCTCCCTGCCCACCCCTCCTTTGGAATTGTTCTTCTTTACTGTCTTTTTGCTTGGTCCATTTGATAAGAGCATCTTCACATAAAGTTGTCTAAATTGTTCTCACCAAGAATTTCTTTAAGGTCTCTCATGGTAAAACACTCCTAGGCCAAACAGGTTAGCAACGCCTTGTTCCCACCTAGCCCAAGGCTGTAATTTACCTCATGCTAGCCAAAGCCTCATTTTGTCCTAGCATGTACTTGGCAAAAAGAGATAAGGTATGTTCATGAGTGTTTTTCTATGTAACTGATTACCCTAAGCCATAGCAGCTTGCAATAATAAATGTTGACTATGTCGAGTTGTCTGAGGGCCAGAAATCCCAGGGAACCTTGGCTGTGGACTTGTGGCTGAGGTCCCTCTGGGCCAGCTTGGCTTCGGTCTCTGGAGCTCTAAACAGGATAGGAGGAGATGCCTGAAGTTTATCTGAGTGCCTATTGGCAAGACATCATTTCCTTGCTGTGGGACCTCTCCAGAGTGCTGCTGATGCACTAATTTCCCAGAGCAAGTGATCCAAGAACAATAGGAACAGTACAAAAGACAGTCACCAGGATGAAAGCCACAGTGTATTTCTAACTGAACCTCAGATTTGAGACACCATGATGTCTGCCTTATTCAGTGGTCCTGCTACAGCGCAGGGTAGGACTAAATAGCAGCGTTACCACCAGTAAGCAAGGCCTGTTGCTTTCATCTTAAATGTACCCTCAGTTTCAGCCATGGATGCTTCCTTCTCATCCCTTGGAGCTGTTAGAAGGTGGTGGAACCTTCAGGATGTGAGGCAGCCTGGAAAGAAGCTTGGCCACTGAGTGTGCTGATGAGGACATAATAAGGGCCTGGTATCCTCCCACATATTTCTCACCATAATGGTTGCTTGTTTATTTGAGACAGGGTCTCAATATGTAGTCCAGGATAGCTTCAAAATCATGATCCTCCTGCCTCATCGTCCTGATTTCTAGAATTATAGGTGTATACCCGCATGGCTGGCCTCCATTCGGCTGTTTCGACTTGTAATGTGTAGGAAGCAGAGGGCCCAAGCAACCACAGACTATAACATCTGAAACATGCACCCAAAGTCTTCCTTTAAATTGGTTTACTTCATACATTTTGTCACACTGAGAGACGTCTGACTAACACACAAAGCTGGGGACCATCAGTGTCTGGCTATTTCAGACAGGTAGGTGATTTGATTGAACTATACTTATGTTGGCAATAAGTTATTTATTTACAAAGATAAATTTGACAATGGCTTATATTGTATAAAACGATATCCTTAAAGTCAACTGATTAATAATACATATGGTATAATTTAGTCATACTCAGAGACTCTCAATTGAAATAGCAGTTTCCAGAAGAGTAGCACAATGCTCCATGCTCTGAGGTACCACCGGGAAAGCTAACACCTACAGTGTGGTAGGAGTGTGGGAGAGGGCTTTGCACTGCCTTCCTGTGGAATATAGAGCTGGAGAAAGTGTGATTACAGCACACAGCCCCAGAAACATATGTCAGAGTTCTGAGTCAGGAGCTGAAACTCTCTGTTGCCATGTGGTACATAGTCACCTAATAAATAATGCCAGTGGATTGAGAGATAAAGAATTTTTTTTTTTTCCGAGACAGGGTTTCTCTGTGTAGCTTTGCGCCTTTCCTGGAACTCACTTGGTAGTCCAGGCTGGCCTGGAACTCACAGAGATCCACCTGGCTCTACCTCCAGAGTGCTGGGATTAAAGACGTGCGCCACCACCGCCCGGCTGAATTAAAATTCTTTGTCTCGCCGGGCGGTGGTGGCGCACACCTTTAATCCCAGCACTTGGGAGGCAGAGCCAGGCAGATCTCTGTGAGTTCAAGGCCAGCCTGGACTACCAAGTGAGTTCCAGGAAAGGCGCCAATACTACACAGAGAAATCCAGTCTCAAAACACCAAAAAAAAAAAAAAAAAAAAAAAGGAATTTTAATTCTCTAATTGTTTAGGATGCCTTCCATATTTTTTAAAAATCAAATAGACCCAGTGGCAAAGGATTGTCCCCCACAGTCTTGGAGACACACTAGCATACCCCAGAAGGCTGAAGAGGTAACTAGGCTCTTTTGGATGATGAGTTTGATCATGAAAGAGGAAATTAAAGAATTAAAGAAATAAGAAATTGAGTTCCATTAATTTCAAATAAGGGAACTAGAATTTCAAAAATTTAATGAAGAAAATAGACCTAAATATAGCTTATTCTTGAAGAAATAAACTGATTAAACTATAAATAAGTAAATTTAGTAAAATTTTGAGTTTTGAGTTTAGCATTTACTCACACACACACTATTTATTTATAACCCTAGCTTCCATAAGAAATACTAGTTGTAAAGTATTTTCTACCATATATATTGTATATTATATATAATCATATATATATATATATATATATATATATTGTGTGTGTGTATGTAATAATTTCAGGTCTGTCTTGAATTCAGTATTGTGGCTGTTAATTTATTCTTTAGTGTTCAGAAAATAATTTTTTTGAATTATGTGACATGTTCCACACTGCATTGGAAGACTAGTGACTTGCCCATAGTTGGTGGCTATTCTCAGGATGTATGAACCCTATTCCAATCACCACCTCAGCATGACCAACATCACCTCTGCAGCTTGTACTGAGGGAGGGAGCTCACAGTCTGTCTATATTTACAGTCTCTAGCTTACTCAGCTACTGTAAATGCTAGCCAGGCTCAATAACCATTTATTATTATCAACAAGCCATACATATATTGACATACTATATTTATTATTTGATGCCATAGCCAGAATAGGAGCTACTGCCCTAAGGCTTTTAATCCAAGTCAAATTAGGCCAACCAGGCACATTAGTATGTGGTAATCAAATTTACAATGTCATTAGCATTGTTTACACATTTCAAATAATCTCTTTTAATAGTCATGAGAGTTATAAGTGAAGGACTTATAAATGATTAATTCTATTAGTGACTGAAGCCTGTAGTGGGTAGCTGTTCCAGCTTTGACCTTGAAGCCATGCCTCAGGGGTAGGTACTAGGTAGGTGTGGCAGTTACCAGCTGCCTCACTGGGGCAGCCAGCTACCTACTACAGAAGCCCCATGTAGAGTACTCATCCAAATCTACAAAATATAATTCTGGCTTCTTTCTTTATCAGTTTTACTTCAACTTTGCCTCCTCAATACTAGAAACTACCCAGGTTAGTTGGGGTTTCTATTGATAAAATAACATGACCAAAAGCAACTTGGGAAGAAAGGAAAATATATTTCATTTTAAAGCTTATAGTCCAGCATCCAGGGAAGTTGGGGCAGGAGCTCAAAGCAGAAAATTGAAGACAAGAACTGATACAGACAGAGACCCTGGAGGAGTGCTGCTTACTGGCTTGTTGCCCATGGCTTGCTCATCTTGCATTCCTAGAGTACACATAACCACCAGCCCAGGGGTGAGCTGGGCCCTTCCACATCCACCATCAATCATCAGTCAAGAAAATGCCCTACATGCTTTCCCACAAGCCAAGCTGATGAAGGTATTTTCTTTCCTTTCCTTTCCTTTCTTTTCCTTTCCTTTCCTTTCCTTTCCTTTCCTTTCCTTTCCTTTCCTTTCCTTTCCTTTCCTTTCCTTTCCTTTCCTTTCCTTTCCTTTTTTCGTTTCCTTTCTTTTTGTTTTGTTTGTTTTTTTTAATTAAGAAATTTTATTATTCATTTTACATACCAATCACAGATCCCACTCTTCCCTCCTCCCACCCCTCCAGCCTTCCCCTACCCACCCACCCCACATTCCCTCCTACAAGAAGGAAAGGCCTCGCATGGGGAGTCAGCAAAGCCTGGTACATTCAGTGAAGGCAGGTCCAAGCTCCTCCCCTGCCTCAAGGCTGTGCAAGGTGTCCCACAAGCTAACAAGGAGGACCCAAAGAGGGACGCATGGATTACCTTGGGAAGGGGAAATAGATGAGATCTCCATGAGTAAACTGGGGATGAGGGGGGCCAATGGAGGTTAAGGGATAGGGAATGAGAACATAGGTAAAGTGATGGTTGAGTGAGGGCATTTTCTTAATTGGAATTCCTTCTCATCAAATGATTCTAGCGTGTGTCAAGTGTGCATAAAACCAGCACACCAGCATCTCGCTAAATTTGTAGTTTAACCCTCACTGTTAGCCAGAAATCCTGCAGAAGCAGGGTCTTCTGTGGCTATTGCCATTTTCACATTACCTTTAGATGTCTCTTCAATTTTAAAAGCTATCAATTTCATCATAAGAACCATTAAGATATTAACACCAGCTGTATGCACAAAGTGCCACTGGGCAGCATTACTTACAACTGCTTTTATTGTTAACTTGTCTAGTATTAGAACCTAACATCACCATGATATACATTGACCATACTCTTAACATCACTTTTTTCAATCCGGTTGGAGAAAGACCTACTGCTAAGTCAATCTTGATTCTTATGTTTGGGACTCAGAAATATGCATTATCATCTGATCCTGACTAGAAATGATCTTGCATATTGTAACAACTATTCTAGAACCAACGAGTCATTGGTTACAAGGAGATAGTCTGGGCCATGATGTCAGCTGGCTTGTACGGCCTTCTTGCATGGGTCTGCCACATTGTTATAGTAGAGCATTCCTACTATCTTTATTCATAGGAGTGGTCTTCACCATTGCAGATTTCATTCAATGATTTACACTCTTTTCATGTCACACTCAATAAAAACTAAAAATTCATTTTACAGTTGTATTTGTAGGTGTTGTTCTTTTACAATATTTTCTCACTAATCAGTTATTTCACAATTTTTTTGCTATTCCTAATATAGATAGCTTACGAAACATCATCTCATTGACAGATTTATTTATTTCACTAACAGCAGTACTAATTCTTCATAATTTTCAATGTTTTTGCTTTAAGATATGAAATCTCAGTAGAATATTCAACCACAATCTTAAATCATTTTATTTCTAACCACCAGACACTCAAAGAACTTTCTTACATAAAAACTTAAGTGAAGAACAAGATTAAACCTCTATATTTGATTTCAAGTCAGTCCCATAGCATCATTATTTTATACACAAGTTATGCATTAGAAATAGTATTATGTAACTTGGTCAGAGTTAATTATAGTTATAAATCATTTTAATCTTCATGGATATATTCATTCCAATTAGGATTTAAAGATTTAATATCATCTAATAAAAAAATTCTTAAACTTCTATGATAACATATTAATAAATATACTTTAATAGTTCTCTAGTCCTTTATGTTATTTTATTGATACCAATAACAAAATCAACTTCCAAAGTACTACAGTTATCTAATGGAAACAATTACTGATTTTATTGCTATTATTATTTTTAGTATATTTTATTGAAAATTTTATGTATGCACACAATGTATTTTGGTCATATTCACCCCCTCAACTTCTTCCATTATCTCCTCCAAGATCTATCACCCTTCTCTACCCCCTTCCAACTTGTGTTTCCTTTGTAATTATAGCCACAGACTCAATATACATACTTATGAGTATGGAGCCATCCACTGGCACATGAACAACATACAGGAAGACCTCACTCTTAAAGAATTGGCTCTCTTAACCCCAGCAGCCATCAGTTCTCAAGTGTTCTTTAAATAAAGACAGAAGATCATGAGTTCCTCCCTTTCCATTAGAAAATGTTTGATCTTGTTGCAGCTGTTAAGCAGACGCCAATAACTGCTGTGAGTTCATGAGTGTAGCTGTCCTATAATTTCCAGAAGGCATTATGTAACTACAGTCTTCCTTGACCTCTAGTTCTTACAATCTTTACTCTTCTACAATGGTAAATGAGCTTTTTGTTTAATGGGTATGACACAGATGACCCATTGGTGGTTGATGCTTATTATTGCCCTTTGACCAATTATGAGTTTTTGCATTAACAGTCATACTCTGCACAAGGAAAATTCTCTGATGCAGTCTTAAAGTTGCACTAATCTATAAGTAGAGAGATATGAATTTAGAGGGGAGTTTGATACTATGTCCATTTAGCAAAATAATAGTAAAAAGTTTACCCTTGGGACCTAAGGACCACCCAACCATGAGTTCTAGGCCAGATCGGCAGTAGCAGGCACGTGTTTTCTCCCATGGAGAGGGCTTTAATTCAATCAGAAAGAGGTTGGTTATTCTTATAGCATTCATGCCACTACTGTATTCATGGATATATCTCACCACACTGGTTGTTATTGTTGAGCATTGAGTCCACAGAAAATTCATGACTGCCTTCCAGAACTTGATGGTTAGACTCTTTTGAAAT
Organism: Peromyscus eremicus; assembly: GCF_949786415.1. Classification (NCBI taxonomy): domain Eukaryota; kingdom Metazoa; phylum Chordata; class Mammalia; order Rodentia; family Cricetidae; genus Peromyscus; species Peromyscus eremicus. The sequence goes on along the minus strand of NC_081421.1, from coordinate 107,292,249 downwards.
TATTTTTATCTTAATTGTTTTTCTTTTTTCTCAAATTCCATATATGATGTATGAAATTAATAATTCTCTCTCAAGCTGTAAAAAACCTTGAACTATCAAGTTAATACTACAGTCATGAATGTATAGACCATAGTGACCTATCTATTGATTCCTATGTAATTCTTATAACTGACCTTAACCTAGAAAAGCTAGGGATGCTGAAAAATGAGTGAGTAATAAGACCTATAGAGATCTCCATAAATTAACACATCCAAATAAGTATGACTCCTGGGCTTTTTCATCACTGGGTCTAGAAACAAGTGCAATTCCAGGACAATTAATGAAGCAACTCTAATATCACAGTAGTAGGTTTGTGATGCCAACAATGCTCAGAAATTTGAGAATGTAACTACAGCTTTATACAGGTTATACTTGAATTAATTCCAATTAAACACTTTGAAAACGGACTAACATCAACAGTATAATGTTATTGTAAGTTTAACAGCACTGACCTTTTAAGTAGTAATGACCACAAAATTCCATAACTGGATATATCTGTATTATTTTATACAAATATATTTGTATAAATTTGTATTATTTGTATTTGTATTATTGTAATATATGTAGCACCATTAATCTTATTCAATTAATAATCTCAAAGTATATTCTTTCTAATTTGTTATCAAAGAATATGAGAGCATCAAAACATGAATTCCAATGAGAAACAAGATGGTTGAAAATTTCCTTATCTCTATCATGACCTCACTGATAATAGTGCTAACTACAAAATTGTTTTAATAATTTCATTTCCAAGTATCATATTTCCACCTCTTATCACCTAATCAAAAATTGATTAACCTTTATTCAATGATTATGAAATTCATGCTAAAACAAATAGAAATAATTATAATTTTAAAGACCAAACTTAGTTCCTAATATTAACTTCCTTCCTCTTATTTAGGTAAACAAACTTATTGTGATTATCACCGCATTCATTTACATAAACTTTCTAATTACCAATTAAGCTAGGTGCAGCTCTTCCACTATGAGCAGAAACTGTAATTATTAGCTAATTACCATCTAGCACCATCAGATCACTTCCTACTACAAGAACTATTCATTCTACTTCTCTCCATGTTACTAATTATTAAAGCTATTAGCCTTTTCATTTAATCCACAACTCTAGATGTTTGATTATCAGGCAACACTACAGCAGACTACCTGCTTCATGTATTTCATTGTTGGAACCACATTAGGTCTGGCATCCATTAATCATTCATAGGCCCTAATCACATCTATTGTCCTAGTATTACCTTTTTTTTCAATTTGCCTACCCCCAATCAAGTTGTTTTCATACTTCTGTTTAGCCTTTTACCTACATGATAGTACTTCAAGGCCACCCTGAATGATACCTATTATATAGTATTTAATCCTTGTCCCTAACCACCCACAGGACCATTACCAGGCAGCTGTTCACAACATCCAGTTTGATAATATGATTCCACTTTCATTCAATTGTTTACTTTTATGAAACCTAGTAGTACCTTAGTAATTTTATCAGTTAGGACAAGATGTAACTCAAGAAGCTATATCTCAAGGCCAGAAGTGGATTAACAAACCCAGGGCTAAGTTTGATTTCTATTTCTGTGATAAAGACCATGGGAAAAAGCAACATGGGCAGGAAAGTGTTTATGTGGCTGACATGGTCCATCATTGAGGGAAGTCAGGGCAGGAACTCAAGTAGGAAGAGAGGCAGGAACCGTGGAGAAGCATTACTTACTGGCTTGCTCTCCATGGCTTGCTCAGTTGGCTTGCTATGCAACCCAGAGCCCCCACCCTACAGTGGGTGGGGCCCTCCTGCCTCAATCATTAATGAAGAAAATTTCCCAAAGATGTGACATAGGCAATCTTATGGAGGCATTTTTCAACTGGGGTTTCTTCTCCCCAGATTACCCTAGCTTATGTCAAACTGAGAAAAAACTAACCACCCTCAAAAAACAACGTTTTGAAGTAACTATCTTTATTTAATTAAGAAGTTTCCTCATTTCTGGCCTCATCTGAGCTGTTTATCATTCAAACCTAGCTCTAAGTCAAGAATTTGGAGGTTGCTGACCACCCAGACATTAATATTCTTGTTCTCAGGAGTGTCGATAGCTGCATTCACTATAGCTTAGTAGAGGGCAAAAGCAAACATACCAAGGACTTTCTATTACAATCTCACTGTATGCTTCTATTATTGCAATGCATCTAGTTTTTCTGTATTAGCTAGTACAACTCATTTCCAGTCAGCTTTGCCACTCAGTTGAAAAAGAATAATTGACTCTACATTGACTCTTAATAATATGTTTCTGATGCTGCTGCTTGTACCTTGTTACTATAACTCAACATTTATGTAGGGAAAAAGCCATCAAGATGTGAATTTTATAGCATCAGATCTGTCCACCTGCCATTTTTCATAAAAATTTCTCTAATACTTATCATATTTTGCTATTTAATTAAAAAGCCAGGGACTGGAGAGATGGCTCAGTGGTTAAGAGTACCAGCTGCTCTTCCAGAGGACTGGGATTCAATTCCCAGCATCTACATGGCAACTCTCCATTATATGTAATGCACCCCAAAGTATCCTATACCTTCTTCTGGCCTATGCTGGCAGAACTTCCAAATTCATAACAAATTAATTAACTGAGCAAGCCATGAGGAGCAAGCCAGTCAGTCAGTGGTGTTCCTCCATGGTTCCTGCTTCTGCTTGAGTTCATACTACCACTATAATGAGCATCTCAAATTAATACTCACTGTAGCAATTATTTTAATCTTTACCTAATATATTATATATTATGTAATATTATATAATATTAATATACATTAATTTAGAATTTATGAATGATTATTAAGATATAATAATTGATATTATATAGATATATAAATGGTGACTGGTTTTAATTAAAATGGATACCCCTAGCAGGATGGAGGTGCTATTTAAATTCTGAGGCAAGACACTTCTTCCCTATCGGTTAGGAAGACATGCAGGAGCCCATACTTGAAGCTGAACCTCTAAGGAAAAGATAGGGATGACTCTTCTTCATGCTGTGCATAGACACAGCACAAGATAAAGCTCTCTTCCAGGTACGAGAATAAGGAGGGTAGGGATCTTCTTCCCACTATCCCATGATAATCACTGAGATTTATTCTCTTTGGAAATCTTTGAGATGAAATGTCTACTCTATTTTCCTCAGGCAATCCTTGAAGAAACAACTGTCTTCTCTACCTAAATAAAAAAATAAAATGAATTATTTCAACTCATTAAATTTTAATATTTAATAACTTCAAACATGTCTTTGGTTTGTTTTAACAATTTTAAAAGCTTATATAACATCCTTAATAGGACCATATCAGTCACACCTATTAAATTCACTATGTTGAGAAGGAATAATATTACTTATTGTAGGGATGCTTGCAATTTTAAATACCCACTTTAACTTATTCACCCCAATACCAGTCATTTTATTGGTTCTTGTAGCCTGCAAGGCTTACCACTATAATAACAGCATCTGATACACATGGCCTGGACTATGTATTCAACCTAAACCTTTTCAAATGCTCAACATTATTATTATGCTTGTATCTGCAGCATGACATTGTTAAAATTCATGTAAGCTAATACAACCTTATGGTGGTGCTTTATGGAATTGAGTTGAGAAGACTGACCAAAAGATGCAGATGGTAAAGCAATTTTACTAATAGTAAGAAAAGACAAAGAGATTTTGTTGGAATATGCTGTTCCCTTCTGACTCTGAAGCCCTGATTATTTTCACTAATGACCACAGGAAGTCAGCATCCTTCCAAAGAACCAAATACACAGAAATACTGGTATGTGCCAGTATTAATTGTCCTGAAAATACTCCTAATGATGGCATTTACCACCACATAACAAATTCTATTTTACCTTTTCTTTCAAAAAAATGCTAATTTCAGCTCTAATTATTACCCAATGAGGAAATCAAAGAGAATGATTAAAATTAGGATTTCCTATTCTATATACTGTGGCCATTATACCTACTGTACTATTAATTATATTCTAAATGCCACAGGCTCTCTACACTTTTCAACAATACAGAACTGAATTCAAATATTGTCATATTCCTGGTCAAACAGGGTGAAGTGTTCATAGTAAAAATGTCTCGTACTGCCTCCATCTCTGCTTACAAAAGCACAGGTAGAAATCTGTTGTCCTGGCAGCCACAGTACTAAAACTGAATAAGATGGTATATTAGGAATAGATATAACTTTAAATCTATTCACAGAACATACAATGTACTCATTTTATATTTTCCCCATGAGGAATAATTGCAAAAAAATTATTTATACAAGACAGAGAAGGACTTTCAGTACATATTCAGGTACTTCCAGGAATGTTAGCTATACTACCCAAACACCAAGAAGTTCTATGGACATTACAACCCTGATAAGTGCCCACAATCTCAAGTCATAAAGAACATTCTTCCTCACAAACCCCAACTAAAAATCATAGCCTAACTATATTATTATCTTGCAGGTAACAAACATACTCTCTTTAATAACACAAGTATGATAAGACCTAGCCTTCACCACCAGACATTATCTTCTTAGAGAAAGGTTTGTCATTACAGCTTATTTTAATGATCTAGTTTTACCCTTATTAGGACAGGATTTAACAGGCCAATTGTAATCCTATACTACCTCTACATATTACCTCTACATATTTCCTCATAAAGCAATGCTGAAAACTTACATTTCCTATTAACAATAGTAACCTCATCTTCATTTGGGAAAGTGGTACTTATCTGCCTACCCCTTTGTTCTATTAATTTCTCCAATCTTATGTTGAAACTTCTATATGTTAAATATAGTTTATATTAAACATTATATTGAGTCTAGTAATAGAAACGTACAACCCTTTCACTGAGACAGGTGAAAGACTTGCTAATTCACATATAACAATCTTAATTTTGAAGAGGTAAAAATAATTTGCTACTTTTAAGAACAAAACCTTGGTGTGATTCAAATAAAAGTAATTTATTTGCCACCTCTATTGTATTTTCATTTCTAGTGTTAACTTCACTAATTACTATAAATATTACTAAAGTGATAACAACATCTTACTTAGTAAGATTCTTTATTTTACATGTTTTGTTGCCAGCATCACTACTATCTACATATGTATGTATGTATGTATGTATGTACGTACGTACGTACGTACGTACGTATGTATGTATGTATGTATCTATCTATCTGTCTGTCTGTCTATCTATCTACCTACCTACCTATCATCTAGCTAGCTATTCAGCCATATATTATTTCTCAATAATATTTTTTCCAGTAGTAATTTTCATTCTGTGACCAATCACTGATTTTCCAAAATGCTGTAAACACTCCAAGAGAAACACTACCTGATACCTGGCACCACCCTAGAATTAGCTATAGCCAATCATGTCTTTTACTTGTTCTTAGCAAGGGGTAGTTACCATGTCATTTGTCCCTATGGGATGTTGGTATTAATGAACATACATAAGTATAGCTGTCCTCCAGGAAATTTTGTTTAATTGTATTAGAGACGTTGGGTTTATGTCAAGAATTTCAGTTTCTTTTTTATTATTTTATTTTTTTAGATATATAATATAATTACATGATTTCTCTGATTCTCTTCCTTTCCTCCAAACACTCTCATGTACCCACCCTGCCTTCTCTCTTGCAAATTCATGGCCTCTTTTTCTTCAATTGTTTACACACACACTCACAAGTGTGTGTGTGTGTGTGTGTGTGTGTGTGTGTGTGTGTGTGTGTGTGATGTATTCCTAAACACAATACAACCTGCTCAGTCTGTGTATGTTACTTGCATGTATATGTTTTCAGGACTGACCATTTGGCATTGGATAAACAACTGTTGTGCTTTTTCCTGGGGATGACCATTTCTCTCCCTCTCAGCATTTCTTGCTTGCCTTCAGTTCTTCATTTAAGGTTGGGGCCCTTTGAGCTTTCCCACTCCTACATTAGCATGTCTATTGCTATTATCCTTCTATCAGTCAGATTTAGGTAGTTATGTGTGTAAGATTTCCTAGGTATAGCTTCTGACACTTCTAGGAGACACAGTCTCACAGCAAACTTCCTATTCCCCTGGCTTATGATCTTTCCAGCCCTTCCTGCACAATGATCTCTGAGCCTTAGGTATGGGAATTGTGCTGTAGATGTGGCATTTGGGACTGGGCTCCACAATTTTATGTGTTGGTTGGTTGTGATTTTCTGAAATGGTCTCTGTTGCAAAGAGAAGTTTTCTTAATGAGCAATGAGGACTATAATTGTCTGTGGGTATGATGACAAATATTCAGAATGTAGTTACAGACTATGCTGGTTTAGTTAAGTGTCAACCACCAATCAGGTTCTCCTTCAAGATCCATGACTTCCCGAGTCCTGCAATAGTTAGCTAGGGTTCTAGTACCAGGAGTGATTCCTATTTATTGAACAAGTGGATGCATTTTCACTCAAAGAAAAGAAAATATGTAGTAGTAAACCTAACCTAGGAGGTGAAAGACCTTTACAATGAAAACTTTAAACCTCTAAAGAAATAGAGAAAGATATTAAGAAACAGAAAGACATCCTATGCTCATGAATTAGTAGAATTAATATTGTGAAAATGGTTATTTATCAAAAGCTATTTACAGATTCAATGCAAATCCCAATCAAAACCTGATGTGTGAACCCACAAAAGTCTGTTAAATGATTTATGAAGGTGTGCAATGGAAATATAGGCTCACTAATACAGAACAAGGAAGATGCTGCTGCTGATCCTGCTGATCCAGCTGCCACTGTCCTGTCATTCTGCCCAAGGGTGATGGTGACCAATCACAAGGTTCTCCTCTGACCACCTGAGAGAGCAAATGACCCCTATTCTTCTGCTCTTAAGTGGTCACATACACAGGCAAGACCATGTCCTAGAGCTTTCCACCCCAAAGCCACTGGCTGAATGGAACCAATTCCCACAACAAAAACCCCTGTTTGAGTCTCCACAGAAACAGAAAAAAATAACTATCCTAAAACTGATATGGAAACACAAAAGACTCTAGCTAGCTAGCCAAAATAGCTGAGCAAAAGAATAATGCTGGAGGGGTTACCATTCTAGATCTTAAGATATATTACAGAGCCATAGTAATGAAAGCAGTATAGTACTAGCACAAAATCAGACCCACACATCAATGGAACAAAACTAAAGACCCAAAAATGAGTAGACATAATTTCAGCCATCTAATATTTGACAGATGTCAAAAACATACATTGGAGAAAAGAAAACATCTTCAACAGATGGTGTTTAGTAAACTGGCTGTCCACATGCAGAAGAATGAGATTAGACCCGTATCTATCACTCTACACAAAAACTAACTCCAAGTGGATCAAAGGATTTCATAGTTTTTATTGTACTCAGTATGTAAAAATTTCAGTGAATTTTCATACTCCACCACAACTCTAATAAGCTCCTACTCTTTGATCTTCTTCCTCTTCCTCCTCTTCTTGGCAACAAGTGTCAGTTTGGCCTTCATCCATGATGACCATTGACAACAGTGAGCCCAACTCCATGCTGTACTTTATAGTACCCAGCATAACAGTTGTTTTGGGAACTTTCTACAAATCTGCTTTTACTCACTCAAAATAAGAAACTCAACACTGGCAATATGCTTAGATGCTATTGCTTCTTTATTTATGGCAATCTGTGCCCTAACACAAGTTTGACATAAAATCATTATACTCAATAGTTTAAGCTAACAATGATCTAATAGTTACTATTGGCACAAGGATGCCATACAGCTACTCACTCACATATTTTAAAGCTGTGTGCCCTGGATCTATTAACTACAATTCTAATAATGAGCAAAAATTTGGGGGGGGGGAAAGGTAGGCCTATTTAATACTACAATGTTGTTTCATTATTAAAAGCCTTGTACTCACAGCATGACCTTCTTTACAAAGCTCTAGATGTAATTATTGAGTCTGTAAGCACACCCAGACCAACACCTTCTTATTCACCCTCATCACGACCACCCTACAGCTATCTATTAAACTTGAATCTTTTTAAATGCTTCTATGCAATCTTGATTTTCAATTGGAATCCATATCTTTGAAAACAATACTTCCTAACAAAAGCAAGCTAATTTGAAAGTATTCTTTTTACTTTTGTGGTACTGGAGATTAGTACCCAGGGCCTCACACAGGTGCTCTACTGTGTTTACACCCCCAAGATTTCCTTTAACCTTCTATTGTATGATAGATTCTCACTGAGCTGCTTAGTAAGAACTCATTCTGTTTCTTAAGAAGGCTTTGAACTTGTGATCTTCTGCCCTGGCCTCAGCCTCTGAACTTGCTGCGATGTCAGGCTATCAGCACCTTGTCTGACTTTTATTTATTTTAATCTCCAACATTACTACCAAAAACTCTCCCCACACCGTACTACTTTGTCCAAGATTCTCCCTGGAATCCTCTTAGGTTTTAGTAAAGCAATAGTACTCATCCCAATAACATACACTTTCAAACTCAAATCTTCCACATACTTATTTGCATTGTCTAACCTTTAAGTTTCTGCCAGCACTTTTTACTGCTTAGCACCATGTCCAAACCATTTAACCAGCCAAAACACCCTGATACTTCTATTAGAATTAATTTGCCTAGACATTCGTTCTGAAACAATTCTCATTTCTCAGTTACTGTTGACGGTTTATCTCCAGAGAGACCTCCTGGAATGATATTGCTTCTTCTTCCTCATTCCATCATTGCTAATTCTGCTTCTCATTTCTAAAAGCAACCTCGATAACATGAAAGTTACCAAAATCCAACTAACCCTAAACAGTCCTTGGCTCCCAGTGTTTATAATGGCTGTCCCAGCTATTTTCACTGAGATTACTTCTTGTCCCTCATAAGGGACCCATGTTGATTAAAATCAACACTAATCTCTATTCAGTAACATCCACCACTTCATGCAATAACCCACATCATAGGTCATAAATAATGTTGTCAAAAAAGCTAATTAAAAAACCAAAATTCTAGAGCCTTGAAGTATTCTTCAGTAGCTATTTATGTGGAATATCTGGCCACTACCCATGTCCCTTTGACAAATTAAGGACACTATGAACACTAAAGAAAAATCAGCAAAATTATTAACACCCCATAGCTAACAGCAGTACAGCTGTAAACCACCATACACAGGATTTTAAAGAAATTCCTACTAAACATACTTAATAGAAGAGTACTTCATAATTTCCACATAGACTCTAACCATGAGTAATGACATAAAGTCATTGCTGTGCACCTTGCCTGTTAGAATATGAACAACCAATCATCAAAAATTCCACTTTTTAAAAAAGTTAATAATTATTTGTTAATTGATCTACCAGACCAGTAAAACATTTCAACATGATGAAAGCCTTGCTCTGTGGTGGGGATTTGCCAGTCTTTCATAACATTCCAGGACTATCCATCACATACAATAACTGCATTCTCCTCTCTTATCAATGCTTGTCAAGATAATTGACAATAATAATTTTGGCCAAATTATTAGATATTTTCACATTAATAAAACATATTAATAAAACACATATTATTCACCTGCATATTTATCCATATAGGTTGAAGACTATGTTTTGAATGGCATATCTTCCTAGAAATCTGAAACATTAGGATTAGCTTATCATTCAGTGGTAGCTACAGCACTTCTCCCCCATGTTATCATGTGGACAAATAGCTTTCTGAGTTGCAAGAACAGTCACAAACTCACTGACAGTCATTCCATATATCATTCCATGTATCAGCACTCATCTTATAGAGTGGTCCATGGTAGGCATCAGATGACAAAACACCTCACCTGTTTTTTCAATGCACTTTATTTTTGTTATTCGGCCTGAGTTATTATGGTCTCCTGTTCCTCAATGTACAACTGTAAGCAGTAATTCACCCAGAAACCCATCTGGTTAGGGCAAAATCCCATTTTGTTTTTAGTATACAATTAAGGCCATCTGGAATGTTTTCTACTTATATTTCCACTACCCAAGCGCTATTCTCCCTGACTTTTTATGACAAAGAGATAGTTGCATCCCAGAAAACCAACTTAATATTCCATCTCAATAAAATCAGATTGAAACTTTGTTTGCCTATACAAACTTAGGATCTGTGCCTCATAAAGTAGGGGGTGTTTTGGTCCCATATTTTAATCTTAACCATAGCTATTATCTCAATGGTTCATTTAGTTAGAAAATAATGCAGAATATCCTGACCCCTCAGCTAGCTTATTTTAAATCCCAGTAGCTGACCCTTGTGCTCACATGAATCTGAATTTCAAAGGTAAACCTTTTATTAATATTTGATAACTATTATCCATCCTGTATTGTCTTATTCTCATGCTAATGCAGTTTATAAGCTTAATGGAGGAGCTTCCTAAGTGAATAATATCTGGAGCATGTTAAACTACTTGGGTTTTGTAAACGCCAAAATGAAGAGCAGTTCTTTCCAGAGCACTCAATCAAGATACTTTTTGTTTCATCAGTACCCAACACTAAAATTTTACTTAAAATAATCTCCATTTTTTGTACATAGAGAAATGGACCTTTTCTAAGTACTATTTAAGTATTAAGAAAGTAGATATAAAGCTTAAACTCTGGCGTACACTGTCCCTCATGTGCCTTGCCCATTAATAATGTATGAAGACAGTGTAGGTTTGATTGAACATGGCATATAAATTTTTAATTGTGCATTCAATATAAACATGATACACAAAGACATATATTAAATCAACTGAAGTACATATCACATTGATTGTTTACCCACATAAATAAATTAATCATACAAATATTATCCAGAACATCCATTTTTCTCCAACATCGGATGATATATAGTTATTAATCATACACAGCATGTTAACTCAAGCAGTCCTCTGAAGCATGCTGATAACCACAAATAGAGTTTCTTTACTGGCAAGCTTAGAGAAATTAGCAACCTCCTTATGAGGTTTACAGACCCTGGATTTACACAATTTAGGATTACAGTAATAAAACTGGCCGTTCCTTCAGTGCAAGAATTGAAGATTGCTCACTTCTTTCTCTTAAGTAAGATGCCTTGATGGATTGGCCAATCTGCTTGTGATCACACTTACCTGTGATGTGATGTTCACTTGGTAGATTTTTTTAACGGATCCTGAAATCCGACACGGCCAAGAGGCCATCACACAATTGTGTACCATGTAGCTGAGTCAGCTAACATCATCAAAGATGCAGGCTGCAAGAATTTCTCTGTGATTTCTCCAAAGCACTCGGGAGATGCCTTGTGTAGTATGGAGTTTTATTAACATTATTCTGGGAGGTGGTGGGATAAGAGCTATTGGAGAAGTTATGTACTACCACAGAGTAGAGAAAACAACCTGAAACTTTCAAAATTCCTAAAAGTTCCTACTCTCTGAGCACACTTCCTACTATGCTGCTGGGCCAGCTTTTTCCTATGTCTGTCGATTCCCCTTGCTTCTGCCTCATTACTGTTCTGTGTCTTCAAGGCTCTTCATCCACTTTCCCATCAAGCACCCATTCTCCTTTTCTTTTCTGTGTGTTCTCCTTTAGAACAACTCATTGAAGGTTTCTCTTGTAACCAAAGAGTCATGAAGACATTTCCCTAAACAAAAGCCAATTCTTTAAACATGAGCATTCCATACTACTCTGAAACTCACCATATCCATTCTTTTTTTTTTTTAAAGATTTATTTATTTATTTATTAGGTATACAGTGTTCTGCCTGCATGCCAGGAGAGGGCGCCAGATCTCATTACAGATGGCTGTGAGCCACCATGTGGTTGCTGGGAATTGAACTCAGGACCTCTGGAAGAGCAGCCAGTGCTCTTAACTGCTGAGCCATCTCTCCAGCCCCCACCATATCCATTCTTATAGGACATTTTTTTTTTTTTGTATCTGGATGCAATAGAAAAGATGTGAAACTATGGGTAAAAATATTAAGATTGCATATGATTTAAATCTCTATTATCTCTGACATTGGTACCTAACTGATATAAATTTAATCAACAATGGTGCTTTTAAACCATTCAAACTTAATGGAGGTATAAACCATTTGGATATGTTACCAAGTTTACTTGAGAGGAATAAGCTTTTCAAACAATTGATAACAAGTAGAATTGCAAGTACCTAATAATGCATTCCCACTTTGAATAATCACGTATTATTACCTTAAATCGAGTGTAAAATCATACAAAAGGAGGTAATTGAGAGTGAAATGTCATGGTACATCTTTCTGTTGCCTGTTAAAAGAATTCTATTAAATGTGCAGTCATCACTAATGTGTAGCATTTATTCCATACATTTCAACTTCAATATACTTCACCCATATGAATTTACTCATCTCCACAAGCACTTTGGGAAGTAGATGATAACTGTTATCTTCTAAGGCAAGTGGGACCATGAGGCAGAGGAACTGTCTAGCATCACATGGAGAATTATAAAAACAATACAAACAGGACTTCCCAGTGTTATCTGGGAAACAGGGGTGGGGAGGGAGAGGGAGAGATTTTCTTTCTAAATAAGAGATATTTAGTCAGGAGAGTAGAGATTTTCACAGAGCCAGTGATGAGGGCTTCTTTCTGGATCCCTTTCTTGATCTCTTCTACTGTATCAGTTATCACTAAACTTTACTTTCACTTTATTAAGAGTGTGACAGTTTTATAGATTCATGTTATGATATCTGTGAAGAGAAACACTAAAAATGCTGAGTTCAATTGCTTGCTTGCTTCCTTGCTCCCTCGCTCCCTCGCTCCCTCGCTCCCTCGCTCCCTCGCTCCCTCGCTCCCTCCCTACCTCCCTTCCTTCCTTCCTTTTCTCCCTTCTTTCTTTCCTTCCTTCCATCCTTTTTTTCTTAGGCAAGGTCATGTGAATTTTCTGGTTGGCCTCAAACTTACTATATTGCTGACAATGACTTTAAACTCCTTCTGGTTCTCCTGCCCCTGCCTTCTAAGAGCTGGGCTTACAGTGTGTACCACTATACTGAGTTTACACAGTGCTGAAGATCCAACCCAGGGCCTTGTGTGTGCTAAGCAAGCATTCTCCCAAGTGAGGTAAAATTGCTGCCTCATCTTCCAGTTTTAAACTTTGAAAAGCATAAGAGCACCACTGTGAGCTCATCAAATGGGAAAGCCCTAATCAGGTTCAGGAATTTAGCTTAACATGACCATAGATATCTTGAATTGTAATCACTTTGATGACTTCTGAATGGCCCTGGTCAATTTCTTTTGCATAGTTTTTCTAGGGAGTACAAATTAACAAGCTTATTATGGTAAAACATGGAGCTTTATGAAGTGGAGCTCGGTTCTATTAGCACCAGGAAGGTACCCAGAATTTTCTGTATTAACCAGGTATAGTATGGCATGCATGAAGTCATCTTCGTCTCAAACATCTATAAGGCACCTATTTTTGATCCAAATTCCCAGGAAACACCTGGTTTTGCTACCTTCCAGGACTCTCTTCTGTCAGTAAGTCCCAAATATAATTGTTGAACAAAACCTAGTCTATTTCTTTGATTTCGTGGCATTTTGGAGCCAGTTCTTATGTGCTGGGACCAGATCAACCAGAACAGTAGGTGATCCTAAAGTCTAGCCTTTTATTGCTATCTGGTAGAATTTGCTTTGTGTCACTTGAATCCTCTCTTCGTTCGAATTTGAGTCGTTCTCCTACTACCAAAACTGAATTTTCATTCTATAAGTGATCTTATGGGAAGAAGACTTATACCCTTTTTGCTGAGGTAAATCACAATGGAGGAACTGCTTTGAATGTTTGTAATAGTTTGCACATTTAATCAGGGTTATCTTCTTAAGAAGCTCTATAACTTTATAGAGAATAAGCTGTGCATTTATCACAGTCTACAATAAATTTGACCCCTTTGGTCTTACCTCCTCTAATGCAGTCTTACAGGTTTCTTCATCCTTCTGCATAAACAGGGAGCCTACCCCTTCTTTGATGTGGTTTGAATGTGAAGTCTCCCATGGGCTCACATATCGAACACATGGTCTCTGGCTTGTGGTGCTATTTGAGAAGGCTTGTGGGGCCTTTAAGAGATGGATCCTTGCCGAAGGAAGTAGGTTACTGAGGTCAGGCTTGAAGCTTTCTGGACTGGCTCCACTTCCTGTTCATTCTTGGCTTCCTGTGTGTCTATGCAATGTCACCAGTAGCCCCCTTTTCCTGTTACCACGTCTCCCTTACCTGTGACCATGTCTTCCCTGCCATGCATGCTGTACTGTATGCCTCTGGAACCATAAGCCGCAAACAAATCCCTTCCTTCCTTAAGCTACTTTTGTTAGGTTGTAATGAAGACACCCTTAGAGCCCCCCGGGGTCTGTGCAGTTGTTTCTCTGCTAGTAGTCCAGAAACTGTCTGATTTTTTCTGAACTCTCAAAAGTGTTCTTACATAAAAAAAAAAAAAGAAATCCTTGTTCCTTGACACAAAGTGCTAGTAATGTCATCCTTAATTTTGTATTTGGATATCTGAGTTTAAGGGTATGGATTTCTATTGTGCACATGCATGTAGACAGAATAGTATTTACATCTAGTTCTAAGTATTATCATCTTAGAAAAGTGCAAATGGACACCTAAATCGTATGCACATTTCCCTCTTCAACCTATCATTTTATGTCGTGGGAGGAGAAAACACAATCAGAGGTTCTCATCATGAGATTCCACAAAATTTTTTTATGAGATCAATTAGTCAATCTTCACCAAACAATGGGGTTGTTGACTGGATTATTATTTAATCTTAATGATGAAAATGCGAAGTTCATCAGATCTTCCTTCAGTGTCTATTTTTCCTTTTAAGGTATTATTAGGAGATAAACACAATGAACACGTATACAATTAGAGGTCCTTCTACCTTTCTTCTGTGATCTAGCACCAGTGATAAACCCTGATTTCCTTAAAAATATGCCTTTACTCAAAGTACCCATGGAGATAAATTTTATGTATGCTTACATATCAAAGGGTTCCTAGGTGAAACAATTTGGAACAGATTCAAGATACTTTAGTAAAGAGTTAATCATAATGTTTGCCTCTAAATGTAAGGTTGTATTCTATCAATATCCTGGCATAAATTTATGATGTCCTGAAAATGTGAATTTGATGTGATAAAAATAGGACTATCAATTACCACAGTGTTCTAACTACAGAACACATGGTACGTGGGCAAATGGGTAGCACAGACACTTGTAAAAGTCAAGTATGTGATAGCAATAGATCCTTATTCTTCCCCCGAGTCTCTAGGGATGCCTTAGCGTAAAACCACTCCAAGTAACGTAATGTGTCCTGCCCTTTCCTTGAAATGGCCGCTATTACAGACCCATTAGTGCCACAGGTACTTATCTTGTGCTTTCAAAGATGGCTCAGAAGATGTGTGCCAAGAGTTCAATGAGTGAAATTCACGTAAGCAGCATCTCCCAGCGTGTTTGAGACTGACAGCTGAAATGTGACAGACTGAATGTGCAGCAAAGTCAAAGTGTTTCTTGGTCACTGAGGCCTATTCAAGCAGGGTCAGATTTGATATGGCGTTATCTTCTAGGGTTCCCACACTGAGAATGAGAAGAAAATTCCAATGATACTAATCAACAGTAGGAAAAGTTATCACTCATTAATCTGAAGGAGACACGTCAGCTTTGTTTTTCCCACTGACACTTCAATCTTATAGTAGACATGTATGTTATCTGATGATGTTTTAAGATAGCTGGAGCTCAGAGTAACTGGCCCTGAGGAAGGTAACAGTGGAAATATGGTTTCTATTAGGTCAGGCAGAAAATGATGCCTTGAATCTGTTCTATAATTCATAGGTTACAAACAAAATGAAATTGCAATGGTAACCACATCGCTCCTATTTTGCTTTAAAACTAAAATAATAAGTAATTTTAGTTGAGTTTAGTAGTACTGTCTATTTATACTTTGTAAAGATATCCACTTCATAAACCAAAATGAAATAGATGTAGCAATGAGTTTAGCAACAGATACTTAAAGTCTGATAGAATTTCTGCCTCTGCAAAGTATAAGAAAGCATCTGTCTGGATTGTGAGTTCCTCAGAGGTTTAGAGGAACTTGGACTGTGCTGTTATGAAGTTTGCTGAAAAGCCATAGAGAAGAGTTGATAGTAAGGTGACCAGCTAGGGCATTGGACTAGAGCTAAGTTTTTACCACAGTTTTAACACCACTCTCTGAGAATGAGTAAGGGTGAGTTTGTGCACACTGGAGTGAAGTTCAGCAATGTGATGATGGGCGTGCTTTGTGTTAACTTTTGTAACTTTAGAGATTTGCTTATGTAGGCGTAAAGCTAACATAAACACACTGAAGAACTTCTAGGTATATACTGTGTGTGCATGTGTACACACACACATACAAACACACACACACACATCACTAAATAAATTAAATAATAAGAAAGTTCCCTTTGAATCAAAGGTCCATTACAGTTGACAAATCTTATTAAATAATTTTCCTATAAATAGACATATTTTTTCCTTTTATTAGACCATGTGGTAAACTACTCTGGAAATAAATGTGTTTCTAATATTGACAGTCTTTCATTTCTGGAATAAACTTAAATTTGTCTGAATACTTTCTATATTTTATATAAGGTCCTGAGTTTGTTTGGCTCACACAATTATAATATTAGCCTATAACTTTTCTGTCTTATACTACCCTCCAGAGATTTTATTTATCAATTTTTGTGTATTTGCTAGCATATGTAGGTACTCATGTTTGTGCACATGTGTTCAAGTACATATGAATGTGTGTGTAGAGGCAAGGGACCAATGTCAAATGTATTTCTTCATCACTCTCCATTTTGTTTTTTTAGATAAGGTCTTTCACTGAGTGTAGAGATCACGGATTAGCTTGACTGACTGGTCATATCTGTACCCCAGCCCTAGGGTTAGAGATGTGTGAGCCTTCATGCCTGGAACATTTTTACATGGATGCTAGGGACCTAAACTCAGGCCCTTGTGTTTATGTGGTGGGCACTTTACTGATTTGATTCATGTTCATAAACTCTTGTAATGTAGCTGTTGAATCAGTTGCTTATTTGCTAAGCTAAATATGCATGGTGATTTCCCTTCCCCTACAGTTTCAAGAACAAATCAGAACTATAATTTCCTTGAATGTGTGAGAGAATATATTTGTAAAGGTCATTTGAGCCCACTGTTTCCTTTGCAAAAACATTCTAAAATATTGATTCAGAATTTTTAAAGGATATGTTATTACTCAGGTTTTCTCTTTACCTTTTACTACTTTATAGTAAACCATTTTTCTAGGTATTCATCCATATCTTGCTAGTTTTGAAATCACCTCACTATAATATTTTAACTTTTAATCTTTACTGCATCTGTAATATCTTTACTTTGTTTGAGTGTTTAGCAAGGTTAGCATCATCCTTCAAAATGCTTGCTTTTTTCTTTCCCTGTAAAGTGCAAGGCTTGCTCTCTGGAAGCACTTTATGTCTTCTTTGGTACATACAAAGTGCCAGCATCTCTAATTTTTGTGTGTTAGGGCTACAACAAGTCATTTGTACACAGCATATTTGTAGTGCTGGGAAAGTTGATTGGATGACCCAAATGGCTGCTAAGTGGCTCCGCTTCCTTCTTCTACATGAATAAATCTGACTTGCCCAACAGTATTTATGGTAGAGTGTTCTGTAGCTAGAGTTTTCCTGCCTTGCCCACAGTCAGGACAAATCTCTCTCACCTGCCAGTCCCACTGCCGCTCAGACCCGACCAAGTAAACACAGAGACTTATATTGCTTACAAACTGTATGGCCGTGGCAGGCTTCTTGCTAACTGTTCTTACAGCTTAAATTAATCCATTTCCATAAATCTATACCTTGCCACATGGCTTGTGGCTTACCGGGATCTTCACATGCGGCTTGTCATGGTGGCGGCTGGCAGTGTCTCTCTCACCCAGCTTCCTGTTCTCTCAATTCTCCTCTCTGTTAGTCCCGCCTATACTTCCTGCCTGGCCACTGGCCAATCAGTGATTTATTTATTGACCAATAAGCAACACATTTGACATACAGACTATCCCACAGCATTGTTCCATCTCCCTTTCACACCTTTGCTAGAAATCAATGCATTGTAAATACATGGGTTCATTTCTGGGGTGCCCTGTTGTGTTGGTTGATGGTTCTGTCTTGAGGGATCCTATTGTACTATTTTAACTGCTCCAGCTTGGGCATACAGTTTGAAACCAAGCAACATGATGATTCCAACCTTATTCTTCTGCTCACAGTCACCTTGACTAAATTTTTTACCCTCCCACTGATTCCACATGAATCTTAAAATTGTCTTTTATATTTTTACAAATACATTTTTGTAGGAAAAAACCCTGGAATTTGAATAAGAATTTTATTGAATCTATAAGTTGCTTAAAGTAATCCATTTATTTCTATCTTCAGTTTTTTTCATCACTCTTTGATAATATTCGGTGTACAGGTCTTTTATTTCTTTAATTTTTTCCTAAACTATTCATTTTCTATAGCTATTGTAAATAGATTTTTTTCTTTCATTATTTGACTAGTACATTGTTAGTATATGGAAATATTAACAAATTTTGTATGTTGAATTTTTGTCCTGTAGTTTTACCGCATGCATCAATTATTTATTAATAACTCATATGTGGTCTTTACTATGTTGAAATACATTTCTTTTATACTAAATATAGTGGAAAATTGGTCAGTTTTTTGTTTGTTCATTTGTTTGTTTATTTGTTTTAATGAAAAGATGTTGAATTTTGTGAAATACTTTCTTGCACTCATCAGTTAGCCAGATGGCTTTCCTTAATTTTGTTAATGTGAGGTACCACATTTACTTATTTGCATATGCTAAAGCATCCTTTCATCTCAGGAATAAAACCTGCTTGATCATGGTGAATATTTTTTTAATCTGTTGCTGAATGAAGCTTTTAAGTATTGTGCTGAAGATTTTTACATCTATGTTCACCAAGAATATTCACATGTGTTTTTTTTTTTTTTCTGGTAATGTGTTTATCTGATTTTGCTATTAGAGAATCCCAGTCTTATAAAAATCATGTGAACTATTTTCCCTTATCTATGATTTGGGTTGGTATTAGTTATTTGAATGTTTAGTGTAGCCCCATCTTGGCATCGTCAAGTCCTAGGGTTTTCTTCAAAGAGAAACATACTTTCATTTCAGATTTAATATTCTTTCTTGTTATTGGTCTATTTAGATGTTCTTTTCCTTCATAAGTCAGTTTTGGTTTTGTGCTAATTTGAGAGGTTTGGATTAAGTGTATGATGATGACAGAGACAATTTGTGTTTAATATTTGCATGCCACTTGGAATTCTTTGTACATTTGGGACACCTTGTCACTTTTCCTAATTGCTTTTGGTTGAAGTAGGTCATGTAGGTACTATAATTTCAGATCTACAAATACTACATAACTTTCACTATAAATAAAATTAAAGAATCCTTCAGTCATGGTATCCCATAATCTCATACAAATTAAGGTCGATATCTACAGATATATTTCCTCTAAGTTCTCTTGACAGTCAGATTTTTTTTCTAAAGTGAGCATGTGTGGGGACTTGAATGTATGCTTGTGTGCCACATGTGTGCAGTGTGGCAAGGCCAGAAGAGTGGAAGGGATCCCCTGGAACTTGAGCTACAGGCAGCTGTGACCCTTCTATGTGGGCACTGGGAACATAACTCAGGTACTCTGCAAAAGCAGGCAGTGCTCTTAACAGCTGAATGTGTCTCCAGCCTCCTCCTACCTAAAGTTGTTCTTTACCTTCTAGTTCATCATGTCACAGAGAGGGCAGTCTTTAGAGCTCCTAGAGCAGATGGGTAGGTCCTCAACAAGCAGCACTCCACTTTTCTCTGTATTGCTGAAGACCTGCATGCATCCTCGCTAGCTTCACAGCTTGCTTCCTATCTAGACTGATGGTTCTCCTTCATTTTTTGCCTTTGAGAAGAACCTTTTCCTTTTGTTATTATATATAATATAATTTATTTATATCTTAATAAATATTAAATAAATATATATTTAATAATAGACTTGAAATTGTTTAAAATATCCATCAATTTTATGTATATTATAGTAAGCTTGTTTTTCAGATAACAATATACTTGAAAAATCCTTTCAATCTAAACCCAACTTGTGCATTTTTCATGTATTGAAACCAAATCATTTTATAATGCAAATATGTAAACTCAGTAACTACTAATAGTGCCAACTAATAACTTAGTGGTTAGTTTTTACTTCTATTTCCTGAACTCTAATGTACTAAGTAATTGTTTCTTTTCTGCAACATGTACATTTACATGTACACTCATATACACATGTACATACATGTGCAAATATATACACATATGTACATAAACACACCCATATACACGAAGAAACAGAGGTTTGTGCTCTCACTTCCACTCTCTCAGTCTCCCTCTCTCTCTTTTTCTTTCTCTCTCTCACTCGCTCACTTTGAATGAAAATACTCAGTCCTACTGTTATAGCTGTACAGCTATGCATATATTGCACAAGAATGCGGTTTTCACATCCTACATTCCCAGTTTGCTTGGACTATAGTTTGATAGTAGAGTGCTTACTTTGAGTACATTAAGTTCTAGGTTCACTCCTCAGTACTACCAGGAAAAAACTGCAAAGTCCCAGTTTAAAATTAGCTTTTGAAAGGCATTATAATATGCGTAGACAGTATTCATTACTAAACTGAAATTGCTCACTATCCTGCACATATTTAAAAATCATCTTCAAATACAGATGTGCCATATTTCGTTTGTCTACTTGGGTTTTTATTTATTTGATAATTGTAGAATTTAATGTCTTTTAAAGGCAGTCTATGGGTTTCTGTGTTAAAAGCAACAGCACATGATAGAAACATGTTGGAGCAAAAGAGATAGGTTAACTAATGTAGAAGCAGTCAATAAGTATGATCAAGGCCTATAAAATATTTTTAAATAGTTGGGATGATATTTTCAATACAGAGAAGTTTAGTAGTATCCCTTAAAATCTGCATTTTGTACATTTTTTAGAAACACCAGTACATTGACTGACTACCACTCAGTACTTGTGGTACAGACAGTCAACAGTGCCAATTTCCCTTCTGTCTCTTGGCATTGGAAAACTTTACTTCCTGTTATGGTGGTTAATTTCCATTGTCAACTTGATTTGATTCATAAACACCCAGGGAATTTAATGAGACTCATTTTAGAGTTTATGCATTATGATGTTTCCAGAGAGGATTGATTAAGGAAGGAAAACTAACCTTGAATGAGGATGGCACTATCCCCTGAGCTTCTTAACTGAAAAAGAAGGAAAAAATGGAGAAAACCAACTGAGCACTGACTTGTCTCATTCTTTGCCTTCTGTTCAGCACACACCCAGCGGCACCCACCACCATGCCTGCTTTGTCGTGAAAGGCTGCATTCTTCTAAACCAGTGATTCTCAACTTTCCTAATTCGGTGACCCTTTAATATAGTTGCTCATGTTGTGGAGATCCCCAACCATAAAATTATTTCATTGCTACTTTATAACTGAATTTTGCTACTGTTATGAATCATAATGCAAATATCTGATATGAAGGGTATCCAATATGATATCCCTGTGAAAGAGTTATTTAGCACCCAAAGGTGTTGTTACTGTCTATGAACCAAATATAAACCTTCCCCCTTTAAGTGGCATTTTTTTTAATAATGGTTGGACTCAGCAAAGGCAAAAAATAATTAATGTACCTATTATTTTTAATTTACACAAGACAGTGTGACTTGGCTTTGGCAAGAAAAAATTTGAACAGCAATAATATATGTGACTTTCTGGTAGAAGCATGAGTGTCAATGCCCTGGGCTCCTCTCTCTCTCTCTCTCTCTGTAGTGGGCCTCAAGAAACACGAGATGGTACTACGGACCCTTCAGGGTCAAACCACCTCAGAATTCTGACCCAGTGTACACTGATAGTTACCCACGTCTGTATATTTGTCTATAGAAAAAAAACACACAGAATTAGTTTCCTAACATGAGTACTTATAATTGACATTATTAATAATTGTAATTATAATAGATTACTTTGGCTAAAACCAAGTGGAAAATATAAACTACTTTACACAAATACAAAATGAATAATTAGAAAATGCAAGTGAGGAGAGAACAATTGAAGTATTTTGTATCAAAAGGTTATTCACATTTTAAATAATCCAAGATGTCAGATGAGCAATCTCTTTCTAAGCATTCATCTTAAAGCCAATTAAAATTTAGCTTATCCCATTTGCTCAACTTGATAAATTTAATTTTCTATATATTGTAACGTTTTGTTCTGAGGTAAGGTATATGAAATGTTTTATATATTAAAATTATTTGTAAAACGTAATAATTACTCATTTAATTTAACTGTTCTGATCTGCTACTCTGTTGTCCCTCCTCAGCCCTAGGTTAACTTTGTAATAAACTTTAGTGGCAACTTTGGGGGTGTATATCCTATGCAGGGCTCTCTAGAGCAACAGAACTAAAGGAATGTGTGTGTGTGTGTGTGTGTGTGTGTGTGTGTGTGTGTGTGCGTGCACGTGTGTTTATTAAGTGGATATTTACTAGGTTGCCTCAGATGATGAGATAGGTTGTCAAACAACAGCTGTCCACTTGCTTGAGAAGCAATGGAGTCTGTAACTGCTCAATTTGTAAAGTTGGATGCCTCAGTAGTCCAAATCTTATGCAGAAGATCTGGAAGATTCCTGAAAAGTTGATGGTCTTCAATGTGTATTGGAAGACCTAAGACATCAGAGTCTGGTCTCCACAGAGGGTGACGTCAGGAGCAGCGGCGGTGGCGGTGGCAGAGGCAGCAGCAGCAGCAGCAGCAGCAGCAGCAAACATGCTCAATAAGGAAAGATAGGCAGGTAGGCAGCACTGCTTTTCTTTCAAACCATTTCATGTCTATGAAGACCATGGGAAGCTGCTGCCCTGCCCACTCAGGTCTTTTCTGTTATTCCTTTCTAGAAATCACTCTATAGACCCACCCACAGGCATGTCTTTTAGCTGATTCCCATCAAGTTAATAATCAAAATTAACCATCTCAGGAGGTATGTGATGAACAACACGACTTCATCATTACATGTAGAGCAGACTGTTCTTTTCACTTTGTTTTCATTGTGTCATATATGGTTTGTTGGCTGCTCAGCATATGAATTCTTAACTCATGTTGGGACCTTCATCGACCTCCCTGTCTTGCTGGAAGGAATTACTTGCAAGTTTGACACAGTGCTAACAAGGACTTCCAGTGACTGGCATCTGACACTGAAACAAAAGAGCTGTCTAAGACTGCTTCTGGTTGGGGACTGTTCTCTAGTTTTGTCTCTTTCCTTTCATTTGTCACATGCTCTTCCAGTCTGGTTCTCTAGGCATGCAAATAGTTTTAAAGGTCATATTGGCAATAACTCATCTTATCCTTAAGTTTATTAGTCGGTTTCTGTCTCTGGTTATGAACACTCACTGATAGAAGCTAGCACTCACCATCTCTGTCAGTTCTACACTGGCATCATAGTGAGAGTTTGTCATGTTGGTAGAGTGAACGCAGCTTTTGCTTGTACAGTTCTATGAAGCACATATGCTCTGCTCCAGTGTTTTATTTACTCACCACGAGGATGCTGCATAAGCCAGGGTTCTCTAGAGTAACAGAACTTATGGAAGGAATATATGTATATATAATATACAAATATATAATAATACATATTATATATTAAATTTATTAGAATGACTTACAGTCTATGGTCCAGCTAATCAATGGCTGTCTATGTATAGAAGGTCCAAGATTCCAGTAATTATTTGGCTCAAGAGGCTGGTTGTCTCAGCTGGTCTTCACTATATGCCAGAATCCTGAAGAAGTAGGCTCTAATGCCAGAGAAGAAAAAGACTTCCTAGTGAAGATGGGAGGAAGCAGGCAAGAAGAGCAAAATTCCAACTTCCATGCTCTTTGTAGCCCAGATTAGAGGTGTGACTTCCCACCTCAAAAGATCTGGAATAAAGATATGTCTTCTCACTTCAAATATCCAGATTAAAATGGCTCTTCCCACTTCAAATGATTCTATTCAGCAAAAAGCTCCTCACAGATATGCCTGGTCAATTTTGGGTTTTAGTTAATTCCAGATATAGTCAAGTTGACAACCAAGAATAGCCATAATAGATGTCATGTTATAATATATATGTTTTACTATATATGTATATGTGTATATATATATTACATCAGGTAATAATATATAATAACATATAATCATAAAACTTTAATATGTGAAGGATGTATGGATGATGAATGGAATAAAAATTCAATATTTTTCATTCATGTGAATAAGTATATTTAGTGTATGTCCTTCAATGTTGAAGTGGTATAGGCTCTTTATTAAATGAATATGTATGTAGAACGTCATATAAATCTGTAAGAAAATAGCTAAGCTTTGGGGAAAACTCATTGGGAACAGAAGCTTTGGATCAGATCATGGCCTATTTATAAAAGTTTGTATGAATCAGTGGAGATAATGTTCCCTAAAGGATGTCACACTGACAGAGTAGAGCTTCTGGGATTCATATTAACTTGAGTTGTGAGTTCATGTTACAAGGACAATAAAAGTGTAAAAAAATTACTGTGTGTAAAAGGATGCAATTTTATTCCATAAACATTTAGAGTTGCCCACAGAAGTCACTCTTCTGAGCACTACAGTAATGAGGGGAGTGATCGCTGTCCTCACACAGTACAATGTTCAAGTGCATAAGTGCTGGCCTTGTAGAATCCAGGTATAGTGTAGTGGAAATACAAGTGAGCAGAGAGTGGCTCTCTTATTGTTCAATCTAGACAGCAGGCACTGGAAATCCAAATTAGAGCTTTCATTGAAGGGGAAATTCTTTTAACCTAGCTATAAACTACTCTTATAGAGGAATCATTAAAATGGTGGATTTACAAAAAGCAACTTTTAAAGATGTAACTTGAGATTCATCAAGTTTCTATACATACCTGTGCTGGCTAGTGTTGTGTCAGCATGACACACAAGCTAGAGTTATCTGAAAGGAAAGGACCTTAGTTGAGAAAATGCCTCCATAAGTTCTGGCTATAAGGCATTTTATGAATTAAAATTATTGATTGGGGAGGGCCTGGCCCATTGTAGGTGGTTCTATCCCTTGGCTGGTGGTCCTGGCTTCTATAAGAAAGCAGGCTGAGCAAACCAGAGGAAGCAAGCCAGTAATCAGCACTCTTCCCTGGTCTCTGCATCAGCTTCTCTCCAGGATCCTGCCCTATTTGAGTTTCTGTCCTCACTTCCTTCAATGACAAATGGTGCTATGAAAGTGTAAGCTGAATAAACCCTTTCTTCCCCAACTTGCTTTTTGGTCTTGTTGTTTCATCACAGCAATAGAAACACTAACTAAGATGATACCCATTGTAAAGAAGCCTGTCACTTTCCCTGGAGAAACCACACGTGTCTTCTTGCATGTGCTTCACTCTCTTGGGGCATCTTTCTTTCCTTTTCCTTTTAGTAAATCCAACTTTGCTTCAGATTAGCTCACCCAGGTTTGCCTGATGGGGGTCCCCAAGGACAAAGGGAAAATTTTAAGGCTTCTGCAGGGACAGGATACAGCTCTGACTCTATGTCTACTACTGGTGACACTTTTAAAATGTGTTGCTTCTCTTTTTGTACCTGGTAAATTCCATGTCATTCATCAAATATCAGTAGTGAGAAAAGCCATTTCTCGAAGTTCAGCACACCCTATAAAGTTTCCCCCAGCATTTTACATTCTCCATTTGCTCCTGGGGCTTATTTTTTCCTTTCCATATATAGTCTTTCATGGCATTATATCCTCCCTACATGATAACAATGTTGTTCAATTGTCAGTGTTCAAATATTTTTTTTTCAGGGAATAAAGGCCATAGGTAAGCAAAGACATTGTAATGAATAATACATTTGGAGTAACTTCTGGGAGCTGTGGACTCACATAGTCAGGTCCTATAAACCTAGAGTCAAGAGTGTGCCAACTGAGGTCCAAGCTGTGACTGAACCTAGTGGACAGGGAGAGAAAGGACATGTGTGTTCAGGTAAACGAAAACATTTAGAAAGGCCAGAAAGATATTCAAAGCTCCTGAAAATGCCACAGAACCACCATATCCAGTCATTTAAGGATCTGGCTTTGGGTACAAATCCATTACAAGGAGTGGAAGATGCCCCTATCCATCACTGAACCCACATTTAGTCCTGGAATGGCATAACAATATTCCACAACAGCCCCAGAAAAGTGCCTGCGGCTTTCTCTGAAGTAGTAGGCTCTCCTTTTCTTTTGTCTCTTTACCCATGCTGTGAATTGCTAGCAAAGGTGCAACTTCACTAGTCTTACACGTAGTGAGCTCCTTACAGAGAGCAGCCTCCTTTGCTTGGGAGGACATGACAACAAAGTCCACACAGATTTGTTCCTTTAACCCTTCCTTGGTCTCATGGGCAGTTATGAAGCCTAGGTTATTCAGACCACACATGAATGATGGTTGTTCTTGGACTCCTTTCACTTTTACTTATGATGGAAATTCTGCAATTCCTCTTCAGTTTAGTTTATGGCATGTATCTATGTGCCTTGCCTCCACCTTCTGATTTCTGGCATTATAGGCATACCACCATGCCCTTCTTATGCATTGCTGGGATTAAACCCAGAGATTTCTACATGGGAAGCAAGCATTCTATCAACCCCTCTCAGTTCCTATGATTCACATTTTAATAGAGATTTTTCCTTTTTGATTTCAAATGTAATTTGGTACATGGAATACATAGTACTTAGAGTGTGATTATTATTTGAGTAGGCAACTCAGATATTCCTGTCAACTTGTTAACCATAATAATGTCCCTGTGGCCAGTCAGTGAGCATGTGATAATCTCAGATTGTGGTGGGAGTGATTTTGTCAAGGAAAAAAGGCAACTAGGCTTTCAATGTGGGCAACCCAATCAATCCTTTACCCACAGACAGACTTTGCCTGGGTTTTCAGTGTGGGCAACCCAACCCTTTACCTACAGACAGACTTTACATAGTGTTCAGAAGTTCCCTGGAATGCTCTATATGCATGCAGACTCTTTCATCTTATTCCTCATTGTTTTGAAGTTCACAACATGCTCTATATACATGTTGACTATATCATCTTATTCTGTATGCTACAGATACTGTTTGGGTGGTAGCAGGAATGTGAAAGAGACCTGAAATCTAACTATTGGTGGTGAATCTTTGCAAAAGCTTACTGAGTAGGAACTTCAGTTGTTTTGCCTGCACAAGAAACTATCAATCCTCACTGTGGGTGTTGTAATTATTAAATAATATTAATTTAAAACACTGCCTCTCATACATAGAGGGTGTATAGTTAACTTGGCACTTTATTTATCTTAGTTATTATTAGCATAATGATTAATTTACAGAAAGAATGAGCTAATATGGACATTCATTGGTGTCAAAAATGTTAATAAGTTCACAATGAAATAGGTTTCCAAGACTTTTTCATGTGGTTGTAAAGGTCCTTAGGCTTATGGAGACCTCATAGTTTAAAAATAGATCCAGACTCAGTTTCAATGTTGCTGAAGTTCAGCTACTTTAGATATTCTATGTAGACTTAGTTTCTTACTCTTTAGATGGACATAGTTTCTGTGAACCACTCCCAGATCTTTAAAGATAAAATTCTCAAAGATGAAACTTATACTTCTGTTTCACATTTAACATGATTTCTGTAAGACTGATTCTTCTCAGCAAATACATACAATAATTAAAATGTATCATCTCCCTAAGGAAGGATACATCACTTTTTTTTACAAGTAAATGCAAGTGGTTTGAGGTTAGAAGATCTATGTTTGGGGTGCATCCTTTTTTATTGTTTCTAGATCCATGAGAACCTCTCTGTCCTTCTTGGAACGATAAGTTCCCACATAGTAGAGTAGTCTTTAGAAAGATCATTCCCATCGGAACTTTAAATTTGGAAATGACTACCCAACTGTAATTTTCATTATGAGTTGCACTAGGACAAGGTGGAAGTAGAAAAGAAAAACTAGCTTGTCCTTTTCTAATACAAATAGAAATTATTTTAACAATTAGAATTGAAAAGCAAGCCTACTGAGACACTTACTATTAAATTTACATTGTCTCTATTTTTTAATTTCATATAAAATCTATTCTATTTCCTGGGAACAAGGACATTCTTAAGACCTCTAGAAGGCTGATTAAGCTTGTAACTACCCACTTCAATGCAAAATTCTTTGTAGCTTTATCAGTCTGTTAGTATCTGTGTATGTAGGTATACTTTTGACCTTTAGAAGTCGTTCTTTTGTTATTTTGACTAAAAATATTAAAATTCCTTCTTCCTTCCATATCCAATCAAAAGTTTCCATTTCTATTTGAAATTAACTAAGGAAAATTATAATTTAGCACTAATTAGCAGATGTTCATCTATTTTTATATTAAATATTTTTAAATAAAAAAAGAAAATGAAGAGCTATGTTAATTAATCTTTTAGTGTGTTTGAGACAGACTATTTTTGGAGGCACAGGCCAGGTATCCAACACTGTAAAGCATGATTAAAATCTGTTAACATTATTATTAGTATTGATAAGCTCTTTAAGTTCTTCCTGTATACTCCTTGTGACCACTTTTCCTATAAAGAAACAAAGATGTTGGGCATGGGGAATTTGATTCCTTAGTTAGCTTTATAGAGTCAATGGAACACCAGCCCAACAGCCAGTGGTACAACACTTCTGCAAGCATGAACCAGTTTGGAACATTCCAGAGACAACTTAAGGAAACTACATAACTATCACAGCTGGATGTTCCAGCTCCTAAAGGCACAGCTTCAGCCAGAGCTCTTGAAACAGTTTAAAGTAGACCTTTTGCTCTCCTGTGCCTCAGTGAACTCTAGATGAACCCAAAGTCACTTAGGCTAGAGGGGTGGACTCCACTGGGTAGCAAGGCAGACAGCCTACTGTGTCTGATTCTAAAGAAGACAGCCTCTGATGAGTGTATACACAAGCCTCCATGGCTGGAATCGTTGCTGAAGAGTCACGACTGTGACTAGGGCCATCATTCCTTTTCTCTGGTTATATTAACAAGCTGCTCAGACTCCCAGAATTCAGCTGGCAGACCCTCTCCTGTGCTGCATCCCATGACATTGAAACATTAAACCCACTAAAAGGGACCTCTCAGTTTTCTATTTCTTCTCTACTTGTCTGTTTCTTGTCAGTAATATGGGCTGTGCTGAAAACAAAGAGAAAGAAAGAGGAGCAACAGCAGAGTAGTGGCCAAGGGAGAGGCAGTGAGGTGGGAGTGGTAGTGACATCTGAGCAGTTGGCAGGGTGGGCTGTGAAAACTGAAGGCAGCTGCTTGATGGCCAAAGTAGCAGCAGTGGCTGGATGATTTTAGAGTGACCAGGGCTGGAGAATGCAGAGCAGAAGTAGAGCTGCTACAAGAAAGGAAAGAGAAGTTAGGCAAAAGAAGGACACAAGGGAGCCAGGGAACAGAACCCTTGCTTCTCAGTCCCAAGAGGAACTTCAAAGAGTCATCAGGTCTCTAGGGCAGACTACAACCTAAGAACCTCTATACTGACTAGTATTAAGAGCTAAGGGATCCCAACCTCCTAGTCCTATACAATAGCTGTATCAGGCTACAGAATCAAGATATCTAGGCTTATCTGCATGGTGTAACACCAGTTGGATCCAAGATCTGTAAAGCTTATCTGACAAAGAGTTCCAACTCACAAGGCTTGCACAAGGGTTGTAACATAGAGGTTGCTATTTACTGTGTCTATTTGTCTTCTGTACCCCCTTTGATGTGTCCAAATTCAAACATTAAAGTGAAAGAAATTGTCAAGGACTAGCACTTCAAGGCTTCTCTTTGTCTACATACAACTTCTATGTGATTAGGATAAAAAGGACCTTAGCTGAGTGATTGCTAACTTGTGAATTATGCTGTGTCAAAGACAGATCATCCCAGGAATGGAGATCGAAAAGCATGATAATGCAGAGGATTGAGCTCTCTCAGTGTAGAGGTGTATCTAGTATTGATATAGGTTCATAGGGAATACAGGTAGATCTCAGACTTCCATAGATATAATTGTATTTGGGCATAAATTAAGTATTCTTAATATATAATGTTAAATTTCATAATTGTGAAGCTAGAAAGAATAACTATTTTATCAGTAGAACACTGAATATACTGTTGAAAACACAAATAAGATCATTGAGAAGAACCTTTGCTAGACCCTTCTCAGAACAAGATCTGAACCAACTGTCTCATCTCCAGATTGGAATAAAAATGATAATTAGTCTTTATGACTTTTTAAAAATAAATGAATTAATAAATGCAAATGTATTGAAATAGTATCTAATATGAGATAAGATCAATTAGTGACTAGTCACTATTATTGTTGGTATTGCCTTTTCATTATTTTAGTTAATTTCTTGTTGATTTAATAATCAATCAAGGAGGTTTTCCAAAACAAAAAGTCTTTGCTATCTGTCATTTTGGTACCCACCTTAACAGAATAATCCTTTTATGGACCACCAGATATCACTGATTCTGGAAGTTATCGGCTCCTTGACCAGCTTAATAAGTTGTTCCATCTACACCTATCAGTGGCCACAACCTAAAGAAAACTGACTTTCCCATTCCCAATAGCTATCAATTGCTAATAGCTCTTCAGCTAGGGCTGGGACTTCATGCCCATCTCCTCTTCACACTGGGCATTTATCTATGTAGCACGAATCCCAATTAATAAAAACACAGAGTCAGATATTAGGGTAAAAGCTGAAAGACCAGAGAAGCAGAGCAGCAGCTAGAGAGACTTCTTACCTCTACTGAATCCTCAGCCTGAAAGGGGGCTGGGCTCCTTTCTCCTCTTGCCTTATATTCCTCTCTCCACCCTGCCATATCACTCTTCCTATGTCCACCTCCCTAGTGCTGGAATTAAAGGTATGAGATCCCAAGGTCTGGGATTAAAGGTGTGTGCAACCACTGCCTGGCTCTGTTTCTCTTTTAGAGTGAATCAATCTTGTGTAGCCCAGAGTGGCCTTGAACTCACAGAGATATGTCTGCCTCTGCCTCCAGAGTGCTGTGATTAAAGGTGTGTGACACCATTGCCTGGCCTCTATGGCTAACTAGTGGTTTAGCTCCCACTCTGATGTTCAGACAAGCTTTATTCACTAATTTCCTGAACAGATGGCCACATGCCCAAGAGTACACATGCAGTACAAGTTCAACTAGTTCTTGTTGTTTTTTAATGAAGACATAAAATTATGTGAATAGGAAAGGGTGGTGGATCTGGCAGGAGTTGGAGGAATGGATGTAAATATGATAAAAAGTATGTGATAGGAAAATCTCAAGGAATTCATTAAATAAAAAGAAGTTGTGTTCTCTCTCTCTTTTTTTGTTGTTTTTTGAGACAGGGTTTCTCTGTGTAGTTTTGGTGCCTGTCCTGGATCTCACTCTGTAGACCAGGCTGGGCTCAAACTCACCGAGATCTGCCTGGCTCTGCCTCCCCCCAGTGCTGAGATTAAAGGCGTGTACCACTACCACCCAGCCCAAAGTTGTATCCTCTTATATGAAAGAAATACAAGGAATTCTTAGAAAGGAAACAGTCTTAATAATATTTTGAGAAATATTTCAGTCATCTATAAGGCATTTTATAAGATCTCAAGAAGTTGCATAAACCTTTCTATAATAATGTTGCTACCAAAGAAGACACTAGGGGCTGTAGTACTGGTTCAGCAGTTAGGAGTACTTGCTTCTTTTCTAGAGGACCTGAATTCCACTACCAACACTTATGTTGGGAGGCTCACAACTGTTTGGAACTACTGATTCAGGAAGTCCACTGTCCATTTTCTGGCCTCCATATTCTGGCCTTCATCTTCTGACCTCCATGGGCATCTATATTCATGTGTGCACACACAGACATAAACACACATAACACAAATCTTTACAAGAAGACATCAAGACTGATTTCAACATTGATCATTTGGGGTGTGTTCATGAGTTAGGCCACTTAACAGAAATGTCTTCATTAGTGGTGTTTGGTGGGAAACTAAGGTAAATCACTCCTAAATACTGGAGTTAATGGAGGCTAATATCAGAAATAAGAGAGACATAAATAGTTTATATCAGTTTAAACAGTGGTAGGTGTTCTCCAAAGAAGAAATGTTATGATGGCACAACAGCAAAGGAGAAGATACTTCTTTCCAGAGGACTTCAGACAACGATGTGGGTGGATATTCTACTTGCATTTTAAGAAACAAGATTTTACATAGGGTAACTGGATGAGAAAGATTAGTATGTACCATTTGAGTAAAGGACAATACAGAAAATATTAATCGAATAGTAGGATGCACTTTATTTTACATGTGGGGCACAAAGAGTGAAATAAACAAATAGGACAAAGAAACACTTACTGGGATCAGATTGTGAAAAGCCTTGAATATCAAATAGTGGACTTCAGGAGTATAGTAAGATAATGTAGTGCTCTGGAGAAACACATAGTTGATCTCAATATTGGTTTATTCTTTTATTATTTAATATTAAATCAAACAAACAAAAAATATCTAGTAGAGAATAAAAATGTGACTAATATTCCTGAGCTATAATCCAATTCCTGACTGGTAAATTTGGGCAAATAGCATTGTAAAGAACTGTGGAAATAATGCAGTGTTGGCATCTAAACTACAAAAGCTAATACTGTAATATAATTTGTGGGTAGTGGTTCCTTGGTTGTCAGAAATTATATTTCTGTTTTAATAAAATTAAGAGACAATTGACCTACAAGCACATGTTTCCAATGCCCCCCCTAGAGCACACAGAACTTTCTGTGGAAACTTTTGCATGTATAGCTGAGACCCTCTGATGACTGAAGCATTCCTGAAGGTATAGAAGGATTTGTTAGTCTCTGTAACCTGCAATCAGGCTATACCTGCTTTATGCACCACAGAAATGCCAATCACTGAAGATTTTCAAAAGAGGATGAATTTATTCATCAGGTGACCTGAATTTATTAATCAGGCTTGGATTAGGGAACAAAGTTCATATCCTCTTCCCAGGACAGGGTTTATGTCATGAATTAAAGAGACAGAGTGGTCTAGAGTTTGGCAAAAGGTAACTGAAGGCATGAAAAACTGAAAACCTTTGGTCTGCACATGCACAATTAAAGTTGTTTAATTATATTTTGAAAGTGGTGGCATTAGCTGGTAGTAGTCCAAAGGTCACCCATAAGACATCAGTGAAGGCTCAGATGAAGGGCTGCTGTCTTCAGTGTGATGAATTACACAGAATCACCTTCTAAGTTCCTGAAGAACAGATTAGGCAACCTTTAGCATCCTGACCCATACCGCAGTTACCTGTAGCATAGATAAGAGTAATCTGTTCCATTAGCCATGTGACCTTGAAAATTAGTGACTTTCTAGATCATTAAAAACAAGAGCAACACCTTATACCTTATGATGGTTTGGATGAGAATACTCCCGTGGGCTCGTATGTTTGAATGCTTGGTCCCCAGTTGGCAGAACTGTTTGAGAAGGATTA
Source organism: Peromyscus eremicus (assembly GCF_949786415.1). Classification (NCBI taxonomy): domain Eukaryota; kingdom Metazoa; phylum Chordata; class Mammalia; order Rodentia; family Cricetidae; genus Peromyscus; species Peromyscus eremicus. Next base: position 107,258,672 of record NC_081421.1, on the reverse strand, counting down.
GGAGATGTGTCCTGTTAGATGAGGTGTGTCATGGGAAGTGAGTCTTGAGGTTTCAAAATCTCATGCCATTCCCAGTTAGTGCTCCCACAGACGCTTGCCTCATGCTTGTGGATGGGAGCTACATCTGCCTTTCTTCTCAGCACCATGCCTGTCTTCCTGCTGCTATGTATCTTGGCATGATGGTCATGAACTCACCCTCTGAAACTCTAAGCAAGACCCCTCCTTCTTCTATAAGTTCCCTTTGACATGAGTCTCTTCACAAAAATGGGAAAGCAACTAAGTCACACCTCCAGGATTGGTCGGGGTTTCCTCCACGGTTTTCAGCCTTGAGTTGCCAGCTCTTTGAGTCCAGCCGGATTTCCTTCAGGATTTTGTTATGCTAAGAGGGAGCATGTGTTCAGTCAGACTTCAAGAATTTTCACAAGGTTGTTCATGTGTTTTAAGTCTAAAAACTTAGCCTATTGTTTAATTTCCTTTAAGGAAATCTCATATACTAGGTCATGGCTGCCATTTTTACCTTTTCTATAAAGTAATTTTCATAGAGTGTGTGAACCAAAAAATTCTGAAGAGTTAGAGATCAGGAGAAAGTCAGTCTCTGAAGCCATTTTAGAGTACTCTGGCTTCTCTCAACTACCTCTCAGTCTCCCACTTTCCTATTTTCTTAGAGGGTACAATTTGGCTGAATTCTTTATAATAACCACTCTGAAATACGAGAACCAAATGCTAACTTGTTTTTTTTTTGTTTTTATCTCTTTGGGATATTCTTCCTGCAGTCTAAATTTTCTTTTCTGAAATTCATAGCTAGCTATATTCCCTTGAACAAAGCTAAATAATTCATATCCCATCTATTTCAACCTTGTTAAAACATTTATAAAATATAACCTGTTACTCTGCTCTCAGTTGGCTCAACTTTAACCACACTGCACATTTAGGGGCTTCAATCTTCTCTCCCATCTCTGATCATTGTATTCGTGACTTTTTCACTGGCACTGCCTGCATACCTATAGTATGTAATGCACAAAACACTCCCTAAGTTTGAAAAATGCTTTTGCAGCCACTGTTCCCAAGGAAACTGCTTTTATTCTATCTCGCTTTTAGTTAAAATGTAATGTCCACTATGGAATGTGCTTTATTTTGTTTTGTTCTTCTTTGAAAATTTTCATACACATAGACCATGTATCTTGATCATATCCATTCTCATACCCCATCTCAGTTCACCCCCATAAACAACTATCACCTCTCCCTTCCAACTTCATGTCCTCCTTTGAAAGTTGTTATTTTGTTTGTTTAACCCAATAAGTCTAACTAGTGCTGCCCATAGCACATGAGCATGAGGTCATCCATTAAGGCATAAATAACCTACCAGTGGCCACATTCCCAAAGAAAAAGGACTCTTTCACTCCATCAAACATCAACTGTCCATAGCTTCTCGGGTAAGGTTGAGCTTTGGGAGCTCCTCTTCTATTCATGCTGGACTTATAAAAATCTAGCTTCACCTAGTTAATGTGTTTAACAGGTTTGTCATACCCAGAGCACTTCTTAGTACTCCTCACCGTTCTATAGGTTATACATTCTTTCTGCCTCCTCTGCTGCAACTTTCCTTGAGTCTTTGGAGGAAGGTAATTGATGGAGATGTCCTATTTGTGGCTGAGACCTCACACTCACTTATTCTCAGCATTTTGCACAGTAAAGAGTCTCTGTATTCACTATGACCCACCAGGATAAGAAGCTTCTCTGACCAAGGTTGGGAGTAGTATAAATTATGTATGTAAACATAAATATTTAGAAAACAGTTTGATAACAGGACCATTTAGAAGAACTATACCAAAAGGTTCTCTTCCAGGGCCTATGACTTCCCTAGTCCTGGTTTTGATCATGCTTACAGGACCAGGCATGAATTTCTTTCTGTTTATAAGGTTATTAAAAATATAGTTTAACAGATGCCAAGACCAAGAGCCAAACATTGAGTGGACCTCCGGGAATCCCTGTGGAAGGGGGGAGGAGGGATTATGGGAGTCAAAGGGGCCAAGGAAACTACAAGAAAACCCACAGAATCAACTAGCCTGGACTCATAGTTCTCAGCCAGAGAACTTAACGTGGGACTAACCTAGGCCCTCTGTAATATGTTACAGTTGTATAGCTTGGTCTCCTTGTGGGACTCCTAACAGTGGGAGCAGGGGTTGTCTCTGACTCTGTTGCCTGCTTTGAGGACCCTTATTCCTACTGGGCTGTCCAGTTTGGCCTTAATAGGAGAGGAGGTGACTAGCCTTACTGCAACTTGATATACCATAGTTGACTGATATACATGGGAAGCCTGAACTTTTCTAAAGAGAAGGAGAAAGAGTGGATGGGGCAGGAGAGAATGGGGAAAGGGACTGGGAGGAAAAGAGGGAGGAGAAACTATGATTGGACTGGGAAATTAATTAAATTAAATTAATTTTTTAAGTATACAGTTTAAAAGGGAAGTTTGAACAGATGTACGCTACATTAGTGAACAATGCTGTTTCTCAGAGACATGGGCTATTAAATGACAATATCAGGGCCAAACATGTATTATGTCCCTGAAAGTCATTGATCAGGGAGGTCCCAGAGGCACCTAGAACAGTACAGACTATTGTCATAGCCTTTGGTTGCCTACCTTAAGTATGTGATAAGACTATATTGATGATGATGATGATGATGCATAATTTGGTGGTGGAACATAGAGAAACCAATGTGAAGCTGACTAGGAAACTCTCCCTGCTGGCTAGCTTTCATAGTACTAGAGGTGCTATGTAGATGCCTGGGGAAGAAAAGACTTCCATGGTTTTGTCTAATATGGAAGCCCTCATGTTACAATACCAACCTGTCAGGCAAAATGTGCCTACTGGTAATTTAAATGATCATGCTTTATGAAATACTAGTGGTTGGCAAGATACTTTATAATAACCCATGTTAATTTCTGAGTTATTGAAGTAATTTTAAAGTATTTAATCTTAGCAACAACATTGAACTATCTTTTTATGATATAACGTATCTCACCAAACTGTACTCTATAATGATAATTCTTTGTCAACAATGAAAAATTTCCCATAAATTCATGCATGCTATCACTATGTCTTAGAAACTTTTACACAACTACGGAAATGTAGTGCAACTATATACTTGCATATTTACATTTAAATAACTCATAGTTCATTTAAAACTTGTTAGGCTTGCTTTGAAATCAGTTTAATGAACTGATCAAATGGTATCAATAGTTCCATCAAATCCTTAGAATACATGAGAAATCAAAGATCAATTAACCCTCTGAAGAGGATGAATAATCGTTGATGCAATGTCTTCCTGGGAAGCACACTGTTAACTTTAGCCTGTTTAGCCTGTAGCTAGCTTTTAATATATTAGCCTCAAGTCACCGGAGGTAGACAAATTAAAAGCAAATGAGGTGATCCTTCTCCAGTTATCACTGAGCCGGAACAGCTAGCTGTTCACCACCGACAGGTGGCTTCTCACAAAAGGAAGTGTGATTCTGACATTCTCATCACACTTCTCACCATTGTTTTTCCTGTTAACAAGTGTGTGCACACAGCCTGGGAGAGTATATTTTTGCTCCTAGTATAGATGTTTTATACAGATGATTATCTAGATAAACCAGCATGTTTTTGTTAGAGCTCTGAAGGAGTTGCTACTTGTCCATTTTGTTCCTGCTTTGACTCACTTTGGATGCATCCTCTCATCCTCTTAAAACACCCTCTTTTCTGCCATCCTACCTCTCCTAATCAAGTAGAGATAGCTACATTTTTTGCTGTCACACAGTCACGCCATGCAATACAAGCTCCCCAGGGAATTCACCTTATTTTAAACATTAACTTTGCAGTTGCAGAGAACTCCATGTCACAAGCAGCTTTCTTAGGATTCCACACTGGAATCCTTTGCATCCTAACATGTCAGTGAAATGAGAAGATGGTTTGTCTACCTTTTTTAGAAGACAGACACCAATATAAATATTTGTCCTTCTCCATTCCCTCCTTCCCTGAGGATCTAAATATATGGGTACTTTGTAAAAGAAGGCAGCTCTGATTTGCATCTGCTCTGATTTCACTCACTTACAGGGGTGAGTAATGTTCTATCCCTGCTCTTGATGCAGGAACAACTTTACAGGAAATTACCAGCCTCAAATATGATTGTTCAATGACCATGACCTGTGAGCTGATACAGCCACAGGAATGTATTCCAGGATCTGGCAAAGGGTCCTGTTTTTTTTTTTTTAACATTTTTAAAAAGTGTTTTCTTTATAATGCGTATATGCTAATTGTACAAAGCACTGGGTTTCATTATGACATTTATAATATACTTTAATTAAATTCATCCTGGCCTGCAATGTGTTAACCTGCCTTGCCTTCTCTCATCTCTTTATCTTTGTTTCTCGGGTATGCTCCTCTGATGACTCTGGTTTTTCATCTTTATGCACTACACATCCCAAAGTTTTAGGCACTGTACTAAGCACCACCAGGTATTAAGACAAAAAAGAAAATTTGGTCTGCATCACTGTGAAACTGATGATATAATGGGAAGTAGAAACGTGACTAGTATTTACAGTGTGCTGTACAGTAACAGAGTAAATTCAAAGTGCTGTGCTGTCCAACTTGAAAGGAGTCATGGAACATGAGTTAAAAGCTATCCAGGCCAAGGTGAGCGGGAGAGTCACAGGGCAGGCCCGTGAGATTAAGTGAGAGGACACATGCCAGGAGTGAGTGGGTGAGCAAGCTGGAAGGAGCTAGAGATATTTTTGTAGGACCAAATTTTGGACAGTGAATTCAGAAACTGGGGCTTCTACATGTGTTTTTGATAATCAAATTTTAGTCTGTTTCACTGTGAGAGAATGCCTGTGCCAGGATGTTATTAATGGTCACGTGCAATATGCCCAGTAGGTGGAAATGTTGGAAACATTGAAACAAAATTATTTGATCTAAGGTTGTTATATAAGTGAATACTACTTATTCAGAATAACTGTTCATATATTGTTTTTATTTTAGTAGAACACATAAATTAAGAATCATACAGATATGAAAAGGACCTCATGATTTGATTTCTCATTTTATAGACAGAATCAAATATGATTCAGTGGTCATCAGTGATGTTTTCCTGATTGGCCTGCACCAACTGCAAGTGAAATCTCCATTTTCCTGTGCTAAATCACAAATCAAATTTCCAATGAAATGCAATCTCATCTCACTTATAATGCATACTGGTCAAGACATAGAGGAAAAAGAACTTTTATAAACTGTTGGTGGAAGTATAAATCAGTGCAACCATGACGGAGAACCATACACTGATTGTTCAAAAAGGAAAAAAAACAAAAAAACAAAAATGACTAAGATAGGTCTACCACATGATCCAGGTATCTGAATTCTGGATATATTAGCAAAGAAAATGAATCCAACATAAAACAAAGAGGATGACTGCATGACCTAGAGCATGACAGCAGTCACAGTCTATGAGAGTTGGAGGTAGATGGATGAAGATGTGCCTATGTGAGCTATGGTGTAGTGTGTGCTGTGGCGTGTTACTCAGCCATGAGGGAGAAGGAAATCCTTTTTTTTTTTCTGGCTGCAGCAACATTGGAGGACATTGTGTTAGAGTAGGGGAAACAGGCAAACACATATGCACACACACATATACACACATGCATGTGTGTACACACACAAGTATAACATGCTCTATTTCTTATGTGGAAGCAAAAAGCAAACAGACAATGTGAAAGTAGAATAGTGATTGCCAGAGATTAGAAATTAAAGGGTGGGAAGGAGTGGAAAAAAATCAAGTTAGTGTGTACAATTTATAAAATTAAAAAACAAAAAACAAAATATGTATTTTGTTAACAGTGTCAATATAATTTATGATTACAATTAAAAGCTTTAGATTTGCCTTTATTTTCAAGAAGTGATGTTATTCATGGGATATACTCATTTGTTTACCCTCATCATATATGATTATGATTCACTTGAAATTTTCAGTATTCTTGCTATAAAAACTATCAGCTAAGGACATGATCTTGTTTGGTGGTATTCTCTTACTTGCGTTTCCTATGCATGCATTGGAAAGCTGAAAAAATATATTAAGTTGTCAGTTTAACTGTAGCTTATATGTGGTCAAATGAATTTGTGCAAGTACAAAATAGAGAACACCCACATAATTCAATTCAGAGATCAGTCAGTTCGTGGAGGGCTTTGTGGTGATGAAAGCCAGCATTTGGATGAAGCATTATTCTTGGCAGATGTACTGCAGTGTGCTTCAAGCAGGACTCCTTCTAACTGAGAACAAGATTAACCATTTATTGAAATATCAAGCACAGCACTCTAGAAAGAGTAAATGGGAATAAATAGAAATCTCGAGAGAAACTGTAAATGGGTATTAGCCCAGCTGGTAGTGCAATTTAATCCTTCCCCTTTGCAGTCCCCAGATGCAATTTGTTTTAAGGGAACTCCTAATCTCCCCTGTATCTGTTCTGGGAGGCCTGTGTGAGGAAGAGGGCTCACGTTGGAGCCGCCATCCAAACAGGCTCACAAACACAAACCTACTGCTACAACTTATCCAGCTAATTCGGAAGTTTGATCTTCATTTCCTCTATTTCTGGAGTTCACTTCCTGATCCACATGCTGTCAGGAATGAATGGTCTATGCCAGGAACTGCTATGTGTTCAGTCAGTGTTTACTTGAAATGGAGAAAGAGGTACATATAGAGCCCAAGACACAGAACACCTGAATAGAAGATCACAGATCCCCCTGCTGGACTACATACATCACATGTTGTAGAGCACCAAAGTTGAAGCATGTGCAGCCCAGATGATAACAAGAAGACCAGGGTGAGCATATAACATTCTAACACAGGATGTGTCCTTAACCTGGAGCAATTTAACTTTCCAAGAAATAAGCGTGAACCACATTCTTTGATATAGATACTTTTAACACAACAGTAAATTCCTCTAAATGAGTTTCTTTGTGTCTCTTCTATGCTCAATTTCCCATTCTAACTGCAAAGAGAAGATGGCCTAGAAAGAGAAAGTGAGTAGAAAGAGAGAAGCCAGAAGTGTATGTATAGAAACTGGGACAGAGCCACTAGGACTTATCTCAAGTGCTATCTCCTTTTAACAAGCTAGAACTCTCCCTTATAGAGATGAGAATTCAAAGAGACAGAAACCAACATTTGTTCTCACACAGCCTGGCTTCCATCTGTAACTCCTAGCCATGACTGTAGTCAGAGGCTCCTTCATCACCCTGCTTTGAAGATTATTAGAATTCAAGACAGGGTTAGCCATCTAAGAAGTAATTCTTATCAAGTCTTACTTCAGCTTTCTTTTATCATAAGCTAGGTTTGCTTAAAGTCTCTAGCACTGGCTAGCATCTGGTATGGGGGCCTAGGGAGCAATCTTCCCACCTACAGAGTTCTGAAATTAGAATCACAGGTTCTCAGTGTGTCGTGAGTTGGAAGGAACCGTAGAAGGTAGTTTGACTTATTAAATACTGGAGTCCCTTTGTCTGCACTCTTGTGGGTTGACCGTTGTTCCTTCCAGTGTATCTCTTGCAGAGTGCATGATTAGAGGAATGATGGAAGAAAAAGAACATTTAATTGTGACTAGGTAGAAGGCTCTGTGCTGAACAGTTACACTATTTGAATTATACCGGGGCTGTGAGTTATTGCTGTATTTATTCAGGATCCACATGTAAGTTTCAACTTGCAAAAGAGTAGAAGCTTATGTAGTTATGCTGCAAAACAACAACAACAACAACAAACCACCACTCTTTCTGAACCCCATATTTCCTTCTTTTTTACATAGAAAATTTTTCATTTGAATTCAAGATATGCCAATTACTTGACATGCTAAGAATACCATCAAAAAATGGTATTGAAGCAGTATGTTCAATTGAGATGATTGTGTGTGTGTGTGTGTGTGTGTGTGTGTGTGTGTGCAAGTGTATGTGCCTGTATGTGTGCACAGGTGTGTGATTTTTTACTGTTGGGATTTCAGTTTTTTAGACCTAACAAAGTTTTAAAAAAGATTCTAAGCATACAAAATCAGAGCCAAATGTGGCTTACTGATAACCCTCCTTTTCTTGGGTAGGCTCCATACTAACAACAAACAGAGGTATAGCTCCTTTAAGAGGCGGTGGGTTCCTTGGCTTGGTGCTAGTGAGCATAGCTCTTTTAAGAGGTCTTGCTATTGAACTCCTAAAGGGGTTTATGAGCAGCAGGCAGTGCACTCACTACTTGATGGTAGCATGGACGCAACAACTTATCAGAGCTAGGGTGGTAAACATGACTCCTACCAGTACCTCCATCATGAGGCTAAGCTCTCAGGAAACCGAGTGGGGGAAGAGCCAGCTACCAACTGCCATGTACCGGCACCCTTCACTAAACTGAGTAGTGCTGGCGACTAATATAGCAGCTTAAGATTCATCTCATGTGATCAAAAAACAGTATAGATGCTCAGTAAAGACAGGTCCAGATGGGACAAAAACCTCTAAATGGGCTACAGTATGTTTAAAAATGTACAAAGGCTGGGGAGAGAAAATAAAAAAGAATATAGACAGTAATATATATATATATATATATATATATATATATACATATATATATAGTTTTAAAATAATAAAAGTCTTTTTAAAACAGTAAATTAATATAAAAAAGCCACATAAAGATGGGAAATACACAGAGAGTCTGAATTGTGTATGTTATTGTGCTGTCTTTAGATTTTCTGATTGCTAATGAAGGAATGATAGCTGCTAAGAGACACTGGATTATGAAAGCTGCTAGATTAAATCAACCTATATATTTTAAACATAATTTCAAAATGGAAGTCAAATGGTGTGTTGCTTTAGGGGAGTGGCTATGCTTTTATTTCCACAGGAAATGACAGGCTATGGATTCATCCCAGGTTAATGTGGATCAGGTTTGCTCGAGGAAGACCCCTGAAAATTCTGGTTACAAACATAAAGAAATAAACATAGGAAAACTACAAAATACACAATGTATATTTTACCTGCTCAAACACAAAAAAAAACTTTAACTGACTTGTATACGCCACATACTCCATACTTGTAATGTATATTACCTTTAAAAGTTTATGTATTTTCAGAACAAGGAGAACAGACACCAATAAAAACAGATGGCCCAGGTGATCCAGCATCTCAAAATGCCTCTGTTGCAGTCTCTTCAGAATTCTGTATCCAAAACAGCTTCAAGGCGGCTGGCTGAGATGGTCCAGTCTCACAAACTACTCCAGCCATGACTTATCCATTATACTAAATTTTCTCAGGGTCCCTCAAAGACACTAGTACCCCAAAACAACAGGAAACAGTCTAAAAAAAGCAACACCCACATTCCCAAAAGATTGGTTATAAATATTTGTTATCATTTAAGGGGAGTTGGTCATAAATTGTTATTTGTCTTAGTAAAAAAAAAAGCTAAACAAAAAAGTTAAATTCAAAGATCTCTTTCTAAGAGAAAAAAATGGGGAATATGATAAAGGAATAACAGGAAAAAATGGTAGATTATTAAATCTACTTTAATCCAAAAAACAACTATTAATCTCAAACTATTTTACATTGGTATGGTTTTTGGTTCATTAATACAAATTTAAAAGTTATTTTTTGTTATACTCTATGTATGTTTCTATTCTTGTTTGGGGTATTGTGCTTATACAACTCATTTAAAAATGTAATGTATAATTAAGAAATACAGGTTAATAGTCATGTATAATAGTCAAACTTGTAGTCATGCTAAGTATGTTTTCAAGGTCATAAACAGATACATTTAAATAGATAAATGGTCTTCAAACATTTCAAAGATCTACAGAATATGACATTTAAAATGTTTTAATTCAAAGACTACTACTTCTAATTAACCTTTATTTAAACGATAATATACACTACAGTGACATTTGTTGAGATTTTCTGGAACAAATGCAATGAAAAGTCACTTTTAGATAATCCATGAAGTTGATATTGACCTCTATTTGGCAAATGAAGAATAGGTAAAAGATTTATTTTCCTCTTTTCAAACAAGAAAAGCCAGCAAAAGAGTCAGAGACAATCTGTGATTACACTGTTAGGAGTCCCACAAGAAGACCAAGCTATACAACTGTAACATATATGCAACTGTACCATATATGCAGAGGGCCTAGGTCAGTCCCATGCAGGCTCCCTGGTTGTCGGTTCAGTCTCTGTGAGCCCCTATGAGCCCAGGTTAGTTGATTCTGTGGGTTTTCCTGTAGTGTCCTTGACCCCTCTGTCTCCTAGAATCCTTTCTCCTTCTCTTCTGTAGGATTGTCTGAGCTCTGCCTAATGTTTGGCTGTGGGTCTCTGTATCTGTTTCCAGATGGATAAAGGAAATGTGGTACAAAAACAACGACATTAGGAAATTTGCAGGCAAATAGATAGAACTAGCAAAAACCATCCTGACTGAGGTAACAAAGGCCCAGAAAGACAAAAATGGCATGTGCTTACTTATAAGTGGATATTAGCTATAAAATAAAGGCTAACTGTGCTACAATCCACAGACCCAGACTAGGTAACAAGGAGAGTTCAAGAGGGTGACACCTGGATCTCCCTGGGAAGAGGAAATAGAAGAGATTTCCTGAGAGAAATCTGCTGGTGGGTAGTGATGGGAACATGAGTGATCAGGTTTTGGGGGATGAAGAGGAAGAGTACAAAGATAATGGAAAGGGGAGGGGTTATTTCGGGATCAGGTAGAAACCTGGTGCAAGGGAATCTCCTAGTAATCTACAAAGATGACCCCAGATAAGACTCCTAGCAATAGCTGATATGTAACTTGAACTGACCGTCTCCTATGACCAAGTAAGACTTCAAGTGGAGGGATTGAGACACCAACCCAGCCACATAACCTTTGATGTACAGTCTGTCCTGCCTATGGGATGGGCTGGGGTAAGGGTGGCCTAGAGATTGAGGGAATGGCCAACCAATGACTGGTCTAGCCTAAAACCCATACCCAGAGAGTAAGCCTACCACTGACACTGCCTAGAGCACCAGGACCCACAGGCTAGATGACCCTGTTAGGATAGAACCAACATAACGACATTCTGCTATATTCATAGATTGGTGCCTAGTAATTGTTGTCAGAGAGAATTCATCCAGCAACTGATGGAAACAGATACAGAGACCCACAGCCAAACATTAGGCAGAGCTCAGACAATCCTGCAGAAGAGGAGGAGAAAGGATTCTAGGAGACAGAGGGGTCAAGGACACTACAGGAAAACCCACAGAATCAACTAACCTGGGCTCATAGGGGCTCACAGAGACTGAACCGACAACCAGGAAGCCTGCATGGGACCGACCTAGGCCCTCTGCATATATGGTACAGTTGCATATATGTTACAGTTGTATAGCTTGGTCTTCTTGTGGGACTCCTAACAGTGTAATCACAGATTGTCTCTGACTCTTTTGCTGGCTTTCAGGACCCTACTACTCATATGGGATTTTCTTGCCTAGCCTTAATACATGGGGAGGTGCTTAGCCTTACTGTAACTTGATATGCCATGCTCTATTGGTATCCATGGGAGGCCTGCCTTTTCCTAAACAGAAATGGAGAAGTGAATTGGAAGGTGGGGATAGATTGAGGGTGGGGCAAGGGACTAGAAGAAGAAGAGGGAGGAGGAACTGTGACCAGGATGTAGAATTAATTAATTAATTAATTTTTTAAGAAGGAATGGCATAGCTTGGGAGCAGAGGGCTTCTTTGGTCTCCAAATGTAGCATTCTCATGATTTCTATGAAACTTTAGTGGTAGGTATATTTTTTAGGCACTTGAAATGTGAATTGAAGTTCAGGAGATTTTAAGCGGAGAATTCAGCATATAAATGATGCTAAAACCTATGAATTTAATTTCAAGAATTATGGGAAATGTGGAAAGAAAAATAAAAATGAAAGTTCAGCGGGAATGCAAATTAGATTTTATGCTTTCATATGGAAAAACTGACAAATAATAATACATATAGAAGGCGGGCGACCACAGAGTGGCGTGCTAGTTGCACTCCATGTACCATAATAAATACATTACACAGTTCTTTGATTCCTACCAGAATATGCTAGGGAAAAAAAACCACATATCTATTCATCCCCATGTCCAACAAATCTTCAATCAAGTATACAAATATAAGACCTTAACATGGCTGATACCATTACAGTTCCATGTACATATACATGTATGTATGTATGTATTATATGTAAACACAGAAGCAAAATAAAACCTATGTCTATTTCCATTTGAAGTGTGACTCTGAAAAAAAAAAATCCATGAAGACCGGACTGAAATGAGCCAAAAAAAAAAGAGGAGATCATCTTAATATATTTAAATTTTTCTATACAAATCATAAAATATTAGAATAGCAGACCACTAGCTGCAGTCTAGCTAGCTAAGCTAACTCCTGAGCTGAACTCTTAGCCAAAATGACTCTTTAAGAAACTGGGTCACCTCCCCTTACTCCTCTCCTCAAATCCTTTGGTGGCTTTTCTTGCTTCTTCTAAATAAATATCAAAGCCATCCATCTGGCTGGCTGTCCCACCTGACTGGCTTCCCATTACTGCTCTGCCTTCCTGCCTGCCTCTACTACTTACGCAATACACACTCCAGCCAAGTGGCTGGTGGGCTGCTCCCTCTACAGTGCCAGGTGTGTTTTTGCCTGAGGGCTTTCTCCCCAGCTGCTCTCTCTGGGTGACACTCCTCTGCAATCTGAATGATTGCTTCACTCTGCTCCAACATCACCCTTGAAATGAGTCAGATGAAGGCCTAAACTAACACGCTATTTCATATAATCTGTCTTCCCCTGTTTGCCTCCTTCTCAGATTTCCCCTTAGCTTATTTACTTTTGTGTCCTTATTATTTATATCTCTACTACAACATATAATTATGGTATTTCAGAAAACCTGAGTTGGCAACTTTAACATATACATTGATTTTATGCAAACTGAAAACAAAGGCATCAATCTGACCATTATATTCTATCAAGTATTAGATGCATATAATTATATAGTTGTGAAATTTGAGGAGAAAAATCCATTTAGAACTTTGGGAAAGGCATCTTTATATTGTCCAGATTTGTTTTTGTCTCTGCATCCCTTTGCCAGGATGTAAATTTGTATGGTAAAGGTGTTTGTACATTTTGCCTAATGACATACCACAAGGTTACTAGAATGAGACCTGGAAGGTAAGACCTTCTTCCTTATGGTTCGCATATTTTTGTGACAGGGTCTACAAGATGGCCTCAAACTCACTGTGTATCTCAGTCTGGCTTTGAACTAATCCTCCTGCCTTAGCTTTCCAAGTATTGGAATTACGTGCACACAGCACTATGCCCAGATAGTGGCAGATTCTTAAGAAACATCTGCTAAATAAATTAAGTTGATGATCTGGAAAGAAATGACATGGACTTCTTAATGACAGTGAATGGCTGTAACTGAGAGATCATAAAGTAGTAGCAAAGTGGACCCAAAGTACCACATATGCATGAATGAGCAGCTATTGGTTTTATGAGACTTGGGATAAGGACATTTGCAGTTGAAGATCCATAGGCAGGGTGCATTATCTGTATCAGTAATGTATTGTTGCAACTTAAAACTCTACACTTTGCTATCCCATAGTTTCTGTGATATACAAATTATTGAATAATATATCATATAATTGGAGTCAGTGTCAGAAATCATGTGATCATCACAATAAATGAAGAAAAGGCCTTTGGCAAAGTCCAACATACATTGTGATAAAAGCCCTGGGGAGAACAGGGAGAGAAGCAATCTATTTCAGTATAATCAAGTCTGTATATAGTAAATACAGAGACAGCATTATGTAAGTGAAGAAAAACTCCCAGTGGTTCTCACCCTTCCTAATGCTGCAACCTGTTAATACTGTTCCTCATGTTGTGGTGACCCCCCTCAACCATAAAATGATTTTTGTTGCTACTTTATAACTGTTATTTTGCTACTGTTATAAATCATAATGTAAATATTTGTGTTTTCTGGTGATCTTAGGTGACCCCTACAAAAGGGCTATTCAACCCCCAAAGGAGTCTTGACCCATAGGTTGAGAAACACTGCTCTAAAATAAGTAGTAAAACGGAGTCTGCTCCCCCATTCTTACCAACACACTGCTTGAAGTCTTAGACTAGTTCAAGTAAGAAAAGAGGAAGAACAATCTTTAAAATACAAATAGGGAAGAGTATTAGTTACTTTTCTGTTGCTGTAATAAAATAACATGACCAATCAACTTACAGAATGAAGAATTTATTTGGCTTAAGGTTCTAGAGGAGTAAGAGTCCATCATGGAAGGGAAGTGTGGCAGCAAGCTATAGCCATGGTGGCTCTGACAGGAAGCTAAGGGCTCACATTCTGAGCTACAAGCGTTAAGCAAAAAAAGCAAAGTAGAAATGATGTAAGTCTTTAAACACTCAAAGCCCACTTTCCAAGGATATACTTCCTCTAGCAAAGCCATGCTCTCTATCTAAACAGTGCCACCAACTGGGAACTGAATGCTCAAATGCCAGAGACCATGGGGGATTCAAACCACCCTAGAGAGAAAAAAGTCACACTCTCTATTTGCACACAATACCTGTAGCTAGAGTTTTCCTGGTCCTGCCTGGCTCACAGTCAGGGCAAACCTCTCTCACCCGCCAGTCCCGCAGCCACTCAGACCCAACCAACTAAACATGCAGAGACTTATATTGCTTACAAACTGTATGGCTGCAGCAGGCTTCTTGTTATCTAGTTCTTATATCTTAAATTAACCCATTTCTATAAATCTAAACCTTGCCAGATGGCTTGTGGCTTACCGGTACCTTACATCTTGCTTGTCATGGCAGCGGCTGGCAGTGTCTCTCTGACTCAACCTTCCACTTCCCAGAATTATCCTCTCTCCTTGTCCCACCTATACTGCCTGCCTGGCTACTGGCCAATCAGTGTTTTATTTATTAACCAATCAGAGCAACACATTTAACATACAGAACATCCCACAGCAAATACTCATCTATTTAAATACTTCAGGGATCCCAGAGACTCTACCAGAAAATTCTTTGAACTGAAAAATACTTTCATCAAAGCAACAATATACAAAATCAAAGTACAAAAATCAGCGGCCTTCCTGTGCCAGTAACAAACATGCTAAGAAAGAAAATTTTGTTTTGTTCACAACAGTTTAAATGTTACTATACAGCCGGGCGGTGGTGGCGCACGCCTTTAATCCCAGCACTCGGGAGGCAGAGCAAGGTGGATCTCTGTGAGTTTGAGGCCAGCCTGGGCTACCAAGTGAGTTCCAGAAAAGGCGCAAAGCTACACAGAGAAACCCTGTCTCGAAAAACCAAAAAAAAAAAAAAAAAAAATGTTACTATACAATGAAGCCAAGCAAGTTAGTAAGAGACCTGTGTAGCGAAGTTTAAATAATGAAGAAAGAAATAGAAAAAAACACTAGAAGATGGAAAGGCCTCCTAAGATCATTAGTAGGAAGAATTAATACCGTGAAAATATCTATATTACCAAAAGGAATCTATATATTCAACACAATCTCTATCAAAATTCCAGTGACATTTCTCACCTAAATAGAACAATCCTGAAATTCATGTGGAAGCCACAAAGACCCCAAATATCCTAAGCATTTATGAGCAAAGGAACAAAGCTGGAGGCATCACAATACCTGATTCCAGTTTACATTACAGAGCCATAGTAACAAAAACAGTGAGTTTCTGTCAAAATAACAGATGCATAGTCCAAATGAATAGACTTGATGACTCAGAAATAAATGCTCACAGTTACAGCCATCTAAATTTTGACAAAGATGCCAAAAGCATACAGTGGAGAGAAAGATACCCTCTCTAACAGATGTTGGAAAACTACACATTCACATGTAGGGGCATGAAATAGATCCCTATCTCTCACCATATACAAAAATCATTTCCAAATGAATCAAAGACCTTACTGTAGGACTCAAATCTCTGAAACTGTCAGAGGCATGCACAGAGATAGCCTATCAAGAAATCTGCATAGACAAGGACTGCCCGAACAAGACTCCAATAGCTCAGGAAAAAAAAAAAAAAGCCCAGAAGTGACAAAAGGAATTGCATAAAATTAAAAAGCTTCTATATATCTAATGAAGTAATTAAATACAATACAGACAGCCTACAGAAGGAAGAAATTTTTTCTTAGCAAAATATTTGACAGATGATTAATATGTAAATTATACAAAGACCACCACCAACAAAAACCTAAATACAAAGAAAACAACCTAATCAATAAATGGGATAATGGAATTGACAGGTCTCAAAAGACAGAAACGGGTTTTAAGCATACAAAGAATGTTCTTCTTGTGGAAATACAAGTAAAAAAGACACTAAATGTCCATCTACTCCAAATCACTAAGAAAGCAAGTGATGACTGTTAAGGAGAATGTGGAGAAAAGGGAATCCTTAGACACAGCTGATGGGTATATGAGCAAGTCCAGCCACTGTGGAAATCAATACAGAAGTTCCCCCAAAACAAATACTTGAACTCTTATGCAATCCAGCTATGGCAGTGCTAAGAATATGCCTCAAAGTTTGTAAGTAAGAGTGCCATGGAGACACCTGCATTGCCATACTTATTGTATACTTATTACAGACCATTCACAATAGCCTAAGCACCTGTCAATTGATGAAAGGATAAAGAAAATATAACTCCTATTCACAACTATTATTTGCCATAAGGAAGGATGTAATTATGTTACTTGAAAGAAAATACGTAAGACCAGAGAACACGATATAAAGGGAAATAGGTCAGACTCAGAAAAACAAATATTGCATGTTTTCTTTAATATGTGGGTCTTAGGTTCATATTTTTAAAATATCATGTGTATATGATGATATGAAAGAAGTGAGACAATAGGGAGGGCAGAGGAAGGAGAGGGGATGAGCAAAGGTGGCCAGTATGGTGAGATACACACATGAAAATGTCTTTCTGAAATCCATCATTATGTTTAATGACCATGTGGGAATGAAAATAAATAAAAGTCTATTTTAAACCAGATGTTGACTGAGCTGCATCATCTCAATGTGAGAAAGGATCCCTCTAAGAATATAGCAAGTTGATTCATTAAGTTGTGTGACTCAAGAAAGCAATTAAGAAAATCTTTTGTTAAGATGGGTTTCGTTATGAAAGCTGCATACTCACCTTTGTTGCTACTGGCTTGCTGGAAGTCATCATTTTCTGCCTATATTCAAGGATCAGGATGACAACAGAACCTCAGTGCCAGGGGAGGACATCATTGTGGAACATCTTGAGCATCAGCTATTCAATACTAGGTAAGGGCATCCTTGCAACTGCTTGTATTGGAATCAGAATGTGTTTGCCTGTTGGAGAATATGTTGACTCATTCCAGAGTATATATTAAATGATGTTCTATGTGAACTTCTCCTTTCAAATCCCATCCATTTTAGTAGTCACTGATTTGGCCTTTACAATATTTTGAGACAGATCATTTAAAGTGAGAGCAAGTGTGAAAGTACCCCTATGGAATTAAATTATCAGGAGTCTGAACAGTGGAATTGTCTCAAGACACATCTAAAGGATGACGGATTCTGTCTAGTCATCTAATACTCCTTAAAAAACAAACAAGTATAGTGTAGAGTTCTTAAAGATTAGCTTAAGCTATATAACTGATGTTACTATGGTTCAATGTAAATTGTATTTTGTATCCGTAGTTTTATGAAGAGTTTTTGGATGTTTTGAAATACAAGAAAAAAATTCACAATATTCTAGGAATCTGGAAATACTTAGACTGTAAGAGAATGAGTAATAGATGAAGTGTCTGCATTGTGGTACCTCCTTTTAGAATGATCAATCTCTAATCTTTTCCAAAACATCATTAAATACCAAGTTACATATTAAAGTGTTATAGAGCTTAAGGATAAGTTTGGAACTTTCACCAGGAAGTGTCAGTTCTGGCTCTTCAGTCTTTAATGTGTACAGTTCATTCTTTACACTCACTTTCCTGACTGTGAGTAGGATACGTCTCCACATGCAGCCATCTTCCAAGTTATTGGTGGGTGTGGGATGTACTGACTGTAAGCTGAGCAGCATTGATAGGCTTATATTGTTGACTCAAAAGAGACCCAGACAATGGAAAATATTTTAAAAGGGATTAAAAACCAAGGTGTTCTTAGGACCTACTTGATTATGTTAGAGAGCGTTTCTGTTGCTCCTACTTGTTTAAGGCTCAAAGAGCTGTTTGGTGGGAGGAGCCTTCTAAAGCAAGAGCTGAAGCTTTTCTGAGAGATTTTTGCACTTGCTGTGTGCTTCTGAGCAAGTTACTTCAGGACAAAGGTTTCATAATAAAATCCCTGGGCTTTATTCACTGATGATGGAAATAATCACTCTGTGGGGGAAATTGGCCATCTGTGAGCGGCATCCGCTGGGATGCAGAGGTGTAAGTGGGTTGCCCACGAGCCTCCTGGGTGAGTTTCTGCCAAGCTGTCCTCAACTCAGAGACTAATTAAGATGAGAAATTGCTACACAATATTGAAATGCAGCCATTGCAAGATCAGAAAACATTTCTGGCCTTGTCATCAATCAGAACCATGGCAGACAATGGCAATACCACGTCATGCAGCAGTATCTTGATGCATATTTGGAAATTCTGCTAATTCCCAACTTTTCTCAACTCCAACACCATCATCTCAGTTTGGTGCCTGGTAATTTCATATGCACATCGCTGCAGATGTCTCCATGACTGGGCCTGACTCCTGTGTCTGGTGCTTCTTTCCCATTTTGCAAGATTCTGTCAGATCATTCGATATTTATGGAAGGTATATAATTTTAAACCACAGTTCACTCCACAAAGAGTAACAGTGGCACGCCACGCAGCTCCACAGCACATTCCACTTTCTTAACCTCCCACTGGCTTCTAATTCATTTTCTGTGTTGCCCCTTCACATTCCTCTTTTAACCTCTCCTCTCCTCTACTTCTTTCTTTGTTTGTTTTGTTTTGTTTTGTTTTGTTTTTAGGTTTGTTTGTTTGTTGAGACAAGGTCATACCTTGTAGCCCAGGCTAGTCTTGAATTCACAGCAGGCTTCCCTCTTCACTCTTCCAACTGCAGGGGTTATGGGTTTTATTCACCAAGCCCAGCTCCCTTCTTTCTGTCTCTTTTTTTTTTAGTTTATTATCACTTATATTTATTATTATTAATTATTGTTGTTGTTGCCCCTCTTCTTTAAACACATGATCTTTTATTTTAAAATTTAAAGCCTCCAAATTGGGAAATGATGAAAACCAAAATAATTTTCAAGTAAATAATTTTGATGTCAAACTAACTAAAGTGATGTGAGTCTTCTTTCCCTATGATTTCAGTATGAGCGGTCTTGTTTTGTCTTGTTTTATGTTGTTTTTCTTTCTGAAATATAGGTATGACTCTGATGTATTGCCTTTGAACTTCACATGTAGCTTCTGATATGAACACATCTTATTACCTTTATAAGATAACAGAAAACCTTCTGAGATATGAAAGAGGTCTAGCCTGGAGAACTTGGGTGGTAGCTGTCTGACCAGCACAGGTTTTATTATTGTCACTTTTTCTTGGAAAGTATTGACTACTCCCTTTTTCACATATTTCATCCCTATTCAAAAGCCCCTCTCGTGGCGTTGGTGGTATAATGGTGAGCATAGCTGCCTTCCAAAAGCCCCTCTCCAGAACTCTATTCTTTTCCATTTTTTAAATTTTAAAATAATAAAGTCTCTCCATAAACATGAAAGGAGAAGCACTGATAATCTCCAAACATATGGACAAAGTAACAGGAAGCCAAACCTAATATTCTTAGAGGAGACAAGAGAAACTTTTGGTGGTGTCACCTCGGTTTATGACACAGAATGTTGTTGTGACTGGTTCCCTGGGTCTTCATTTCCAAACTGGAATAAATACAAATGCACAGCTTCTCATATGTCATCCAGAGCTCAATAAAATAGTCTAAAAATCAATACAAAGGCTAAATTGCCTCTCTCTTTCACTATCTTGTGTTACCCAAGCAGAGTAATTACTGCAAGACTTGCAGAAGCCCCTTTTCCAGTTTCTCCATGGTACAGCATGCTGTTCATACTATAATATAAATCTGTATTTTAATTTGAATTTATCTCATAGCCATCCTTCCAGCTTAGGGAAACATGTCTTTATGCAACCCTT
Source organism: Peromyscus eremicus (assembly GCF_949786415.1). Classification (NCBI taxonomy): domain Eukaryota; kingdom Metazoa; phylum Chordata; class Mammalia; order Rodentia; family Cricetidae; genus Peromyscus; species Peromyscus eremicus. The sequence continues at coordinate 107,238,488 of NC_081421.1, read as the reverse complement.
TATTCTAATGTCCCCCAACAGATGAACAAAATACACTATGTAAATAGCCTTAAACATATTTCTCTCTTGTTAGGAGTGATTCCAAAGGGAAACTGCTTAGGCAGTAGCTAAGTAATTTTCAAAAGTTAGTTTAAGATTACATTTCAAAAACTCACATCAGTTAGGGTCCTCACAAAGGGAAAGTGCATGGCCCGAGGCACAGCATGCAGTTGTGCAGCTGGTCCCTCCCCAACATGATAAGCAGAGTAAGGTACCCCATCCTTCTTCATGTTTATATTTTCTGATCTCTACCCCAAAAGAACACATTCCCATCTGCTGCTGCTGCTCTTCCTCTTTTGTGAATTTCTATTTTGTTTTTCTTAGAATGCTCAATCATTATTTTCTTTTACCAAATTGAAGAAACATGTTGTGAGTTTTCAGCTCTTTTCTATCTTTTTGCAAAAGTTTTAAAAGGTTTGTCTTAAACATTTCTTATGCTTTTCTTCATATACCTTCTTCTTTCTAGCAGTCCAACCTCTCTGTTTCTTCTTCTTGGTAACATGGGGATCTCCATGTATCTGAGAAGGCTTTGTCTGCTGAGATATTCTGTAATTGTTTTTTATATTTCTTTCAAATATATTATAAACTTCATTTTTTAAATTCAGGACTTTAATTTAACTGCAATTTGCTTTATAGGATGTACTGTTTCTTTCTTAAAGTTTCATAAAATGAAGTTCCAGCATCTTTCCCATTTTCTAGTCAGCTACTTAGTAATGTATAAGGAATGACTCAAATTTCTTCTAAAATTAGTCTTCATAAGAAATTTTGGTCAGGCAACCAAAATGGCTAAAATGAATGAATCAAATACCCAGTTAAAAAATCTTTGGGCAAGTCACAGCATCTCTGACACTCTGTTTCTCTGTTGTAGGGCTATTCATATAAGATGCCTAAATTAAATCATTATTTTAGTAGTTGAAAGAGTATAACATATGTCATATCCCTAAGGGGAAAAGTGGCTAACCATTCAATGTTTTTACAAAGCAACATGATTAAAATAAGACAATTGAGCCAGGCAGTGGTGGTGCAAGCCTTTAATCCCAACACTCAGGAGGCAAAGGCAGGCGGATCTCTGTGAATTCAAGGCCAGCCTGGTCTACAGAGAGAGTTCGAGGATAGGCTACACAGAGATACCCTGCCTCAAAAAAAAAATAATAAAGACAATTGGTATTCATTGCCAACTTTCTTCAAAAGCAAGATTGTACTTTACAGTGATAGATAAAATAGCAATGAAGGCAGACATTAGAACTGAGTGAGTGAAGGATTAATGAAATACTAGGATGGAGGAAAAGAAAAAGATGATGATGAAGATGTTAAGAGCCTATACCACAATCTAAATTAGGCCTAACACTGTGCTGTAACTTTCTGAAATCTACCTATAGAAAGAGACCTTGTCGCTTAAATAGCAACATTTGTTCAGGGGCAGTAGTGGGTATATATTCTTGCTCCTAACATCAGGCTAAGATTTCTTTTGAGATACCTCATAAAGAGGATATTGTTGTAAGTAATAAATAGTATCCTCAATGGTAGACTTAAATTAGATGCATGGACAAGAGTTCTGTAGAACTGTTTCTAAGTTGGCTGCTTACATTACTCCATGGGGTGACAGAGTAAACATTTCTGTGGTTAGAGTAGTGAAATCAAGGCTGACAAATTTCATATTTACTGAAGAGCTCTGAGACATAGAGGGGTAACAGCCCCAGACTGAGGAGATATATATATATATATATACACATATCTGAATGAGTGAAGGCTTTTGTGCCCTTCATTTAGCATACCCCAAATCTATACCCCAATCTTTATTCTACAAGGCAAGTTTTAGACAAAAGAGTGCACAAGCTTATCTTTAATCCTAGGAAAAACAAAATGAGAGTGTATTTTGTTTTTCATTCTACTCATTTAAGAAATGTTGAACACTGACTATGAACTAGATAATCTAGATAATATGTTGTGGCCATACAAGTGGTTGTTGTAGTCTCATGACCATATTCATCTCTATATACATCCACAGATGCTCTTCAACTTGGGATGGGATAGTGACTCAAGAAGCCTTTAGTAAGTTGAGAAAGTGGGGAATAGTCTTGAATGTATTGGCACAGAAAAAGACTTTCTGAACAGGACACTGATAGCACAGACACTAAGATCAAAAATTAATAAAATGGATCTCATGAAACCCAAAAGCCTCTCTGTATGGCACAGGACACCATCATTTAGACAAAGCTGTAGCCTACAGAAGATCTTTACCAATTACACATCTGATAGAGGTTTAACATCTAAAATATATTTTAAAAATCTAAAAAACACCCACCAGATCATGAAAACAAATAATCCAATTTTAAAATGGTGTATAGAAGTAAACAGCAGTTTCCAAGAGATGAAACACAAATGGCTGAGAACAACTTAAAGAAATGTTCAATACCCTTAATTATCAGGGAATTGCAAATCAAGACTACTTTGAGATTTCATCTTCTACTGGTTAGAATGACCACCATTGATAAAATAAATAATGGCTCATGCTGGTAGGATATGGGAGAAGGGGAACACTCATCCATTGATGATGGGAATGCAAAGTTGTACACCTGTCATGCAAATCAGTGTGGTGGTTCTTATACTAGGAATAGATATACCTCAAAATCTAGATATACCACCCTTGGACATACACCTGAAGGGCTCTACATCCTACCACAGAGACACTTGCTCATCTATGTTTGCTGCTGCTCTACTCATAATAGCCAGAAGTTGAAAATAGACTAGATGTCCATCAACAGATGAATGGATAAGGAAAACATCTTATAGTTACACAATAGAATATTATTTGGTTACTATAGCCTTCACCCTCTCCTGAGTAGTGTTCATCATACTGTAAGTTATTTTGCACACTATCAGAGAGAAAAGGTACCCACTAACACAATTACAAACCCTGCAATCTATAGTGGTGACCTGCCTGCATGATACTCTAGTATACAACAGTGGCACAAGTGCTGTGGGGGTAACCAACCACTTCCTGATTGGATTTAAGCCCACTCCATGAAATGGAGTCCATGCCCTACACTGCCAGGGTAGTCAAAAACCTGAGATTAAACAGGCCAAGGTCCTGGGGGAAACCAAATACTGCTGTTCTAAAGGAATGTAGCAATAAAGTAACTCCTAACAACATTCTACTATGCTCAAGATTATCTCACTCAGCCATCATCAGAGAAGGTTCCTCTTGCTGTAGATGGGAACTAATGCAGAGACCCTGTGGTAGGTGGTTTGAATGAGAATGGTTCCATAGGCTCATATATTTGAATACTTAGTCTCCTGATAGTAGAAATATTTGGAGAGGATTAGGAGGTGTGGCCTTGTTGGAGGAGGTGTATCACTAGAAATGGGCTTTGAGATTTCAGAAGTCCATGCCAGGCCCAGTCTCTCTTCTTTCTGCCTGGGGATCAGAATGTAAGGCTCTCAACTACCGCTCTAGAGCCATGACTGTATCCTTCCCACAGTGATAATTATGGACTAACCCTCTAAAACTGTAAGCCAACCCCCCACCCCCGGTCAATGCTTCTTTTTGTATGAGTTTTCTTGGTCATGGTGTCTCTTCACATCAATAGAACAGTAACTATCACAACTGGACAATGTGTAGAGAGTGAGAGACTTTGGAACATACAGTGCTAAACTGGATGTCTTCATCAAATTCCTCTCCTCAGTACTCAAGGATCTCTGCAGGAGAGGAGGTGAAAAAATTGTAAGAGCCAGAGGGGATGGATGGCACCAAAAAACTGTTTTCCAGACAAAACATGATAGATGAACATATAAACTCAAAGAGACTGTGGCCACATAAATAGGGCTTGCGCTTGCACAGGCCCAAGCTAGACAGCATCCCAGTGCTGAGATGAGGAAGTGGACATGAGCTCCTGCCCCTAACCAAGAAACAATCCCCAGTTGACAACTCTTTGCAAAAAAAAAGTCAGTTTTCTCCAGTGGAGTCTCACTGGGTATATAAACCATATTACAGGCCCAAGCTAGACAGCATCCCAGTGCTGAGATGAGGAAGTGGACATGAGCTCCTGCCCCTAACCAAGAAACAATCCCCAGTTGACAACTCTTTGCAAAAAAAAAAAAAGTCAGTTTTCTCCAATGGAGTCTCACTGGGTATATAAACCATATTTAAAGGGAGGCCCCATGCCTGGTAACACAAAACAAATTCAATGGTGTTATTGTAGTTTTTTTTTTTGTCTCACATTGCTCTATGTGGTCATTATGGCAGGGTACTATGCTGTTCCCTTTGGTGGAGGGGGTGAGTAGGTGCAGAGTCAATGACACAGACTCTGGGGGAATGTTGAAATAACAAGCTCAGTTTATTCAGGAAGAGGCAAGCCTTATATACCCTCCACCCCACCCCAGGGGAAGGTCTGATGAATATGCATCTGCTGGTGTGACATTTCTGCCTCTCATTGGTCCAGGTCATCTCTAGATCACGTCTCAGCTGCTGTTGCTAAGGCCCTTAGGCAGACCCAGGTTGGCTCTCAGGAAGTATTCTATTACTGGTTTGGACCAGCTGGCCCTTAGTCCTGTTAGGGATGAATCCCCTGATCCCACAGGGCATCTCCTGCCTAATTGGTCTTATGCATATATATTATGGTTTCCTATTTTGTATTTTATGGGTCTTGTGTGGTGTGTGTACATGCATGTGTGTATGTGCATGTTTCTTTTGCCTTTTTAGTTTTTTTAGGAAGATGCAAAGTGTTAAAGAGGTCCCCAGAAATCCACAAAGATACATCCACAATAGACTACTGGCAATGGTTGAGGGAAAGCCCGAACTGACCTACTCTGGTGATCAGATGGCCGAACACCCTAACTGTCGTGGTAGAACTCTCATCCAATGACTGATGGAAGCAGATGCAGAGATCCATGGCCAAGCCCCAGGTAGAACTCCAGGAGTCCAATCATCAAGAGAGAGGAGGGCTTATATGAGCAAGAGATATTGAGACCATGATTGGAAAAAGCACAGGGACAAATAGCCAAACTAGTTGAAACACATGAACTATGAACCAATAGCTGAGGAGCCCCCATGGAACTGGATCAGGCCCTCTGGATAAGTGAGACAGTTGATTAGTTTGAACTATTTAGGAGGCCCCCAGGCAGTAGGACTGGGACCTGTCCTTAGTGCATGAGCTGGCTTTTTGGAACCTAGGGCCTATACTGGGACACTTTGCTCAGCCTAGGTGAAGGGAGGAGGGGACTGGACCTGCCTCAACTGGATCTACCAGGCTGAGCTGAATCACCAGGGGAGTCCTTGCCTTGGAGGAGGTGGGAATGGGAGGGGGGTGAAGTGGGGGAAGGGCAGGGGGGCAGGAGGAGGGAGGACAGGGGAATCTGTGGCTGTTATGTAAAATTAAATTAATTATAAAATTAAAAAACTTTAAATATAAGTTGTTAAAGGAAGTTTAACAGAAATGAATTTTACCTCACACTTGATTAATTTTATGCAGATTGAATAAAAGTTGAATCAGCGTTCTGAATTTAAAAATTAAAAAAAAGAAATCAATAAGCATCCATTTGTCCATACAAGTATACATGTTCTCAACACTTTATTATAACATTCTCATATTAAAGAAATTGAGCAATTGTAAATATATATATATATATATATATATCACCTATGAGTATGTATATATGCACACACACACACACACACACACACACACACACACACACAAATTCTGAAGTTCATCTCTGTACTATAGAGCATCAGAAAAAAAAATCTACTCAGAGCTTTTAGCCTCTGTCTGAGGCTTTTCCTTATAATTCCTTGATCTTCCTCATCATTCTCTAGTTTTCTAGAACCAGAGTCTTGAACACTTTCTCTCACAGAAAAGCTGTGGACTTGCCCTTCCACATGGCTTCCCCATAACACATATACTCACGTGTTTACACAGAAATAACACTGTGTCTACAATAGAGTATGCGTCTTTGCTAATATATTTTCACCTATGTATGTATGTATTTAAGTTTATAACTGTTATCTGAGAGGCTGTTTATTCAAATCAATTCCTGCTTTTATTAAAGGCAGGCATTTTCACCTTGTAGCTTCTGAATATATCCATTTATTGTTGTATACTAAGTAATATTCATTTTTTAAATTGAAAACCCTCTTATAGATGTCCAGGTCACTCTGAAAAAAAACTAAATAATTTTAGTTTGATCAGATGATATGACATTTTGCAATGTATTTGTCTCAGAAAAGTATAAAATAGCTATAAAGTGTGACTTTAACTTGATTTGAATGATACTATATCCTGGATTGTGCACCAAGAAAACTATTTGTGAAACAGGCATCAAGATAATTAGATGAAAAGAATGTGGTTATGGAATTTTCCTGGGTCTGTTGCTTACTAACATTTTGACCTTGGGCAATTTAATTACCTTCCCTGCCCCAGTTCCTCATCTGAAAACACAGAATAGTACTGCCCACCTCAGAGACCTACTGAGAAATAAATGAGCAAATACATAGAAATGTCATGATCTACTAGCTAATTCATAGCATGTAGCAAGTACATGTATACATTCATGTATCAGTCTATATATATTTCTATACATTCTGACTGCTGAAAAAGTATCACTTATTTGATTCTGTATGATAATTCACAGTTAAGAATTATATGTAACTGATTTCACCTCTGATCCACTCAGACAGGAATATGTCTAACACACATTACCTATATCAGCAATTGCCCAATTCTATGCAAATTCATCATCCATGATTCCTTTTCTTGGGAAAAGTCTTTCCTTGTAAGCTTATTCAAATTTTTGTTCACTTCCTCAGAAACCAGTTGGAGATTTACAAAACTTGGGTTTGATTGTTGTGGCTTATCTGGCCAGTGCCCATCAGGTGTGGATGACATCAGTGGCCTGTGCATGCTGCCATTTCATTGATCAGCTGAGGGCGTTGTGCAGGATGACCGCAATCTACTTTCATTGCTAATCAGCAGATTACACTCGTGTCTCCATATATATGAGCACAGCTAAGTCTTTGTTTTTTCTCCTCTGATAGACACATTTATAATAAAATCATAACATTTGAAATAGTTACTGTTGATTTTGTTTTAAGAAATATAGAACTATAAAAAGTTTGTTGTAATGTTTTGCTGTAAGTGATTAAGCAACCTTTCAAATCAAATCAGTCAGTGACTTTTTTCAATGATGTTTGGAGGTGATGTGGGAATGTGTATGGTGTGTGTGTGTGTGTGTGTGTGTGTGTGTGTGTGTGTGTGTATGTTGTGTGTGTGTATATAGTGTGTATGTGTTGTATGTATATAGTGTGTAGTGTGTGTGGTATATATGTGGAATGCATGTGTGTGTGATTTCTTGATCAGATTATTTGAAGTAGGAAGAGTCATGTTAAATGTGGTCAGTGCCTTCTGGTGACAACTCAGATAAAAGAACTTAGGAAAAGGACACTTTGCACTTTGCCTGCTTGTCTTCACTCTTGCTGGCAAGCCCACCTATCTTGTTGCTATGGAATTTTTTTACTCATAGTAGAACCGAATTCTTCAGGCTTCCTTCATAAACTGAAGACTAGAAGCTCTCTAGGAATCCTCCAGGCCTTCAGCACCAGATTGGGACTGCTGAAATATTCAGCTTCATGGAATAAACAATTACTAAGTTCTCAGACACTCTACTTGAACCATAACAGGTAAGGAATTTAATAAATCCCATGTATAATATATATATAAAATATATATCTATATAGATATAGATATAGATATATACACATAAATGCTTATATATGTGTATGTATGTATCCAGTGCTGTTCCCTTAGTGAATCCTGACTAATGCAGCTTGTGGTACCAGGAGAAACAGAATTATAAGGATTAATTTCTCTTATAGACTTGGTGGTATCTGGAGCTGGGTTTTTCATCTCAAAGAAATCTCCAGTTACTAAAGACTCCCCTGGCACATGGGAGTGCTGAAAGTCCATGGTGTGGATTATTTAAAGAATTTAGCTAAGGTAAATGCATTTAATAATCCCAGTTCACCACTTCTGGGGATCAAGGGATTTAGTGAGTTGATACATAAAACTTTTGGCAATTTATGGAAAAAATAAGGAAGATAATGATGCTGGCTGGTTGCTTCTAGTGTCTTCTAGTGTGGAAGGACCCTAATGAGGCTGAAGACTTTGAACTCTCACATTCTGAAGGGTTGATTTCACCTGGAGAAGTCTCCAACACCTTAGCAGAGGATACGTCCCCATCTAGAAAGAGTGAGGACCATTGGTGGACTCTGTGACTAAGCCCAGGTATCTCTAGCACTCTCAGCTCTCTGAGAAATGGAAATATTCCTCATGTCTTTTAACAAAAGCAATTCCTTCAACTTCTAAATGTCACTAAGGCATGGTGTCAATAATGAAAGCTTGGCTCTTTCTCTACCCTGGCTGGGTACCACAGCTATGAAGAGATGTCCATGAGTAGAACTGTCAGTAATATCTTTATTTTCTGTTTCCTCACATCTCCATACTGTTCATTTCAATGTGCTTCCTTACAAAAAAGCCACAGGGGCTTATTTCACACCCAGTCAAGATAGACTTCTACATATTGAGGTTTGAGAAATAATCCTTCTTTTATGTAGGCCTGTGGATAAAATCATTCATGCAAGTTACTATCCATGGTTACATTGGTGCTCTGGGGGAGATCAGATACACTTTAGCAACACACCCTCCTGTTATGGACGTGTATGCAAAAAATCAGGTGAGTACAGGAGGGTAGAAGGCCATGGATCTTATGACCATAACCAGAATTGTAACATGTTATTAAAAAACTTGTTAAAATTTAAAGCAGGTAAGAACAAAACTATTTGTAATGAGGAAAATCTAAAAGAATGGCTTCCCAGAGATCTCCCTCATACCTGGTAAATATTCCCATTTAATTAACAGACTTTTCAACTTCTCAGGATCTCAGCACAGTGAGAATGAGACATCTGACTAAATGCAAAGCTCCGGGCTTAAACCTACCAAATTACAAAAGACTCCATTAGAAAGCCATGGTTGTTTTAATTAATACAGAGGAACAACTGTCAAGTAGACCAGAGAGAATGAATGGTCTGCCAGACAATACTAGAGAAGTGTAATGAATAATAATAATAATTAAAATGATTAATAAAACATTATGCTCCAAGCAGAGACTGACTGATGTGCCTTAGAAAGGTTATCTATGTCTTCTGCAACTCTGTAATTTAAATTCAATCACTTTCTTTCCTTTATAAATAAGGAAGTAAAAGCAGAGAAATGTCAACAAATCTGACCTTGGCCATGCAGCTAATAAACTGAACAGTTATGCCCACTCTGATAACATCTTAGTAAATGAGTTGGTATGTACAAAAAGCTGATGTATTACTTACATACTTTTTCTTCCTGCAGTGTTGGGAATTGAGCCAATAGTTGTGCATGTAACTAGATTTTCACTCTACCCCTGAGCTAGCTCCTGAGCCACTGTTTATGTATTCAATACTTTGTGGTTGCTATAATACCTTGGCTAGGAGACATTTTGTTTCCCAGTGGACATTTGACAAATGAGAACAGTAATAATCCAACCTAGAAGAGAAAGCTGCTGTTGGTATTCAGGAGCCAGTGGCCCAAAGCACAGTTAGGCACAGTTTTTGCATGAGGATATAAATGAAAAGAAAACTGCAATGAACGTTAATGACAATTGACCTAGGATACTTCGGTCATGTAACCTATGCATCAAGGGGGTTTTCTCTGCTGGGTTGCAAAGTCTTCTTTGTTCATGCTGTCCCCTGTCCAGCTTTGCAGTCTTGTTGGATGTGCACATGTACTCCTCTGCTTCAGGGGACTGATAGCAGCCACATCAGTTTGGCTTATTGTGTTTTAAAATTATTGCAAAAAAAAGTCTATGTGACCAATTTCAAAAAACCTTTTTACTTAACACATAAAATCATGTCAAATTGACTTCAAATTTTGTATTTTCACTGATAGAAAAATATTGTTTTTTTTCAATATGCTAATGTACATGACTCTGAAAGACAGCCTTAATAGAAATGCTGCTTGAGATTGAGTTGACCACACAACCTATGTTTTTTAATTCTCAGTGGGATGTGATGGTCCCTAGGGTATGGCTCAAACATTCTTACATTTCTGGGCATGGTGGTTCACACCTGTAAACCTAGAAGGAGAATTACCATGAGTGTGAGGCTATCTTGAGCTGGATAATGAGTTATAGGTCAGCCTGGGCTACAGAGTAAGATCCTGCTACAACATCTCCACAGTAAAAATTTTGAGCACAAAAATGAAAAGAAACCCAGAAAAAGTCTCATAATGTCAGTAGTCTGTATGACACTCTTCAATCATGTATAGACAAAAAAGCTTACAAACCCTAAAAAGGTAGAAACTGTGTAGCCTTATAGCTTGTTTTCAAGACATTTTAAATAATATGTCATCAGAAACTGCAGGAAGCTATTTCAAACAGAGGTGATTGGTACAATGAATATTTTGTTGATCCTAGTTTTCAAATTTGAACTCATCATATACAGTTCTTATATCAACTTCTGATAACTGGTAAAACTACAGAAAAAATGTTTTTATCTACCTTCAAAATCGGTGTATGAAGAAAATTAATTTCAGTTTTTCTGAGAAGGTATGGAGGGGAGGACACAGCCTGAGGGGGACTTTATAGTCTCTAGGCTCAACCATATTGCTTCAAAGGATATTTGCCTTTTAAAAGATTAAATAGCTTTTCATTGGACATATACTACCCAGCATCCCCCTTTACCTACTGATGGACACTTAGATTAGTATGATATTTTCTTTTTTTTTCCCCTTTAGAATACAGATTTATTGGCTATTACTGAATCCTGGGGGCCTTTTTATTGTCCCAGGTTGTCTCCTCATCCCTAGGGTTTGCATCCTCATCTAAGAGTATAAGCCACTTTTCACAGGATCCGATAGGCACCCACAGTGCTGTCAAAGAGTTGAGTGTTGGGGAAGTGTCCAGCTTTGTCCAAAAGGAAGTAGAAGCGTCGGCCTTTGATCTTCAGAGGCAATATGGCAGGAACTTCAGCTCTGTTTGCAATGCAGGAAACCTGGTTCAAAGGAAGTGTGAAACGGGTTCCCAAGCCAAAGGAGGCACAAGCGGTAAGCCCTCCTGCAAGGAGCATGACTGAATGCACAGACTGGAGAGAGTAGAGAAGCACCAAGGACCAAGGCTCCCATCGTGCCACAACCAACAGCTGCCGCTTAGCGCCAGAGTGCGAAGCGCAGGTCCCCGTAGCCCTGGTTTGGAGCCTCTGCAGGAACCCAGATAAGAGGTCGGGACAAGGCTGCAACAACCAGGGAGGTCCAGAAGATAACCTGGCCAGAGCAAAACAGTCCAAGGATGGCTAAGAAGCAGCCCCGTTCATGCTGGAAGAGCAGTACATCCTGTGGGGCCCCATTTTACAAAGGCTGGTACACAGGGTGGGACTGCAGTACAACAACAGCCTGCTGACCCACCGCCGCCAGGGTGCCACCATGGCGGGACCTAGAATTATATTTTCACTATAATAAGCCAGTAAGAGAAAGACAGTTACTGAATGATGATAATTGCTTGCAGAAGCTCATCAATTCTTAGAAGTAGAGTAGAAGTGTGGTCACCAACGGCTTGAGGGGCTGGAGAATGTTAGTCAAAGTTTATAAACATTCAGTAAGACAGAAGAATAATCCAAGAGGTCTGTTGTGGAGTGTAACTGCAGTTAATAATATTATATATACTTGAAAATTGTTAAGACAGTAGACTTTAAGTGTTCTTCTCACAAAAGCAAACAGTAAGTAGATGAGTTAATACATATTACCTTGTGGTAGCCATCTCACAATGTAAAAACATATTGAAATGTCATGTTGCATACCACAGATATGTAATTTTACTCGTTAATTTAAAATAGTTGGAAGAATGATTACAGAGCTTGAAACAAAATTCCTCCTTGGGACAACACTTTGGGCTGTCAGGTGAACTAGTTTAACTCTGAGCTCTTCACACTCTGAAACCACCATATCCCGAACAAAATATACCGTGAAGAAAAAAAAATCTTGGATCTCACACCTAATATTCTCCTGAATTAAAACTGAAGTTATGGCCCTAGACCAAGGAACAGAGAAAAATAAGCAAGAGGAGCCCAAGTCTGGCTCTGAGCAGTGGAGAAGTGAGGGCCTGTACCTTGCTTCCATGCAGTCCCAGACAGTAGCATCTCTTGGAGAAAAACATCTTTGAGTCCTATTCTGGGGGTTTCCATAAATATGGAGCAAAGCCACAAGCTAAACATGCACACAAGGGAATAAAGGGACAGGGAAGCGAGGCACAGAGCTTTTTCTTTGTCTCTGATGGTTAGTTATCTTAGCAGAGATGACGCTCACCACTCAAACCATGTTCACCTTCTTTTTCTGCACAAACCTGTCACCCTCCAGTAGTTAGTGATGGCCACATGCTATCCATGAGACCTTTCTGTAGGTTCTTCTCCATGTTCTTTCTTTCCCTTGGCGTACAATGGTATCAATAACCAGGTGGTGTTACAAGTCATCAAATGTAGATACCAGAGCTTTCACTTCACTTACCTGCTTGCCAAATCCAACACAGTTCCAGGGATAGACCTGATTGCAGGGACATTGGAGTTTCACTCACTCGGGGTTTCCTCTGCTTCTCACACTTGCTAAGTTATTTTGTAGCTCAAACAGGCAGGATTTACAAATCCTCTTATGCAGGAATTCTTCGTTGATGTTGGGATATGACCCATGTGCATGGTTCATCATTCCCTAGAGAACTGAACGATGCCTATCCTTCCTACCCTACCATTATCGGTCCAAGAATCCTTCAAGAGTGTAATGAAGTTTATGCCATGACCTGAACATTTGTCTTGGTGGAAACTGGAAGTATCTCCATTCAGGACAATGTGAATATATTTTAAATGAAGAAAAACAAGCTTGGATTCTATTTGTCATAGTTCTGGCAAAGATTGCTACTTACCACTAACCTACCCCATCTTCTTGAATACACACTTAGTTGTAACTTTCAACCATCCCTTCCTTGTATCCATGTGACTATGTTTCCATTTACCTATGAGAAGACAAGCCAAGCTTGCCAACCTCCAGTCAGGCTGATGATACCTTCCATGTATGCTTGCTTATGTTTTTTCCCCCTACTGATTAACTGAGACATCAGGGTGATTTGGATACTGTTTGTTGATAGTGACAAAGCTTCCTTCCACTGTTAAAACTTTGAAATATGAACCAATGGCTGAGGGGTCACCAACTGGATCAGGCCCTCTGAGTGGGTGAGACAGTTGATTGGCCTGATCTGTTTGGGAGGCATCCAGGCAGTGGGACCGAGTCCTGTGCTTATTGCATGAGTCAGCTGTTTGAAACCCTGGGGCCTATGCAGGGTCCCTTGGCTCTGCCTGGGAGGAGGGGACTGGACCTACCTGGACTGAGTCTACCAGGTTGATCTCAGTCTGTGGGGAAGGCTTTGCCCTGGAGGAGATGGGAATGGGAGGCGGGCTGGGGGGAAGGTGAGGGAGGCAGGAGGGGGGAGAACAAGGGAATCTGTGGCTGATATGTAGAACTGAATTGTATTGCAAAATAAAAATTAAAAAAAAAGAAAAAAAAGAAAAAAAGGAAAAAAAACTTTGAATACAAACTTGTTATCTAAGCTTCTATATATCATGTTTTCATGGAGCCTAGGTCTCAGACATGTTTGGCTTAGATCACAGTTTCTAATATCAATGCCTTGCATTTGGATATCACTCGTGTGTTGAATTAATTCTTTTTAAACCTAATTTCTACCATGGCACTTGGAGATAGTTATGAGTTTGCACCTACACTGTGGTATTTTACAACCTGTCAGAAATAATGCAATACCAACTACTTAACATTATCTAATATGTTGTACATTTTAATCTGGTAAAAACAAATGCTTGTTACTGGTTATAACATGCATGCTCTTATTTGAGATCTTTTATGCTTGTATTATATTTTGACTTTCTGAATGTAAACTGTTAGAATTTTAGATTCTTAAGTACCCTCAACTCAACTTCTCTCTACAAACCTCTGCACCAGGAAGCAGAAGGACTGAAGATAAAACCCAAATTCAAACACGTCTTCAAAATTTCCTTTTACTCATAAGCAAAGTGTTAGGAAGAGAAAGGCAGGCAGAACTTGGCAGCTATGGTGAAACAGTTAGGGCAAGTAGCTTTTAAAAGACTAAAGTTTCTGACAGGAGACAGATTATGAAATCCAAACCACTCTGTGGGTGAGGGAAACCCATGAACAGAGCAGTTGCCATGATCATGGATAGGGGAGGATCACGGGTAGTTTCTAGTGATCATGCAGCTCCCTCAAGTTTGCAAATACCAGCTTCATGCTGGCAGGAAGTTTCTCCCACTGCTAGTGGCCAAGTGTGTCTTGGTCACTAATTATAACACTCAGACAACTTCACAGAGCTGTGGTTTTGTAAGAAATTCTCCCATTTCTTGGAAAACAAATGACTTATTTCTCTAGAAGTAGATGTAAAAGTTCTTGGGGGATCTTCATTCTTCTGTTTGGTTTCTTGTGACTTAACTTTGTGTTTAAATTAGAGCTTAGGTTTATTGTAGAAATATTACAAGGCATGATGAGTTGAATGTTATCAGAAAAGGCAAGTTCTGAGAGTAGTCATATATATAAAAGTAACATATATATGAAAAGCAATGTAACACTCAAAGGCATTGAGCCATCATGAATGTGACAAAGGCCATTTCATTGCTCATACAGTTTAATCCTTGCTGTTAAGAAATATTGAAGACTAGATACCATGATGTATTTTTCAGTGTAGATCTGATCTTTATTTTTTAATTAATAATACATGGCAGAAATATCTGAGAGCTGATCTATTATTTATATTATCTCTTTCAAAGAGCTATTCATGCATTATATATCCAGACAGAAAACTCATCTTATTTTATATTTGAAGTTACTTTTTCAATAGATAATACACTAAAGATACTATCATGTAAGGAAAATAGTTGTGCTCGAATCCACAGTTCTGCAGTCCTGTGTACTCTGCATGCTGAAAATGGACAGCAGTTTAGCAGTACAAAATTCACTTTTATAGACATCTATTGTTGAAAGTTCTTGGTAAAACATAAGAGAGTGTCCCATGTGTCCATTTAGAGCTAGAAACAAAGACTAAATCTAGAGAAATTGAAAATGGGTTTTAAAAACTAATATCCCTAAGTTATTCATGCCATTTTCCAGTGAAGACTAACATAATTTCCTAAATATTATGTGTTTGTAAACAATATTCAATCAAGACATTCTATGCCAAGTCAATTCGAATCACGTTTTTCAGCACTAAAAATCTAAAGTAACTCACTCAATTGTGTCGACACAGAGAGCAAGCATCTGCTGGGCCCTTTAATAACTTACAGTTTTCTCTTGAACAACAAACATTTAGTGCCAATATCAATTTCTTAATGAAACTCCTCATTAGGAATGGTTATTTAAATCTGGAACAAGTATACCTGAATTGCATGGGCAATGAGTGGGGAAGGGATGCTGAGAGACAGATGAATAATTCAAGCAGACACCAATCTTTATATGACTGGAATGAACTAATCCCCCTCTTTCCACTTAATTTATAAGTCTATCTTGGATAAGTTACTCTCCCAGGTACCCAAGGTTAAACTTTGTATTTTACAATTAAAAGCTAGTGAAAATAATTTGAGCTGAAATTTTATGGGATATCGTGTTTCAACAATGCTTATAAGGACAGAGTGCTTAGATAATTATCTTAGCTTTTGTAGGAAAAGAGCATCATATGTTCGGGCAATAATTTATTTTTAGGATGCTTCCACTCTTCCTTGATTAAGAAATATGAATCTGCCTATTTCTGCTATCTCTGATATGGTTAAAAGTTTTAAAGATGAATAATAAGAATCAAACTGAACCCAAAAGATCCTTTGATTTTAAGAAGGTATCAGAAAAAAAGATTGTCTTTTATAATTATTGCAGTAATTTTAAAGTCTGTTGAATCAGCCAACCTCTTACTGTTCCTTACAGCATTTAGAAGAAGCATTCCTTGCATTGAGATACATCTACTGAATGTCTTCTTTAGCCCTGACTCTACAAACACCTTGCATCAAATTCAAAGTGCAAGCTGTCAGTTAGTGATCTAGATATTTCTAATCAAATACAAGAGGGATAAAGTGACATGCTACATAACAGTACATCCAGTGATTAACCACATATATGATAATGGTCTCATGAGATCCTGATGAAGTTGAAATGTTCTTAGTACCTAGAGACATTGCCATGTCCTACTCTGATGTACTTCTTTGGTGGTTTGAATGAGAATGGCTCCCATAGGCTCATGTATTTGAGTGTGTGGTCTCCAGTTGGTGGACCAATTTGGGAAAAATTTGGAGGTGTGGCCTTGTTGGAGGAGGTGTGTCACTGTGGGTGTGTGGCTTAGAGGTTTCAAAATTCCACACCATCCTCAATGGGTTCACTCTTTCTCATGCTTGTGAATCAGATGTGAGCTCTCAGCTACTGCTCCAGCACCATGCCTGCATATCTGCTGCCATGTTTACTGCTGTGATGGTCACAGACTCTAATCCTCTAGAATGGTGAGCCCCCAAAATGCAATGCTTTCATTGATAAGTGTCCTTGGTCATGATAGTAGAAAAATAACTAAGTCAACTACTGAAATGTTTGGGGTGATACAAGAGCAAACACACCTACTGTGATGTCATCATTTGGTTGTACACAGTACCCCATAGTGCAGTGACAATAAATTATCCTGTATTGGTTTATGTGTTTTCTATGTTATAATCATTTTAGAGTGTACTTCTGATTATTAAAATTGTTCTTCAGGAGCCATTCAGAGGCACTGCTATCATAGGGATGGCAGCTCCTGAAGAAACGTGTGGAAGACGGAGCTACTCATGGTCCCAACTGAGTAGACTGAGGGTCAGGCATGTGCTTATGCCTTAGTTTGTCACACACAAAATAATCATTAAAGGGTAGGAGAAAATTAAGAACAGAAAAAAAAGGATATAAAAATATTATCTCTAAAGTAGTAGCATGTGTGTGTTTGATGATGCGTTGTCATGAAAGAGTCAAAATTAAGAACTTCTAAAAAATTTTCTAATGTAAAAAAGCTACAGTAAGATGCTGTTAGCTTCTTATTTATAGAATTCTTTCAAGTTCATTGTAGCCCAAGTGCAACATGGTGTTTATAAATTGTACAACAATATAAGGTAGTGTCCTTGTTTTACCCTGTCTATTCTCACCCACTGACCCACACAGAGAGGATTCCTTTCTCACAAACTCCACTCATATTAGGTGCTATATAGGCATGCTACCCACCCCCCTGAAATATACACATACCTCAGCTAATGTATTTTTCAATTTTTGAAGTAATTTTAATTAACAGGAAGTTTTACAAAATAAGAGTGATGCCATGTACCTTTGGCACAACTTCTCCCAATTTTAGCATCCTGCAAAGCTATAGGGTAGCATAACTTACAAAACCAAGATCAAGAGCAATTCATCACCACCAGGATCCCCCATGCTCAACTCTCACAGCCACACCTCCTTCCCTTCCTCCCTCTTCCTCTGCCCACTTCCTTAACCTCTCCCACCTCATCTGCCTTCTTGAACCATAGTAGCCACTGGTCAGTTATGTTAATTATGTCTTTTTAAGAACACTGTCTAACTAGAATCACAGAACATACAACATTCTGGGGATGTTTGTTTTTACCATGAGAATTTATTGGAAACTCTTCCAAGTCGTTGCTTGTCCAAATAACTTTTCCCTTTTTATTCCTGAATAATACTTTTGCTATGGTGCCATTATACTTTGATTAAGCACTTAGCCACTGATTATAAGCAGGGCTTATGAGCATTTCTAGGCTTGTGGGGAGCAAATGACATACCCATTACCCTTTCCTTTGTGTTTGCTCTGAGTTTATTTTGCTTTTGACTTTCTAGGTTGTTGAGGTGGTAGCTTAGACTACAGAATTAAGATTTTCCTCTTTTTCCACAGGGACAAATAGCCAAACAAATGGAAACACATGAACTATGAACCAATGGCTGAGGGGCCCCCAACTGGATCAGGCCCTCTGAATGGGTGAGATAGTCGATTGGCTTGATCTGTTTGGGAGGCATCCAGGCAGTGGGACCGGGGCCTGTGCTCATTGCATGAGTTGGCTATTTGAAACCTGGAGCTTATACAGGGTTGCTTGGCTCGGCCTGGGAGGAGGGGACTGGACCTGCCTGGACTGAGTCTACCAGGTTGATCTCAGTCTTCGGGGGAGGCTTTGCCCTGGATGAGGTGGGAATAGGGGGTAGGCTGGGGGGAAGGTGAGGGGGGCGGGAGGGGGGAGAACAAAGGAATCTGTGGCTGATATGTAGAACTGAATTGTATTGTAAAATAAAAAAAAAGATCAATATTTTGAAATCTGAAAAAAAAAATTTCCTCTTTTTCTAACACATGTTTCTAATGCTACACATTTTCCTCCTTTGTACTATATTTTCACTGTATTTTTTTCTACATGAGGGCATACAGATACATGAACACCATTCTGTTGAAGTAGGCATGCTTGGTACCATGTGTGGAGATTTGTCTGCTAAGAACAGTGGGCTATGTATGTGGCCCAAGAGTTTCATGGACTCTACAGTGTAGAGTCTATACCATCTCCCTCTGTGGTAGTTCACTCTGATCTTCTCGAAATGACAAAATCACTCCACAACACAATTTTGAGAACACATATTTATCATTAAGCAACATAAAAGTATAGTTTTATTATTTTGTGTCATGATGGGCCAGTTGATAATTACTCCAACACAGAGAAGAGGCTTCAAATCATACTTAGCAAAACATAAAAATTTTCAAAACTGCAGTTTGTATTTCCTTTAATTTTTCATTTCCTCACATGGATCAGGCAGTAACATTCTCTGATGTTTTCTAAAGAAAAAAATAACTTGCAATGTTTAAAACGCCATTATGCTTGACATTTATGACAGTTTTTCCACAGGAAGACTGTAGCATGTATTTAATGTATTCAGTCACAATGTGACTTCTCATCTGCTAGTGATGTAATATGTGCCCCCCCCGCCCCAAGACAGGAGCTATCAAAAAGCACAGAGATGAGCAGAAATCTCTGTGGTACCTTAAAAAGGTACTGCTAGAGTTTGGGTGTGTGCCTGGGTAAACTGTGACACATGATCATACATTTATATATATATATATAAATATATATCATACATTTGATATATATAATACATTTGATATATATATATACACATATATAATATACATATATGTTACATTTGACTTGTGTGTGTATATAGGTGTATATATATATATATATATATATATATATATATATATATATATAATAGTAGACTATTTCAAATACTTTTTTTTTTAAGTTCCAAGTTGTCCCACCTTCTAGTACACTGATGGAGGAAACAGAAATCAAGAGGAGGCAACTCTCTGAACCTCACTGAGACATCTGCTTGGTTGTTTGCATATTTTACATATTGTTACTTTACTTCTCCTTTCCCATGAAAGAAATCTGATTCTGTAGACTAGCTTAATTTTTCTTCTAAATCCCACCAACCTAACTGCCTTCTCTGAGATCATGTACCAATATTCATCAATGAATGTGTCCTTCACATTGGTGATATTGCTTGACAAATAATTTTCTAATATATTCATACTACCATTGGCACAGTCTTTACAAACATTCCATCTCCTCAAGGGTGATTTATGTTCTATATCTATTTTCATCCCCTATGCCAGTAATCTATCAATTTTACAAGATGTTTTTTTCTGGGTGGGAACTTCTGAGTTTGGAGAAGTTTCTGTTCTGTAATTTTGTTTTTACTTCACTGACTTCTGCTATCACCATTTTTTCTTCATTTCCTGCATATTTGTGTATTATTTTCATCCCACTTCTTAAGGTGGATGCTTTATGGCTGAATCACTTTCATTTTATTCTAGTAAAGTTTTTATCATTCCATATCATCTTCTTTCTATTCTGTCTGTATGTACAGCTCACAAACATATTTTATTGTCATCAAATATTAATTAATCTTTCATCTCTTACCTTCATTGATATGTCAAAAGACTTAAATTTGTTGTTTTATGCTTTGCCATATATTGAAAAACACTGTTTTTCTTTAGACTATCACTTGGTAGTCAATTTCTATTTGATTCTTCTGAAAATTATATAGTACTGTAAGTTTATATAACACTTTTATGAATATAGGTTATACTGTTATTGGACCATTAACAAAGGTGAAAATTCCATGTCCCTTCTTTTCTTTCCTTTTCTTCTCTGGTCTAAAAACTGTCTATTATATTATTTTTCTTCTTTGTAATAGCTCTATTATTAAATTTACAACTTTAAGTGAACAGTCAGTAATCTCACTTGATGCCTTGGCCCATAAATCAAGAAATTTTGCCAGCTGATACACATCTGCAATGACACTGTTCAGCCATATAATGATGCTGCTATTGCCCTGACCACATCTGCTGCACCCTTCTTGTTTACCTGCATCTCCACAGCAAGCACATGGTACTCTTGGCCCCAAGGCTGTTTTTCTGATCTGTTGGCCAAGAGCAGCTGCCAGCTATGCTGGGAAACTAGTCCCTAGTCAATGCTCCCAAATGGGTAGTGGATAAGCTGCTCTTCTAGCCCTTTCGAAAGATGATCTAATACTTGTTCTTCACTCTCCCAAAACAGTCCAGATGGATTGAACCCCAGGTGCCTACCAAGTAGTAACATACCTTTAGTGAAAACTTCCTTTACTTCTTTCAGTTCTGTTTTTTCCAGCATTTACTGAGATTAGCCCTGTGCAAAAAGTGGCAGTTCTCAGTAAAGCTCATCCATACTACCTGGAGCCTATTGAAGGAAAAATGATAACAGCATTAAATTACCAATTAGGTTCTGTTCTAGAAAGTCCTCCATGTAGCATCTAGGTATTCTGATTTGGCCTACAGTACTCAACCTACTACTGGGTGCTGAGAGTGAAAGTACCATTTCTGAATCTACTGTGTCACTGTCCCTCAAGAATTTAGCTAATACCAATGTAAGAGGTAAAGTAGGCACGAGACTCTCTCATTAAACAGAAATTATATATTTGAGATAAAATATATACAGCATTCCAGGGATTTATCCTGTTTCCTAGACTAGTGTCTGTACCCCGTAGAGTTCCCGAGCAAATGCTGCAGGGGATACAGGGCCTTTCAATACGTTATTAACAAGCCTGTCTTGAGGAAGTATACTTGACAGGTTGGTCTATGAGATTGACCAAACTGAAAGACAATGGAATCCACTGGCCAATAGTTCCTATAGCCAAAAGACTGGGTTTTTTGTTTGTTTGTTGTTTGTTTGTTTTTTGTTTTTAATCAAAGCAGTGGCAGAAAATAAATGGAATTTATTCTCTGTATATGGGGACAATGTCTACAGGTACAATTGCATGATGACAAGTTATAATCTTTATCACTCATATGAGATAGGCATAACAAAGACTATTACCAAACAAAATGATTGAAAAGAACAAGAAAACATAACTGGTACCAGAATAATGATTGTCATAATAGTCTGATGGATATATATATATATATATATATATATATATCATATGCAAGACTAGGTATATGACCTTCTAGAAGAAGTAGAAGCCAAAGATGCAGTACCACATGACACTTTAACCACACAATGAAAGGAAGAAGGTGAACTGAGTCAGACTTTTATGGCTTAGCTCTAATGTACAGCTGGAAAATACCACATACAACTAATGCCATATAGCCAGGGCTTTAAATGGCATTTCAGAGTGGTGGATGCATGCTAAACCTTTAACCTAGAATCTTGGTCGACTGCATTGCAATGTCCATTATATTGGTAAATTCTTGCATACTGTCTAAGCTTTGTGAAAGCAGATTCTGGGAGCAAGGAAAGCTTTCTTGCCCCAGACTCCAGTAGTTTATTTCCACAGTCCTCCAAGACCCATTGCCAATGATGAGCTGTGCCCCCTAGTTCGGTAACCAGAAGAGGTAAGAATCATAAAACACCCCAAGATGTATAATACTGTTTTCTCACGAACAGCTAAATGTAAACTGTTTTTGACCAAGGTTACTCTTGTCTATTCTATAATAAAGGTGACTTCAGTAGGGAAGAGAAGGTGAAAGCTCACCTGAGAAGAGGATGCAATGTCTGATACTCATCATGGGAACTCCAATATGACATTTTCAAAGGGGATTCCCTAGTAATTTTTGTTGGATGAGTTCAAGTGCCCCACTGGATCATATTTTTATCATTCTTGCTCTTTAGTTTGAAAACATCACCTGAGGGAATGTTCTGTTCTTCCTAAGGCTCTAAATCAGGAACCCCTGCTGGCTGCCCCAGCAGGGATATATATATATATATATATATATATATATATATATATATATATATATATATATATATATATATATTCATTTCTATTGGGTGTTTATAAGCCCAGGACTTGATGATGTCACCTTTTGATTGCTCTCTCAATTAGGTTGCTGGAGTATCTCTGTTGGATGATGATGCTTTGCTATCTGTTGCTTCTATTTACTATTTATTCTTGGACTTTTGCTTGCTATATATTTGACAAAATCATTCACTCAAAATTGAAAGCTAGCCATCATTGATCATTGTCTGTACAGAACACATGTGCACTCCAGAGCCACTCTCTTGGCTGTTAAGAAGTTTTGCTGCTGGATCATCTAGATATTATTTAATCAAAACAAGGAATACCTTTCATTGTGAAGTCCACTCAACAATAGGCTGAGCCCTATAGTAGTAAATAAACAAACCCACATTACCCCTCAGCCGGCAGAAAATGATGGCAGCTGAAATAACTATAATGGGAACTACTGTAGAGCACTCTAAACACTCAGCAGAAAAGAATGGGGTCAACAAGTCATTTGTGTCTGAATATCAGTGATGAAAGACCAGGTCCTGTCTATCTATAAGCCCTATTACCCACATTTACTATCCTCATTTTTTCCCTTTATTCCCTCTGAAACCAAAAGGAAAGTTAACAATTTTTTGTGTCTACTCTTCAGTACAGTCAATCACAGTTAATCTAGAATTTATAATGCTTGAAAGGACCTCTCAGCAGTGGCTCCACATCATTAGAAAGAACCTATGGTCACAGAGACAAAGGCATCCCTTACCAGAGGTGCTGGAGAGACTGAATCTGTGCGAGCAGTGACAGGACCCATCAGGGTTGTCAGTCATATTAACCACTCAGTGGGGCTGCATATTCATGATGTAATATGTGGGTATACACACTAAGCGAGTGGGAACCCAGTAAATCGTTGCTTGCATGCAGGGCTAAACAGCCAGAAAGTGTAGAACATCTAGGAAACCTGTGTACGTAGACTGCTGTGGGATGTTCTGTATGGCAAATGTGTTGCTAATTAGTCAATAAATAAAACACCGATTGGCCATTGGCTAGGCAGGAAGTGTAGGCGGGACAAGGAGGAGAATAAAGCTGGGAATTGGAAGGCTGAGTCAGAGAGACACTGCTAGCCGCCACGATGACAAACAACATGTGAAGATGCCGGTAAGCCACGAGCCATGTGGCAAGGTATAGATTTATGGAAATGGATTAATTGAAGCTGTAAGAACAGTTAGCAAGAAGCCTGCCATGGCCATACAGTTTGCAACCAATATAAGTCTCTGTGTTTACTTGGTTGGGTCTGAGCAGCTGTGGGACTGACAGGTGAGAGAGATTTGTCCTGACTGTGGGCCAGGCAGAAAAACTCTAGCTACAGTAGACAAAGAATTCATGAGATTCTGGTAGAAGAGTCATTGCCCACCCCCACTTCCTCTGTGTGTGTGTGTGTGTGTGTGTGTGTGTGTGTGTGTGTGTGTGTATACCCTTTTTCTTCCAGCACCTCTATAGAAGGTATAATAGGACAATGCAACAGTTAATATATTATCAGGGTAGTAGTCAAGGGTAGCTATCTGATGAGGTTTTGATTTTGTTTCTTGAGATACAAATGGTATGGGCTAAGATTCACATTGTCCTGGTATGACCACCTGTCAACCTTATCAGAATCTCATTGCCACCAATGTCTCCAAGATCTGTGATGCCTTTCTTATGAATCCAAATCTAATGACCACTGTCCTGGTTTGTTGTTTGTTTTTTAATCTTTTGGGGAACCTGCCACCCAGCTTCCAAATAAATCACACATGGAGGCTTATTCCTAATTCCAAATGGGCCTTAGTTTGACTTGTTGCTAGCCAGCTTTCCTTAACTTAAATTACCCCATCTATCTTTGGCCTTGGGGCTTTTCCCATTCTCTTACTTTTGTAAATCTTACTCTTACTCCATGGCTTGCTGTGTAGCTAGTTGGTTGACCCCTGATGTCCTCCTCCTTCTCTGGCTCCTATATCTCTCCTCTCCCAGATTTCTCCTCTTATTCATTCTTTCTGACTGCCAGCCCTGCCTATTTCTCAGCCCTGCCTATTTCTCTCCCCTGCCTCACTGTTCAGCTCTTTGTTAGCCCATCAGGTGTTTTAAACAGGCACAGTAACACAGCTTCATGGAGTTAAACAAATGCAATATAAACAAAAGTAACACACCTTAAAATAATATTCTATAATACTGGTTTGCTTTCTGTTGCTGTGATAAACACCATGACCAAATATGACTTGGAGAGGAAAGGGTTTATTCATCATACACTTGCAGGTAAGGATTCATCACTGAGGGAAATTGAGGTAAGAATTAGAGGCAGAAACTGAAGCAAAAACATGGAGGAATGCTGCTTACTGGCTTGTTCCTTTTGGTTTGCTCAGTTTATTTTCTTATACCATTGAGGACACCTTGCCATTCACAAGGGGCTGGGCCCTCCCATATCAATCATTAATCAAGAAAAAGTCCCTATAGACTTGCCCACAGGCCAGTCTGACGGAAGTAATTTCTCAATTGAGATTCCCTCTTGACAGGTGATTCTAGTTTGTGTCAAGTTGAGAAAAACTAACCAACACAACTGCTATGCACTCCACATATTAGCATCTTTTTATGCTAGAACATCAATACAAAGAAAACTTTAAATCCTGCTAAAATTTTATGGAGACCAACACTGTATACATTTCTATGCATATATATTTGTGTATGAAGAGCAACAAGGGCTCTACAGCAAGACTAGTAGTATTTGACTACCGGCCTTCTATCAGTTCATCATGAGCTCCCCTTGGCTACATGTTCATTTGTGAAGCATGTTGACTACAAAATACTTGCTCTCACAAAAGGAAATTTTTTAGAAGTTTGGGGATGCTAGGTGTGTATACACAATCTTGGTGACTAGTGCCTGTCTTGCTTAGTCTGGGTGTCCTGAAAATCTAGCACCCCATGAGACAACAGGCATCTGACTCTATTCTATTGTGCATTCTCATACTCTGGATAGGTGTCCATACCCTACTGTCTGTGGCACACCTAACTAGAGCAGCTATGGTTAATACTGTAGCTGATTCAACCCAGCAACAACCAGACTCATAAAACACCCTGGCGATTGCTCCAGACTAATTCCTAGTTGAACAAGGAGGAGTTTGTCTCAGCTAACCCACCCGATTCTATATCAATAACACTGAGGTTATTAATGGGAACATTTAACACTAAAGTGTGAGGCCACAAAAATGAAAACAGAAACCAGAACAGCCAAGCTCTCTGCACTTGAAAGCCTAAAAATGGCTTCCTTTATTTGACAGTAAAACCTATGTAAGACATTTTAAAAAACTTTTGTCTCTACCTGAAATTATAGCTTTACATTTTTAAAATATTTATACATGCCTGTGTGTGTTAAGTCTTTGGACTATAAAAATAAATGATTCCTTCTTTATTATTTTATTGTTATTCATAGCTACTTTACCTAGTATACCAGACTCACATTGCATTCTCTATTTTCCCACTTCATTCAAGAAAATTGTACCCTTTTACTATGACTTTTAAAGATTTATTTAGTTTTGTTTACCTGAGTGTGCATTTCTATACCACAACACTCTAGGTGCCTGTGGAGGTCAGAAGAGGGTTCAGAATCCCCTGGAACTGAAATGATGGACGGCTTTGAGCCATGTGGGTTTGGAAACTGAATCCAGGTCCTCTGCAAGAGCGGTATGTGCTTTTAACCACTGAGGTATCTTCCTAATTAATTTTTAATTCTTATATAACCTGGATTAAGAACATTTATACAAAAATCATTTCACTTTAGGATCTAATAAATAATGTCTATGATATTCTTGTCTGCAAGAACGTTTCCAATTGCTATCCCTGCCCCCTGCAGGCCTTTGTTGCATTTTAAATTAGACTTGTAAATTAGAGAGCAGCCTAACTTCTCTAGTCTGTCAGTAACCAATTATGTCTTGATTATCCGAACATCTGCTGCATAATAAAATGACCCTGCAGACCTGGAGACATCTCTTTCCTTAAAGGCCTTGCTACTCAAGGACGAGGGCCTGAGTTTGTATTACGGGCACCCATGTAGAAAGCTAGGTATTTCATATGTGCCTATAATGCTAGCACTGGGGAGGCAGAGACAGAAAAATCCCTGTAACTCACTAGACAAGAAGTCTGACTTGAGGAACTCCAGATTCAGTGAAAGACCTTGTATCAAAAAATAAGATGCAGAGCAGTAGAAGACAGCCAACATCAACTTTGCATGCACATGCATAAACACACACACACACACACACACACACACACACACACACACACACACACAGAGAGAGAGAGAGAGAGAGAGAGAGAGACAGAGAGACAGAGAGACAGAGAGACAGAGAGAGACAGAGAGACAGAAACAGAGAGACAGAGAGAGACAGAGAGACAGAGAGAGAAGATCCCAAATCTGTATCTGAGGACAGGGGTTTCTGAACTCCATTCAGAAGATATAGCTTAAACTGTGAAGTTGACACAAGCCTAGAGCCATCTGGGAAGGGAAGAGTTGAGGAATCGCCTCTATAAGATTGGGTTGTGGTGTGTCCATTGGATATTTGCTTAATTGCTAATTGATGTAGGACAGCCCAGCCAACATGAGCAATACCTAGGCAGGTGAGCCTGGGCTCTATAAAGTGGTAACTAGCAGGAGCCTGAAAATGAGCTGGGAAGCAGCATTCCCCTGTGATCCCTGCTTCATTTCCTGCCTTGAGCTCCTGTCCTGGCTTCTCTTGATGATGGACTGTGATGTGGATATGTAAGTCAATTAACTTTCCTCCCCAAAGTTGGTTTTGGTCAGTTTTTATCACAGCAAGAGAAACCAAACTAGGACAGATGTGGTTCTGTTTCTCTGTGTGTGCAGTATGAATGTGCTCTGCCTGTGTGTGTACCTGTGTGTGTGTGTGTGTGTGTGTGTGTGTGTGTGTGTGTGTACAGTATGAATGTGCTCTGCCTGTGTGTGTGTCTGTGTGTGTGTGTGTGTGTGTGCAAGAATGTACATTCATGCATTCTTATGTGTGTATAAGTGTATGTGTAGAAGCTGACACCAGGTGTCTTCTTCAGTTGCTTGCCACATTTTTATTTATTTGTATTCTTTTGGAAGCCAAGGTCTCTTTCACTGAACCTGAAGTGCTCTGATTCAGGTAGGCTGATAAGTCAAAGAGCTCCAGGGTTACAGTCTCTATCCTGCCCAGGGCTGAGATTGCAAACATATGCTACAGTGCCCAGTTTTGCCACAGGTGCTGAGGATGTGGACTTGGGTCCTCCTACTTGCTTTGCAAGCAGTGTAGAGCTGAACCGTCTCCCCAGCACCCAGATGGGTTTTTCACAGCTATGCCCAGTTGAGTGTCTCTTCTGTTCCATATGGTGTCTATTTCTTTAAAACTGAGAATGACTTTATAGGTATGCTCCATTCTTTAGCAGGGATGGAGTGAATAAATGGGAATATAAGGAGTTTTATTGTATGATATTTTGTTTGTGTTCTGACAAAGCTTGCCTGGAGATCAGAGGGCGGAGCTAACCACTAGTTAACCATAGAAGCAAGGCAGTGGTGGCACATACCTTTAATCCTAGCACTTGGGAGGAGGAAGCAGGAAGATCAGGAGTTCAAGGCCACCCTGGGCTACACAAGCTTGAACCAACCTAAAAGAGAAACAGAGCCAAGTGGTAGTGGTGCACACCTTTAATCCCAGCACTAGGGAGGATCATACCTTTGATTCCAGCACACGAGAGACTCCCATCTTAAAATCCCAGCACTAGAGAGGTGGAGACAGGAATAGAAGGTGGGTAGAGACAGGATCTCAGGCCCTCCAATCAGTCTGACAATTCATAGAGGTAAGAAGTTTCTAGTGGCTGGCTTCTCTGCTTCTCTGATCTTTCAGCTTTCACCCTCAATATCTGACTCCAGGTTTTTATTGTTAAGACTAATTAGGGTCGAGCTTCAGAGTCTCTTAATTCATGTGGCCTGTCCAGATGGTTGCACCTCTGTAAGTAGCAGTAAGTCCAGGTTCCAAGGGAGAATTATAGGAGAAAAACTTAATATTCAAGTCTTTGTCAAAGTTCTACTCTGTGTGGTGCTTCTGTGCATCCCAGTGTTTAAACTTAGCCACAGATGCATCTTCCTTGGTATAAAGCACTGTGGTCTAAAAGTCCTCTGTACTCTACCTTCCTCTACAACCCAACATACAACAATTATATATGTGCAGGATCATTTAACTACACAGATCTGTGAGGGGCACCATGCTATGTTCATAGAAGTTCTGAAATTTGCCATGACAGATATTTTGAGTTCTGCTTCTCCTGACATGTAAAAGAAAATCGACTCTCCTATCCAAGGAAATCCAGTTTTTCTTTTTTTTTGTTTTTTTGTTTGTTTGTTTGTTTGTTTGTTTTGTTTTTCGAGACAGGGTTTCTCTGTGTAGCTTTGCGCCTTTCCTGGAACTCACTTGGTAGTCCAGGCTGGCCTCGAAATCACAGAGATCCGCCCGGCTCTGCCTCCTGAGTGCTGGGATTAAAGGCGTGCGCCACCACCACCCGGCCCAGTTTTTCTTAATGACTGTCCTTAATACTTAATCTGAACTCAAAATGCCCAGGCATTTCGGTCTATAAGCCTTGGTAAAGGGCTACAGGACAATTTGGATAAAGGTCTAAAGGAGTCCTGACCATGCACACCTGATGTGGCAAAGCTGCTTCTGTCTGCTGGGGATCTTCTGAAGTTTGGTGGATCCAGATCTTGAAAATAGCTGAAGTTTAAACATGATTTCCACATAGTGTAGTAGGAGCATATGCAGACTGAACTGTTCCTCTGTTAGCTGTCTAGCTTGTACCACGGACTGTGTGTTCATTTACTATTCTCCATAGCTACCTCTAATGATACCTCCTTCCCTATCATACCAACCTTGGTGCTAGTTGCAACTATCCCCATTTTGTTTTGTTTGGCTTAAGCTTGGGGTTGATTCCTTTGGGATCTCATTCCCTTTCATGTCTGGAATCCTTGTTATGACAAGCCTTGGCTTGTAGATTACCCAAGCTTCTAAATTTTGATTGTCTTCTCACTATTATATGCTTTATCATACCGATAAGCTGAGCATTTTCTTGGCTTCCTGAAGTAATATGTTTTTTGAAATTCTCTCTTGCATTCAAAGAGATTTAACTTGGTAGGCCTCACTGCAGCTAATAATATGCCTTGAGATCATTTCATACTACTGTTTAACCTGCTATCCTACTGTGGTAGCTAGTTTTATGTCAACTTGACACAAGCTATAGTCAGGTGATGGGGGAAACCTCAACTGAGACAATGCCTCAATAGAGCAAGCCTGCAGAGCGATTTCTTCAGGGATTGACGTGGAAGGGCTCAGCCCATTGTTGATGGTACCATCCCTAGGCTGGTGCTCCTGGGTTCTGTAAGGGAACTGGCGAACAAGCCAGTGAGCCGCACTCCTCTGTGCCCTTTGCGTCAGCTCCTGCCTCCAGAATTCTGCCCTACTTGAGTTCCTGTCCTGACTTCACTCAGTAATGAACTATGATGTGGAATTGTAAGCCAAATGAACCATTTCCTTCCCAACTTGCTCTTCAGCCTTAGTTTTTTTTCATAACAATACTTATCCTAACTAAGACATCTACTGTGTACTCAGCCTATTGAAGTTAAACCTGCCTTAAGAGAAAAATGTAACCAATCTTATGTGCCTTGAGTTTCCCATGTATCTTTTACAACCTAAGCCAATGCATAACTTTAACTTTAACCTTAAGTTATGTCCTCTCTCATGCCCTTAACCCAGAATTATGTGTGTATGTGTGTGTTGTGGTAATTGTTGTATTTTAAAAATAGCAGGAAGGAGTCACACCATATAACAGGACCCTCGTGGGAGGTTTATGCAAGAGAGCGGAGACCAGTCCCTAGGGATGAGAGTGAAGGAAGAGAAATAGATGGGAGGTGGTCAAGGCCTGCCTTTGCTGTGGATATCGCTCTATATAAATAAAGCACTGGTGACCAGGCAGGAAGTATAGGCGGGACAAGGAGAGAGGAGAATTGAGGAAGGAGGAAGGAAAGAGAGACCTGCTGGAGCCACCGCCAAGACAAGGAAGATGTAAAGTACCGGTAAGCCATGAGCCATGTGGCAAAGTAAAGATTAATAGAAATGGGCTGAATATAAGAGTGAGAGCTAGACAATGATAGGCCTGAGCTAGTGGCCAAGCAGTTTAAATAATGTAAGAGTCTGTATGTTTATTTTATCAGTGGGCTCTGGGACTGGCAGGACTTGGCGATGGGAGCTGGAGAAAAATTCTCCAGCTACAAATGGCGCCCAATGGCTCGAGTTTCCACCTTAAACCTAACAATATTTAATAACCAATTCTAAACAGAGCCAAAACCAGGTTCCTGCTTCATGTCTCATATGGGCAGCTAGACACCGCAAAACGCGGGTTTGAGCTACTGGCGGGTTCCTGGCCTGTGCACTTGACCTGCAGTATGGCGGGAATGAGACGTGTGCCAGCGGCACATTACGCTGTCTGGTAGATTTAGTCTTTACTAGTATTTAAAACAAAAAAAGAGAGAGAGAGAGAGGTTTCTGGGCTACACGCTGCTTTGATAAAAGCATAGAACCACTATTTCTGAGACTTGATGGCTCCCAGAGCTGGCAAAGGGCTATGTTGGGAAGCTAAAGTGGGTGGAGCCAGCAGCCACAGCACCCTTTCAGGCTTAGAAGGCTGCAGTTTAAAGCAACAGGTTCACAATAAGATTGATTCAGATAAAATAGTTTCCAATGTATGTAAAAATGTACGTAGGCTTCAAAAAGAGATAAAAAGGAATATATACAGTTATATAAACAAATAGTTTTTAAAAGTAAAGTCTTTAAAGAAACAATAAAGGTAATAAGGCATGTAAAGATGGCTACCACACAGAGAATCTGGATTATGTTGTCTTTGATATTCGTAACTGAAAAGAAAACATTTGATTGTAAAAGCTGTTCAGTTATGCCAAAATGTAAATTTTAAAGGTACCTTGACTTCAAAATTTAGATATAAGGATATGTTACTTTGGAAAAGAGGTTCTGCTTTTGTTTCCACAGAAAGCCAGAGGCTATGGATTTGTTCTAGATTAAGATACATCAGGTTTGACCAGCCAAGACCCCCTGAAAGGTCTCCAATGACACCATGGCCCAGATGATCCAACATCCGGAACAGTTTCAAGGCAACTGGCTCAGATGATACACCCTCATGGACTACTCCAATATCCTAAAATTTTCTTTGTGTCTCCATAAGATACAGCGCCCCCCTCCAGCAGGAAGTAGTAAGAAAAGCTATGCCCAAATTCCCAAATATACCAAGCTGGTTTTAGAGATGGAATTGGCTCACTCCCCCTCTAAACCCAGACATATTGCTTAAAAAAAAAATGGTTAAGAGATTCTTATGTCCCAAATCAGAAGAGCCCTCTGGTGTGGGACAGAGAAAAACCAATATTTTTATTTAAAACATGTTGATTATAAATACAATCTCTTTCTAAAAAAAAAAAGCGGGGGATAGTTTAGATATGATAGGATAAAAAGGTAGATTAATGAACCTACTTTTTTTTTTTTTTTTTTTTTTTTTTGGTTTTTCGAGACAGGGTTTCTCTGTGTAGCTTTGCGCCTTTTCCTGGAACTCACTTGGTAGCCCAGGCTGGCCTCGAACTCACAGAGATCCACCTGGCTCTGCCTCCCGAGTGCTGGGATTAAAGGCGTGCGCCACCACCGCCCGGCTAATGAACCTACTTTTAAAGAGTAACAACTTGTTTAAAATGTTTTACATTGCTATAGATTTTAGTTTATTGATACAAATTTAAATTTAATTTTGTTGTACTGTATATATATTTCTATTCTTGTGTGAAGTATTATGTTTATGTAACTCATTTAAAATTGTAATGAATAATTAAAAAATAGATTAATAATTAGTCATCTATGATAACCATATTTGTAGCCATATTAGTTAAGTCTTCTAGGTATACATAGATATATTTCAGATAGATAGGTAGTCTTCAAACACTTCAAAGACCTACAGAATATGGCATTTAAAATGTTTTAAAAATTTAGACTTTCTGGACAGTGAGACTTGTCTGCTCCTGACAGCACCAATTTACTTCAGAGAAGAGTATGGGCATCAAAGACACTCCATATGGAGTTTATCTTCACCTTGACAAAAATAGCCATTTGAACAAGAAACTGTTCTTGCCTGGACTTCTTGATCAACTTGATATACAGGACCCATAGAAAGGTAACCACTGAACTTTGCTTGACAAAATGGTCCTTCAGGTTCCTGATTTGCAGAGAAAACTGCAAGACATTCTACAGGACATAGAAAAAAGTGAATGAGAGACTCTAGGCCTACGGGCTGAAGACTGATGCCCCAACTTTACAAGAGAACTTTGAATGACTGTCCAGGCTGTCAGCTGTCTCTGTCTACCCTACAAGACTCCCAAAAGTTGCTTACATCCTTCTCCCATTTCTCAGGTAGTATTATATCCTTCTGAGGTCTTTGATGTGGTTAAAGACTAGATACTTACAATTTTCCTTAGTTATGATAAAAGATAAGTTAGATATAAAACCTTAAATTCACAAATATAAGATAGATATCTTCTTTTATATTTTAACTATAATTCTTACTCGATAATTATTTTGTTATGTGTAATATTACTATGTTAAAGTTAAAACCTTCCTTTTTGAAAAAGAAAAAAAGGGGAAGTGCTGTGGATATCGCTCTATATAAATAAAGCACTGATTGGCCAGTGACCAGGCAGGAAGTATAGGCGGGACAAGGAGAGAAGAGAATTGAGGAAGGAGGAAGGAAAGAGAGACCTGCTGGAGCCACCGCCAAGACAAGGAAGATGTAAAGTACCGGTAAGCCACGAGCCACGTGGCAAAGTAAAGATTAATAGAAATGGGCTGAATATAAGAGTGAGAGCTAGACAATGATAGGCCTGAGCTAATGGCCAAGCAGTTTAAATAATGTAAGAGTCTGTGTGTTTATTTTATAAGTGGGCTCTGGGACTGGCAGGATTTGGCAATGGGAGCTGGAGAAAAATTCTCCAGCTACATGCCTTTTATAAGGAAATGTAGCAAATGCACATAGGGGGTGCTCTTAGTGGCTGCAGCTGAGGATATATACTGTCAGGACCCTAAGGGCAGGCCAACACAGATGCCTAAATGCTAACGGTAATCATTTTCTGAAAG
This sequence comes from Peromyscus eremicus, assembly GCF_949786415.1. Classification (NCBI taxonomy): domain Eukaryota; kingdom Metazoa; phylum Chordata; class Mammalia; order Rodentia; family Cricetidae; genus Peromyscus; species Peromyscus eremicus. The sequence continues at coordinate 107,204,770 of NC_081421.1, read as the reverse complement.
CAGGCAACAGGTTGGAAGTAAACTTTAAAAAAAAAAAAACTACCATAAATGTTGCAAACACAAATGTAGGTTGCTAATATCTCCCAGCTGTAATGTCACTCTGCAGTCAGTACTGAGTGCTAATTGTGGGTCATTTGGGGTCAGTAGCATTTCTTTCCTTCTAAAACTCTAATAAAGGTCTCTGTAAGGAATCCCTCATCCTTTCCCATGCCATGTTTTCAGTACTGCTCAATAACTACAGAGCTCAGTCCTTTGTTATGGATGAACATAGAGACAGACATAACGAATAGGGCACAGATCCAAACTTAACAACAGGCTAGTGACCACAAACTACAGAGAGAGACGAAAGACACAGGGAGAGCAACAGAAAATTCGAATTTGGCCTTACACTTGGTCAAACTAATGCAAGAGAAAGGTGCTCTGTTTTCATTCCTTAATGCAACATCTACAAACCTTTTGAAGTTATCTTTAAATGATGCAGCTTCCCCTAAAATACAATTACCTCATTAGTTTTCATCCTCTGTATCTTATCCAAGCTCATTTAAACTTCCTAACTTCGTATTGTAGGATTCACCAAACAGTTCTGTTCTGTATAAAGAGAAACATCAGCTTTTCTAAGGTCCAGGTTAGTTCCTCCTACACAGTGTGTTATGACTGTCCTCATCTCTAGATAGGGCATGTCACAGGAAAGTGACTGGTTGGATAAACCCCTGTTGTCCAGCTTTTTGTTTCTCTTAACTTGAGCCATCTCTTCAGAACATATTCCCACTTAACGCTTTTCCAGAGCGCATGGGCAGATGCTGTCCAGGCTTCCCTGCTTCTTTGATTTCCTTTCCTTTGGGAAATCTGACTCTTCTTTACTCGCCGTATTGAAGTTAGAAGGGATTTGACACTACAGGGAAAGGTATAGATTTTTGTGTAAGGTGTAAGTTTGTGCCTTGATGTCAGGCAAGAAGGGGAGAAAGTGCTGACTTTTAATTAGAAGTGATCTTTGGACACAGAGAATTTGGAAGAATCTAGAGACTAAACATTTTCATGCACATACATCTAAAGTGTAGAGACTATCATCCAAGGTTCTGAGATCCAGTACAAGCTTAGTTTTCAAGCTCTTACAACTAGGCCTTGAACTTGCTTTATGAATGGGATGGGTTGAAAACTGAATGAGAATAGAGCTCTGGTAGTCACAAAGTTCAAGGCATAGCCCTTGTATTTAACCTTCTCTGACTTCTGTCTGTGAGAAATTAAAACCTATTCATTCTTTACATGCTGCCAGTTAGTTCCTCTTTCTTTATATACTGGTATTATACTGATGATTAATCACTCTTAGAAATTTATTTTCTTCTTCCAATGAACCCACAACCCCAAAATTAGTCGTCCAATTCTATAGTCATTATCATTTTCCTCATGAATCTCTTATGCATATCAGTCCATTCCTTTCCACTGATAATATGGTTCCAGTTCATGATGGGAGAAAATAATCCATTCAACTGAAACTACCCACCAGGAGCTATCTATGCCAAAGATGATATCCTGAGGCCCATCTAACTACAATGGCATCCAGCTTGATATTATTAGAGGGTGCCTTCTAGGAATACTTCTGGGACCAAACGCTGCAAGTTCTTTGTGAAACAAATCCTGAGCTTTTCTTGAAGGAGGTTTGTTGAAAAGTAGTCTGAGGTAGAATGAATGTGAGGTTAAGGGAAGTTATGATTAGATAAAATGAACAAAGAAGAATGTGCAGGAGAGGACCTGGGCCCCTTTTTCATAGGGTTCTTGAACTGGATGACCTCTTACATATATCTCAGTTGGATACGGAAGGACCTACCCATGTGCCCTGACATTTACAGTTCCTTGGATGTGAGTTACTTTGCAAGGAAGGTGAGTGAAGAATTAGGCAGCTGTGCATGGGTCTCTGTAACCATCATGGCCTGCAGAGTTTTGATCCAAGAGAGGCAAAAAAGAAGTTCTGTTCAACATGACTCATGGTTGGTGTTGGTTCAAACTTAAAGAGGCTGATCCTGAGTAGTAAGGCACATTTAAGCACCACACAATTTGGTGAAAAAAAAAATTACATGGTGATAATTAACTCAATACCGTGTGCACAATAAAGCTTAGACATAACTATACCCAAACTCTTCCAGCCTTCTGTGTGGAAAAAAATTTATACATCTCTCCCATTGAAGAGTCAACCCGGTGTGTTTAACATCCCTGGTTTCTTTAGTGCTTATCTGTGAGCATCTGTGCCTCCCCTATAGCTGCTTTTGACTCGGGCAATTCCTGGAGAGAAACTTCTACGAGTTTTCTCTAACTAGTGTCTGTGCTTGCTAGAATTTGGAGACCCCACTGGAGGCAACTTGCAGTGTCACACAACAGCTTGTACTATTTCAGCCAATCTCTGGAGTCTGGTCTGGATTTTTCTATCTTACGTCTTATATTTGACATTATTTTTTAAATCATTAATCACATTATTTGTGTCTATGTTTCTGTGCATGCATGTTCTGTGTACATGGGCTGGTGTCGAAGTGCATATGGAAGAAAGAGGACAAGTTGGAATTGGTCTTCTCCTTCCATTGTGTGACGCTTACAGATCACATCTGTTCATCAGACTTCATGGCGAGCATCAGTATTCACTGACCCCCGATAGCAATGCTGTTTTAATTTTAATTAGTTTTCTTTTTCCGTGTGTGTGTGTGTGTGTGTGTGTGTGTGTGTGTGTGTGTGTTTGTAAAATTCTGCATGTGTGTAAGCACATGTGTACGTGAGTTCCACTTGGTAAAGCTGGAGGTTGTTGTAGAATCATCTTCCATCTCCCATCTACCTTATTTATTGAGGCAGAGTCTGTCAATCAAACTTAGAGCTCACCAATATGTCTTACCTCACTAGGTACTTTGCTCTGGGAACCCTGTCTTTACTTTCTGAGGTTGGAATTACAGAAGTGCAATTAGGCTAACTGGTTTTGATGTGGCTTCTGGGGATTTGCATCCTCATGCTTGCTTAGCAAGTATTTTTTCTACTGAGCCATCTCCGTAACCCCTGACATCTATTTTTTAATCAACTCACACCTCTTCTCTCTTTCTAAGAACAGCAATCACATTTACTTGAAAACGGTTTTCTTCCCATGTTGAGCTTTGAATTTTTGGTCTGATAATAGCTAATAAGATAAATCTGTGCACTTCACTTCCCCAACTGAAAAGATTGGTTCTGTAATCAGCCTAGGTCAGTGAAGGCCTTTCTGTATCCATTTTTTAAAATTATTTTTGAGATTATAATATAATTACATCATTTCCTTCTATTTTCCTCCCTCCCATATACCCCTCCTTGCTCTCTTTCCAATACATGGCTTCTTTTTTCATTAATTATTGTTGCCTATATACATTTCTAAATATATAAATATACTCTGCTTAGTCTGTATAACATTACTCTTATGCATATACTTTCAAGACTGATGATTCCGTATTGGATAATCAACTGGTGAGCTCTTCCCTGGGGAAGTCTGTTCCTCCTGCTCTCAGCAATCCTTAGATGCTTGCAGTTCTTTTCTCCACACTGATCCTGGAGCCTTAGGCGAGGCCATTGTCTTGTAGATATATTATTTGGGACCAGAACTCCACCGCTCTGCATTTTGATTGGTTGTAGTTTTTGTAAGAGTTTTACTAAGACATAATTTACATATCATAAAATTCATTCTGAAATAGATATTAGTATATGCTTAAGGTTCTACAATCATCATTTTTATCTATTTGATGCAATTTCCATTACCCTCTCCCCAAAGAAATCTTCACTCACAGATTGCTTTCCATGCATCTTTAATTCTCAGCCCTTGATAATCACTCATCTGCTTTTTGTCTTTAAAAATTTGCCCATCGAGGACATTATATGCAAATGCAATCGTACAATGCATGGTCTGTAAGACTGTCTTCTTTAATTTGCATATGTTTAATGCAGCAGCATGTCTCTTAACTTATTTTTTTGATTTAAGAAAGGGTTTTAGGATAGGCTGACCTTCAACTCTCAATCCTCCTGATACAGTCTCAAGAGATTTTTCTATTATTTGTCAATAATGCTTTTAGTGTTTTCCCACAATTTGTCAGCAGTAAAGAAATGTACCAAAATTCATACAAACTATTTTCATTGGATTTAAATACCAAGAAACACATTTTTCAAAGTGTGTCCTGCTCATATTTCTAGATGTCAGACAAATTCACCATATCCTTCCTTTCTGTTCTATCTTATATTTACCCCATGTCCTCATTCTTTTACCATCAAGTTCCCAGACTCAAGTTTGTGTGTCTGTTTAAGCTACTATGTAAGAGCAACATGCATGTACGATTTAAACCCTTATTTATTTTTCAGTACAATTTTAAACTTTTCTTTCTCCTGTGTGTTTGTCTTAGACTCATTAAGAAATTGCCCTTAAGTGATGTACTCTCTTTTCTTCAAGAACATATGTGGTGGGGTTTTTTCCTAAGAGAACTTCAAAAGAAATTATTTGTTCCACTAATGATGGCCTGAGATTTCTCAATATTTCCCAAGGACTCAGGACCTATGAACTCTACCTTAGGTTTGCAACAGAATGTAGACCCTTAGCAATTGAGAGCTTGCTATGTCTTGAGTGTAAGCCCCAGGAATAATATGTTGGAAGCTTGTTCTCCAGTGTGAGAATGTCAAGAGCTAGGATCTTTGAAGGGCCTGGTGCCAGGTTCTTAGGTCACAGGGTCATTTCCTGATAAGGCATTGATGACATTTTCCTGGTCTCTCCCTGGTCCCTTGTTCTGACTGTCTGTCTTGGCATGTAATCTGCCTTTCATTCATGCTTCCACCGTGGTATGATTGTTCATAATGGCATACAGCAAGATGTGCCCTTGCCATAGCTAGACATGTGCTATTTGCACTTTGACCCTCTAAAACTACATAGCAAACCTTGTGCCAAATAACCTTTTTCTTGTTATTAATTCATTATAGCAACGAAAAACTGAGGAATAAAGAGTCCTCTATCCTGAAATCTCACAGATGCTTCACTAGGGCAGTGTGGGTCCTTCATGAGTGTCATCTTCAAAACCATGAATTGGTATCATATACTCAGTCCTTCTTAAGGGCAATGATTGCATAATACTTACGTAAGGAACAATCACAAGGTCTACAGAGGATGCTATTATGTTACCATTAGCTTCAAACACTTACGTTTCAAACAGTTCTGCTATTTGCTTTTGGAAAATGAAATTTCAAAATCTTAACGACAATTTTACAATTAAAATTTCACTTTGCCACATGCCTCTTTGTTTTCAGCTCTTTAAAGAAGTGTCCATGGGGTCACATGCTGTTTCTTCTTGGAATGAGTGACTGTTCTTGACTAAAATAATTCTTACTTTTCAGGTAACAGACTAAAGTGGTCTGGACTTTAGCCTCAAAGCAAAGCCTGTATTTTCTCCCCTAAATAGTTAATATCATCCTATTGTACTGTATGGTAGATGTTGAAAATGTTTTCTTCTATACTTGCTTCTTTCCTTTTCTCTTTTCTTTATTCTGCATACTTTTAATTTCAGAGAAAAATAAAATAAGTAACAAAAATCACCTTAGCCTTCTGACACAGCGTCTCCACAATGGGGTGGTCAGGATTGATCTCTAGGTGCTTTTTGGCCATCATGCAGCCCATTGTAGAGTTGTCTTGAAGTGTCTGGAACTCCATGATCTGATCCATGTTGGCTGTCCAGACATAGGTGCTTGTCACAGTGTAGCAGGGTGATGACATGAGTCTACTGGAGATTGTCACCTTCTCAACCTCCTTATCCAAGATCTCCTTCATGGGTGTGCAAAGATTCTCAAACTTTGCCTTGCTCTCTCCATTTTCTTCTCTTCCTCATCCTCTGTAGCACCAGGTCTTCCTTAGACACTAAGATCAGGCCCTCCCCATCAAACTCACTGAGCTGCTGCACACAGTACTCATCAGTAGCCTCAGTCATATACACCACCTCAAAGCCCCGCTTCTGCACACACTCTACAAAGGCAGAGTTGGCCACCTACTCTTTGCTCTCACCAGTGATATGGCAGATGGAGTTCTGTGCCTCCTTCACTTGAGACACATACTCTGACAGGGAGGTCATCTCATCTCCAGACATCAGAGGAGCTCAGAGAGGCACTGACAGTTAGTGGTCTTCATAGATTAAAAGTTTTAAATTCTGGGAGAACTCCTCATAAAATTTCTTGTGGTCTCTTTGTCTTCAGCCAACTCAGAGGAGAGATCAAGGTACTTTTTCACAATGATTTTGCAGTTGACTTTTTTTAAGGATCTTGTTCTGCTTGCAGCCTTTCTCAGAATATGTTCAGGGGCAAATCCTCAGATTCAACCATGCCATGGATAAAGTTGAGGTATCAGCTCATCACAGCTGCCCAAAGTGAATCACATGGCAGATATACAGCTTAATGTTGTTGTTCTTCTTATTCTCAAAAGGTCAAAGGGAGCTCACTGAGGAATGAAGACCAGTGCCCTGAACTCCAACTGACCTTCTACAGAAAAATGCTTGATTACCAACTGGTCTTCCCAATCATTAGTAAGGCTTTATAGAATTCACCATATTCCTCTTGAGTGATGTTATTAGGATTTGGGGCACAAATAGGCTTATTTTTATTCAGCTCTTCTTGATCAATGTATTTCTCTATAATCTTCATTTTCTTTTATCTTTGCCACTGATATCCTCCTCATTTGTTCTTACATCTTCAATCTTAGGTTTCTCCTTATCATCCTTATCTTATTTCTCTTTCTTCCCTTTCTCTTCCTCTGCCTCATCATCACAGGTCTTCTCTTGTTCCTTCTCCAAATAGAGGGTGATGGAATAGCCTATGGACTGTGATTGTTTCTTTGCCACTTCCTTGACCCACCCCCTAAGTATTCTGTCTGGTCTTCTTAGAGATAAAGGATCACTTTGGTACCCCAGCCAATGGGCTCACCGTGGTCTGCATGAACTAACTACAGGATGTACCAGCAGAAGACTCCCAGGCATACTGCTCATCATCATTGTGCTCTGTGATCACAACTGCTTTCTCTACCACTAAGTAGGCTGAATAGAATTCAATACCAAACTGCCCAATCATGGAGATGTCTGTACCATCATGGAAAACCTCCATGAATACTTTTGTGTCAGACAATGGTTCCCAAGTTATTTATGGGGTCATCCTTGGTCATGCCAATGCCTGTGTCTACCAAAGTCAGCACGCACTTCTGAGAGTTGAGGATGATGTCAATTTTCAGCTCTTTACTGCTGCCCAACTTGGGTCTGTTGGGCTCTCAGAGCTAATCTTGTGCAAAGCATCAGAAGCATTAGAGATCAACTCCTAAAGGAAAATTTCCTTGTTTGAGTGAAGAATATTGATAATGAGGGACATGAGCTGAGTGATTTCTGCCTCAAAGACAAAGTTCTCTACTTCTTCCTCTCCATGGTGCACTGCATTGAATATCTCGACAGGAAAGTCAAATAGTGGTACAGAGCAGGGTGGGACCAGACCATGTCAGACTTGTAGACTTGCACGCCAAACCTAGACTGTGTGGGCGAGACTCAAGAAAGCTGCACTCTTCCTTTTCTTGGTTCATGTCATGGGTCAGGGTCACAGTTCTAGGAAGTTTCCCACTCACACACCCACACCCACATAATCATAGTTGGTTACACCACTGCCTGAAGTACATTATCTTCACTTTGCTTCCTGTTGAAGCTCTTGCCTGGTTACTTCTCCTTATTCACACACTCTTAATTTCAGTATTTGTTTACTCTTGATTATTTACAAGACAATCTCCTTTGACAATCATATTACATGTAAGATAATACCACATAACCATTTAATAATTTTTTTCTGTAGAATTCTCTACAAAAACTTACAATGCATAGAAGGAAACTTCTTTGGAAGTAAGAGCTGTATCTTTTCATCCCGTGTGTTCCTAGGACCTAGTATTATGCCTCACATATAGTATGAATTCTTTTTAAATTAATTTGTAAATAATGAAAACAATGTTCTGATTATCAATCTTATAAAGGACTGAAGCTAATAGATTCTGATAGTAAGAAATCCATTTCCATTTCAGATAATATCATTTTCAAAGAGAGAAGGGGGCAGAGGAGCTGACTTTGACTAAAGATGTGCTGGACACTGAAAAGTGAAAACAGAACAAATGAAGTTTTCCTGAAGTATATTTTCATAAATTCATCTCAAAGTGTGAATTTATATAAGACTTAGATACTCTCCCCCTCTCTGTATGCCTCTTTCTCTCTCTCTCTCTGTCTATTTTATCAAATAAATAGTGCCCAAATTGTGATTAGTTGCAACAACACTTCATGGTTATTTTAGGTGCTAAGGAAAGTGTTGTTCTATGGTGGCTATAAGGAGTGGGACTGACGGTCTAATTAAATCAGTTGTTTTGTGGGGGGGTTAAAGTGTAAGTAAGTTACCATAGCTCACAAATCAAACCAAAAGAACCCAAACTAGAACTGGAGGATTTTAGGCTTTTTGACATCCAAGTATTTTATAGAATTGGTTTGCTAAGACTTTGATCTTCTCATCCAGCCTCTTTGCAGCAATCTTACTTTCACTTAGTGTCCTGGCAGGGGTGTGGGGCTGGGGGTGGAAGTGGTGATATGAGCCACAGTAAAAGCAGAAATGTTGTTATTCCACAAGCCATCCTCAACCTGACTGAAAAGAAGAGGCTAGCGCTCTTTATCCCCCAGAGCAGAGTGAAAGTACTCGGGATAAACTGAGCTACCCAATAGAGTCTTAGCAAATTAATTACAAAGGAAATTGAATATGTGTGCATATACGTTTTTAGGAAATAGTGGGCAGGTTTTTTTTTTAATTAATACATCACCCCAACCCTCAGTTCATCACCATTAAAGTGTTTTCTGTATCTATTATGCAGATTACTCAATATGGTAGCCCAAAACAACACCGATTTTTATTTTTAATTTTATCTTACATTTTTTTGGAGATTACATTAGAAAATCAGTCCCATTGAGCTAAAAGTCAAAGTGGCATGGGGAGGGACTAGTTCCTCCAGGAAGCCCTGGGGACAATCCATATTCGTGCCTTTTTGAAGCTTTCCAGGCGACCTGTATTCTGTAGCTTAAGTCTTCTTTTTCCTTGTAATCTGTTTCCTTAACTCATCTCTGGACCTTGCCTCCATCTTCTGAATGCCTCATGACTGATTACAATCTAGGCTTATATACCTATGTTAAGTTGCTTATTTTGATTCTATCATCTATGTAAGCAATATCTGCAAAAGATCACGGATTAGTATGTTGATATTTTTGGCGTGTATTACACAGATTAATATTACAGAACTTTGTTAAATATGGGGGAGGTTAAGGAAAGGAAGAAAGCAACCAACTAATGTCAGAAAGTGCTATTGTTGGAAAATTTCTTCCCTGTCCCAATGTGTCCTGACAATCTGGTTTTGACCTGGAAAATAAGAACAATGATGCCCAGATAAATAATTTAAGGTCTAAAAAAAACAGACACATTCATGAAGAGGAAAGTTCTACGATTAATAAAGGGCCAGGAAGATGTAAATGATTTCACTTCTACAGCAAGCTGTTGCTTTAAGAAGGAATTGACTCTGTTTTAAGTGCATGGAATCTACAAGTAGAGATAAACCAAACGGCGTAAGAAAAGGCATCCATTCTGTAAAGGCACGAGGAATGAGCCACGGCAACTGCCACACGGCAGCAGCGAACAGTTCCAGCCATCCAATCATTGTACCACAGCGTCAGTGTGAGGCCCTTGTAATCTCCAGAGATGGCGGTGATGATACTGAGGCCTTCGATTTGCTGCTAGAGGGAAGAATTTGCCGCAAGGGAAGAAGTCAATGGATCCAGGCGTTTGATATATTGAGAAACAAGGAACCAACTGTGGCTAGCACTTTTGTCATCCAGCAGCAGAGGTAAAAATCAGAAACTTGAGATTACACACTGCTGGTGGCATTCTAACTGAAAAGGCCTCTCGCTGTGAGAGTTACTAAGTACCTCTTCTCTGAGAATAAACCCCAGTGATAAGCCAACCTTTTAGACACTTGTCTCTCTTTAAAGAGATAGTGTTAGGAGGCGGGGTGTCAAGTTTGATTACTCAGAAACAAGACCAGGAGTGAAAGCTTTCTTACTCTGCAATATGTTTTTGTAAATGGGTAGACAAAGTTAGAATACAGGTGAGACTTAGAATGTACATGCGTGTGTGTGTGTGTGTGTGTGTGTGTGTGTGTTTGTGTATGGTTTGTGTGTAGCCTCAATAAAACTGTCAAAACTAGGATGAATTGTGAATGTACTCAATGTTATTTTTAAGTACAGGTAAATTTTTTAGAGCCATATCTCTATGGGAGGTGAATGGAAAGCATGAGCAGGTTTACAACACACTGGTCTTCCTTAGCTACAGTGTCACTCTCTCTGGGCTCAATAGTCCACTGTCAAGTGTGGTATAGAGAATATCAAAAGAAAAATTCCAAAAGAGAGGATAAAGAGACTATGTAACTTTTACTATAATATATTATTATAACCATTCTATGTGACTACTAGTTAGTATTGTTAATCATTTGCCGTACTAATTTATCAATTTAACTAGGTATGTATAAGAAGTAAAAGACATAGTAGATATAAGATTTGGTACTATTTATGGTTTCTAATAGAGGTTTTAGAATTTATTCTCATGGATAAGAGGGACTACTAGTATGTGTGTATGTGTGTGTATGTATATATATATATATATATATATATATGTGTGTGTGTGTGTGTGTGTGTGTGTGTGTGTGTTTGTGTGTGTATCTTGCATATATATATATATATATATATATGTATCTTGCATATGATGTATATGCAATCTTTAGAAATGGCCTTTCATAAACTTCTAAGAAAGGAAGGATGAGAAGAATCAGGCTTTGGAGCCAGTTCTAGGACCGATTCAGAGCTGGAATGGAATTCAGTCATAGAACTGACTCCAAGGCCTGTTTCTTCTCATCCTTCCTTTCTTAGGTATCCTTTTCATTGCTCTCCCACTCCATCCCTAGATTAGACTACTAGCAATAGTGGAGAGGATGCCTGAACTGGCCTGCCCCAGATTGGTGAATACCCAAACTGTCATCATAGAGCCTTCATCCAGTAACTGATGGAAGCAGAGATCCACAGCCAAGCGCCAGGCCAAGCTCCAAGATTCCAGTCGAAGAGAGAGAAGAGGGATTATATGAGCAATAGGGATCAAGATCATGATGGAGAAATCTACAGAGACAACTGAACCAAGCTTGTAGGAACTCTCGAACTTTAGACTGACAGCTGTGGAACCTGCATGGGACCAGACTATGTCCTCTACATATGGGAGACAGTTGTGTGGCTTGGTCTGTTTGAGGGGCCCCTGGCAGTGGGATCAGGACCTATTCCTAGTGCATGAGCTGGCTTTCTGGAGCCCATTACCTATGGTGGGATGCCTTGCTCAGCCTTGAGGCAGGGGTGAGGGGCTTGGTCCTGCCTCAACTGAATATATCAGGCTTGCTGACTCGCATGCTCTTACCCTTTTGGAGGAGAGAATGGGAAGTGAGCCGGGATTGAGGGGGTGGCTTGGGGGGAGTGGGAGGAGAGATGGGAGGGGGATCTGTGGTTGATATGTAGAATGAGTGGAGAAATTACTTAAGTAAAAAAAAAAAAAAAGAAGAAATTGAAAAAAAAGTTTTAAAACCCAGTTTCTTCATTTGTTTAATGAGGTTAAAGAATTATTGTTTTGAAATCAAGTGCCATTAACATTGTTAAACTTTCTCATAGTGATTAGCATATAGGATATTTTTAAATGATGGTGTCATTATCAACAACTAAAACCAGAGTCATCATTAACAGCCATTGAGATAAGACTTTTATCTGATTAAACCAATAAGTTCTGCATTCCATTATACATACATACATGCATGCCTCTGAAGAATTGTACACTTAGTGTACAGATAAAGTTAGTTTTAAGTTGGTTGAAGTTGCTGTTAGAAACACACACAGCAGCCAGTCTACCAGTAAAGATTATCTTCCAAACGAGCTCATTTAGGAATTGGCATCTCTCTCTGCCTTATTCTTGTCTCTCTCTTTGGATTTCCCACCTGCCTCCAAGCTGCCTTGCCACAGGCCAAATGGCTTTATTTATCAACCAATCAGAGCAACACATATTCACAGCATACAGAAGAAAGACATTCCCCCATCAACACTGTCTTACCTACAACTGTTCTTTTCTTATCCCCACCTCCTTCCAACACCATTGCTTAAATCTATACTAAACTTTCTCTTAGTATACCCCACCCTTGCTTGCTCCCCTACAAAGACCTAATTTTTCTAAAAACAATATTTCTGAAAATATTGATCAAAAAGTTGTGCCCCCCTTCAATTCAAACTCAACATCGCTTAAGTTTCAGGGTAAGCAATCCTTCATAGACAGGAACTCACTTGTCAATGTATTATTTCATGTACTAGATTAAATCATTCGCTTTATTGTCCCAAATTTGGAAAACAAATTTAAAATTGTTAAATAGAAGAAATTATTGTGTAGGAGATAAATTTATCTAATGCTTTCCAAACCTTTCTGACATTTCACTTAATGAGTTTTACCCAGCATGCAGGAAAAGTTAATGATTTTCTGTGACACTTGATATTCATTGTACTCCAAAAATACTGTAGAGGAGAGTATCTGAGTAGAACTTTCTGGTTCTTTCTGAAGAAGGAAAAGAGGAGCATGGGAAACTGTGTATCACTACCACACTTCAAATTGTCTCCACCTTGGGCAAGGTCTTAGCTTAGTGATTTTTGATGTTTATCCTTAGAGTCTGGGGTAACTTCTGCTATTTCTTAGTCTTTAAAACAAGCAAGAACACAAGCACAACTCATGTTTGAGGAGAAGGACATGGGCTGTTTAGACACCTGTGTATTTTCTTTTTGACCTGGCCCATTTCTAAATTAGAACAGAAGTAGGAAAATTTATCATATGGGAATAAAAATCACAATACAACATATGGACTTAGGCTGGTTTGGGAAAGTGAAATATTAAAAGTTACATACCTTTACATCTCTGTTCCTATATCTGTATCTATCCCTCAGTCAAGCAGTTCCCTTTCTGGAAGTCTACTTTCGGTGACCCTTTCTTACAGGAAGAAGGGGGTAGCGCAGTAAGGAAACCCAGAATGGGATAAGAAAGGCTAGGAGATGCAGGTCACCTGAGTCTAAAGATAGCCCGGAAGAAGGCATATAATGAGCACTTAAGTGAAACCTATGTTAGAGCATGCCCTAAGCAGTTTCACTTCCCTCAACAAAGCCTAGCCCTGGCCTTGTGGCCTGAGCGCCCAGGGCTGCATTTCCGGAAACCTCAGGCCACGGTCCCCAGGGTGGGGAGCAAGCTGCAGGGCCACAAATCAACAGACCTCAAGATCTTCAGGGGAAGTTGCAGACAGGGCCCCTGCTGCTGTAGTTCCCAGGCCTCTGGCTCCAACCACCAGCAATGCTTCCTGTGGCTTCTGGCACTAGGGACAACAGTCAGGACCTGCTCACTGCTGGCCCAGTGCCTCCAGGTGGGTGGTCTTGTGTTTGCCAGGGTTGTGGGTGGAGGGTTTCAAGATGACCCTGAGGCCCTGCTGAAACTAAGGGCCACCAGAACATGTTGTCCTGGAGCCACCAAGATCAAGGTATCTTTAATCAGGCTTCTCTGTTTTCCCTACCACTGCAACTCTGAAGGACTTCTCAGTCATGAGGCTGCTTTGATGGATGAGTCTGAAACCCAGCAGGTGGGAGTGCACTTCCTATACTATCAGTGTCCAACACCTGCCTGTGTAACCTGTGAAGAGCTAGAACCTTCTCGAGTGCTCCAGGCCCTTCTAAAATTACTTTGCACATAGCCTTAAAGCTAGATCTCATCTGAAATGTCTATAAATAGAGCAAAATGTCTCATTTGTAACATCCTTGCCCATCTGCCTGCCTCATGCCAATCTGTATAAAACCACCTCTCTGGAGCCATGAGCTCCTAACTGAGAAAAGGGAAAGAAGTCACGTTGGTTGAATATGTTGTGAGTGTCTACTTTCAAATGAATGTTAAGGTGGTTGCTTTGAGTTTCTTTTGGTTTTATTTTCAAATGTGAGTCCTATAATAAGCATTTAAAAACTGTTAACTTTGGAAAAGAAATGTCACTAGGATATCAATATTATAGAAAATGTTCCTGGTGAGATACACAGCAAGAAAATATAGCCTGGAATTCTTTTAATGTACTAAGCAGAATTCAATTGCTTGTAGCGTTTTTTTAGGTAGTATGATTTTTGGCTTCATTTGCTTTAGGGTCTTATATACTTTAATCAATGTGAACAGTTGCTTTTCAGTTAAAATGGGAAATGTATTTCTAACAGTGGAGGATAACTCAGGATGATGTTAGAGCCAGTGATGTGGGGATGCCATACTGTTTTAAATACTGGACACTGGCATTCTTCAGCATTGTATAACTCGGGATCTGTGGCGAAGTAGCCTCTACAAACAAATGCATAGAAATCATCACTCTTTTGGACCCTGAGCCAGTGACCACTTTGTGATTTTAGTTTAACAATTGAGTTAGATTGAGATGCCAGAAGATGTCTTTTGTTTCACTGCTAGTCAAGTTAATAGATAGAGACAGTGATTATTCTGAGCCACATGCTGATGTGAGGCAACTTTTATATTCTGATGAGCATTCTTGCTCCTCTTTGGACTTTTCCTCATGTCGTTGTTTCTTCTCAATACAGTATTTAGCACTTGCTTCAGTTACTTTCTTGTGGATGTGAAAGTTCCCCTGCAGTAGGTAGTATTTTGGCATTATCTCAATCCTTCTCCATTTATGCACGTAGTCTCCTAAGAAATCCAGTCTTCTTTTTATTAGTTAAGTTCGCCTTTCTACAGTTTTGTAAGTGTACACGACGCCTACAGACCAGTCTCACCCTCCACTTCCCTACCACCCCTGTCTATTTCACCTCCTCCCCATAAATCTCACTGTCATGGTCATTTCTATTGGTTTCATTTTGTGACCCATGGATATTAACCAGGTCCCATGTAACCATGAGTTTGTAGCTATCCTTGGTGGCTGGTAGCTCACTAGTGGGTACCCAGTTCAAGACAATGATTCCCCATCTCCCAGAAGGTGGGCCTCACAGGACCCCTTTACTTCTTATCTTATTTATTAAGTGGTGAGACATCTTTCACAGCATACAGTTGACTTTAGCTTAATGTGGTACAGGGGTCTCAATTAGTTCAACTGCTTCCTTTCTGAGAAAAGCAAACTGCTCCTCTATGAGGTGCTTCCCATGGTCACACAAGCAGAAATTACCAGAAGGTCATCCAGTCATCAACTCATTAGCCACCATGTGTCTCCTCACTAGATTTGTGTGGCAATAAGTGTGAAAGGTAAACATGTTTGACACCCATAAATACATGACTTGTAATGACCACATCTACACATCCTGTCATCAGAGTTGTGTTCACCTTTAAGTATCTAACTAGTCCCTCAGTGGCAGGTGGCAAGGTTTAATGACCAGTACTAAAGCAGATTTGACATAATGTACAATGAATAGAAATTTTATTTAAAATGTATCTTTTGATTTATATTTAACTAGATATGGTTTAACAATGGCAGAATGGGGACCCTTCATCTGTTTCATTCTAAAGCTAATGCTTTTTAAAAGTTTTTTTTAATGACTACCTTCTTTAGGAGCTATTCATTTAAAGCCCAAATTATTTGTCCAATACTTTAAAATTTTTTAGTTGGCATTATTCATTGTATGAAAACAGAAAACATTAAAGACTAGAAGCAATATGTATCCTCACTGAACATGTAGTCAGTGCTCAGCCACAGCTTTTAGGAAGCATGACTACCTAAGTCTCCTTCTCTAAAGATTTAGAGATTTTTCTGAAACTATAATCTGGATTTGCCCTACTAAGCAAACCCCTGGGTCTACTCTGGTAGCTGGCAACGTCTGCTTTCTCTAGAGCATCAGAAGGTTCTGATCAGGTCACTTCTGCTGAGAAGTAAAGAAGGAAACCCCTTTAGACACTTAAATATGAGATAATTCAGTAATGTGTAATTACTAAAGAGGTCAGGCCTAGGAATCAGTGTGTCACGTGGCACTGGATGAGGAGAAGGACTTTCTACTGCACATACTTTAGTAAGCACTGCCCACCTGTGAGGCCTCCAGATGCAGACCATCTTCAACCCAGTTCCAGCTTCCTCACTTACCTTCCCTGTGATCATGAACAATTTCTTTCAGTTGTTATCAAAAGGCAAAATCTGGGGAAGCAGTAACACATATTTAGAAGTTGTTTTTGAGAATTAAAAGGAAAATATAGGTGAAGTCCTCTTTAGGGTGTCATCAATGTTAATATAATTGTTAGATCTTTGTTAAATAGTGTTGTATTTACCTATTTAAAAAATAAGTTCCTTCTGGGTTTCATGTACAGGCTGTTAATACTGACTAATGGTAGGTGAGGCAAGAGACCAGCCTGGGCTATGTATAGCACAGCACCTTGAGCTATACAATGAAGACCTGTCTGAAACAAATAGAGAAACAAAAGAGATGAAATTCACATTGAGAAGCCTCCTCATCTGGTTTGGAAGACAACTTAATGACTTAGCAATTTGAGAACTGGAAAAATTAGAAGGCATGACTTCCTGTGCGAGATCCTGCCATGTCTGTGAGGAAATACTGCGGTTAGAGGAATCCACAATGAGAAAACCAAGGACAGATGGATGCAAAGAGTATGAAACTGGAGCAGTTTTCACAAGATTAAAACAGGAAAGGAATTGAATAGGTCAAAATGAGTGCACAACCTACTTTTCCTCCTCATAGAGTACCAGTTGTAGCCCAGTTTAACTACTACACGATACAGGTAAATGGAAGTATCAAAAATTGTGCAATATTTTAATTCCTCAAATATTTAAAATTATTTAAAGAGGAATAATCTGTTTTCTCAAAATATTTACTGCTGGTTAAAAAACATTTCCAATCTAAGCCAGGCATAGTGGCATATGCCATTTAATCCTAACATGAGGGAGACAGAGGCAGGCACATCAATTTGAGTTCAGGGCCAGCCTAGTCTACTTAGCGAGTTCCAGGCCAGCTAGGATTATGCAGTGAGATTCTGCCTTTAAAAATAAATCATATCTAAAGTAACAAAGGAGTATGGTATGTGTGTTCGGGGGCAGGGGAGGGAGGAGTGGTTCAGTGGGTAAAGCTACTTGCTACCAAATCTGATGACCTGAGTTTGATATCCAGAAACCACATGGTGGAAGGAGAGAACTGATTCCAGCAAGTTATCCTCTGATCTTCATACACATGAACTGTGGCACATGCACACAATGTACATACATGGAGACACAGTGTAAGTGTTAAAAAAAAGAATTGGAGGTAAAGACTGCCATTCTGGCCAAACACAAGCTGTGTATGTCAACAGTTTACTTGCCTGTTGCTTAAGCCTCTGAGATGCATTTGTTATTTTATTACCTTATTTTTAGATTGTCAGATGTCTTACAATGATTTTAGAAGCAACTATGGAATAAGACTAGGGAAGGAAAATATTTTCTAGTCATCCTTGTTGAAACACAAATTGCTATTTGACATCATACATATTTAACTTCTAGATATATAAAATGGCATCCATGTTTTACTGCAGACATTCAGCTGGTCCCAATGCTGAAAACTGTTGGATACTGTATGGGATTACATGTGTCCTTCAGAGAAAAACAATAAGCACCCTAGACATTCACACTACAGAAACTCCTTTGTTGGCTCTAACACCATACACTGAAATGTTCCAGAAGCAAAACAAAACAACAACCTTTCTCAATCATGACTGGTAATTCCTCAGGCCTTCTAGCCTTCCCTGCACTCTGCTTGTATCTACGTCATTAGAACAAGTCATGGCTTATAATGCTGTGCGTTGTAGCTTCCTGTTTTTAAAGCTCCTCTGCCACGTTTGCTTTTGCACATTAGCAGTTCCCCTGCCCTCTTTTTTTTTATGCTGTGCATATTCTGAGCCAAAAAGTATAAGAACATTTCCCGACTAGGAATTCCAGCTGTCCTCGACCCCCTCTTCCTCCTCTTTCTCCTTAGCACTCCTCCTCTTCCCCTCCTCCTCCTCTTCCCCCTTTTCCTTCTCCTTACCCTCCTTTTCCTCATTCTTTTCTTCCTCCCCTTCTTTCTTCTTTATGGTCTGATAGACTCTGAAGACAAAGCTTTATTCTTTTCTCAAAGTCATCCTTCTCATTAATTTTTATCCCATCTTCATAACTAACTTTCAGAGGAATATAATAGTGTTAAGAAAGCTTGAAATTTTTGGCCTCCTTTCAATATCTACTTAAAAGTCATATGAAATGGACATCACATTACCTTGATCAGTATCAGGACACTAGCATCTACTTTGAAAAAAATTCACATGGTTTAGTATAATTATATGACTATATTGTACTTTTTAAACCATTTAAATGAAACTTGTTTTAAAAAATTAAACTGCTTGGCCATTAACTCAGGCCTACCACTGACTAGCTCTTACACTTAGACTGAGCCCATTTCTGTTAATCTATATGTTGCCACATTTTCCGTGGCTTTACCTATTGCCTTTACATGCTGCTCTCTGGATGGCAGGCTGGCATCTCCTGACTCAACCTTCCTGTTCCCAGAGTTCTCCTCTCTTTTTGTCCCGCCTATACTTCCTACCTGGCTACTGGCCAATCAGCACTTTATTTTTTTTTTTTTTTTTTTTGTTTTGTTTTGTTTTTTTTTTTTTTTTTTTTTTTTTAATTTTTATTTTGCAATACAATTCAGTTCTACATATCAGCCACAGATTCCCTTGTTCTCCCCCCTCCCGCCCCCCTCACCTTCCCCCCAGCCCGCCCCCCATTCCAATCTCCTCCAGGGCAAAGCCTTCCCCACAGACTGAGATCAACCTGGTGGACTCAGTCCAGGTAGGTCCAGTCCCCTCCTCCCATGCTGAGCCAAGGGACCCTGCATAGGCCCCAGGTTTCAAACAGCCAACTCATGCAATGAGCACAGGACCCGGTCCCACTGCCTGGATGCCTCCCAAACAGATCAGGCCAATCAGCTGTCTCACCCACTCAGAGGGCCTGATCCAGTTGGTGACCCCTCAGCCATTGGTTCATATTTCATGTGTTTCCGTTTGTTTGGCTATTTGTCTCTGTGCTTTATCCGACCTGTATGCTGTGAATGTGTTGCTCTGATTGGTTAATAAATAAAGTGCTGTGCTTCTCGAAGAACAGCACTTTATTTATTAACCAATCAGAGCAACACATTCACAGCATACAGATATTCACAGCACTTCCCCTTTTCTTTTCTTTTTCAAAAAAAGGAAGGTTTTTACTTTAACATAGTAAAATTACATATAACAAAATAATTATCAAGCAAGAATTACAGTTATAATATCTAGTTTATTTGTATATGGCAAAATTGAAGAAGATATCCTATCTATCCTATATTTGTGAGTCTAAGGTTTTATATCTAACTTATCTTCTATCATAACTAAGGAAAATATAACTATCTAGTCTTCAACTATATCAAAGACATCAGAAAGATATAATATTACCTGAGAAATGGGAGATGGACACAAGCAACTTTTGGGAGTTTTGTGAGAGTAGACAGAGACAGCTGACAGCCTGGACAGTCATCCAAAGTTCCTCTGTAAAGTTGGGGCATCTGTCTTCATCCCACAGGCCTAGAGTCTCTCAGTCACTTCTCTCTGTGTTCTATATAATGTCTGGCAGTTTCCTTTATGAAGCAAGAACCTGAAGGATCATTTTGCCAAGCAAAGTTCAGTGGTCACCTTTCTATGGGCTGTATATATATTTCTACTCTCGTTTGAGGTATTATGCTTATGTAACTCACTTAGATTGTAGTGGATAATTAAGGAATACAGATTAATAATTAGTCTTCTATGATAATCAAACTTATAGTCATGTTTTATATATATATATACATATATATATATATATATATATATATATATATATATATATATATTTCAGACAGAGAGGTAGTCTTCAAACACTTCGAAGACCTACAGAATATGGCATTTAAAATGTTTTAAAAAATTTAGACTTTCTGGACAGTGAGACATGTCTGCTCCTGGCAGCACCAATTTACTTCAGAGAGGAGGATGGGCATCAAAGACACTCTATATGGAGTTTATCTTCTTCTTGGCAAAAATAGCCATTTGGGCAAGAAACTGTTCTTGCCTGGACGGCTTAATTGACTAGACACAAAATGAAACTTTTTAGCTGCCATGTTTTAGGGGACAGTGAAGAAGCACAGAAAGTATGAATCTTAGACACTCAAGCTTCAACTATTGGCTATGTTGTTACTGTCAGTAAAATCTACAAGGTTTATGCATTTTTTTTAAAAAAAATCGATCACATTTTCTTGTGTTTAAATGGACATAGCTTTAAATCTTTAGAGATAATTTATTTCTTATAAAGTGAGGGAGATATATAAAAAATTGTGATGGTGGTGAGACTTTATGGGTGTATGTTTTGACATTACTAGGGGACAAAATTTCACCTCAAACCCCTGACACTCTGGCCCTTACAATATTTCTGCTCCTCTTCTACAATGTTTCCTGATCCTTAGATGCAAGAATGTTTTCTAGATGCACCAATTGATTGTCCAGGGCCAAATAGTCATCCCTAAAAACATGAATACAAATAACATTATACTGATAGTATAGGTTATATGTGAATATGTATGTATATACATATATATGTGTGCATATAATAACAATTAGTGAAAAAAGAGGCCATGAATTTGAAAGAGAGCATGGAGGGGTATATGGGAGGGTTTGGGGAGAGGAATGGAAAGAGAGAAATGTTGTAATTAAATTATAATATCAAAAAAAAAATCCCACTGGGCGGTGGTAGCACATGCCTTTAATCCCAGAACTCGGGAGGCAAGAGGCAGTGGATCTCTGTGAGTTTGAGGCCAGCCTGGTCTACAGAGCGAGATCCAGGAAAGGCACAAAGCTATACAGAGAAACCCTGTCTCAAAAAAAAAATCCCACAAATGAACAGAAAGAATCAAGGAATTGTAATGGTGAGCTCTGTCAACTTGACATAATCTGGAATCTTCAGAGAAGAGTTTCAGTGAGGGCTCATCTAAATTGGGTTAACCTGATAGACTGTCTGTGGGAGACTGTCTTGAGTCATCCATTCTGGGTGGCACCATAACCTAGGCACTGTATAAGAGTAGAAAAATTTACCTGAGCGTGAGCAAGCAAGAGAACATGTATACATTCATTTCTCTCTGCTCTTGCTATGACTGTTGGAAGTTCCTACCTTGACTTCCCCATAATGATGGACTTTAACCCTGAAATTTAAGCTGAAATAAATACCTTTTCATTTCTAAGTTGTTTTTGTCAAGGTATTTTATCATGCAACAAAAAAGAAACTATAGCAAGAAAATTACAAGGCTCATGATACAAAAAACTAAGAGGCTCATGAAAGTGTCACTCACTCCAGTGCAAAGGATTGACAATAGATATAACTGCAAGATTGAAGCTTAAATAATATTTGGGTTGAAATGTCGAGTAACTGGTTTCATATTAAGATCATGGATATCACAAATGTAGTTTAAGCTAGAGATAAAAAAAATTTGGGAAAGTATGATATTTGTGTATATCAACTTTTTATCACCAACAAATACTCAGAAGAGATAAACTTAAAAGGAGAAAAGATTTATTTTGACTCAGTTTGAAAGGCTCCATCATGCATGGTTGAATCCACTTCCTGTATTTTGTGATGCACTCCCTACTTCTGCTGACAATTTCAGAGTTTTGTGTCTTATGTTGAGTTCCTTGATCCACTTATAATTTATTTATTTGTTTGTTGGTTTGAAGGGTGAGAGATATGGATCTAGTTTCAGTCAGCATCAATTGTAAAGATGCCATCTTTTCTCAAGTATGGGTGTTTGCTTTCTTTTTTTGCCATCTTTTCAAAAATTAGATGACTACACGGCAATGGAGGTCATGGGCCATAAGAGCGAATCTACTGTTTTGCTAAATGAGCATATAGCTATACTGCCTTCTAAGTATGTGTATTTATACTCATAGACTCATGCAGTTCTTTGTCTTAGAAGTCTTAGTTGGGGGTGAGTGGTGGTCAAAGAAGAGACTCAAAACATGATAAAGTGCCAAGAATAAGAGCCCTAAATGGAACATCTAAATCACCCACTTCAAAGCCAGGATACCTTGTAGAAGAGGGGTGGAAAGACAGGTGTACAGGATGGGGAAAAGTCCTGTATATTGTTTTCTTCTGGATATCACACGGCCATCGCGACCATGAGTACACAGCTGCTCTGACCATCTTTACAAGACCTGAAAGGAGGAAGAATGGGAAGGAAAAGAGAGTCAGAAGGACTGGGGTGTGGACTAGAGAAGACAATGGGTGTGAGTAATTATGATTACAATACACTGTTTACAAGTAAATCTCTCAGAAAATTTAAACATTGATAAAATAAAAGGAAGATAGTTACTGGCATTAAGATGGCTTAAAGCAAATAAACAAAGTCTAAGATGGCATCTGCTGAGTTTGTGACCATGGCAAGGAGTCAGGCAGTGATGTCTCAATGGAGTCGGAAGAGTGGGTTGAAGAATGAACTGCAGATTAGAAAATGGCAGTGGCTAGTGAGGATTTCTTTTATAATACACGGAGAGTCTCAGGAAATGGCTTGAGAATGAGGTATGGCCATGAGAAAAATGTCTTATGGAAGCCTTGAAAAGTCCCCAGAATAGTTTTCTGTAGTTAATTTTTATTTACTTTCACTGATTGAATTGACATGATCAAAAAGTTTTCTGTGGTTTTCATAACTACTACTAATCCATTCACAGGGAACTATGTGAGTGTGACAATCACTCTGATATCCAGCTTAATAAACCCAAAGGTATGAAATTAAAGAAAATTTATATTTTTAAGATCAGTGTGCCTCCAAGTACTTAAAAGCTGCTGGGACCCTGCCAAAGAGGATCTTCCCCTATAGAAACTTATAGAAAGAATCAGTTCTATGAGGAAACTTTTTTCCCCCCCTGTGGTATGGACCTAACTTAGGCACACTATTAAATTGGTCTATAGCTGCATTTCCTATAGATAATCTTTTCCTTTTTATCCAGGTTAGAGTCCATGCACCATCATTTCTATTTCACCTTCTGACAAGCTTCAACTCCTCACTACATCCTTTTCTGCTACAATCACTTGATCAGAAGCTACAGCTCTGAATAAAACTGCCCAACTATATTCATTCCTTGTGTCTGAATCTAATAGGTGAATAGTGTTGCCTTAAACCTCATGATGAAGTCAGTGATTATATGTTTAGGCAAATCTTGTTTCATGCTATAAGAAATGATCGTAAAAGACAGTGAGCACAAAATTGTATTCCTTCAAAAGGAATTATACTGCAGTTTTCCTGTGACTCAGAATGATATAACCTTATATATTCCTTGAAATGTGGCTTTCTTAAGTTGGAATATGTCATAAATATTAAATAAAATCTTTCAAAGAACACAAAAATAAAAGTTACAATCTCCCACTAATTTTTACAAGGCTTACATGTTGAAATCATGCATTGAATTTATTGGTTTACATAAACATATCATGAAATTCATCAAATTAATCTCCTTCCCTCCCTCTGCTTTCCTTTACATTAAAAACAGGAAACTAATTCATTTCAATGCTAATTAAGCCCTCTATTTATATTCATACATTTGGGATGATTACATTGCTATCTGTATTTATTTATATTGATTCAAATGTGAGATCTGCACATGCTTGTCTGAACAAGGTGGTTTTTTAAGAATGCAATTCCTTTAAAGCTGAAACGGTTACCACATATTTTATAGGATCATGACAACTAAATGCAACTCTGTATGTAAATTGTCTACAGTGCTCACAGCAGCTGCTTAGCAAAGGACACATATTTCTTTGATCCTGGAATAGTTATCAACTATCTTTTGTTAGAAGGAATGTCTCCAGGTGGATCATTTCTAGTACTTAGGTGTCATGTGCATATGAGTCTGAGGACTGAGGTCCCCTTATAAATATCTTTTCATGTTCTCCTGATTAATTTTTCTTTTTTTTCTTTTTTCTTTATTTGGTTTTCCAAGACAGGGTTTCTCTGTGTAGCTTTGTGCCTGTCATGGAACTCACTCTGTAGCCCAGGCTGGCCTCTGACTCACAGAGATCCGCCTGCCTCTGCCTCCCAAGTGCTGGGATTAAAGGTGTGCGCCACCACTGCCTGGCTCTGATTAATTTTTCTAACGACTTTGTTGAGCACAATAATTTATCAAACATAGATAACTCAGCTCTTCAGTATAAATTGAACTTAATAAAATCTTTGATCTGGCACTGAAACATTGTGTAGAATTGTGGTTTATACCCAAGGAAAATAGTGAATGTATGAAGTTTCTTGTTTACTAATACAATTATATTTAGACACAATTTTGAAAAAGAATATACTAAAGTTTTCTCTTATTTTTGGAGAAAACAGACTATGCTGTATTATTTATTGTCCCCTGCATATTGAGGCAATAGCGTGATAAATAGTTGTTTTAGAGTTTAAGTACTGTATAACCATTGTGTTCATAATGTTGTGTTTCAAGTTGGAGCAAACGTTGATGGAGTTGTACAGGTAGGTTCAGGATTGTGTAGATGATATTTGAAATAATTACTCCATTCAGGGCATAAAGTAGATCTTTGAAGACCAAAAGGGATATAAAGGGCTCCCCCAAACAATTTTCTTTTTTGAGTAACATATGAATAACTAGGAAGAATTACAATTATAATAAGAAAACCAGGTCAGCTCCTTTGTCTCATCTGTGAGAACAAGTCTGTTGAGAAGTTACTGGTTAGAATACATTATGTTTCTGCTCTGCTGTGGAAAAACACAAGATTCATCAAAACGCCTGATGTGTTTATTTGTACCATTTCATTATTTCATGAATCCTTGCAATCTTTTTCTCAATTAGTGTATGACATGAGTGTATCTTTTAGTAGTTGTTGGATTCTAGATAACCGTAGTATGAGATCATTTCAAACCTCTCTTTCCCTCTCCCCCATCCCTCCCTCTCTCTGTCCCTGTCTCTTTTTTCTGCTTTTTGTCTCCATCAATTAGATATTTCAAGCCTGGAGCATAGCTGGTACTGTGTAATTGATATGAATGTGACTAGATGAGTAGGTGGGTGGCCATGTGGGACATTCCAAAGGGTGACTCGTACTTTCCTGTCTGATAATAGTGAAGGCCTGGAGTGTTTGAACTCATATTTACAAGGCTTTATTCCTTTAGGACTCTGTCCTCGAAAAAGTATTCTGTAACAAATGTGTTCCTTACAACAAGGATGCTGTGATATACTGTCTTAGATATAAGCATGAAAGGATACTCTGATCTAAGAAATTCTGCAACTAGTGATGTATTTACAGTTTCTTCTAACCCAGTGTCTCAGGATCGTATTTAATTACAGATACATTGTTAACACTGGTAGAGAAAATACATTATTTTCTGCATAGTTATCATCTTTCTGAAATGCCAAATAGCTCTTCGGAGGAGGCTTCTTCCTGCCACACTTCTGAGGCTCCCTTGTTGCAGTTTTCTTCAGCACTGTGCACACTGTGGTGTAAACACAGTCCTGATCCTTTCTTGTCTGTCACTGTGCCCACTGTGGTGTAAACACAGTTCTCATCCTTTCTTGTCTGTCACTGTGCCCACTGTGGTGTAAACACAGTCCTGATCCTTTCTTGTCTGTCACTGTGCACACTGTGGTGTAAACACAGTCCTGATCCTTTCTTGTCTGTCACTGTGCACACTGTGGTGTAAACACAGTCCTGATCCTTTCTTGTCTGTCACTGTGCACACTGTGGTGTAAACACAGTCCTGATCCTTTCTTGTCTGTCACTGTGCCCACTGTGGTGTAAACACAGTCCTGATCCTTTCTTGTCTGTCACATTTTTGAATGAGAGGGAAGGAAGTTTAAAATAAGAATGAAAGCCAGAGAGGTGGTGGGGTAGGGGAGAGGAGGTTGGCTGACTGAGTAGGGCACACACACTATTTTATGTCTAATTCTTAGTGACAAAGTCCAACAACTGGGGGTGAGTGTGGAACATGCCAGAGACAAAGAGGAGCATCAGAAGATGATGGTATGTTAAGGAAAATGAGTTAAGAGAATGAAGGAAACAAGCGAAGACCATCAAGGATTCTAAAAAATATTTGGGGATATATGTTTGTGTGGATGGTATTTAAATAGCATGCATGTACCTAAATCCAATCATCAAATGATTTTCCAGGAATTTTCACATAAAACTGTAAAAACCTACCACGGTGTCCATAATCATATAAGATCTGTAGCATATCATCGTTTAAAAATGAGATTTCATTTACTCAAACATTATAGAATTAAGGACAATCTGATTAGAGTGGCCACAAGCAGCTTGTTTCCATGTGAGAAATATTCCTCAGTAAACCACGTGTTTGAAGAGAATCCATGGGCTGTTAAGAGCTGATCGAGTCAATTATCTTTGTAATCTTTTCCTACCTAAAATAGTGGCTACTAATTACTGCAATAAATTTAGGAAGATAATACATTTTATGTTTGTAGGTTAACTTAACAGGCCATATACAAGTAACTTAATGCCACAATAGTTTTTATTACCTCAAATAAATAGAGTGGATATTCCTTAAAGGAGGCAGTGGATTCTGGTGTGAGCTCGGTAGAGATAACCACATTAACAGATGCTAGCAGGTTAGTTAGTGAGTGACATAGTGTAGCTAATTGCATTTATGAAAAGGGATAGAATTGGAGTTATTTCTGAGCCTCTTATTTTTGAGGTAACTTGAATGCCACATTTCTGAATGTCTTAGAATTTGGCTAATCATTTTGAAACTGTTTCTTTATATAGGAATCTTCCTTTGATTTTGAAAAAACTAAAAAACAAACAAACACAACAAAAAAACAAACTGGTGCCTTTAGAGGCAAGATAATTTAAGTCATTTCTTCGTAGTAAATTAACACTTAATCTGATAATAAATATTTTAGCTTTTTATAAGATATGCATGACATTTTGATATGACAAATTTTTTTTACCAATTGGGAATAATTCCAGGATAGAGTCGAAAAACAAATGAAATCAACTATCCTGTATGTATTTAGAATGTTAGCACATTTTCCTTTTATTTTTCTATTGTATATGAAACAAGAGCATGACAGAAAATAAACAATCACAAGAGACGTTAGGAAACACCCATAATATGTGTAGTTCAGGTCCTAAATTTCATGTCTTTTTATTTTAATTTACATGATGTATTTATTGTGTTGGTCCTGTGGATAAAATCCAGTACCTTACATAGGCTAGGAACATGCTGTACCACTGAGCTAAATCCTGGCCTCAATGTTTGAGTAGGTTCATCTTTGTAGCTTTAATCTAATTAATATTTATTTGCTTAAGAAGTTTATAGTTACATTCGTGTAGTTATTTAGTGAAATATCATCCAAAAGCAGAAAAAGCAACAGGTTATTCCATAAAAGAATGAGCCATCCTTCATATAAAATTATGATTAATTAATGTAAAGATGATGGAATCCTTTTTTAATAGCACAGAAAACATTTGGCATTTGGTCAAGTGCTGACTCTGGCACTAACCTCTTGCAAACCTCTCTGATTCCTAGGAGGTGTTATGTGCTGATGATCTCATTATTTGTTCATGGTAGTACTTGATTCATGTTAGTGATGGAATTGATACATCTTATCTTACAAGAAAAAAGTTATAGAAGCGAAAGTGGTTTTTAGTAGATTTGTGGAATTGATATTTATGTGGACTAAAGACTACAGTCTCATATAGGGGTACCTATGTATTGCTTATTTATTCTTCAAGGATTTTTCTTTTTCATCTTTTTATCTTTTTCTGTTGGCTTCTGGTCATCACATACCATTTTTAAGTGAAGTAAGAGTGGGACAATGTGAGCAGTTCTGTTTCATTTTATCTTCATAACTCAAGTGACTTGAAGGCCCTCTGCTTGCAGAGGTCTCAATTATTCAGTTGTGAGAACTAGTTAACAGGAGCAAGTAGCAGCTGAGTGTTTTCTCCTAAGCCTGGCACAACTTCTCAGGCTTGGTTACTCTTCTGAAAAAGTCACCACTCCTTTCTAAAGACAGTCGCCCTAACTGTCCCTTGAGGGCATGACCCCTTCCCAAGACTTGGATTAATCAGCCCTTTTCTTCTTAGTCAGAGGCTTTCTGTTTAAGAAAAAGAGTGAGATGGTTAAATGTGTAAAGGCACCTGTAACTCAGGCTGATGATGTTGTAGCCTCTGATGACCTGAATTTGATCCCTGGGTCCCACATGGTAGAAAGAAACAACCAGATCCTGTTAAGTTGCCTCTGTCTTCTACACGTGTACCTCCCCCCAAGAAAAGGGGAAAAAGAAAAGTAATATCCATCAATTGATTTTAAGTTTATATATATATATATATATAATTTAACATTAAATTTTTCATTATATATATATATATTCCTTAAATAAGACCATTTCCATGTAAGCATCTATCGCCCATTAACCAGTCCCCATATCACCCCATTTGCCTTTCCCTTTCCCCTCCAGTGAGTCCCCTTTGCTCCCCTAGCCACTTTCACTTCTACCTTGATGTTGTATATACACACCTGATTGTCTGTATCCATTTAAAATCTAGAACCACATACAAGAGAAAACTGTTGACATTCGTCTTTCTGAGAGTAGTTGAACTTAATGATTATAACCAGTTGCATCCATTCTCCCGAAAATGGCATAACCACTCTCAGAACATTCAAGTATACAAGTTGAAAACCAAATGCTGTTGAAAACATTGTGACTGAAAAAGGCTCTGAGCATGTTAGCCTCCCTTTTCCTTAGTGGTGCTGGAGTGCTTGCAGATTAGAGATAGTCCCTGTAGAGATCAGGATTGGAGATATCCAGAAGTTTGTACCTCATCTGCAAATGTTTTCCAAAAACCAATTTCCTGCTCCCGGGGATTGAGGTGCATCTTGTGAGACACAAGAATAAGTACTCCAGTGGCTTATCTCTTCTAATTCTAAAACTTATGAGATTTTGTAGGTGGTAGATCTAGGTCCAGGTAGGTTAAATATTTGCTTCATGTCATTTAATTATATAGTTATAGAGCTGGGCTTTTAATCCAGGGCAGCCTGAATCCAAGACCTTGACCTGGTTATCAGTTGTCTCTGAAAAAAACTCATTTCATTCACACAAATATATACCCATGCCTATATCAGAAAGTTACTCTTCCCATCTAGAGTTCTTAATTTTTCTAGTAGTTAGTACTTGTTATAATAGGAAACTATGTGATGTACAAGATGGTATTGTTAACTAAAAGTACATTATCACAGGGGCATTCTTTACAAGAACCAATAAACACAGCTTCCAAATGATTATTGTTTTAAAAAAAAGTATTGTTTTCTCAAAGTGCTTATAAGTGAACGAGGTAACAAAAAAGAGCTACAGTGTACTGCTAGAAAAAAAACATGTTTTTAATGATGGCCATTGGGGTATTTAAAATCATCAGAGCTGTAATACAGATGTGATTAAAACATGCTGTAAAACCTTAGCAATAAAGAGTCCTTTAGAAACCCACTGTTTCTAATTTGCATCTGCCTAATGTTTGGCATCCTCAAAGGAATTTCCAAACCCCTACTAATTGACTCTTAGAAAATCCTTCTAATGTATCATTTGCTTTGACTCAATGGGAAATCTAAACAATGATCATTTAAGCTATTTAATCAGCGTTTTCCTACAAATGCTGAAGAGCAGCAGCGAGCATGCTGCACATGTGTCTGTTTTATTCAGAAGGCTTGAGGGCAGGGGCAGAAGGAACTAGAGCTGAAAGAAAAGTGTTCAGATGGTGTACTAGACAGAGAACTCCCAAACCTAATGGTGTGCTAGACAGAACCCCGAAATCTAATTTCTGATCCTGTGAATATGACAGGTTACATGGCAAAGGGAGATTAAGGCTGTGGGTAGAGTGAAGATTGCCAATTGATGACTTTGAGATAGAGAATTCTCATGTACACTGTCTAGAATGGATCAGTGTAATTACAGTGACCTCAGAAGTACAAGAGGAAAAGTCTAGAATGACCGAATGGAATCACAGTGACTTCAGAAGTACAAGAGGAAGAGTCTACAATGTCCCAGTAGAATCACAGTGTCCTCAGAAGTACAAGTGGCAGAGCCTAGAATGACCCAGTGTAATCACAGTAACCTCAGAAGTACAGGAAGAGCCTAGCATGACCCAGTGGAATCATAGTAACCTCAGAAGTACAAGAGGAAAAGTCTAGAATGAGCCAGTGGAATCACAGTGTCCTCAGAAGTACAAGAGGACTAGCTGCCTAAGAAGGGCTTGAACAAATGTCTCTAGTTTGAAGATGGAAGTTGGGGCTGTGAGTCATGAATGGTGATGTCTTCTAGAAAGCAGAAAGTGTAATTAAGTGGATTCTTTCCTAAGGCCTCCAGAAAGAACTTCATCCTTCCAACCTCTGAATTTAGCCCAGCGAGACTCCTTTCACTAACTGTAACAACTATTAAGATAATAAATTTGTATTACTACTCAAATTTTGGAAGTGTGTGTAGCAGCAATAGGAATCTTAAACAAATTACTCAATAGATGTGAATTCCACAAAGAGGATGGAGGTAGTACAAATAATAGACACTACTAGGCCATGAGACATTCATATTCCAGTCTGGTTACAAAACTAAAGCATGAAGGAATAAGCCTTGATATAATATGAAGAACAGATCAATGACACTCTTAGAGTTACTTAGACAAGATTCCTTATGGAAAGATCTTTCTGGACTTCACATTATTTTAATGTCCATATAAAAAGAAAGGCCTGTTACCCTCTAGTCTAGCTGGCTCATAATATATAAAACCACATGGTATAATTTAGGGGGTTATATTATAAAAGTAATACAGAATATAACAGTTAATATAAGAATATAATATATCACAGTCATCCATTCAAAAATAAATATTGTAACACTTGTCTTGAATTTTAAGAGTTTATATATATATGTATGTATATACACACACATATATACTCTTATTATGCCTATGATTTCTAATCTTTAATTTACATATTAATTCATAATATGTTTAAGAGTAATTTTTAAATGTCAAAGTATAGATATATTTTTCAAAAAAATGATATTTGTAAAATTTAAAGTTTTTTGGTTTGGCAATTGTTCAACTCAGGTTTTTTTTTTTTTTGATATGTGAGGACTTAGTATTTTATTCTCAAGACAACTGCACACTAACAGGAAGTTGAATAAAGTGAGAATATTCCTCAGTCACAGATTTTTTTTTCTTCCTTTCAATTTTGAGACAAGTTTCCAAGTACCCTAGGTTTCCCTTGAGCTTGGAAGCTCTCTGCCTCTGACTCCTGAGTGCTGATTCTAGGCATTGAATACCAGTCCTGTTCCCCACAGCTATATGTCTATATGGGGCATTAAAATAAACCTTGTAGCATAGTAATTCATATTAACCTATTTCTTTTTTATAGATATAATTCCCTTTAAAGGCAAGAATTGTGCTTTTTTATCCTTTTATCTCTCAAGCCTGAAAATTGTCTTTCCACATGATCATTAAAATACTAAATAAAAATGTAAATTGAATTGACAAATATATTTTATCATTAAAGTACCTATTATAATTATAAGTTACCCTGCTGTATTTCAAAATACTTGGTTCTGAAAATCCAAATGAGAAACAAGGAACAATGGCTAATATCATCCAGCCAAGTATAAAAATAAAGTGTTAGAATTTCGAGAGTGAGGACTAGGGAGGAGAGGCAGAAAGATTAGACATCTAAATATGATTATGTGAAGGATTCTGTTTGGTTAAAAAAAAACTGCTGCCTTTTTCATTCTTAATATTTCCAGATAATCATAAGTAGCTCTTTTAAACATTTTATTTTATTTATGCACACATTTTTTTTTATGCTTAAATGTGTATGGGTGCCCAAAGAGCCCAGAAGAGTGTGTGTGTGCCTTGGAGCTGGTAGTGCTACTTAATGAAGGTGCTGGGAACTGAACCTGAGTCAGGTTCTCTGGGAAGGCAGCATATGCTCTTATCTACTGAGCCATTTCTCTAGCCCATATATGACTCTTAAATTTGTGTGTGTGTGTGTGTGTGTGTGTGTGTGTGTGTGTGTGTGTTTTGATGTTTCATTTTCTTCGACACAGAATCTCCTTCTCTAGCCCAAGTGCTTCTTAAATTGCTATGTAGCCCAGGATGGCCCCAAACTCATGTCAACCCTCCTCCCTTAGTTTCCTGAGTGCTGGTATTATATGTGTGAGCTCCTACTTTTAGTTTATTGATGGTTTTTAACTTTGATTATAACTATAAATTATATTAATATATGTAAGTTTAGCTGGTAAAATTTTAAATACTAATTCAATTTTATTTCTATAAACTCAAATATGAATGTCTACCTAGGAAAATATTCAGTACTATATTTGGATAGCTATTTATGCTATATTGAAATGTAATTAATTTGGCAATAACATTTAATAACTGAAGTGTATTATTAAAATCATTTAAGGATAATTTAGTCTTGGCTTGGCACACATCTGTAATCCCAGCAATTAAGGCTGAGGGAGGCAGGAGGATTGCTATCTTGGGCTACACAGAGTGAGCCTATTTCACAAAACAAAGCATAGCAAGCAAAAAAGAGTGAGTTGGAAGCATTTATTTTCATATTTTCCTAGTGCTACTCAGTCTTTTACATGAGAGGGAGATTCCATGTTTGATGGACAATATCCTAAGTGTTTTAATAGTAAGAAGAAAATTTATAATATTTATTTCTGGTTCTTTTTATTCTAAAATATTTCTTTGCCTGGAAGTTAACTTTTTATTAAAAGTATACCTAGATCTTATTATATTATGAATATGCAAATGTCAGATACTAATGATACTAATATATGCAGAGCACCTATATATAATATAAAATAAATAAAATTTAACATTTACTTAAAAAAATAAATTAAGAACAATGGCTAAATATCATCCAGCCTAGTATAAAATATTATATTAAAATATCTATAGTTACCTTTACACCCTGAGTGGACTTAGAATTACCCAGGTGCTTGCTTCCATTCTCTTCTGGGCCCTACTCCTGGAAAATTCAGTTCTTAAGTAGTGTTCAAAGGAGGGTCTATAAAACAAGAGGATTCTTCCCATATTGTTAGAAGAGAATGGATTTAAAGTGACCTGAAAGTGATTGCTGTCAGCAGCTGTCCCAGGCTTAAAGGGTTTTCTAGAATTTTCTACTGTTTGGATCAATGGCTGCCCAGAAGTCATGTTTCCTCTGAACATGAGCCCCAGGTGGGTCTTAGGGAAATTCTGTGGGTGGGAGGAGACACGCTTTGCCAGTTTGCTGTTTCTTTTAAATTAAAAATGACTGTGGGATTACAGGCATTGAGATGAGTCTCATTTGCTGGATTTGCCTGCATTAAATGAATAGATGACCATCCACACTTTGTGTCCGTACTTGTTTTCTAGTATGTAACTTTCTAAAGCATTCTCCAGTCTTCACCATACTGCTTAAATCTCCAATTTATATAATTGGTGATTAAATTTTTGCAGAAGGTTTGCTAAAGGTTTATTCTTGATCAGTAATGTATTTATAATATGATGCATGCAATTCTGTACATAGTAAAACTCTTGGAAGATATCAGTATCAAAGCAGTAATAAAAAGTTTGCTTATGTAATTTCAGAGTCCTTTGGGAATTTCAGGTCATGGAGGGGATTACATGTTGCCAATGAAAGCTTGGTTTACAAACATGGGTTAGCATGCTAAATCTGCCCAGTTCCTGAAAGTATTTGAGGAAGGAAGAAAAACGATTTGATCATTGTTCTGAAGTCATGAACCCTCTCCCTCCTTCTTTCCCCCTCTCCTCTTATTTTCCATTACTTTCACCATCTTGTGCTTTGGTGCTTTGAAAATAATAGGATGAATTGAGGATGAAGGGTAAGTAGAGAAGCAAGAGACTGCCAGTAGTTTTCTCTTGCTCAGAGATAACATAGCAGACATAGGTTTCGCCATTCACCCAGGTTTGCTCCTTTTTTAACCTTAGCAAATGTTCCTATGTTGCTGCCTACTGGGAAGTCATGACAGGGACTGAAGTTTTTCCCAGTTTTTAGTAACATCTCTTGCACTGTAGTTTGATAGTTGAACCACTGTTTGACACTAGAGAGTGTAAGATTAATAGTTTTCTCGTGCTATGGCCTTCAATATGTTTCTTAAGCTTTTTAGCCTATGTATTTTCAAGTTTAAAATTTATTTTTGAGTTGAAATACTTTAAAAAACCTGTAATACTATGAATACTCTAAAAGAATATAACAATGTTCATGTAGGAGTACTTTGTATATTATTATCATCAAGTGGGAATTTTGATGTAATTATTTTGAAATGTGGCTCATTTACAATCAAGTGTAAGAACACTTTTCAGTCAAAGAACTCAGGTGATTGCATTGGTAATAAAGCTGAGATGTAGCAATATCTATATTGAGTTAACTAGCAACACTAAGATAAAAGACAAAATAATAAGGTAAGGGGAACCAAACATATATTGGTTTACATTTTTATTTCAAAAAATTGGAATCTGTGTGGTGATATATGGTGTATGCTAATAAAAGTTGCCTGAAGATCAGAAAACAGAGCAAGCCACTAGATTAAACAAGATGCCAGGCAGTGGTGGCACACACGTTTAATCCTAGCACTCAGGAGGCAGAGATCCATCTGGATCTCTGTGAGTTCAAAGCCACCCTGGACTACGTGAGATTGACTCAGTCTAGCACAGAAACAGAGCCAGGCAGTGGTAGCACACACCTTTAATTCCAGTACTTGGGAGTCACACCCTTTTAATCCCAGCACTTGAGATCTCATTCCTTTGCTTGGGAAGGACACCTGCCTTTAATCCCAGAAAGTGACGGCTGGGCAGAGAAAGGTATATAAAGCACGAGGAGACAGGAACTAGAGGCTCTCTCAGGCTGAGGATTTGGTGGGGTAAGAGGCTGTGGCTTGCTCTGTTTCTCTGATCTTTCAGCTTTTACCCCAATATCAGACTCCAGGTTTTTATGAAAAGATCATTTAACATTTGAGTTACAAATATGTAACAAGATACCGCATAATTAGACTGATATACCTACCCAGCATCGGGACTTTGGACCATAGGCCAATGGCTATTATGAACATATTCCCACAATGCTATTGAACTCTAATGAGACAACTATAGCAGGAAGTGGGGTCCGGTCTAGAAGCTTATTTTATAGCTGGCGCCTCGTATATTTCCCATAGCTTTTACCATCACAATAAAACTAAAGATAAACAATTTGGAGCTAATATGTCTGCACTACAGAATGAAACTATAAACATGATACAGGATCCTTAGCATGCATATTTGAGGCCAAGACACTAGACTTTATATTTACCATTGGCCAAACTTTCCAGTTGGAATTTCAAGATGTGATTTTTTTGTTTTTCAGTTATACCAGTCAATATCTACTAAAATATTTAAAGAAAATTCAATTCTCTGAAATCAAATTCAAACTTCATAAAGGTATACATCAGAATAAAATGGATACTTAAAAATCAATAGAATTTAAATACATTTTATCCTATAGTTACTCTATTAAGAGTTGTGTTAGAACTATTAGAACCCTAAAAAGATTTTTTTAATCTTACATTTTCTATTAATTTTTGTCAGACTTGGTTTTATAGCCAAAAAGATTGAGATATAACCCTTACACATAAAATTGACTGTACTGTGTACTTACAGAGTTTTAGAAATCAATATATTTTAGAAACAAATAGTCATGTAAATTTAGTCTTGATAGTGTTTCTATTAAATATATTCAGAACATCAGCCCTAAATTTTATGTAATTATATACTTTTTTCTTAAAATGAATTTTTTGTTTATAGAATGGACTTTGCCACAAGGCAAGGAATTTGTGAGATGCATTTCCCAAGATCATATAAAACCTATGTAACTTTGATCCTACTGCAGCCTACACTGTAATTCTGACAAATTTTCAGTAAGCATTTGCTGATCAACAGTGTGGTCACAGGCTTGTGCAGGTTCGGTTACTCACAAAGGAAACAAGGAAACATGAGTTCACATCAAATTTGCCTTTATATAAACCAATATAAGCCACAAAAGGACATAAGAAAGTCATTATATGGAAGAATGTGATGTAAAGGCTTTTGTTTCTCAATGTGTTTCTTATTTAGTAATTTCATTTGGGTTTTTAATTCTGAAATTAAATAGGTATATTTCTTTCCACTCTTTTTCTTCTTTTGTTCAATGTAGATTCATAGCTCAAGCCAAGCCATATTTTCTTCAAAGCACAGAGAATGACCAGATCAAAGTGTACAAAATCCTATTAGCTAAAGTAATTTCCTTCCACCATTCTCTTTCAGCATTACGGGTAGGTGCGTAATGTTGGGGATACACACTTTTTCATTTCTTTTCCAGAAACTAATGCCAAACATTTCCCTCTTTTTCCTTCTTACATGTTAGGTAATCCTCCCTTATACAGATGTATATTGAGAAATGGTGTAGAGGCAGTAAGAGTTAATGCCATGGGAATGTGAACTACACATCTGTGGTACTAACCTTTCCCATCAAGATTGCCCTCATTTTATTATGTTCTATTTTGTAATAGAATATAGTTATTCATACTTAAATCAATAATTTATTTCTCTAGTGACTAACTAGACTGCATAAATCCTGTAGGTAGAAATTAATCTCTATGAGGACTCAATAGGAACTCATAAATTAACTTTCAAAAGCAAAGAAGTTATCAGAAAAATAAGGCAAGTGGCCCTTTAGAATCTGAGGAATAACTGTTGTAGAACTCCTGGTAAAAGTTCTAAAAATGTTATGAAGCATCATTAGAAGAAAAAAAATCCTACATGCTCCAGAGATGGGGTAGTTTGTAATATGGTCTGACTGTGTAGTAGAGCCCTTGTGAGTGTGGCTCTCTTTCACAACTGGTGAATCGCGTCCTGTGGCTATCTGCCATATTGCCTTTCAGCATGCCAGTGTACATAATCAAACTTTTGGCTTCTAAAAAACTTACTGATATGAAGGAACTGCACATTTGAAAGTGATTTATCCTTCACATTGGTGCATTAATGTGACATATATCATGGAATCTCAGGAGCTGGGTCTATCTTTAAGCTTGAGTATACTTAATTTTAGCAATTATATGTTTTCATCTTATATGAAATTATATATGTATTATTAGGATATGTCAATGTGATCAACATTTCTGCAGATTTTATTTGGATATCAAACATAGTTATGAGTTAAGTCAGTGATAAGTTACTGTTATCACTGCCAGGTGATTTCAAACTTATCATTTTATTATTTTAGTGCATTGATGGTTATAAGATGTAATTATTTTAGGCACACCATGAATGAAGTCCTAAGTTCTATACCTAGTATCATGAAAAGGTCAATTAAAATACGCATAGGACATCCATGGGCCCCAATGGAACCATTATTAAATAGTCATAAGGGAAGAAGTCATTTATCATTACGACTGAATTCCATATACTCTCATTCCTACCACCATGGTATTTTGTGTCTTTAGAAATTTGTGTCAGTCGTAACCACTGAGTAATTATCACTAGAAAATATTTATGGGGATTTTACTGAGAGTATTTTTTCCACTGTCTGCATAGATGCCAGACACTATGGGAAGGCTTGGTGAATGCTTAAGAGATCCATGGATAGAACTGTGCTTTGTCTAAAGGGCATGACCTTCCCTCAGTCAATGGCCTTTGAATCTAATCATTGGTTAAGAGTCTCTGAAGATTGGAGAGATAACTCAGTGGTTAAGAGTGCATGTTGTTCTTCTAGAAATGTCTCTGAAATTCCATTCAATAACTCCAGTCATTTTGCTTTCTATACTCAAAACTAGAATTGTTTTATTTATAAAGATGAAATAGAAACTCTATAGGCTATATACTTGTTTTACTTTACAGACCATCAAGTTACCACAATAATCAATGGGGTTAAGAAACTTTGATTTTTAATCTCCAATTATTAATGGTACCACTTGTTCTCTATCAATATAGATTTCATTATTCCCCACTCACACCAAAAGTTCAATGCAAGAATCTAATCCTAATCCTTATACTTGTGTTGCAGAGGACAAAAAACACAGTACTTTCATGGATGGATATTTTAATGTTTCATGAAAGGAAACTTAGAACATTTTAGAAAGGATAGGCAAAGATAGTTATCGGACAGTGTCCTGTTTGTGCTTTACTTATGAGCAAAGAATTGTTTTTACACCTTTAAAGTGTTAAATGGGGAAGGACAGAAATAAGAACAAGATTCTATGTGGTCCACAAAGCCCAAAGTATTTACCACCTAACTCTTTACAGGAAGTCTGCCTATTGAGTCCCGTGCTTATCGTAACAGGAAACTTCTGGCATTTCAGATTCAGTGGTGCTCAGAGACTGCTCATGCCATCTGTGTACTTGAAGTAACACATTAACTCTTGAATACGGTATGAGTACAACCCTATTAATATATTAAGATACTCAGGTTTATACATTGCCTTTTCGATTCTAATAACCCGTAAAAATCACCCCATCCATACTTTTCAGGCTCTCACATTGCCAAGAACCAGAAATAATTCCTGAGTATCAGGTACTTTCAGTAGAATAGACTCTTTCCACATGTTGTACAGCAACAGAGAAAGTCTCAGAGATGTAAAACCAGAGGGAAGAAGTGATGTGCTAAATAACTGACCATTAACAACTCTAACTGGTGATCCAGGGAGATGTGGGAGACATATCTGTAGTGTTGACTGCATAAACTTGGGCAAATTGTACAGGAAAGAGAAGGTACTTTTGCCTCTATGAATACATAAAATGAGCCAACTTTCTTGGAGGAGAAATATGAGCTAGTGTTTTACCATCTTAATATCTTTAGAAAATCCTGGTTTTAGTTTCCTTATACTGAAAATATCATTACAGAGTTGAAATATAAAACTGATTCAACTGTATTTACTGAATGGCTGAAATAAAGGTATGTGCACATGTACTGAACTTCCTGGGGGGGACACACCCATATCATACAAGGCTAATTGCTTAGAACTTCATGATTGCACAAAGCTGGAATGTTAAAGATCCAGAGACAAAAATTAATTAGTCTCCTTGAGAGCATTCATAGTCCACTTCTTTGTAAAAAGTGTGTGTGGTGTGTACATGTGCGTGTGTGCTCACTGATCAGAGGACAACGCTCAGGAGTTAGTTTTTCCTGACACTGTAGTATTCTACTGTGCAGAATCCTGAGATTGAGCTCAGGTCATAAGTGTATTAAAGTGCCTCTAAACACTGGACCATCTCTGATCCTATAGCCCACTTTTGTGTCTAACTAATATAATATCCTTCTGAGTAACTGGAAAACGTCTCAAATATATTCTTTTTTTTTTTTTTTTTTTTTTGCAATACAGTTCAGTTCTACATATCAGCCACGGATTCCCTTGTTCTCCCCCCTCCTGCCCCCCTCACCTTCCCCCAGCCCACCCCCTATTCCCACCTACTCCAGGGCAAAGCCTCCCCTGAGGACTGAGATCAACCTGGTAGACTCAGTCCAGGCAGGTCCAGTCCCCTCCTCCCAGGCCGAGCCAAGCGACCCTGTATAGGCCCCAGGTTTCAAACAGCCAACTCATGCAATGAGCACAGGACCCGGTCCCACTGCCTGGATGCCTCCCAAACAGATCAAGCCAATCAATTGTCTTACCCATTCAGAGGGCCTGATCCAGTTGGTGACCCCTCAGCCATTGGTTCATAGTTCATGTGTTTCCATTTGTTTGGCTATTTGTCCCTGTGCTTTATCCAACCTTGGTCTCAACAATTCTCGCTCATATAAACCCTCCTCTTTCTCACTTATTGGACTCCCAGAGCTCCACCCGGGGCCTTGCCATGGACCTCTGCATCCAGATCCCTCAGTCTTTGGATGGGGTTTCTAGCATGATAATTAGGGTGTTTGGCCATCCCATCACCAGAGTAGGTCAGTTCGGGCTGTCTCTCGACCATTGCCAGCAGTCTGTTGTGGGGGTATCTTTGTGGATTTCTGTGGGCTTCTCTAGCACTTTGCTTCTTCCTATTCTCATGTGGTCTTCATTTACCGTGGTCTCCTATTCCTTGTTCTCCCTCTCTGTTGTTGATCCAGTTGGGATCTCCTGCTCCCCCAAGCTCTCTTTCCCTCGACTCTCGCCCTTCATTACCCCCACTCATGTCCAGGCTGTTCATGTAGATCTCTTCCATTTCTCTGTCATTGGGTGATCCCCGTGTCTTTCTTGGGGTCCTGTTTTCCAGGTAGCCTCCCTGGTGATGTGAGTAACAGTCCAGTCATCCTTGTTCCACATCTAGTATCCTCCTATGAGTGAGTACATACCATGTTTGTCTTTCTGAGTCTGGGTTACCTCACTCACGATGATTTTTTCTAGATCCATCCATTTCCCTGTAAACCTCATGATGTCATTGTTTTTCTATATTCTTAGTGGATCATTAGTGTTCACCAATCCAAAAAGTACAAATGTGATTGCTATCTACAACGTGTAACTTTCTAACTTCCTGCTTTGCTGTAATCTACCTACCTGCCGCCTACAGTGATTTACTTAGTCATTGCCTTGCCCTACATTTTTTCCCTTCCATGATGATAAAAAACTCTATAATTAACTGCTTCTTTGTTGGAACATGTCATTCAAGCAACCTGAATCCATGTTCTCAGGTTCTAGCTATTCATGTTTGGCTCAGATTAAATGTCTTCTTGCCTCCTTTGAAATGAGATCTGTGTTTTGCATTAATGTGCATGAGTATAACAAGATGAAGTAGCTTGACTATAACTTTTATTTTATAGTTTTCTAACTTTTTCTAGGGATATGACAGGGCCTTGCTCACTCTAAGCAAGCACTCAGTCACAAAGCCACATCCCTAGCCTTTGTATTTTCTTTGTATTTTCTTTCATTTTTATTGCTAGTGATAAAAATATAGTTTTAAAAGTTAGAATCTTGCAATATCTTCTCATTATGCATAATGATACATTGGGTTGACATTGGGTCTCATTTAAAAATAAGAAAAATTTCCATTTGAGACTGAGCTTCTAGAAAAGAATTTTGATTTATGTTTAGCCTTATTCTTTTGATAATATGCATAATCTTTTTCTGTATAAGCACTATTATTAATATAAATTATTGATACAAATTTCCTTTCAGATTAAAAATTCATTATAGTACTTTATAAGACAAATGAGACATTATTGAATCTGACAGAATACTTCATAAGAAGTAGAAAAAAACATTAATATGGCTTTATTTTGTTCTTGAAAAACAATTTGTTAGGGTAAAGAAACTGTCTCCAGGCATGAGTGTGGCATGACTTTTAACTACCCTGAAGTACAGGTTGTGCCATAAGATTGCTGGATCCTTTAGTGATGGCAAGAAATAAGCTAAACAGTCAATAATTACCATGTCCTAGGTGATGTGAATCAGCAGGGGACCACTTTCTGATAGGAAAAGAGAGGTCGGGTTCATCTGGGATTTGCTAGTCCTTTCCCATGCTTACAGTTGC
This sequence comes from Peromyscus eremicus, assembly GCF_949786415.1. NCBI lineage: Eukaryota > Metazoa > Chordata > Mammalia > Rodentia > Cricetidae > Peromyscus > Peromyscus eremicus. The sequence continues at coordinate 107,163,096 of NC_081421.1, read as the reverse complement.
TCCAGATCTTATGTTTTATTGTCATATGTAAAAAGTGGAAGCTTGTCTAAAGGGGGAACTCTACAATGCAATTACTCTGGAGTCACTGTCATGGGGCTTTTTGATGATGCAACTTATCTTGACTAACATTCTTTCCTGTAAGTAACAGCTCACCCATGCTGTATCCATAACACACTGGGTCAGTAAGCTAGGTTTGGATAGAATTATTATTTTGCTTTTTATCTCCACTCTACTTTCAGTGAATTTATACATTTGTTCATAACTCCCTAGAAAGCCACACAACACTGTTGTGCATGCTTTCATTACTTTTATGTTGCTAGATTTGAGGCTTACATTTTGAATTACCTATTAGGGATTTTAATTGCATCTTCAGTAGTAATGTTATTCAATTATGTTAGTATTGCCAGGAATGAAATTTTGTATTTCTATGAGCCATGTTCATTATTTATTATTAAAGTTCCCAACCTATAGAAGTTGGCTGATCTTCACATTGGCACCCCTCCTTAAATTGGGAGAGTAATGATTTAGACTTGATTTAGTTCAATTGTGTAAATGAAGTGCATTGTCTCCAGACTACTTTTGAGAACACAAGGATAGTTCTTGGTGGATCTACAGCCTACATATTTAGGCTGTATATGTATAGTATATATAGTGTAGTAGTATATATAGAATTACATGTGGAACACACTTCTCTTTTCTAAGACAAGGAGCAAGAGTGTCATGGATATGAATATAGCTTCTATTAACTTTTGGTTTGGGACTCAAGTTAGTGTCCTAGTAAAAGAATCGAAGGCAGCACAAAGGTGCATGATCGTCTTTGTGGCTGTGACAAGTTCCCCTCTGTGAGAGATCATCAGTGAAGACGACCATATCTTCTCACCTCATAAGGGTTAAATGAGTGAGTTCAGGACTAGTTCAACTTCAGCAGGCTTGGAACATACTAGTGTTAGACCCCTTGTAAAACCAGGAACTCCTAATGTGGGCTGTCATTACTGGTCTGAAGAATGGGGCCTGTGTTGTATCTCTGGCTCTATTTGGACATCCTAAATTGTCTGCAGGTCATTAGTAAATAACTACCAAAACTTGGTTCCCAGAGGGCTGAACCCTATAAGATTCCAAGAGACTCTATACCACTGCCCCCTTCCTGTAAGACTCATTTCAAACAGGCCTATCAATCGCCTGGGCAGGAAAAAGTTCCTTGGGAAAAGCTGCTTGTTTTAGAAACTTTCCAAACTTACATAAAGCCTGACTAAACTTCAGATCAGCACAATGACAGCATCGATCACTGTCCACTCTCACTCCTTGAGAGTGTTATCTAGAATAGACTATGTCCTGGGTGACTTGTCTGAATTCTCTTCATGGAAATCACAGGGGAGCCAAGGGGAGACCTGGTGACAGTGGATGTTAACTATTTAGTGGTCTCTGGGGGACACAGAAAGTTTCAATAAATAATAATTGAGAAAATTAAAGACCAAATGACTTGCAGGACTTCATCTACTAGGAAGAAAGGAATGATACTTAATGCTAATCTTCATGCTTTTGAAAATTAGCATAGAGAGGTCATTGACAAAGTACAAATCAAAACTAAATGAAAATACCTGCTCAGTTTTCATCATGAACAAAAGATGTTCAAAGAGTACTGAAAGATACTAAAGATTGCATCAATTTTTACATGCAATTTTAGTCACTAAATTCATACGTGTATTATTAAATATAAACTTAGTGCATATCTTCTCAATTTCAATGATAAATGGAGAAACAAAATAACGCTGTTTCTCCATTTATTATTTTTAATTGTATTTCACTAAAATTTCTCAGTTTATTTATTTATTTATTTATTTATTTATTAGTTTCTTTGTTTACTGTGACACTTTGGATGGAACATAGACCTTGGGCATCCTAGGCTGGCTCTCTGCCAGAGACCACCCCTCTCCAGCTGTTGATCACTGTTTTGTGGGGCAATCCCAATGCCCTCAGTGTTGATGTGAAGTCTACAATGACGTGTACTCAACTCGCTTCTGTCTTTTTTCTTATTTTCTGTATTTCCATGTCCTCTCTGTGGTCCTGCTGGATTGCAGTTGGATTTTGTCTGTCATTTATTTTGATTTCCTGTATGTTGCATGTGGAGCAGAGGCAAGTCGTGTGCACTGATCGCCAGGAGTTCTCTTCCCTTTTTGTTCCTAATACAGGTCCTTCCCTTTGGAACCAAAGAACCAAAATCCCTTCCATGTTCCTTCCTTGTTCTCTTCCATATCGATACTATTTCTTTAAAATTACTTTTTAATCTAAAGTATTTTTGACAGATATAAAAAATTAAGTTGTATGTATTATGCATGCATGTGTTGCGTTATGATAAATACTATTTGTTATTTATGCATTTTGATGTTAGCCATTATATGCTGGCATCTATCTATTAGTATGCTATATATGAATTTATATCATTTAGTCCACCTGACTTGCCTTATTCTCTAGGATAGTTTAATCTCAACTTGCAATTAACGACTAATCAGTTTTTACATTATTATGATCTTACACATCGACACCATTGGCCCAAACAGTATATGATTATTCTACTTTGTATTATAGCTTTTGTTTTACTTTGCTTTTCTGGAATTAATTTCATTTAAGTTTTTCATTATATGTGCAAAATCTTCTCATGCAGCTGCCTTTGCGTTTTAAAATCTCCTTTCAGCTGTGTCAAGCTTCTGTTTTTACTACTCACTCCCACGTTTTTCAATATCAGGTGTGTAACTGTCTTAGTTTCTGTGGCTCTTGTTCCCAAAGCCCCCCAACCGTAAGACGGACCAGCCTCAGGGAATCCTGAATAGTTCCATCCCTAAACTTCTTTTTGCTACTTTTCTTAACTTACATGTGTGTTACAATTTAGTTAAGGTGCATTCTAAAACAGGGCATCTTAAATTTTTCTGCTTGTGAGCATTTCTTACCTATTTTTTCATCACCCCAGCCATATAGTGTGTGTATATATATATAAATATATATATATATAAAATAATACACATACTAAATATTTATTGATAATAAATCATAAGCACATTTATTTTAAAATAATTATTTTATATATGTATATTTATGATTTTTATCATTTATTACAAGTAAATCTGCATGCTAATCGATGTGATTATTTTTACATAAAGAATTAAATCTCAGCTGAATATTTGATACTTGAAACATAGAGCATCTTTAATGTTTTTTGGAGTTTGTTGATATTTATAATCACCAATCCTGAGAACACCACAGGGGAAAAAATGGCAGAATAATGTTTAGAGAAACTTAAAAAATATTGGAAATTTTGTTTTAGTGACAAGCTAAACTTTACCAAGTGTCATTTCATGAAATTGAAGTCCACAACTCAAATAGTAATTTTTAAATTTAATCATCATAATACAATACAATTCAAATTTGATATGCACACTAAGGAATAGCAGCATAAAATATTAAAAGGCTATTTCCTACAATTAAACCTTTATGTAGGAGCAGATAACGTGGTATGTAAAGTAAACACTGTAGTTCATAATATGCCTTAGTCTGGAATCTGAGCTGTAATATTTCAGGTAATGTGCATTGATTTTACATTGTGTGACAGTATATATAGTACAAATTGTATCTATTGTGTGTTCAGAACCAAGTCTGCAGTGAAGTCACACAGTGCAACCTAGGAGCATGTGGCCAGAAACACCTCCATTTCAGCGTGCATTTGATGTGGAATAGATTTTTGGTTGCCAGGAGTTCAGAAACCTCTTATTCTTGTCATTTTGTATCCTAACCCTCCTATATAGGATCCTGACCCAGAGTTTAAGAAGCTGGAGTCAAAGCTACACAAATGAATTAATTTCTCTGTATGTACATATTTATGTAACCCACACATAGATCAAGACAGAGAGTAATTTCGAGCTCCAGCAGGTTTCCTCAGCCTGATCCACTAACCCTTCTCTCAGATATCCTTATCTGTGTCCAGTTGGATTAGAAATGTCCTTCTGGTGGGTACACGCTTGCTTATTTCCCTCAGTGTTGTTCCCTCAGATCAATCTTTAGATTTATCCATGTTGCGTGCGGCCAGGGCTAGTTCCTTTAGTTGCTACACAGCACAGTATCTCATGGTAGCACTGTGCTAGGAGAATAGGATCTTTGAGAACTACCTTATAATTCACAGTCATCTGTTGAAGTTGCTCTGAAGACGTTATACCAACATTCTGCTTCCTCTTGTGAGTGACTCACTTTTTCTTTCTGGATATAGAAAGAAATTTTATAATAACCGTCAAACTAAGGTCAGTTTAATCAAGGTTTGCTTTCCTTAACAGTTTTTTTTTCCAATTGTCCACCATTGATTCATAAAACTGGTACCTAATATTCCTTATTCTGAGAATTTTTCAAAAAAATTTATTAAAAATCTTGGGCTGGTGAGATGGCTCATTGGGTAAAAAGTCTTTCCACATAAAACAGACAACCTGAGTTTGATCCAAAACCGCAAATCCCACGGTAGAATGAAAGAACTCACTTCTGAAAGTTGTCTTCTCACTGCCATGTGATATGCATGCTGCATTCACACACATGCAACACAAGCACATGTAAATAAAGTATTTATTTTTAATCTTTAAATATCTTTAAAACTGTTACCAACATGTATTAAGTATATATAATAATGGGTTTCAGTATGACATTTTCATGAAATATATACCACATTTTGATTACATTCACCTGCTTTCCTCACTTTTCTCTCCCTCTCATTGACCCTTTTCCTCTTAACAGCTAGAGCACTTCTAATTTAGAATATTTGTGTGTGTATTTATGTGTGGTATAAGCACAGGTATATGTGATGTATGCAGATGTTCATGAGGATATGTTCACATATGCATATAGGTGTGCTTGTGTGTGTGAAGGTCAGAGGTATATGTAGAGTGTCTTTCTCAGTAGTTTTCCCCCTTACAGGGTCTCTTATTGAACCTGAAGCTCACGGGCTCAGCTAGATTGGCTTGACTATGAGTTACAAGGATCTGCCTGCCTCCACCAGTGCAGTGGTTACAAACGCCACATCAGCCTTTTGGGTTTTTGATGTGGGTTCTGGACATCATGTCCTCACGCTTGCATAGCAGGTGCTTCATCAACTGGGATATATCTGCAACCACTTTAAAATGACACAGTGTAACCCTTTCTTATCTGCATTTCTAGAGTTCCTGTTATCCACATACCCCTTTAAAATGATGCAGTGTAACCTTTTCTCATCTCCATTTCTGGAGTTTGTATTATCCACATATTGAATCCTTTTCTTCTTTTTATCTACTTTATCATATTTTGCTACATTGCTTTAATTTTATTCTTTCTTAACATTTGCTATGCAGCATCCAGCTTTGTTTCAGGTTGGAAATTAAAATGCTACCCATTTCTAATCTAGTTATTACTTTTTAAATTTTTCTTGGATAATGTAGTCTTTTTTTTTTAATTAAGTCAAATTGTCTTCTAACTCTTGTTTTACTCAAGCTACAATGATTTTTGTGCTCTAAAGGCCTGTCAGTTTCTCCCTTTATTATTTTCACTAATTCTTATACAGTAAGTTTTTTTTTATTGTGATGATCGTTGTTATTGTTATTATTGTTTGACATAGTCCCATCCCATAAAAAAACAATTAGTACTGCTAATATTTATTTTGCTCATATTTGTCTAAACGAAGGTTAGACTTTCTATTTTAGTATGGAGAGGAAAATATCCCTTTGCATTTTCTTCCTTATCTTATTTGTTGCTTTTAAATGACTGGCTTCCCATCTGCTTCATATGGTCTGAAGGAAAGGGGGAGAGCAGTGGTTATTGTTGGCATAGCGGCTGCCCCTGAATCTATTGTTTGAACTACTGACTGTAGCTCCATGATCACTGCCCCACTGCTAGGCTGAGACATCCCACCACAACTGCCACTGCCTCTGCAGCCAAATGTAGTTTTTAACTAAATCTCTATTATTCCATTTTACCAATATAGACCCGGGAGTCAGATACTGGGGTAAAAAAACCTGCTAGTTCAGAGCGGCCGAAAAGCAACCAGCTGACCTTCCTCCTTAGCTGAGGACCCAGCAAGAGAGAATATCTTTTGCCAGAGATCAAAAACCAAAAAAGACTGCCACACTCAAAGCCCCTCCCCCCCACTACTTCCTGTGCATTTATCTACCTATTTTCCGGACTCCCTCTAATTCTCTATGGCTACTTTCTGTCAACTAGTTGCTAGTTCCGCCCCTTGACCAAAGGTTTTATTTAATTAATGCAAACTCTGAGTTCACAATGTGATCAAATATCCCAACAACAAAGGGTGGTTTGTGAACTTCTGCAGCTGGAAGTTTTGGGTGATCTTTGTAATGCCTTCTGCAAGGTCCCCTCTCCTGCTGTGGAGAGGTTGGGTTTGTGGACTTTGATTTCTCAGACTCAACTTTGAGCCTGTCTTGTAGGATCTTGACACAGAAGCCCTGTGATGAGGTGAAAGGTAGGAAAGAGATAAGAGTTTTTTGGCTCTGATTCCTCATCAATCTTGGCTTGAGTAGGAGATAGATCTTAGTTCTGTATTGTCCTATGAGAAACTTCTATTTATTTCAATAATGACATTTTATTATTTTTAAATTTTAATATATGTTGTTGTACATGTATAGAAGTGGGAGTTCACAGGCCACAGCAAATGTGTGGAAGTCAGAGGACAACTTATGGGAGTCAGTTGTCTACTTGCAGGGTGTGGGGCCTAGGGATTAAGCTCAGATCTTCAGGTTGGCAGCAGACACCTTTACCCAGTAAGCTATCTAGCCAGCCCAAAGCTTCTTACTTTCTGAAACATGACTACACTACCTTCTTTTTTTGGTTTTCACTATTAAGTTCCTCCATGTAAATAAATTTTGTTTTGTTGATTACTGGGGAGTCACATTTGTGCCGTGAGTAGGAGAAGACTTGCAAGGCGAGGACTGTGTTATATCTCATTTATTTTTTAATCTGCGTGATTACAATAAGGATAGTAACATTTTACAACAATAAGAAAATTAGCATGTTTCCTAAACTGTGTATTTCAAGTTTAAAGGATAATCTAACCTGCTGTTAGCCTTCTGACTACAAGAAAAATAAAACATTTTTTTTCTCTTTTCCCAGGAAATGCAAAAGACATCCTATTGATACATGAAGAAGATACTGAGGAGTGGGCTCTGTACTTGCAAGAAATATTTATACATATTGTAGAAAGAGAAGCAATCCTGTTATATCCCTTGTGGAGTTTCTCTTCTTCACATTTGGAATTGCTAAACTTAAATGCTTACAAATGTAAACTTCTGATCTTATCTAATAGTCTACTTAAAGACCTAACACCAAAGAAATGTCAGTTTCTAGAGAAGATACTTGACTCACCAGAAAGTGTAGTGACTCTGCTTTGTGGCATGGAGAGCTCAAATCCTCTCTTTCAATTATTATGTATCCCTGGAAGCAGATGGGAGATCTCAACAGAGCAGGAGCCTGAGGACTACATCTCTGTCATCAGACAGATCTTATACAGAGGTAGGAATGATAAATTGGCTTTGTCGGTTTTTAAATGTTTATTTGCTTATGTTTTGCAATGGAAGGGCTGAAGAGGTTAGCCCAATGGTTAAGAGCACTGGCTGCCCACTCTTCCAAAGGACCCAAGTTCAATTCTCAGCACCCACAGGGTAGTTCACTAGTCTGTAACTCCAATTCCAGGGGATTCAACACCCTTTTCTGATCTCAGGGGATACCAGGCACATACATGGTTTACAGTTATACATGCAGGAAAAACCCCTGTGTACACAAAATAAAATAACAATTTGCCTTAAATTTTGCAATTTAAATTTTATAAACATCTGATGTAAGGCTAAGATTAGAACATGGATGCCAAGTTCACCTAGCAATGCTTTGTCTTGTCTACCAAATGCATTAAGATTCTTCATTTTTACCTTTATTCCAGTCAAAACTTAGCATTTGTTCTAAAAATAGCTAATGCATATATATGTATGTATATATACATATATACATATATATATATATAATTATATACATTCCTTCAGGCAACTCGCATGAGACTATGATGTCACAAGCAAGCTATGCTATGCCATTTGCCAGTTTGTTTCTGAAGGATAACATGTGGCATGACTGGCAAAGCCTGAACTACTGCTATCTACACTCATGTTGTTACCAGCCAACAACAGTTGAAAGTTTGAAGGCTTCAGTTAGAATGCAGAGCTTGTGTTGTTCTTATAATTGCATGATATATTATTACAGAATGAAATACTGTTATTTTCAGGTATTTTAAATGGCAAATTTAATTTTAAGCATACAGCCATGATATAAAGAATAGAACACAAGTCCTTATTCATCAGCTAATGGCATTCCTGTGCAATAGTCAAGTTCTGACACTAATGTCATTGAAGGACCTTCCTTTGCAGTGCTCTGCTGTGTCACTGAGAATGCTATATTCAGTTGCTTCCTTGGTTTCTCAACCTGCACATGGCCTTCAAACACCCAGCTTTGTGGCTATGGTTTTGCCTCTTACAGGGAAAAGGTGGGGTTATTATTTCATACTGGTGTTATTAGATGTCAAGGTTAGCTCTTTTTCTTGGAACGTATTTTTGCATTCTCTCATGATCCCCTCTCTCTCAGGCCCTGTCTCTACTTTTGTCCCTTAATGGATCAAATGTCTCTTCTTTAACACATGACCATTTGTCCACCCCAGGTGGGATACTACTCTTTAGAGTTAGGGCCTCAGAGTTTCTCAGGTCCCTCCAAAGAAGTCCAGACTGGCTGTTTCTCCCACTTGGCCCACACCTGCCTCTAAAACTCATTTATCTTTTGTCCACACAAACTATGACTTTGCCATCCATTCCTAGTGTAGGCAATGACATTCATCTTCAGAGCATCAATGCAACAACAACCTGTGGCCTTTAACCATTTCTAAACATGGTTCTGCACATGTTACAGTTCTGTAAATTGAGGGAACACACCTCATCCCTTCTCAATATTCTCAACAAGGTCATTATCTGCCGCTGCTGCACTTGGAGACCACAGTATTTAAACAAAGCAAGCAAGACAAAAATTCCTGTTTTCTAGTACTCTGACCTTTACAAATTCAATGTATTTTTGTGTGTATATGTGCAGTGTGAGCACATGTTTGTATATGTATGTATAGGTCATATGCACATATGTGTGCAGGCTAGAGATCAATATCATGTGTCTCCCTCTATCACTCTTCACATTTTTTTAGAGCAGAATGTCTCATTAAACCATAAATTCATCAATCTGGCTTGTTAGCCAATTAGAACCAGGGACTTGCCTGGCTCCACCCTCACCCCCGAGGCTGAGATAACAGATATATCCTGCTGTACACAAATTCTATGTGGGTGCTGGGAATCCAAACTCCAGCCTTCATGTTAGTGTGTCAGGAACATTATCATTTCCCTAGCCATCAAATTAACTATTTTTAAAGTCTGTTTTAGTTATCTGTTATTCCACAACACACTTCTGTAAAACTTAGCATTTAACATCATAAACGAGGATTGCACACCAGTTAGTAAAGTCCAGGAAGTGAGGCATGGCTAAGCAGAGTTATGTGCCAGAATACACTATGAGGCTACAATCAAGGTGTTTAGAGTTGTAAACAACTGAAGGATCTGGTGTGTGTGTGTATACCTGTGCATATATGTATATGTATATGTATATATATGCATATGTTTATGTGATTGTGTGTCTGTGTGTATGTTTGAATTTATAGGGGGATCTTGGAATGCAGCTTTCATTGCTGACCATTTCCCATCATCTGTGGTTGGCTAAAAGTCACCCATAAACGCTCCTCAAGGAGTTCCCTTAGAAGCAATATTTTCAAATTCTACCATATTCAAAATCTTTTGTCTCTTGCCTTACACTTGAAGTACAATTTGACTCATTAGAATATTACTCATATTCTCCTTTATCCTACAATTATAGAACATTGAGATTTTTATTTGTCTACTAAGCAAAGGGTCCTTTACTCATAGATCACCTAGTGGTCCGCTAGTGCAGCACTCCATCATTCCATGTTCTGGATTACTTACCCTAGGGGCATGCTTTCTGGTTTTGTTTTTCCCTATTTTCTCAAATTTATTTCAGAAGCAGTTTCTTGAGTTAATATTTAAAATTTTTATTCTAGCTTATTATTGTGGTTTTATTTTTCAAGAATTAAAATTTAAGTGTTTATGGTATTTGACTGTGATACACTCTTCTCACTCTCTCTAATTCTTTCTGACTTTTTAGAATCTAATTAATTTCATTTGTATTTTTGATAGTTGCTGCTTCTTTTTGGGCACCTCGCTTTCTCTTTTTTTACTTCTAATTTCCTTTTAAGTTTTATTGTATTTTTTTTCTTTGCTCATCTGCAGCGTGAATTCAAATTGGTCTTAATAATAAAAACCCGGAGTCAGATATCAGGGTGAAAGCTGAAAGATCAGAGAAGCAGAGCAGCCAGCCACTAGAACAACTTCTTGCCTCTAGGAATCCTCAGACTGAAAGGGGGCCGAGCTCCTTTCTCCACCCTGCCTTATCACTTCCTGTTTCCTCCTCCCAAGGGCTGGGATTAAAGGCCTGTGTCTCCCAAGAACTGGGATCAAAGGCATGAGATCCCAAGCACTGGGATTAAATGTGTGTGCCACCACTGTCTGGCCTCTAGTGGCTAGCTCCACACTCTGAACTCTAGGCAGGCTTTATTTGTTAGAGCACAAACAAAATATCACCACACCCATCCATTTGGCTTGATCACAGTCATCTCTTGATCTGTCTTGGTCACCTCTCCTTGACACCTTGCACTTCTGTCTTATGAAACCAATTTAAAAATAATATCATTATTCATTACACATCAAAAGTTCACGGTGAAATGTTTGACAATAGTGATCCTACTGGATCTCCTCGTCACTCTCCCTTCTTGCCTCTCTCTTTCAGTGCTTTTCCAGTACATTAATCTTTTTAATTTTGTAGAAAAAAATGTAATTGAAAAGTTATGAGTAAATCTAAATAAAGTGCATATAAATTATGAATATTGCATGCTACTTCTCCTAAGGCAGAACAGTAAGGATTAATGGCAGAATTTTAAGTGATTCTTCACACCCATAATTTCTACTTTCTCTGAATAACTCATTGGGCCATTTATCTCTCTGTCTCTGTCTCTCTCTGTCTCTGTCTCTCTCCTCTCCTTCTCTCCTTCTCTCTGTCTCTGTCTCTGTCTCTCTCTGTCTCTCTCTGTCTGTCTCTCTCTCTCTCTCTCTCTCTCTCTCTCTCTCTCTCTCTCTCTCTCTCTCTCTGTGTGTGTGTGTGTGTGTCTGTCTGTCTGTCTGTGCAGGTGCATGCCTACTATTGTGAGTTTGTAGAGATCAGAGGACAACTCTTGGGAGTTGAAATTAAATTATTTTTTATAGTTTTTAAGATAAAATCCTCTATTTATAGATAGCACATCACTAATTTGAAGCTACTATTAACCCTGATATTCCTACATTCAAGTCTTAGACTTCGAATTTTCTAGAGTAATATACCAAATGGAAATATTAGAAAATTTGTAGGAAATAAGGAAAATGCTATATAGAGAAGGCTTTTGAATTATTGTCAGTTAATAACTTCTGGGGGAGGAAGACTCAACTTTTAAGGGTGTGATCCAAGTGGATTGATCACACCTATGTGTATATAGGCAGCACACATTGTGGTGTTAAAACAAAGAAGCAAACCATGGAAAGAACATGAGAGGGGGTGGAAGAATGGGAATGATTCTAGAAGGGAATAGGGGAGGAGTGGGGGATAAATATGATTCATTGTATGTACATATGAAATTCTCATATTTAAAAGGCTGCTGAAATACAACGTATTTGTCAGAGATACAGGATGAAACTGGGAAGTAGGCAGTTTGGGGCATACGTGATTTTTATGCTGCAGACTAGTCCACTTCACATGCCTAACAGTCTGTTTAATGATTTGTTTGCTTTGAGATGCTTCCTTAGTGGTCTATGTGTTTTATGTTTCATATCACCATTCATATTGAATGTGTAATGCCTGGTTTTTAAAACATAAAACAATACAAAATGGATAAAATTGGACAAAAGATGTGGAATTCAATTCTTACTATCCATTTTTGCCTTTCCTTTACCCAATAGAGAAATTATACCAGAATAAGGAAGAAATTTTTTATTCGGAACATGCTGTGATAAAAAGGATAATAAAAATGCCAGGGAAGTCATGAAAATAATTAAATGTTTAATATATTCACACAGACAGAGAAAAATCACAGGAAATTTTATAAAGTTTAATGAAAGAGAAAGATATTTAATAATTATAATACTCAGGCAAAGTTTATAATTTTAAAAAGTTAAGTAGTGATTCATGTTTGATCTGAGTATTTTATTTCCTTTTAAGAAATTAAGAAAACTAAATTTCCTGTCTCCCTAATTCTCAAATGGAGACTAACACAAATCCATGTGAGCTTCCTCTTGACTGCTTTAAGCCACATGGACCACATTTTCCATTTTTCCTGTTCGTTTCTTCATTTGTTTTTGGTTCTGCACATAAAATTTTAGAATTTCTATCTAAGTTTCATGCATCATTGTTTATATATAATATATATATATCCATATATATATATATACACATATGTATTTATCTCAAAGTTAGAAAAATAATCCAGCAATCTTTTTTTTATTTAGTCTTTTAATTTTTTTTGAGAATTTCACCTGAGTACTATATTTACCTAATATCTATCCTCACTCCTTTCTCCTATTCCTTCTGTGCCCCCACCACTCACTCTGAAATCTATGACCTCTTCTTTAACTATTATTGTTGGACACACATGTAGCTTAAGTTTTCCTGCCTGGCCCACAGTCAGGATATATCTCTTTCACCTGCCAGTCCCACAGCCTCTCAGACCCGACCAAGTAAACACAGAGACTTATGTTGCTTTCAAACTGTATGGCCTTGGCAGGCTTCTTGCTAACTGTTCCTATAGCTTAAATTAATCCATTTCCATTAATCTATACCTTGCCACATGGCTCGTGGCTTACCAGCATCTTCACATGCTGTTCCTCATCGTGGTGGCTGGCAGTGTCTCTCTGACTCAGCCTTCCACTTCCCAGCTTTTTTATTCTCCTTGCCCCGCCTATACTTCCTGCCTAGCCAACGGCCAATCAGTGTTTTATTGATTAATTAGCAACACATTTGCCATACATCCCACAGCACTTCCCCCCCCTTTTTTTTTTTTCAAAAAGGAAGGTTTTAACGTTAACAAAGTAAAATTACATATAATTTGGGAATTTGGGCGTAGCTTCTCTTACTACTTCCTGCTGGAAGGGGGCGCTGTATCTTATGGGGAAACAAAGAAAATTTTAGAATTATGGAATAGTCCATGAGGCTGTATCGTCTGAGCCAGATGCCTTCAAACCATTCTGGATGTTGGATCATCTGGGCCATGGTGTCATTGGAGACCTTCAGGGGGTCTTGGCTGGTCAAACCTGATGTATCTTAATCTTGAACAAATCCATAGCCTCTGGCTTTCTGTGGGAACAAAAGCAGAGACTCCTTTCCAAAGTAACATATCCTTATATCCAAATTTTGAAGTCAAGGTACCTTTAAAATATACATTTTGGCATAACTCAACAGCTTTTACAATCAAATGTTTTTCTGCAGTTAAAAATCCCAAAGACAGGCCGGGCGGTGGTGGCGCACGCCTTTAATCCCAGCACTCGGGAGGCAGAGCCAGGCGGATCTCTGTGAGTTCGAGGCCAGCCTGGACTACTAAGTGAGTTCCAGGAAAGGCGCAAAGCTACACAGAGAAACCCTGTCTCGAAAAACCAAAAAAAAAAAAAAAAAAAAAAAAAAAAAAAATCCCAAAGACAACACAATCCAGATTCTCTGTGTAATAGTCATCTTCACATGGCTTATTTTTTATATTAATTTTACTGTCTCTTTAAAGACTTTATTTTTTAAAACTATGTATTTTTTTCTATAACTGTATATATTCCTTTTTCTTTCTCTTTCAAGCCTACGTACATTTTTACACACATTGTAAACTATTACACCTGAATCTTATTGTGAATCTCTTGCTTTAAACTGCAGCAGCTGTGGCTGCTGGTTCCACCCACCTCAGCTTCCCAACATGGCTACGTTTACCACCAACTCTGGGAGCTATCGTGGGTCTATGCTTTTATCCAAGCAAAGTGTAGCCCAGAAACATCTTTTTTTGTTTTGTACTAGGAAAGGCTAAATCCACCATGCAGCTTAATGTGCCACTTGCAGAGGCCTCATTCCTGCCATACTGCAGATCGAGTGCGCATGCTAGGAACCCACCGGTAGCTCAAACCAGCAGCTGCTGCTCATTTGAGAGAGACAATTAGGAAGCTGTTTTTAGCTCTGTTTTAGAATCTTTTTTTCTCAGTTTTTAGGTGGAAACTCTTGCCACCACGTTGGACGCCATTTGTAGCTGGAGTTTTCCTGCCTGGCCCACAGTCAGGATATATCTCTTTCACCTGCCAGTCCCACAGCCTCTCAGACCCGACCAAGTAAACACAGAGACTTATGTTGCTTTCAAACTGTATGGCCTTGGCAGGCTTCTTGCTAACTGTTCCTATAGCTTAAATTAATCCATTTCCATTAATCTATACCTTGCCACATGGCTCGTGGCTTACCAGCATCTTCACATGCTGTTCCTCATCGTGGTGGCTGGCAGTGTCTCTCTGACTCAGCCTTCCACTTCCCAGCTTTATTCTCTTCCTTGCCCCGCCTATACTTCCTGCCTAGCCAACGGCCAATCAGTGTTTTATTGATTAATTAGCAACACATTTGCCATACATCCCACAGCACACACACTCACTCATACTGATATATATGTATATTCACACATAAATACAACCTGCTAAATCAACTTAATGTTATTCATAAGCACAAAACATTACTGTAGGCATACACTTGTATATATTACATATGTATTTTTGAATAAAATGTGTTTAGTGCTGACTGCTTTGGATGAGGTAACCTATAAGGGGACTTGTCCCTGCAGAAAAGTGAATCTCCTGATGTAAGCAGTCATCAATTGCTTATAATTCTTCATCCAGGCATAGGGCCTTGTGTCATGCAGCCTATCCACAATGACATATCAGATGGTGTTGTCACTGTGCTGGTCTTGTTTAGGCAACCATATTGTTTAGATTTTATGAGTGTTGTGTAGAATGAATCTTAGAAGGTCTTATTAATAAAATAAAACCCGGGGCCAGTTATTGGGGTGAAATGCTAGATGGTCAGAGAGACAGAACAAGCCACAACTAACCTCACCTGGCCAACTTCTCAGCTGGTCTTGTTTCCTCAGACTGGAGGCCTCTGAGTCCTCATCCAGAATGGGTCTCAGCTGAATTGCTGCTCAAAAGCCTGAATGCTTAACCAGGCCAAATGCTTAACCAGGCCAAAATGCTTCTAGTTTCTGGTCCTCGCACCTTATATACCTTTCTGCCTTCTACCACCACTCCCTGGGATTAAAGGCGTGTCATCATGCCTGGCTGTTTCCAATGTGGCCTTGAACTCACAGAGATCCAGAGGGATTTCTGTCTCTAGAATGCTAGGATTAAAGACGTGAGTGCCATCATTTTCTAGCCTCTGTATCTAGTGGCTGTCTGTTCTCTGACCCCAGATAAATTTATTAGGGTACACAATATTTTGGGGAATACAATACCACCAAGTGTTGTTTCCCTATCATTAGTAAAAAAATACTATCTCATATAAAAGTCTTAGTCTTCTGGCTCTTATCATCTTTCTAGCCCTTATCCCTGGTGTTTCCTGAGACTTAGGTCTATAGAGTCTCTTTGAAGATATATCACTTAGGGTTGGGCACCCCATGGTCAATTGTTCTCTGAATTTTGACTAGTTGTGGATTCCTGTAATGGTTTCTACCTATAACAAAAAGCTTCTTTGGTGAGGGGTGCGAGCTCCACTTATCTGTGGGTATAAGAATGCATATTTAAAATGCAGTTAGAAATTTTAGTGACTTAGGAAGATGGCAATAGTAGCTTTTTCTTTAGTTAGTATCCAGAACCTCACCAATCACAAGTAGTTGGGTAGGTCCTCCCATTTTAGTGGACCTTAAGTCCAACTAGATGGCTGTTGGTTGTCCATGAGACATGTGTACCACTTTTGCACCCATGGGACATCTTGCTGTACTATTCACTTGTGTGTTTGTAGACCTTTCAGCTGAATAGACCTATTGATTCTTTTTCTTCCCTCAGCACCTTACAAAGCACATTCAGATACTGTGAAGGGTATCCCTCAGGAAGGAGTCTTCTGCGTTTATTTCACCTCAATTCCTTCAAATCCTGTATCTCAAAAGTGCTGTGGGATGGTCTGTATGTCAAATGTGTTGCTCTTATAGGTCAATAAATAAAACACTGATTGGCCAGTAGCCAGACAGGAAGTATAGGTGGGACTAACAGAGAAGAGAATTGAGGGAACAGGAAGGCAAAGAGGGAGACACTGCCTGGAGCCACCACCAGGACAAGGAAGATGTAAGGTACCAGTAAGCCACGAGCCATGTGGCAAAGTATAGATTAATAGAAATGGGCTGAATATAAGAGTAAGAGCTAGACAATGATAGGCCTGAGCTAATGGCCAAGCAGTTTAAATAATATAAGTGTCTGTCTGTATGTTTATAAGTGGGTTGTCAGACTGCCAGGGCTTGGCAGGACCCGGAGAGAAAACTCTCTAGCTACAAATACTACTTACAATAATTCTCAACTGGTTAAAAGATTTCAATGGAGAGTCCTCCCACAGGGAATGTTGAATAGCCCAACTCTGTGCCAATATTTTGTACAACAGCCATTGGAAGTGATATGTAAAAAATTTCCTAAATCTATAATTTATCATTATATGGATGATATTTTACTAACTGACTCAAATGCAGATACTTTAGAAAGAATGTTTGAAGAAGTAAAGAAAATTTTGCCTTGCTGGGGATTACAAATTGCTCCTGAAAAGATACAAAGAGGAGATTCTATTAATTATTTAGGATATAAAACAGAGCTACAAAAAATTAGACCCCAAAAGGTGCAAATTAGGAGAGATCGACTACAGACACTTAATGACTTTCAAAGATTATTTGGAGACATTTTTCATCACGAACTATTGTTGGGGTAAAAAATGATGAACTGAATAATTTGTTCAAAACCTTAGAAGGTGACAGGGACTTAAATAGTCCAAGAGAATTATCACCTGGAGCTGAGAAAAAATTGGCCTTGGTAGAAAAGAAAGTACATGAAGGGCACGTGAATCATATTCATCCAAAGCTGGATTGCATTTTGGTTATTTTACCTTCTAGGCATTCTCCTACAGGAATATTAATGCAGAGGTAAGATATTATATTGGAATGGATATTTTTACCAAATAAACCAAATAAAAAATTAAAAACTTATGTGGAAAAAAATCTGACTTGATTTGGAAAGGAAAATTGAGACTTCATCAATTAGTAGGAATAGACCCAGCAGAAATTGTCATACCTTTAACTAAAGAGGACATTGAAAAATTATGGACAGAAAGTGAACCTTGGCAAAGAGCTTGCAGTAATTTTTTGGGAGAAATTAACAGCAAATATCCCAAAGCAATAGAATTGATCTTATAAAGAGAGCTGATTGGATCTTGCCTCGAATTGTACGGGAAAAACCCATATCTGGAGTTCCTACATTTTATACAGATGCCAACAAACAAGGAAAGGCAGGTTACAAATCAGAAAATTTAAGTAAAGTGGTTCAAAGTCCTTATAATACAGTTCAAAAATCGGGATTGTATGCTATTCTGTTGGTATTAATGGATTTTTCAGAACCTCTCAACATAGTAACTGACTCTCAGTATGCTGAAAGAGTGGTATTACATATTGAGACTGCAGAATTTATCCCTGATGCTTCAGAATTAACTTCACTATTTATTCAATTATAAGATACATCAGGTTTGACCAGCCAAGACCCCGTGAAAGGTCTCCTATGACACCAAGGCCCAGATGATCCAACATCCAGAACCATTTCAAGGCAACTGGCTCAGACGATACACCCTCATGGACTACTCCAATATCCTAAAATTTTCTTTGTGTCTCCATAAGATACAGCGCCCCCCTCCAGCAGAAAGTAGCAAGAGAAGCTATGCTCAAATTCCCAAATATACCAAGCTGGCTTTAGAGATGTATAAAAGTTAAAACCTTCCTTTAAAAAAAAAAAAGAAAGAAAGAAAAAGAAAAGGGGAAGTGCTGTGGGATGGTCTGTATGTCAAATGTGTTGCTGTGATAGGTCAATAAATAAAACACTGATTGGCTAGTAGCCAGGCAGGAAGTATAGGTGGGACTAACAGAGAGGAGAATAGAGAGAACAGGAAGGCGGAGAGAGAACTGCCAGCCGCTGCCATGACAAGTGAGACGTAAGGTACCGGTAAGCCACGAGCCATGTGGCAAGGTATAGATTTATAGAAATGAGTTAGTTTAAGATATAAGAACAGTTAGCAAGAAGCCTGCCCCAGCCATACAGTTTGTAAGCAATATAAGTCTCTGTGTTTTCTTGGTTGGGTCTGAGCAGCTGGCTGTGGGACTGGCAGGTGAGAGAGATTTGTCCTGACTGTGGGCCAGGCAGGAAAACGCTAGCTACACAAAAATGTACTGTCTTCAAGAATGGGATCTTCCTCCATCTCTTTCTACAGAGAATAAATGTTCCCATTTATAAATTTTCACATCTTTAGTTAGGTTTATTCCTAGATACCTTTGGAGGCTATTGTTAATGGGAATGTGCCTGTGTTCTCTTTATCAGTGTGTTTGTTGTGGGTATTTAGAAAAGCTACTGACTTTTGTAAGTTGATTTTTATATCTTACCATTTGCCAAAAACATAATAGAAATATTACAGAGAACTCAAGATCAAATGAAAATGGAATTGAAAAGCTCAAAAACATAATTATTAAACACAGAGGGAAAGCCTTATAAGTAGAATGGACCAAGTAGAAATAGAATATCAGGAATTAGAAATGAAGTAGATAAATTGGATAAATGGGTGGTGAGGCTCATGACTTGTCTGATGGGAGCAGTATTATAATGGTATGTCTAGATATTAGTATCTGGATTTATCTATGTGATTATTTGATTTAAGATCTGAAATATGAAAGAGAGTCATTATACTTCTTGTGGTCCTTCCCTCTTGTCCTGGCTGGTTTTGTCAACTTGACACAAGATAGAATCATTTGAGAAGAGAGACTCTCAACTGAGAAAATGAGTGTCTAAGACTTTCCTGTGGGCAAGTCTGTAGGGCATTTTCTTAATTAGTGCTTGATGGGGGTGGTGTCATCCCCAGGCAGGTAGTGTTGGGGTGTATATGAAAATGGGCCAAGTAAGCCATGAGAAGCAATTCAGTAAGTAGCTTTCTCCTGTGGCTTCTGCTCTGGTTCCTGCCTCCAAGTCCCTTCCTCAAGATCCTGTTTGTACTTCCTTTGAGGGTGGACTGTGATATGAAACTGAAAGCAAAATAACCTTTTCCTCCCCAAGTTGATTTTGTCATGATGTTTTATTACAGCAATAGAAACCCTAAGACACCTCCCCTCCAGGAAAGACTTGATCAAGCTCCTGTGCAGCCTCCTTCTGCTCACCCCTGGACTTTTACCCTTTCACACTAGCCTTCCAAGTCCTGTTACTTCAATGTGCTTAATTTCTTCAGTCTACAACTGGACGTCATTGTTTCCCATCTTGTAATCTGAAGGTTTCTCTGGTCCTGCCAACCACCACCCTCCCCTGCCCCCAGTCCCACAGCCCTTTATAAAATAATCACTCAGAAACGTAATGTTATTTTTAACTGCTCAGTCATTAGCTCAGGTTTATTATGGACTAGCTCTTACTCTTAAATTAACCCATAATTTTTATCTCTATTTAGCCATGTGGCTTGATAACTTTTCTCAGTTCCACCTTGTCATCTTGGTTCCTCTGTGTCTGGCTGGCGACTCCTGACTCGGCATTTCCTCTTCCCAGAATTCTCTTTGTCTGCTTGCCCCACCTATACTTCATGCCTGGCTACTAGCCAATCAGCATTTTATTAAACCAGTGTACAAAAGTATTGTCTCACAGCACCTTCTGCCATTGAAAGTCACTGTTTCTAATTCCACTTATCACGTGCTACCCCATTGTTCATCTTTAGTAATTCCCTTTGGATACTTTATAAAACCTCCATCCTTGATTTCATTAGAGCCTGGTTTTCTCTTTTCATTTCTCCATGAACTTAACATTAACTTAGTCTTTTTTTTCTGTAGTACTAAATGTGGATTGCTGGCATCACTCTCTGAGAATTGCTTCTGTTTGTTTTAATATTTTGCCACTGTAATCAATGTAACAGGAAACATAACCTCTAGAAAGACCCAGAGGCCTAATTTCAATGCTTGCTAAAGAAATGATTTAGGCCTTTTTTTTTTTTTTTTTTTTTTTTTTTTTTTTTTTTTTTTTTTTTTTGCAAGGAATTGAATTTACACCAGAGATCACTTTAAACTGTTTCTGGCTTGTACTTTGGGATTATACGTTAGCCGGAACTTGCCCATGTCCTCAACTTTCACTGAGGCTCATCTCCAGGGAATCTGAAGACACAGTAGGCAGTCTGAGGAAAAAAAATGTTTGCAAGCTTGAGTCCCAGATATATAGGACAACACTTTTGCTCATGTGCCAAGTTTCTCTGTACCACTGTCAGCCAGAGTGGTGTGCGTTCACAGGTGTGCACTGGACAGCAGGCAGTTGTGATGATTTTTTATGTGGGCTGCTGAGAAAATTTTTCTTCACTTTTAGTTCATTCATGTGTGAAGTTATTGTTATAATTGATGTTATTATTAACACCTTAGGTTTAATGTTAAAGAATTGGTTGTCCTACATCTTCACTTTGTTATATTTCTATAAATTCATTGTTTGAAATTCTTCATAAAGCCAAGAAATAATTCCTTTTCATTCAGGAATGGATTAGGACTTTGAACAATTAGACATTCAGCTAATCAATATCTCCACACACATTGCATGACAGGGCTTTTATGAGCCTTGATTCTAAACAACAAAACCTGCCTTTCTCTTTGTTTCCTCTTTCCATGATTCATTTTCCCTTGTCACAATCTATTTATGAAACAGAGCATCTCAAATGGCTTAGTGGAGTGATAGTACAAAATTTATAGACATTCTAATTTAAAGGAAAAGAAACTTTTAAAGCTATTTAAAAACACTATAAATAAAAGTTCTTTTTTAAAAATACTGAAAGGAAAAAAATGTTATGCCTAAGCTGATAAGAGAAAGTGATTCCATAGCAACCTGAGATTTAGCAACTTTTTTTCAGAATAAACCATCCATGGTTCTTTGAAGATTTTTGTAATATATAAAGCGACATTTTATCTTCTCACCCTTCATGAGTTATCAAAAATAATAAGTAGCCTCATTTCATTGCAGGCAAGTTGTGATCTAATCAGGTTTCAGGTTTCGTTGGTATGCATGATACTCCACATCAACAAGCTGAGTTCAGAAGCAGGTCAAAAATACTTAATTTTTTAACAGGGAAGCTTCAAGTACAAGAACACTTATTGATTTATTTGTATATAATATCAGGTTAGAATGACTTGTAGTATGGCACATTAATTATGTTGTAACACTAACATTCACAAATTGTTATCTTGGGAGTGTCTTTGGGAAACTCTCTTGGGTAGGTTGTCCACTGACTGCCCTAAACCTGTGCACTGGCTGTTGCCCAGGTGAATTTGAGAAACGATTGTGGCATCAAAACTCCCTTGCCAAGGAAAATTTATTCTTGGCTTCACGCACATTTTATTTCCCCTAACGTCATCTCCTCTAACTTAGTGAATAATGAAAGAATTGGTGAAATCAGAGGGAAAAAACCTGCAATAACTTCATTATTATTTGTGAATTCAATAACAACAGAAATGTTCATTAAACACATTCCATTAAAGCTTTTGTTAAATCTCCAGGCAATTAGGATGAGCAGAAACTAACAAATTTAAAGACATCAAGGAGGCAAAAGAGAGAAGTGTTTTTCAACAACTTAAGACACTATGCTTAGATCATTCCTGGCCAATTCTACTTAAGTATAATTGTTTATCGGATTGGAAGGGAACTTTGTAGTAAGTAATTTTTAGTTACAACACTTTAGTGAGGCCTGCTTGTCAGATATATTAAAAATTATCCAAGAGCCAGGAAGATGGCACAGTAGTTAAGGACAATGACCAGGGAGCATAGAAACCTGACTTCAGTCTCCACAACACACAGAGATGTGGCGGAGAGAACAAACTCCACAACTTGTCCTCTGACCCCCAAATGTATCTCCTGATACAAGTGCCCATCACACACACACAAAAAAAAAAAAAAAAAGAAAGAAAAAAAACTAAATAAACAAATAAATAAATACCAAATGCAAAAATCCTAGAAGGGGTTATTTGTCCTTATTTATTTCAATAATTTACTGTTTGGAATATGAAGAATGAACAAAGCCCCTGAGGTGTGTAGTTTTGTGTAAGGTTTACATGTGGATGCTTTTGTATAAAAGAGGCTAGAGTGTTAGTCTGACGTGGGGGTAGTGGAAGTATTCTGAAGCACTTTCTATTTCTTTGGTAGAATTTCAATTTTACTGTGGATTCCTGAACTCAAAGTCCTTTCAATAGTGAATAAAATATAACCAGATGGGGTTTTTTGACAATTACTCCAGCACTGTGCTACACAGATAATCATTACATTGCCTGAGGAGAATGAGATAGTATATCAGCATGGGAGGCATGGTGAGGGCCTCAGTGAAGGACTTGACAAGATGGATTATGAATGGCATATTAAGAAATTGTTCAGAGGACAAAATAGAATCCTGTTTCAGATTGAAGCTTTACATTTGGTTTAAGTCATTATCTCTATACTGAAGAATCCCAAATGTGCTATTCCGGGCTGGTCATTTGTTGTACTATTTTGTTCTAAACATGCCTTTCTAAAGGATGCTGAGACCCTCAAAAAGCTCATTTTAATGAATATATTGTTTGAGGTGCTGGTGAGATGACTCCGTGGGCAATGGCACCTACTGCCTAACCTGATGACTTAAATTCCATCCTGGGACACACATGATGTGAGGAAAGAACCAATTCACTCAGGCTGTGCTCTGACCTCCATGCAAGTGCCCATGTGCCTGCATACGGTAGTGTGGGTGGGCACATGCACAAATAAGTAAATAAATAAACTACAAAATTAAAAATATATCGTTTTTTCATGTCACAAAGTACTGAGTTTTATTATGGCATTTTCTCATACGTGTGTGTGTGTGTGTGTGTGTGTGTGTGTGTGTGCATGTGTATGTATGTGTGTGTGTGTGTGATAGCTTCTTCTTATTCATCCTTAGTCCTCCATTGACTTTTATAAATCAACCACATTAAATTTTTTATTATTCACTTTAGGAAAAATAACCAGACATATACATTTTTAAAAGTATTAATTCACAGAAAAATTTAAAACATTTTAACAGAGATTACAAAGACATATTTTTAAAGGTAAAACTTGGTGAGAAAAGTGACATTTTCTTTCATTTTTTCAAAGATCTTTAATGTTCAGTTTAATGGAAGTCAGTTAGCCTCTTGTATTTGCTTCTGCGATATGTGGTAAATGGATAAAATCCTTTCTCACCCCCATTTGCAGTTAGTGAGAGAGAAGAGTCTTCAGTGCTACACCCAGACTCCACAGCAGCAGTTTCTAAAAGCTCGGAATTTGATGAGCACACCGTCTTTTATTCTGGGCTGATCTTACACTTACACCCATGATTGCCTCCATAGCATCATACAGTGGCCACTTAGAAAATACTGCTGTAACATATCCCACCAATCTTCTAAACACTGACATGCTTTATCATAGCGCCCCAAATCACATAAATGAATCTCTCTATTACTCCAATCAGAAAAGCTTTGGAAGCTTTCCAGTTCATGGTAGGCATATGTTTCTCCCAAAATTCTATCTTTTCATGTAAAAAATGCAAGATTTCTCAGTAGCAAATGAATATTATTAGTTTTCCTTAAAATGACAGCTGCACTTCAAGCTTTCTCAAGAAAATGTCTGAGAGGACTCATTCACATGACCATGGATGTATCTGTTCATGGTTCTTTCAAATGCACCTTGAAACCAGACTGGTGATTTGTTTAGCTGCCACCCACTGAACTTTCCATATGGGCTTCCTTGGACAGCTATTGACCTTCAACATACAACATTGTGCATGCTGATACACACAGAATGTGAAAAGGTCACACAAGACTTCCTTTTAATCAAATTGGAGTAATTAGATCCAACAGAACCTGGCTGATATGAAGCAACTATTTTTGAATACTGGACATCAGGCAGCTCAGGGATATCATCCTTGAGAGGGAGAGAGTGGTTGGGTTCCTCCTGGAGTTGCTACCTGTAGGCAAAAGCTTCCCAGGTCTGACACAGTAGGAGAGAGTCCAGGTGGACCAGTGGCTTCCCGGAGTTTAGGAGACAGCAAGCATGGCTCAGCAGGGCTAAGGTCAGGGGATTGGAGTTTGGAAGCTGATGTGGGAAAAAGTCTGTAGAGAGAGCTGTGCAGGGCCCTTGATTAGGATTCTGTCCATAACATCCATAGGTGTGAAGAATCTTCTCAAATCCAATGAAATGCCCTGAGGACCCAAGGATCACAGGAATTCACTCATGAGAATAGTTTGTTTCCCTTCCAGCAAAGGTGCTAAGAACTTCATTACCCCCCAAAGCATCAGGTATCTGGGTACTGGAGGCAAAATTATCCCTGCCTAACAGAGTATACTGGCCCTTCCACACAAATTTAATAGAAAGTTTAAAAAGACTCAAGCTGTTTTGATGTAATAAAACTTTATCTCCAAGCAAAACTAAAAATAGCTATAGAAGTAAAACACTTAGAATTCACATCTGGTAGCAGATTAAAAACGACCCAGCATGCAAAACAGGAAATTTTCCTCATAAACAGGAGAAACATCCATTGTAAAGGACTTGATTCCAGCATATGTAGATATCCAGCAAATACAGTAAGAAATCAAATGATATAACAAAAGTGTTAGGCAAGAAATTTAAATAGATGAGTCACCAAACAAAACATCCAGAATGCGAGTAAGCAAGGAAAGTGTTATCAATGTGATGACTCATTTGGAGAATAAAAATTATGTGGTGATATTGTGTTCCCCAATATATTGTGCACCCTAATAAACTTATCTGGGGTCAGAGAACAGAACAGCCACTAGATATAGAGGCCAGAAAAAGGGTGGCACACACACCTTTAATCCTAGCATTCCTAAGGCAGAAATCAGTTCAAAGCCACACTGGAAACTGCCAGGCATGGTGACTCACACCTTTAATCCCAGGAAGTCATGGCAGGAAGCAGAAAGGTATATAAGGCGTGAGGACCAGGAACTAGAGCCTGGTTAAGCCTTTAGGCTTTTGAGCAGCAGTTCAGCTGAGATCCATTTGGATGAGGACACAGAGGCTTCCAGTTTGAGGAAACGAGATCAGCTGAGGGATTGGCAAGGTGTGGTTAGCCGTGGCTGGTTCTGTTTCTCTGAGCTTTCTGCATTCACCCCAATACCTAGCTCCAGGTTTTGTTTCTCTTTTTTTTTTATTTTTATTAATAAGACCTTTTAAGATGCATGTTACAAAATTAAAACCACTATATGCCACACACACAGTTGCTATAATGGCTAAAATTGGAAAGGCTGTTATTCAGGAGGTGGAACTCCCAACACTGCTTGTGGGCATCTATGATGATACAACCGCTTTGGGAAAAGTTTTATAGTTTCTTAGCTACACAAACATAAACCTGCTCTATGATCCAGTCATTTTCCTACCATTTACCTAAGAGAAATGAATGCATGTGTCTATGCAAATATTCATAGGAGCTTTATGACATAGACAAGTAGACATAGATGTGCCCATGAAAAGATAAATGTGTGTGTGTGTGTATATATATATATATACTCATGAATATAGATAGATAGATAGATAGATAGATAGATAGATAGATAGATAGATAGATAGATAGTGTGTGTGTGTGTGTGTGTGTGTGTACGTATGTGTGTGTGTGTTGGGAAAATTGTCTCATCTCTATAGAACCCTTGGTCACGGTTCTAACACACACTTCCCCACCAGGCTTCATATTGTCTGCTTCCCATCTCCAGATTTGCTAATTCATTGCCTTCTCTTTCCTTGCCTTCATAAAACAATGAGTCCTATTCCTATGCCCTGTTTTAAAGATTGCACCATTAACCGCATGACTCCAAGCTGGCACATGAACTTTCTTCTCTTCCAGCTCAGCTGTACCTCTGCCTTATAAATGTCTGTTCTCTCATCTGTTGGGTGAGATCTGCACCTGTCATTTCAGGATCTGCTGTCATTATTTCCCAGCCATTGGCCTGGGTCTTACCTTTCTCTTCTTCCGAGATGATCACCAGGTTAGGGGATTATGCACTGTGTGTAGAATAGACTTAAAATCCTCTAGGGTTGTAAGAAAAGGCCTCATTATCTAATTCTACCTGAAAGGATTTTAATTAGCAGCAGGATTTAGAGACCCTACATTGATTTTTTTCCTACTAATTTAAACAATAATTAGTTGATTCCAACAGTAAAAGTATAATGATAGCCTAGTACATTTAAGACAAAGGCCAATAGTACTGCTTTTTACTTTTTCAGACTTTATTAAAGTCTGAAAAATTATTATGTGCCAACTTTAACATTTAGGGATTGGATATCTGCCTTTTTCTTTCTCTAAGAAACTAATGGTTCATTATTATTTCAGAATTCCAATTAAAATGATGGATTGTTTGAAATATATATTACTCAAAAAGTCTGAATTATAATGTGAGTTCAGGTATCTGATACTTTACACAAGGGATTTCTTTTTTCCTGAAGTGCTTCTCTGGTTTATGTAATTGAGTAAATAGTTGGATTTTTTCTGAGGTTGTAGAAGCCCAGGTTTCAAGTTTATGGTGCATATTCTAATTCTTTTAAAGATTTTTTACTTGAATCAATTTATCTTTTAATAAATTTCTGTTTTATTTTATTGTCTACATTTCTCTTATTTTCTTTCCTCTTGGTCATTCTCATGTATATTGAAAATGAAGCAGTCATCTGGTATAGTAGAACACCCCTTCCAGGCTTTCCTGAACGTCAGCTCAAATATCAAAGTGAAGAAACTCTAAAGAGGCAAGCCTTGATATGTGCAGCAGAGAACTGACTCCAGAATCCCAGAGTTGTTGTTGGTTGTTTTTGCTCTTATGGCTCTTTTGGGGGGCCTGCCACGCAGCTCCCAAATAAATCATGCACAGAGGCTTATTCTTAATTATAAGTTCCCGGCCTTAACTTGGGTTGTTTCTTGCCAGCTTTTCTTAAATTATCCCATCTATCTTTTGCCTCTGGGCTTTTTCTTCTTCTTCTGTATATCTTACTTTCACTCTTACTCTGTGGCTGGCTGTGTAGCTGGGTGACTGGCCCCTAGCCTCCTCCTCTTCTTGTTCTCTTGCTCTTTCTTCTTTTCCACCTAGATTTCTCCTTCTATTTATCCTCTCTGCCTGCCAGCCCCACCTATCCTTTCTTCTGCCTTGCTATTAGCCATTCTGCTCCTTATTACATCATCAGGTGTTTTAGACAAGCAAAGTAACACAGCTTCACAGAGTTAAACCAATGCAACATAAAAGAATACAACACATCTCTGCATCATTGAACAAGTGTTCCACAGCATAAACAAACATAACACATCTTAACAGGTACTGATTTGATTAGCATTGTGGAAGCTGAGGACATGGATTTTCAGCTCACCTTGGAAGCTACCTGACCACCTGGAAGATGCTGTGTCATTCACTTCACTTGTCTTTAAACTTCTTGGCAAAGAGATTCTGCTTTAAACATTTTTCTATCTTTCACAATGACCAGGACTATATGGGATAATTTTTAAACTTTCCAAGATCTTCATGACTCAGTGAAATTCATTTTAGGACAGGAAATGAAAACCTCACCAAAATTGCATTTTAATAAAATATTTTTAGTTTGCAAGTAATAGTTTAAATCATGAAGTAAGGCTTTTGTCATATGGAAGCACAGACTCAAACATTATGATAGCCATTAAACAAGACTGCAGCTTTTTGATGATAGGAAAGGAAAACACATTTCTGAAATAAGCTACAAGCAGACAACTGTCATGAAAAATGGAAGATGTGAATTTATATAATGACTTTTCTAGTGGCCCATATGAAGAATTTAAAAAAAAAAACCTCACCCTCCATCTAGTTAGAAAGTTCTCACTAATGAAATTGAGACAGGCCTTTCTTCTCCTCCACAGTGCTGAGATACAAGGACACCCCATGATGGCTCTTTAATGTAGTTTCAGACCCTCATGCAGTCATGACACACTTACCAAAAGAGTTATTGCTTCAGTCCTCTAGAATACAACTCTTAAATAGCTCTACTACAGACACAAGATAGTGTATTATCTCTCTTCTGTATTTTATTTTTTTTTAATTTGCTTTCTAACATACATTGATGAATTTCTATGGAGCAAGCACTGTTAGAGGAACTTGAGAAGGGCCACCATCATTTATTGATTATGACTCCACATTTGTCACAAATCGTCATTTTCTAAGTAGTGACAGCCAATCAATCAAAAAAAACACAGCCACTTTGCTCGAATGCTTTGGAAAATGCTAGATAATTCATTGAGCAATGAGAAGTAATAAACATAAACAGACTGTCACTCCTATGTAAATCAGCAACTGAACCAGAACATCAGCCTAATGTTAATTAGCTATACTCTTATGCTATGGTCTGCTGTGGATATCGCTCTGTATAAATAAAATGCTGATTGGCCAGGAGCCAGGCAGGAAGTATAGGCGGGACAAGCAGAGAAGAGAATTCTGGGAATAGGAAGGCTGGGTCAGGAGACGCTGCCAGCCACTGCCATGAGTATCAACATGTAAGATACTGGTAAGCCACAAGCCATATGGCAAGGTATAGATTTATAAAAATAGGGCTGGGCGGTGGTGGCACATGCCTTTAATCCCAGTATTTGGGAGGCAGAGGCAGGCAGATCTCTGTGAATTGGAGGCCAGCCTGGTCTCCAAAGTGAGTTCCAGGAAAGGCACAAAGCTACACAGAGAAACCCTGTCTTGAATAACCAGAAAAAAGGGGGGGTTAGTTTAAGATATAAGAACAGCCAGCTGGAAGCCTGAGCCATTAGGCCAAACAGTTTAAATAATACAAACGTCTGTGCAGGGGCTTGGTGGGACCTGGAGAGAAGCTCTCCAGCTACAATGGTCATAACTGATGCCTTAGGCATTGCTTCTGGAGTTTGAGATCATATGTTGTTTGTAATAGCTCTAAAAAGTTTGTGTCTTTGATTCTATAAAATCATTCTTGTGATAACTCTACCATCATGTGATGTGTATCACTGTAATCAAAAGTCTTCGAATGTTGACTTGCTTGTTTTTCTGGTTCCAGAAATAACCAGTGGCATGGCCTTGGGGACATCAATTTACAGCTCAGAACCTTTTATTTCTGTTAGAACTGTATTTTTCTCCCTTTCCTTGCTTTCTCTGTTGGACTTGTTGTTAGCTTTAATTTTTCTCCCACGACTTAGCATCCACTGTTGCCACACTTGACTCATATCTGCCCTTCATTTGATAGTAAACCTTGAGAAGTGAATGAAGCTCATAGAAGCATCCCTAGCATCCAGGACAACTCATGACACATAGATGGTTGATAAATGTTGATTAAACAATAAGTGTATTAATCTATACAGGGAGGATATTATTATCTACCTTGTAGAATTGGTAGAATGTAAGTAATAAATCAAAAACTATAGTATTGGCTTATAATAAATATTCTGTGATTGTTATTAATATTCTTGTTGTTTATAACAGTTTAGATCAGATTCCAGTTTAAAATTCTCTTCCTTTTTGAGGATGAAGTCCTCATTATGAGACCATTCTAGCTCGCTGATCATGCTTTAAGACTGACCTTACTGCATTGTGAGGAGAAAGGTCACTTTCACAGATAGTGTGGCCATTTGTTTGAGTAAGAGAAACTCCAGCCCAGAGTCAAGGGTGCTGTATTGAAGATGAAAGATAGCTGTTCATTAGTTGCTCTCAAACTTTCATTATTTACTTTATCATTCATGGGGGTAACAACATAAAACACAGCAATTGTTTTGACACTTAAATACAGATAATGTCAGCGTGCTCTTATTCCCCTATTTCTTCCAAGGGCAGAGATCCACAACTCTTAAACCAACAGGAAATTGCCTCCCATTTTTTCTTTTTCTTTCTGGCTTCTAAAATTTAATTAAAATAGAATTACGTGGTATGTAAATACAACCTCTGAGCCTGTTTAGTGTTGCTTGTGTGTAAATGATTTCAGGGCTGACCACTTGGTACTGGATAACCACTCTTTTTCTAGTACATCTTTCTAGAATGTTCATATTTTTCTAGAGTCTCCTGCAGTTTCCGCCTTGTAGCCTCATCATTCCTCCAAGTTCTCACTGTTTGTTGTACATATGCCCTTTTCCGCTGAGCCACTCAGATTGGGCTGAGCATGGATGCTTCACTCTTTCTTCTCTGCACAAACTCCTTTATGCTGTCTGCAAGGAAGCCTGTCACATTAGCATCCGCTGTTCTAGGTAAAGACTTGTAATGTATTGAAGGCTATTTCAGAAATGGGGACATCAAAGTTGCCATTAATTCCCCATATGTTGGCATCTGTCCACCCCTTAATCCACCCTAACAACTTCATCTCCATATATTTCCAACTAAAATAAAATAGTCTGTTCATTTCACAGATAATAATTGAGTGCTTATCAGGTTCAACACCAAACAAGATAGTAAATTCTTTACGTTTTCAGAGAATAGAGAAAGAAGTTGTGAGAAAATATATACAATCACTATGAAGTTTTCTCTCTTCCAGTCATTGTTCTGTTGAGGAAGCCAGCCTGAAGCCCAATACTCATCTCTTAACTAAAGTGGTACTAGTGTATGTAGCTATGATATGGATATAGATGTATGTAAATTTGTATAACATATATCAAATTAAAGTATACACATACAATATCATATGAGAAACCTTGTAAAAGATAAACTCATATTTTATAACCATATATTAATATTATAATTATTAAAATAAGATACTATATTTGTAATTTATGTGTATAGACACAATTTGTGTATATTATATATTTGTACTTATATCCTTAGGAGATAAATATCTTGTGTAAGTATATATTTATATACACACATATATGTACAAATTACATATGTTATATGTATTATGTAAGTTGTATATGACAATTTATGTTTGTATGGAAAAGGTAATGTTTTCCTAATTACCCCCTATGTATATAAAGTTTATTTGGAAGCAAATAAACAAACCATTTCTAATAATATTGAAGTTTTATTTTATACTCAGGGAAAAAAAAACCATAATGTCTTTACTTTGGCAAAGTTAAAATTTTTCTGTTGAGCTCTACTCATAGCTTTAACTTAATTATATCTACTACTGTGAGTCTTATCATGGCTAAAAGTTCTATTGTTCCTTCAGAATTTAGAAAAGTTTTAATAAAGGAAGAGAACTTTCTGTTTGCCTCAACAATTTGTAGAGGAGACTATTTCCAATACAATTTAAAAATTAAATAATTTATAATTATTATACAATTAAAAATATCTATAAATCATTTTGATGAGCAGAAATGCAAAAATCTAGCATTGAAAGATTAGTTTGTATGTGTTCACAATATAATACAGTATGTGGAAATCTTGATGAACTGAAAAGAACAGCTAGCATACAAAGTATCATTGCAGCACATAAAGGTGTTATATAGCTCAGATTGGCCTTGAACTTATTATGTAGCCACAGGTGGTCTTGAACTCTTGATCTTCCTGATTCCACCTTCTACCCTGCCTGATTTAGTCAGGACTGGAGCAAGAACCCAGGGCTTCATACAGTCTATGCAAGCACTCCATTAACCAAGCCACACCTCCTCTTTTAAAGTATTTATCTGAGGCCTTTTGTCACTTTGGTGAAAATTTAACTAGCACAATCACTAACAAGTTTTCTGAAATGTTGGATTAATTTTGCAATGCTGATGTTCTTCGTATTGATCTTGGTGACCCTTATGTGATAGTTTATTTATCAAGACAGTGATTATTTTTAGTGATGGACAATACTTTTCTTGAAAATCATTAATTATTTTCAGTTGCTATGGTACCTTTTATGAGCATCCTCGTTTGAACACTTACACATCACAAAGCCTTGCTCCCCACTTAACCCACAGAGAAGTACTGGTCAGCTCTTCTTATCTTTCTGTGCTAACTTTGGGAAATTAGAAAATATACCAGGCTCAACATGTTGCCTCACTCAGTATTTGTGTCTAGTATGTTTTGTCCAGAAAGAATCCATAGAATTTTATTCAGACAAATGTAGCTGGAGAGCTTCTCTCCAGGTCCCACCAAGCCCCCGCAGTCCCACAACCCACGTATAAAATAAGCACTCAGACGCTTATATTACTTATAAACTGTATGGCCGTAGCAGGTTTCTTGTTATCTACTTCTTTTATCTTAAATTAACCCATTTATATTAATCTATAAGTTGCCATGTGGCTCGTGGCTTACCAGTACCTTACATCTTGCTTGTCATGGTGGCGGCTGGCAGGTCTCTCCCCCTGCCTTCCTGTTCCCTCAATTCTCCTCTCTTTTAGTCCCGCCTATACTTCCTGTCTGGCTACTGGCCAATCAGTGTTTTATTTATTCAGAGCGATATCCACAGCAGACAAAGGCAATTTGCTTCTTACCCAGTAACAGTTGCATCAGGAGAAGTTTCTTTCCCAGTAACAGTTGTGTCAGGAGAAGTCCCAATAGTCAGAGTTGTTACTAGTTAGGTTTTACTTTGTTACCAGGAACTTTGGCTTCATAGGGCTTCTACTAGTTTGATTTGCTTGTCTCAGGAGCAGCTGCTGGTCCATGTTGTGGTTCTGGGGTTTCTTTATTTTTGGAAAGTAATTAGCTTTGGAAAGCCAGTCTTATGTTTGAAATTATGCTTTACAATCATGCTTTAGGCTCTATTTTCTCTGTTTGGGCATCTGTGTTCATCTAATTTCTGATTAACATCAGACTTTCAGAACTGCTCAAAGTTGGTTCTAACTCAGTGATACATGCCAATATCTAATGTCCTAAAGCAATTATTTTCCTTAGACAATCTGTATTATCTGGCTTGCATATTGTAGAAGGGGATAGATGCATATATATTTAGTCTGAGGTCTTGATCAATTCAGTCCTTATTTTGAAATAAATGTGTATAGTTTACTCTCAAGCTTATTCTGTAAAAATTACATTTCATTGAAGAAAAATCTAATTATGTATATAATTTATGATACATAAATATCACATGTATGCATATATGGATATATATGTGTGTATGTATGTATGTATATATATATATATATATATATATATATATAGTTATAACTGACACTCTGCCTGCTCCATTAAAAGTGCTACAACATATGCATATATATGTTAAAATGTAGAATCTAGAAATAGCCACTCCTGTGATTTTGATATAGAAATGGTTAGTTTGTTCTCATTCATTCAAGATTATGAATGTGTTGAATTTCTGTCACATAGTACACACATATATTTAACACACATATTGATGTATGAACCTTTAAGTTGAAAATTTTGTAAATTGGATTCTTCAAGTTATACTATAAAAGAGTTTCCCAATATTAAATATTGCCTGATAGAATTTTATTAGTGACATTATTATCTTACAACATATTTTGTTTGTTTTCCTGTGGCCTAACTTGCTTCTAGTTTTTTTCTTTGTTGTTGTTTTTTTGTTTTGTTTTGTTTTGTTTGTTTTGTTTTTCAAGACAGGGTTTCTCTGTGTAGCTTTGTGCCTTTCCTGGAACTCATTTTGTAGACCAGGCTGGCCTTGAACTCACAGAGATCCACCTGCCTCTGCCTCCCGAGTGCTAGGATTAAAGGCATGTGCCACGACCACCTGGCTGCTTCTAGGTTTCTGTTCACAGTCATAGAGATTTCTCTTTTTGTACCTTTATGGTTGTACCCTTAGGATAAATAAATAGTCCTTTATATCATAACATTACAAAGAAATTCATTTTCAAAGACACAACACCTTGATATGGTATGGTAGACTGACTTGTTTTACAGTACATTAAGTGAAATCAGCCTCTTGGTTCGTTCATCAATTGAAAACTACAGTTTCCTACAACTTTCTGCTCTTATGAATGCTGAGACAGAGACGGGGACCACTGAGCACAATGAAACTACTCTGGAAACAGTTGGAAATGGCTAGAGAAATAAAGGCTGATTTTTATTTGCTTCAAACAAGACCAAGTCTGGAAATTTGGGTGCTTTGTTTCCTAATTCTTCAACTTTCATAAAACAGAAGCAAGACAAAACAGAAAGCAATCGTTCCTTCTTAGAAGTGGCTGCAGTCTCCCTTCCCAGCTTGCCCAGTCCTCATCCTCAGCTTGGAGCTGATGACTTCTTGTTTGGATGTGATTGATATCAAACTCCAGAGTGGCTCTAAGTTCTTGTGTCTCCAAACAAGGAATTGAGCCAAGACACAGTTGGAGCAGAAGCAGAGATTATTTTCTTACAGAAAATAAAATTTCCAAGGGAGGGAATTAGCTGGGGCAGGAAGAAAATTTATCTACTTAAAGGAATTGGAATCGTCGACTCATGGGCACAGCACAGACTTTTCTGTGCATGTTTATCGGGTGTTGCATGTGTCATGAGCATCTTAGATTGCTGTCAAGGCTGCGTGGTTCAGTATTATACTAACTTTGGGGAAGGAATAAGATTGGTGCTGCACAAAGGAAAACATGAATAACGTGAAAGTAGATGGTTTTTTGTTTTTCTTAAAAAGAGCGTGTCAGAAACCAAAGTGGACTAGCAAGCACAATGGGCCAAAATGGCCTTTGCCTCTCCCTACTGACATAGGTGGCGGCTGTGTCTCACCCTGTTGTTCGAGTCTTAGATGGTCTTATAATAAAAATCCTGGAGCCGGATATTGGGGTGAAAGCTGAAAGATCAGAGAAGCAGAGCAAGTCACAGCCACTGCCTCTTACCTCACCAACTCCATGAATCCTCTGACTGAAATCCTTCTGAGTTTTCACCCAAAAGGGTCTCAGCTGAACTGCTTTAGTTCCTGTTTCCTCACACCTTATATACCTTTTTCCGCCCTGCCATCATTTCCTGGGATTAAAGGCATGTGTGCTTCGAAGTACTGGGATTAAAGGCATGTGCCACCACTGCCTGGCTCTGTTTCCAATGTGTCCTTGACTCACAGAGATCCAGACAGATCTCTGCCTCTCGGGTGACAGGATTAAGGGTGTGTGCTACCGCTGTCTGGCCTCTATGTCTAATCTAGTGGCTGGCTCTGTCCTCTGATCCCCAAACAAGTTTACTAGGGTACACAATCTATCACTACATCACCCCACTTCAGGTAGCTGGACTTCACAATCTGATGAGATGGAGCAATCTGCATGGGGGATGTACAGGATTTGGGACCTTGTTGGGCTGCCTACCTTTGATAGGAAACAATGACAACAGATTGTTTCTCATAATTACCACAAGTTGCCTTTGGAAATTCTGGAGTACCTTTTGCACCTGTGAGGAGTAGCATCTGGTCTTTTCTGACAACTTTTTTTCCATACGCTAATTTTGTAAGTTTGCATAAGGCTCGCTGGAACTCACCTTCTGCCCTATTCACCTGCCAGGTAGTGAGGACAAAATTCTAATCCTAGCCTAGCTATCAGTACCTTTGACTCTTCATCTTCAATCCTTTTAGCCAAAGTCCACCAGGAACATACTTCCCTTGGTTATTTGGATGTTATGTTTATTTTAATGAAGAGAAATACATCATGGAGAACCAAGGTATCTCAGTATGAAGAATGTATTAGAATGAACATAAAATTAGGCGGATGTGTGAACTGCAGGAGAGCCAAGCTGCCAGGACTATAACTTGCTTGTGCCAGGAAATGTCACAAAATGGATAGTTGCCTTTTCACTCTATGGTGAAACACAAATCTACTTCCTCCTTAAAAGGCCCCAATGATAACAAACTGAAGTATGATCCCAGCAAAGTTCACCTCTGGGAGTCAATGAGTTTATTAGGTTAGAGTGCATAAGTGAAGGGCTATTTACAGGACCCTGGGGGCTCCAAACCAGCTTCACTGTGAAGTCTTTGACCAGTGTGGGTGATGCCTTCCCCATAGCCATGCTAATAGAGTTTCCCTCTCAGTTAACTTTTGCCAGCCTGTATACTCTAGCACCTCCTGAGGCCCAGATGCCTCATGCAATTAGGGCAGAACTGCATACACACGGGAGGAAGGTGCAGAGAGAGTGGCCAGAATCTCAAATGAGAGTCCAGTGGTCTTCCCAAATCCCTCTTCTCGGAGGGAATGTTGCTGACAGACTAGCTAATGATGGTGAAGATGTTTTTCTGGGAAGTGGGCACCCATCTAATGAAGATGACAGCTGATTTGCTTAGAGCACTGCATTCTCTCACACTCTAAGCAGATAGAAAGCACAGATAGGAAAGGAGCAACATCTTTAGTGCTGGTGGCCTTGAGTTTAGATCTCATACCCGGGCTCCCAAACTCAGAAGCTTATAGCACTAAGCTTTAAGCACTGGAGTCATATGGCTTTTACCTTTCATGGTCAGAGCCATATTGTTTTAGATTACCAAGGCACAGGCTTGTTGTTGTAGGCTTATGCTGAGGACACTTAGCAGCTCTTTGAATCCTTGGTAACTCTCTAACACTTCCAGTTTGGGGGCTTTCAGTCTTCATGGTCTTAGATCCTATCTTAAGATGCTCACAGTCTCTGCCTCTCAATACTGTCACAGTTCTTAGTAGTGATAGCTTCTGGCCTTCTGCCGCTGGCCACTTGGACACTCTTACAGTCCCTCCTGTTTCTCTGAGCTCCAGATATTATGGTCTTCACTCTGGGTTGTTGTCTGAAACTTTTTTCTTCCTTGCCAATGCTGCCAATTCTGGGGGTAGAGGCTCTGAGAGGCTCTTCTCTGCACTGCCGGTGATAAGACAAGTGGGCAAAACAGACTTTTTAGGACCTATGGGTCATGACCCCTTTGGTGGTCAACTGACCTTTTCACAGCGGTTGCTTAAGACCATTGGAAAATGAGGATATTTGCATCATGGTTCATAATAGTAGCAAAATTACGGTTATGAAGTAACAATGAAAGCAATTCTATGGTTGGGGGGGGTCACGACACGAAGAACTGTATTAAAGGGTCGCAGCATTAGGAAGGTTGAGAACCATTGCTTTAGGAGGAGGTTTTAATGGAACTTATCCCAGTGCTGGAGGTAAGGGTGACATCAATGTGTAGGAGAGAAGCCTCAAGACTAACTCCAAAAGAGGAGCAAACAGGCTCTTTTTACAGCTAGAAAAGAGCCAGACCACACCTGTGCTCAGATTATAATTCTACCAATCACAGCATGCCATACACTTTAATCATCACAGACCTTATACAAATCGCTAGCCTCATATAAGCCCTTTTCCCCCCTGTTTATCATAAACTGTTTGTTGATTCACTAGGAGAGGCACTCTCCATCTTCCTTACCTAACTAGGACATGTCATGCTATGACATGATCCAGAGCAACTGGGGCCAGGAAACTTAGGAGCAGCTGCAGATGACATCATCTAGTGGTCAACAGAGCTTGTCAAGCTTAAAGAGATGTTGACTAGGCACTGAAGGCTGGAGTCATTATGTATGACTAAAGTCATGTCTCTTGCTAAAGTAGCATCAGCATTGGAGACTCCTCAAGACATCATTGAAATGTTCAAAGCAGCTAGGTGACCAGAGTGACCACATAGAAGGTCACCTACAGAGGGGTTGTTTAGTTGCAAGCTCCACACTCATATTGGCATAAGGGAAGGTCCTATTGGCTGTCATTCAAGGAGCCAGATGCCTACTGGAGACGGTTTTGTTTATTCCCAGGAAAAGTGAACTTTAAAGGGTGCCCACAATGCAGAAATATCACCACCAATACTATTACTAACAGTATCTAACAGGGTTTAACTCTCAGCTAAAGACGTATGAGAAGAGTTGGGTCCCTCTAACCTGTCACAGGGTAATTTTATGATTTTATAGATTAACCACTTTACTTAGAAGGAAGGCAAGTGTTCCAGTTTGCTTGGACTGACATGGGTTGGAGGGTTTCCTGGCCCATGGTATTTTCAGTACTAAAGCCAAAAAATCCTAGGAGAACTGGGAAGAGTGGCTGGTCCTATCTGAAGGCAGAAGAAAAGACACTACTCCTGGAATTGAAAAGAAGTAGTGGTCACTCATACCAGTCAGGATTGGGGAGGGTCAGTCATCTTTGATGAATGGATACTGTTCACGTTTGCAGCATGGTCTTGCCTCTGTCTTTATAATAGCAGAGTAGCCTTGTCTGGCAACATGAAACTGTTGTTGCTCATGCCAGGTTCCCTCCTAGAAAACCAAACTCTTTTCACTTTCCCACGCCGGTTTCTGTAGCGATTCCCTTGGAGATGACCCTAAAAGTTACAGATGTCACCTCATTCTGAGAATCTTAATTTCAACCATATGGACTGAATAAAGACACTTTGGGTTTTGAGTCACTGAGTAGTTAAAAAAAAAGTTCATTATTTACCACAATTTTTTCTTTCAATTGAGAACAATGTTTGAATAACTGAGACTAAATGCTGTTACTGCATGTGAAACCAGACGAACACCAGTCCCTTTACCCCTCTTTAAGCTCTGAAATTCATACTAATATGTTTCATTGTTCCTAGAACTTCCATAAAGAACTCACTTGAGTTGAACCACTTTTTTTCACAGAACACTTAAATATTTTGATGAACACCCATATTTCGTTATTTTTTATTTACATATGTATCTGTGTAAGTATATGCACAAACGTGTGAGTGGAGGCCAGAAGTTGTCAGAGCCCCAGGAGCCGGAGTTACAGGCAGTTGTAAGCTGCTGGATATGGGTGCTGGACCTAAAGTTGGGTCTTCTGAAAGAGCAGTAAGGGCTCTGATTAGCTCAGTCACCCAGCTAGCCCTGTATTTCATCATTAAACTTAGTATCTAGTGTTAGTTTACTTAATAATTGTTCCATAATGATATTTTAGCCCAGCTTGTCCTGGAACTCATTATGTAACCCAGACTGGACTTGAAATTTTAACATAAATGCCTTTTTCTCCTTGTAAATGCTTGGCTTACAAGTGTAATAACCATTCCCAGTTTATAATTAGTATTTAAAAATTAGTATGTGTAATATAAGTTAGTACTCAGGCTTAGATTGTTCTAACTGAAATTTTTCTTTATAATTTTCAAGGTAAATAAATTTTATAATGCTCCATTGGTTTTATTAATAGCAATAGAAAAAATGTGATATTTGGAATTTCTGTAAACATGTGACCAGATGAACATATAATCATATGATATGGCTTAGTTGTAAGTGCTGTAATAGTATTTAGTCAAAATATTATTTTAATGAATAAGATGTTTATTTCAATTATCCTAGACTCAGCTTCTGTACTTATGAAATTTATTCCACAGCAGTTGTTTTTTTTGTGGTGGATGGAATGATACTAATCTGTATTCTTGCAATTTTCCTCAGGTCCTGAAGACTACCTTGAGGTCAGCATTCCACCAGACCCAAGCGCAAAATATATGGAAGAGACAAGTGGACCGGAGGAAACTGATGACCTAGAAGCTTCCAGAGTGTCTGTGCCTCTGGCCCTGGTGCTTCCTGGGGAAATTCCATGTGAGGTCAGTGTTGATGGCTTTTATTGCATGCCCTGTTGTTTTCATAGACACTAAATTTCACTGTGATATAATTTGCACAATTAACCTAGCATTTTGGTTTACTCTTTTTCACAACTACAGTGTCAGAACCTATATCTAGTACTCAGTAGGCATTTAATATATCTTTGCTGACTAATTGGACATTGGAGAATCTCCAAACATTTAATCTTATCAAATGTGACTTGACACTTTAAAATGATACATACATGCTACATGTATTAAGCTACTTTTAGTAACTTGATTTCACAATAAGCAGACAGATATTTTATTTTCCAAAGGGGAGATCCACTGTTGACTAGAACTTAAAATCACTTATTTTTGACAAACATTTTAAAATTATAAATGTATTATTGGGTGATAACATCATATAGGCTGGAAGAATTAATCTCTCAAGAATAAGAATACAGTTAGAGGGAGAATTTGGAGAAAGTAACAAAATAGATTCATTCTTCATGTTTCTTCTTTTCTTTGATTGAGTCACTAAATTAAACCACTAGAAGAGTTTGACTCTCAGTACTGGGCCTCAATATCTATGGTATCCTTAGGTGGAAAGTATAATACATATTGCTAAACCATCTTATTAATAAATTAAAAAAAAAACTCAGAGCCAGAAATTGGGGTTAAAGCCTGAGAGAGATCAGAAGAATAGGAAAAACCACAATTAACCTCACCTCACCAACTCCACAGCTTCCAAAGAGAGCTACTTCCTGTCTACTCACACCTATATGCCTTTCTGTTCTGTTCTTTCATTGGCTCTCTCAGCCCAGTTACATCACTTCCTCTTTCTGCCCGGCTCTGTCACTTCCTGACTGTCTGTACAGACCTCTAGACCTCTATAGTTAGTGCTGGGAGAGTTAGCTGTGTCTTTGTCCAGTCTCTGCGTAATGGGAAAGTGCAGGGCTTGACTCAAATCCTTGCTTGAGTAGTCTGTGAGGCTGGATCATCTCAGCTAGCCATCTGGAAATTGTCCTGAGTAGTTTATAGTCCAAAGCTGATCTTTCAGTGATGTTTGTCGGCTTAGTGGTATTATTATTGTCCATGTGGAATCATAATTGTGATATCCCATCATCTTTTTGGAGATTTCAAA
This sequence comes from Peromyscus eremicus, assembly GCF_949786415.1. Lineage (NCBI taxonomy): Eukaryota > Metazoa > Chordata > Mammalia > Rodentia > Cricetidae > Peromyscus > Peromyscus eremicus. The sequence continues at coordinate 107,122,125 of NC_081421.1, read as the reverse complement.
GTTGCTATTATGCATGGTCATGGCTCCTTGCAGAAATTTTTTTGGTGCCCAATGTGGGGCATGGATTTATGAAAAAGCCACTTGACTGTGGCATTGCAATCCCCAGTTCAGACCTGAGCTACACACAGCTGGTTGCAGTGGCACACACTGGTAAGATTTGCTGAAGGAGGTGGAGGCAGGAGGATCCTGAGTTTGATGCCAGTCTGCAGGGGTCGCTGAAAAGGAAAGGGCAACAGTATAAAAGAGCCTTATGGGAGATGTATGAAAAGGTCCTTCTGGAAGAAGTGGATGGATTTACATGACCTGACATCAGGAGATCTCTGATGGCTGCTGATGGTAGGTCCCCAACCCTGTGGTCAGAGAAGCTGAACATTCTGTAGGGTTGCTGAAATAAATCCCTTACTTCCACCTCGCAGACTGTCGGAACAGAAGTATTGCTCCTTTAAGTCACTTTCTTGTCAGTTCTAGAGGAAGGAAAACCACTTAGACACTACCAGAAATGGCAGGAATTTGAACTGTATACTTGAGCTGCATACTTTTGAGATACCAGACACAGATGCCCAGGGAAAGACAAGTTGCCACATGGGTAAAAGAACAGGTAGCTTAAGTTGGGGAAAAAAAAGCTAAGGAACTAAAGCTGGCAGCTCCTATGGAGTCAGAAATAATGGAAGAAACAGGAAAGAACTGTAATAAAAGCAATGTGATCTAGTCTCAAATAGATGAAATCAAAGTAGGAAATAAAATAACTCTAAGAGTAAAAATAGCTCCCCAGGAGTTATGCAATGAGTCTAAATAGCTACTTTTAAAAATATCTGCAGCAGTAAAATTTGAGTATTATAAAACCCTCCCCTAACTAGTCACACAAAAAATTGAAGACCAATAGTAAGCTTCAGTTGTCTTTAGGCAGACGTACCTTATGTAGATGACTAGACAGTGGTCTTTTAAATAGACCAGCCATAGGCTTTTTAAAAATTTCTATGGATATAGATAGAATTTTTTCAGGCCTTATAAAGTTAAATTATTTCAATATCAAATCCATCTTGAGAACTCTACTTTCTAAAAAACCCTAGAAGTCAAAAGATCATATAAAACATTTTAAATCCAGCATTATGCCTCCAACATTTCAGAATAATCTCATCCTTTGGACCAAAAATAGTTATCACAGACAAATCTTGGGCTCCCAGTAAGTAGATTTTAGTACAATCTGAATCCATATACTGTTGCCAAGCACCACAGAAAAGACCATTTGGTTCCAGCTGAGTGAAAATTATGTTTCTGGTTTCCCTGGAGAATGTTCAGTATATGCCAATTGTCTGAAATGGCAACCTTTGAACTTCACCAGATTTCTGAGACATCTTCTAGTTAGTAGATGGGCGAAGACCAGAGAGCAATGCCCCTTCTCCTGAAAGTAACAACAGAGGCGTCTCAGGAATCCTTAAAGTTCCAGAACTTATCAATGCTATTTCTGACAGTTTCTAGGCCATTGGAAGTGGGCCTTATTCACACCTAGGCCTGCTGAAATCCATTTTGTAGTTCTGTGTTTCTATCATGTTGACGTGGCCATGTGTTCAATGGGGGCACAGTCTTCCTTCCCTGTGATGAGAGTTAGTTTGCCACCACCCCCTCATTGCTCCTGGCTGTACAACTGCTGGATCTGTGATCCCACTTCCTGTGGCATTTCCACTCACTGTCCACTCTTGTTCTGCAGAAGCAGCTTTTGTATGTTGCTAACTCAAGTGGAGCTTTAAGCTGTTTGCTGCCTGTGATCCTAGGAGCTGGGGAGCATTGATCCTTCCACTGAGTAACCTTTCCCAGCCCCTTTCTGTCCACAGATTATTAATTTCCTAAGCCTTGACAATCTTATGCTGCTTCAAAAAAAAAAAAAAACAAAACAGGAAAACAAGAGAAAAATATTTTTAGCATTGACCCACTGTTCTATTTATAAGGGTTATTTATTCCTAACTCTTTGAGAAATAAATAAGTAGGAGTGTTCTGTGTAAGCTTAAACCTGTTTCTTGATAAAGCCTTTCTTTAAGTTTCTATGGGACTGCATATTTCTTCAAGTTTAGTATTCTAACCCTCTTTTACTTGTTTATCAGTCAGACATTCTAGATCTTATATTGTGGAGTCACAAATCATAGGCAGTATGATGTTAGTTAGGTCTGCCAAAGGTATCCATTGTTGAAATGGCACATCCATCTTTATCTTTCTGATGAAATCCACACGGAAGGTATTAGCTCAATGGTGGCATCTAGACTAGTATCTCTTGTGTATGCTGTCCACTGCCTCAAAGACGTGACTCTATAGAAATCTTTGGCAAATTCCCATGGAGTAGTGGTTCTCCACTTAGAAGAGTTTTGCCTTTCTTTTATATGGGGAGATGCAGGCAAACCTGCAAGCATCCCAGATTAACACAGTTGCTACTGACATCTAGTTGATAGAAATTGGGAAGCTGCAAGCATTACATAATGCACAAGGCATACTCATGACAGTAGCTCACCTCATCCAAAGTAGCAATCCCACTAAAGCTAAATCCTGTCTCTGAGTGTACACCTACAACAAATGAGTCACCTTCACTTCTGCCTAACAGTGACACCAAGAACTCTGGCTCCTTCCTGTGGCTTCTGTGAAGTTGGCATAGTTGTACTTTATTCACTTTGTGAAAAATGTCTGATCTTTAATAGTGATTCCATTAACACCTTCCATACAATTTACACGAAGCTTTCTGAAGCACTGCAGTCTGTTCTCTGAACCCTTATCTCTCTTGCTATTTCTGAGTCCCCATCAAGGATTGGGCAAGGCTGTCTCTGTTTCCTCTGCAGAAGCACCAACCTCAAGACCAGTTAAGATTCTATTGGTTGTAGTATTAAGGCAGCTTCACGTAGTTAAAAGGGAGGTTTATTTTGTTGGGTAACTTACAAGTAAAGGGATAGGTTACAGGGTCCAGGAAAGGTATAGTGCAGTCCAGCGGTGTTCTGGAGAACTCTGCTCAACCTACCTCCAGCGTCCAGGGTCCAGGAACCAAGAGGGCTGGCACATCTGGGTCTCGGGTCTTAAGGGCTCCTGTCTCAGCCTTGCTTTATAGGCATGACAGTTAACGAAGCCTCAATGGGGATAGTACTTCCAGGTCAAAGCTGGAACAGCTACCCACTACAAGATTCTTTTCTTCGTCTTGTTTTATCTGTGTGGAAGAGCCTTCATTATCACAGCCCTTCCCTTTTCCAGTTCTTCTTCTGATACTAAGAGACAAGTAAGTGGCAACTGTAGAAGCCAGTGCAGCAAGTTTACCGAGTCCCAGAAACCCGTCTTTCTTGAGCTGGTATCTTTTAAAATAAAGTAGTTATGAATGTGTGAAAAAGACATAGGTCACTGTGCAAAAGTGTTAGTGAGCTAACAGTGATCTACTGGGATCTCAATCTTCTATGTGTGTTTAAATTTCAGCCCAAACACCCAAGCAAATCCCCACTACATATGTGCTTTATTATAGACCAAACTGTACTCCTTTTGTTGAAATCTTAAGTGTGGTGAACAGTATAGCAACCTTTAAAGTTTATAAGTAGTAATGATCATAACACATTCTCTCTGTTAATTCTTAGACCCCCAGTAAAAGGCACAAACACAAGTCAAAAAGATAAAGCACTAAATGGTAGCTTCATAACTGAGAAAAACAAGTTTATGATATATGAACATCCTAAAGCTTTCTCCTTGAATCAAATGTACCCACACAACTAAAGACAGATCTTTTCTCCTGGACTAGGCTCTTTACTGCAGGGAGATGCAGGTGTATGTACAGCCCAGCATGGAGGGTGCTAAGGAATAGAGCCTAGCATACTCAGTTCAAAGCTGTCATAGCTTTATAGTATTCCATATTAATTCTTAGAATATCAGAGGATCTGCCATGTCCATAATGCTCAGAAGGTATGAAAATGATATAAAGATTTTAAAATGCTATCAGAGTATTTTGGATGAGGAGAACTAGGGAAGAATAGAGAGTTTGACCTAGTCATGGCTGGATGCAGATGTAGGTTTGTTTGAAAGTTCCAAATTGCTTGCAGGATAAAGTTAGAAGGAGGACCCTGTAAAATCTGAGTTGGACTTTGGTGGAAAGCACGGTTATGAGAAGGCAAAGGAGGAAAGATCAGCAAGGCAACAATCACCTTCAAACAGGACCAGCTACTTAACTTGCAGTGCAAAATGAAAATGCAAAGCCCCTTGGTTCAGATTAGTTAGCATTTCAAGGCAATGACAGCAAAATGTTTAACATTAAGAGCAGGGTTTTGTGAGCCCCGATACTGTGCAGGTCTTGGACCCAAGAAACCAGCCCAGGGTACAAATGGAAATGTGGGTATTTTATTTAGGGTGTCTTCTATTTGGAATTTTTTGCTGGATGGTTGAAAGGTAAAGTCCTGCCCTCTATTAAGAAGGGAATCTGGTACATAAGAAGCAACGTATTTGGGACTGTTCATGCATGAGAATGAGATATCTTAGAGAATAAAATGTTTGGAGAGCATACCTATGCTTACCAATTCCATAGAGTCAAAGAAGGAGGGACTTAGGTATTGAAAAGATCTCTAAAGAACTATAGAAGCCTATTAAAGACTATTGAAGACCAGACCAAAAATGAAATGTGAAGTCACTGTCTGGGGTTGAGGTGACAGATGTAAGGTTATTAGACATATGAAGAACAGATGGGACCATGGGATTGTGTTCTTTATCTGCTGACATGCACATGTTCCAGGGACAGGAACAGAGATTCCTTTGAGGTAGGATCTGTTCCCTGTGTATAGTTGGTAAAGAGAAATTTAAATCAAACTTGAATAAATATTTGGGATGTGACTCTGATGGACAATGGTTAAAGTGGGCCTAAGAATCAGTAAGTGATTGGTAGCATAGACATACCACTTCTAGTAAGGCCTGAGGACAAGACATTAAGGTATAAGCCTTATTAGTGTGTGATTCTGATTAAAGAAATGACACTAGAGTAGGAAAAAATTTAAATTGATGGCTTTTTAATAAATATGATATCGTGAAAATGTATCAGCGGGTTTCCTATTTACTGGCAGGGTGAAATTTACTATGACAACAGCCTTTAAGAGATGATATCTGAGACAGTCATAAAATACTTTATTTTTCACAGAGTCAGATAGCATAATATAAGAAATAATGTGAATTTGAAAGTTAGATAATTCTTAATAGTTTTTTAAATATAATCCTAAATTGCTCTGCTTATAAACGACAGTAATCTTCTCGACTTCAATTCTGGGCAGTGTGTGTGCATGTGCGCACATGTGTATGTGTGTGTGTGTGTGTGTGTGTGTGTGTGTGTGTGTGTGTGTGTGGTGGGGGGTGTGTGTCTGTGTTTTTCAGTTAGAGTTCAAGGAAATATTCTTAGATAAAAGTGTTTATCATAATTTCTATAAAGTAGACATCCAATAATGTTTATCAGTTGCACCCTTCCCAATTGTTATATTTTTTTCCGGATTTAGTTCCCAAAATGTGGTTTTCATATTTTTTCCTCTGTTCACAGATCAAACTTCTCCAACATAATTAAATCTTGAAATTTTCAGCTGTGTAACTTTAGTGATTCCAGACTCCTTAATGGGCCTTTGTATAAGTGAAGAATACCCAGAGAACTACACACACACTGCGGAACTATACAACATTAATATTTCAATTATATTTTAATTGTAAGAGGTCTTAAAGTTAGATTTGTTAGGTTTTTACACACACACACACATACACACACACAGAGAGAGAGAGAAAGAGAGAGAGAGAGAGAGAGAGAGAGAGAGAGAGAGAGAGAGAGAGAGAGAGAGAGAGAGAAATGATATTGTTATCAAAGTAATATACTTGGGAAAGGAATTGCTCACTGGCTTAATTACTGTAAATCTGCTGGTCTGTGAAATGAATCTGATACCCTGGGATGGGAAGGGAAGATAAATGCAGGAAGAGACAAGGGTAAAGGAAACAACTGTGTTCTCTCTGTTTTTTGGTTGCAAAGCATGTTTTGGGGCTGGAAGAGGATTTGATAGATATCAAAGTAATAAATGTAAAATGCAATGAGTCATGCATGAATATATTTATATATTAACATGGTTGAAAAATACAAACAGGATAAACTTATTTACCAACAGTGTTAAGATTTTGATCACTAATAAATATCTTGGGCACTTTGGTGAAGGACAACTCTTTGACATGCTTAACCTATATATTTGCACTTTACAGAATCCCGGTGAGATATTCATTCTGTTGAAAGATGAACTAATTGGTGAAATTCTGGAAGTTGAATTTATATCGAGTAACAAGCGCCTCAGAACACGGCCAGCACGTTGGAGTAAGAGTGTCTGGTGCATGAAAGCTGCAGGTGAGAAACTTTGTGTTTTAATAATAATAAAACCTCTCCCCGAGTTCCTTTCCTGTGATTTATGGTAAATGGTTTCACTTCCCTACAGAAACTGAGTTTGCTCGGCAGGTGCTTCCTGTGTTAGTTCTCACATGTTCAACGTTGTTATTATTAATCTGATTTGCAAAAGTGAGATTGTATAAATCCTTAGAACTTGGTTTGTATACCATTTAGGAAAATGGCTGCCAGTAACATCAAACATCACTAAATATGTCAGTGGAGAGTACTTTGATATATAGTAGCTACTAAATATGGAATTAAAATTATTTCCTTTATGCAGTATGAGGATTCACAGATTTTTTTTTATTTTTATTAAAGAACTTTATGTTTTCTTTTCTTTGGTCTCCATTCAAAGCCTTGGAAAGTTTTAGCTATTTTATAAAGTGTAATTCTTTTTCAGTATTTCAGAGATTTTCTTCTCATCATTTCCTTATCTCACTTGCAAAGCTAATCATTTGGTTATTCATATTTGCTTGTTCCATACTAAACTATATTAGACTCCCAACACCTAGTTTGAGTAGCACATAACTACTTGTATTTCCAGCTCCTGGGGATCTGACACCCTCTTCTGGCTTCCACAGGCATATACCCACACACAGACATACAGGCATCTGCATTCACACATACTAACCCACATGCACAAAATTAAAACTAGAGAAAGTAAATATTTTGAAAAATAGTAGACTACTTGTTTTTGTTCTATGGCATATTTTCTAAAATCAGAGCATAAAGTTATATAAAATTTCAAAAACTATGAGCTTTGTAAATATTTTTACATAAAGATATTTAATCTCATAAATGTGGAAATATAAAATATTCATAATTGCAAAGTATATTAAGTACATTCTGAGCTCATTATATAGTTCATTTATATTTACAAGCCAGCATTGTTTGTTTACATGAGTAGCTCCTCTATGATTTCTACACTCAGCTGGCATTGGAGTTGGGTTCTCAGGAACAAAGCTGTTATTCCAATAATATGCAGACACCCAGCCACTGTTTCCTAGTGTGGAAAGCATGCAGAAATGTGATGGGAGGAACCACCCTCTGCTTCTCTTTTGCTTTCTTGTTCTTAGCCCCTATTATCCTATGTCACATTCTTTTTTTCTATGTCACATTCTTGAATGATATAATAAATAATACTTTGTAAGTAATTAGTTCCAGAGTTCAGACTAAATCTAGTTAAAATAAATCAATACAGAAATATCAATATTACAAATTAAGAGGTACTTAAATAATATTTCCCACGTAGCAGATCACGATGCCAAATGAAAGTATCCATATTATTTAAGAATGGTTTTGATTGATATTCGTGCCAGGCATTGTAGAAAGGATAAAAATACACAAAAGTTCCTGAAACAATTAGAAGAACATACTTTAAAAACATTTGAAGACATTGAGATGGGCTAAAGTTTTTTAACTATAAGATACTTCAAAGCATAAGCAAGAAATGCAAAAATAGACAAATGAAAATTTATTGACTTTTCATAAGAGATAACACTACTACCACATGTTTCAGCTGGTAACAATACAAAGAAAATTTAATACCATATTCAATGATGCTCAGAAGGAAGAAAATTCTCACACTCTTTTCCTAGGTAAAATTTCTTTCCCTTTGACCCACTTTAACACTACAGTCTGAGTTTTTTGCCTGAGAAAATGCCAAGCAGTTTGGTGATGCCCCCATCATCCTTTAAGCTTAATAATTTTATGTATCTATAATCACTTGATTTTTCCAGGGACCAAATTTTTCCTAATGGCATCTATGGCTAAAGCATTTGAAATTACAATAGTTCCAGCTTATATATAGCTAAGCCTTGAAAGTATGCTAAAACTTTCAACTAGAAATATTAACTAATTTCTGTGCAGAAGAAACAGAATGTTCCTCTGGTACCAGTAATACCATGAGGAAACAAACCTAACAGCTGGGGAAATCTAATTAAAAGTTGAAAAAAATGTGTAGTACATGAAGAAAAATATTGACTCTTTATTAATAATAAAACTGTGCTCTAGATAATGTAAATTGTAACTTCCTTTCTCACGAAAAGTACTTCAGGAGATACAGCTTACTGTGCTGAACTTGCATGAGAAAGAAATTGATCAGTAAATTTCTGTTTAGTTTATGATTTCTAGGTATTATAATTCTGGAAACAATTTTAAAATGTTTTAAGCTGAGTTTTACATAAAATCTGCTGAAATCAATTTTATTTAGCCCTGACAACACCAACTTCCTGTTCACCTCACTGTCACCTCATGAGTTCATGGGATCCGTGTTGTCGCTTTGACTCTCTGTTGCGATTTCTCTTATTCTTTATTGGGTGTCTATTTCTTTGGAAAGAGAGTGATACATTTCAGCACGTATCATTTTGTAACACACGTTAAGTGTCTTATCAAGAATGTGAAGATGGAAATTTTAGCTCCATGATCTTGTTCAGTTTAAGATTCCTTTCTGTCTTTTTCTTTTTCTTTTCTTTTCTTTTCTTTTTTTTTTTTTTTTTGGCTTTGAATTTACCTGAACAAAATGATGACAGATGTGTTAACTTCATGAGATGACTCAAAATTAGTGTCTAACCTTTAAGAAATTAAACATTCACAGCTGTTCAAGGATGTTGATCTTTTCATTAAACTTCTTCTGAACCTCATATTTTAAATGACATTTTTTAGAAGAATTTGAGAAATATCTCTATGTCAGAGTAAAAAGCTATTAAAATTTGTCCTTCAAATAGATCCAAAAACAAATTTTGCTTTATTTATTACACAAAAGCATTACTCTTTAATTGAAATTATTGTTTTTTTTTAATTTTTTAATGGAAGTCCACAATTTTTTATATAGCTCTAGCATTGCTGACAGTAGAATTCAAGGTATGGTTTGTCAGTCCCTTTGAACAACTTGTTTACAGAAGGCTTTGGATGAAGGGTAGATGGATGAATAGATGGATGGAGTACACAGAGGTCATCCTGAAGATTCTGGATATACTTACTTTCCCCAGGACTTCTCATGCTAATCAATTGCAAAATGTTCTGTAATTTCAATAAATCTTACTTCTTCTACACACATTTCTAGAAACTGGCATGTAATGAATGGATTTCTTAATCACAAAATTGAAACAAATACCCAAGCTTAAAGAATAGATTCCTTTTGCTAAATTCTAAGGAATTATGTAAAGATGATTTGTATCCTTACAAAAAGTGTATCAGTAGGGAGAAGTAATTTAGTACTTTGCTTTTTTATATAATTTTGGCATGTTTTTGTCTTGGAAGTTTATTTAATCTAAATGTGTATATTTTGTGTTTTTTTAAGTACTGAATATAGAAAAGAAATACTCCAAGTACTGGAAGTTAAATGCTAGAACTTCATAAAGGCTTCCTTTGAAGTTTAAGTCATAAAGATACGATGTGTGCATTATACTTGGCACTTAGCTTAACTCTTGTTTGTGTTTTGTAAGATTTTCCTGCTGGTTCAGTCACTGTCAACATCCACTGTGATGGAATCATCAAGGCCACAACAGAGATTAAATACTGTTCAGCAGCAAAAGCCATAGAAAGTCCATTTAGAGTGTTAGATCCATGCAAGAGTTTATGCCAGGTAAGTTGATCTTTCTAACCAGCTAATCACACTGTGCACTGAAGGGCTAATGCAGAAAGGAAGGGCTCTTGATTTGGGGTAGGTGTGACGGAGTGTGAGTGGCCGCATGACACACAGGAAGGAAGAAGCCAACCTCTGAGGGCCAGAGACACAGACAAATTGCTTTGCCTCAGTCAGGTCATTCCCAATACTGCCAGCCAGAGACAGCCTGTTCATTACAGCCTGACTATCCCGACAGGCTCAATTTAAAGCTGTTATGGAGCACATAGATAATAGAAGAAAGAGATTCAAAAAGCACCCTTGAGAAATTAATTTCTTTACTTAGATGTGAACAACACAAAACAAAAGAAAGTCAGGCCGTGTATCTGATCCTGTAACACTATGTCAGACAAACCTAACTACCACCAAACAGGGGAACCCGGGTGAGTCTTGCATCTACTTTAACGTGGACATTTTTTCATTTTTAGATTATTCTTAGTTTAATTCACTGTTACCTGACAGTAAACATGATTGAATCATCCATGTTCTTTAAGATAACCTTCTGTATGGTATGTGAAGACGTGTCCTCAGGCCCAGAACCTCGTCTCGTGTGATAAAACCTTGCTCAGGGATGGGGACTTTATGATGTATTGCTGGCCTCCTTGAACAGCCCATATTTAAGACTTTTTCCTATCATTGCCCAGACTTTTTCCTATCAGTTGTGGGCATATGAAAGAATCTTAAGGACTCTTCAGGAAGCTTAAGCCATTAGTTTGGTTTCTGCATTTTTTTTAAACTTGACCCACTTTTAATAGGAAGAAATCTTGCTTAATATGAAAATGTATCACATACATGTTTATTCCATTGACTTTCAGAATAAAATAAATATTAACTAATGTGAACTAGAAAATGCTAAGACTTGATGTTCCATGAAAAGTACAAAACATTTTTTGCTACCTGTCAGTTAGAATTATAGACTTCACTTAACTGTCTTGCTGGGAGAGGAGGGCAGAAGAAAGTGGAAAGAAAGGGAGAGTTGGTTCAGTCAAACAATGTGATCCTCACATTTAGCATGAAAAGCCCTTTGAGATCTGTAACAAAACTGTCAACAACAGTAATATTACAGACCGCCATGAACCTACTGTGATTGGCACTGGAGGCTTTCCTTATTTTGTGTGACACTTTCTTCTTTGGCATTCTTCTTTATGAGTGTCACATTTTAGAACAATGGGAAAGGCAAATGTCTTAGAAAAGGACAGAGAGTGAAATACCATTTGTCAGCCTGGGAAGTCTGAGGACATTTGACAAAACATCTCTATTGCAGTTGCCAAACAAGTGCAAACATAATAGCTTGAAATATAGATTGCTTCATTTTCTTGTGACAAGTCTGCCTTGCCTTCTACTAAAAATTCTATTCTTAACTAACATTTAATAAAGGTGAACCTCAGAATTCTCTGTCTACAGCTGGTGTAGAAGTAAAGTAGTCTCCAAATACATATCTGAACCAGGTTTAATGCCAGGAGACAGTGTGTATACAGTGAAAATTAAATGTACGACTCCTGGATACATTTTTCAGAATAAAATAATGTGTAAGTTATGATTTCCTCTGTAGCTTGAAGTAAATGTACAGATTTTGGGAAATTAGAAAAAACTCTGTTTATCTTTACCCTGTGTCTAAAATGAGAGGTGAGAAGCACTATGGCCATGCCTTGGTGTTCCCTCTTCCCCAAGTCCAGGGACCTGTAAGGGAAGGCAAACTCATTCCAGACTTGCTCTCAGGCTCAGCATGTGCACTGAGTCTCCAGAGGCAGAACTAGTCCAGTCTGTGGACAAGAAACTCCCGGCTGGCAAACAGACACATTAGAGTTAGGGTGAGTGTACCTGGGTAGGGAGAGATGTGGGGATTTTGCTGCCGACCTCAGGATTCAAGAATTCGTGGAGATTAATGCAAGTGCACTAGGCCCTATTGCACCCAAGTGTCCCATCAGAGGCTAGAAGGAGTGCTTCAGTTCCTGTCCCTAAAGCATATACTGCATGTGGACTGGGGTTCCTCTAAATCTGCACACATTCTCTGTAAACTCACTGGCACGCTGTAAGAAAGACCCTACATTTGATGGAGGAGGAACCACAGAGACAGATATAAAAAAATAAATTTCCTTAGTATTTTTTAAGGCCAGTTGTGTACAAACTGCTTTTTCTGAGTTCATATATAACACTATGGTGGTTATTCCTTTCTTATGATGCTGTCACTATACCCAATAATTTGTGTACTTTGCAAATGTTCCACTGAATACCTCTATTCAAAACCTAACATACATTGCAATCATACTTATTATAATTATTGTTTATTTGTAAGAAAATGTATGAATTTACCCTACCTGCTTAGCTGAAATGGCATACAGTAAGATCTGCTGTGGGCTTCCCCTGCATGGTTTAATGGCAGATATTATTTCACTAAACCTGAAATTATTAACAAGATCCTTCTATAGTCATTTAAAGGCTATTGGGCATATAATAGTCTAAACCCAGTATGAATTTGAGGAAAAAATAATTAATGAGAAATTTGTGGGTTTTGTTTTTCAGTTTTCCTAGAACTCACAATAAGAGACTTTGTATGTCATTTAAAAGCTATTGAACATATATAGTAATATAACCATTCTACGAATTTTAATAAAGAATTATGAAAGAACTGGTTTTGCTTTGTTTTAATGATGTCCATTAGGTTTTAGAACACTTTACCTCAGTGAACTTAATGGTCTACTTAAATCAGTTCATCTTTCTGTCTTTCAGGGGTGATAAATACTCAAATCCCAGTACAAAGCCAATAAAGATTCAATTATAGTGCATCACTTAAAATAGAGATCATGAGATATTCAAATGAAAAAATCTAAACTTAGTTTGGTGGGATAATTAATATCCAAATACTGTAGCTAGAAATACTTTAGTTTGCCTTTAACTGAGATAATTAAAACCTGTGAATCTCTCTTCCCATTTATACAACTGTCTTAGGGACAGTAAAAATGTTAGCTTTTTAAAGAAATCACTAAGTAAGGTATATAAGTGAAACTAGGTAAAATGCTAAAAGAACATAGTAATTATTGATCAGAACATAATCATCCTGTTCTTTAAAAGAATTTTAAATTATTTTATTTATGTTCATATGTGTATATCTGTTTGGGTATCTGCCATATCTATGTGGGTGTCTGCAGAGGCCAGAAGAGGGCATCAGATTCTATGAATCTGGAGTTGTAGGTGGTTTTGGCTGCCCAACATGGGTGCTGGGAACTGAACTTGGTACCTCTGGAAAAGAAACAAGCATTCTTATCTGCTGAGCCAGCCCTCTAACCCCATTCAAAAAATTATTTGAAATATAAGAAACAATTCTTAGCTATACCTCTTTTCAGTAAAAGGTATCTTTGTGTTGCATATCTTTATCAGACTGTATATTTTACTTTACACACAATAAATATTATATTTGTCTTCTCATTAGGTGTACTTAATTTCTTTTTATTGAATTGTATATATTATTCAATCTGTGACTTGCTGCTTACAAATGTATATTTAGTAATATTTGTATTAGTTCTTTGTGAATTTCATACAGTATATTTTGATCATATTCACTTTTCCTCCCTAACTCCTCTCCCCCAACTCTGTATTTTTTCCTCTATATATCATTTTAATTCTATCTACTCCCATTCATGATGTCCAAATATTCTTGGGTATGGGGCTTGCTCTAGAGAGCGGTCTAGCTACCAGAGATCACACCATTAAAAAAAAAAAAACTGACTTCCCTTCTCCCAGCAACTATCAAACACCAATAGTACTTCCACTGGGGTGGGAATTTGTGTACACCACTCACCCTCATACTGGGATTTTGTCTGGCTTGAGTTTGCACAAGTCTTACACATGCTGTTACAATCACTGTGAGTTGGTGTGTAATCTGCCCACTGTGTCCAGAAAACACTATCTCCCTGTAGTCTTCCTTCACCTCTGGCTTTTACAATCTTTCTACTCCCCCCTCTGTAAAGATCCCTGAGCCTTGGGGGGTTGGTATAGACACCCCCATTTAGGGCCAAGCACCTGTAGTCTCTTATTCTCTGCACATTGACCAGTAGGAGGTCTCTGTCTTAATTGTTATCTACTTCAAGAAGAAGTTTCTTTGACAAAGGCTAAGAGATGCACTAATTTATGAACAGTAATAAATCCTTAGGGTTTGTTTTAATGTACTATGTCCATTTAGCAAATATTTAATACAATGAGACATTATTATGAATTGGTTCAAAAGTATTCCTCCAAATTGTGTGCTAATGGCGCAAACACCAGCTGATGTCAAGACTGGAAGACGGTGGAAACTTCAGGAGGTGTGGGCTAGCAGGATAGAATAGGACATAGGGATGTGCCCTGTAAGGACAGATCTTTCCTTAGACCCTGCTTTTCTCTCTTTCCCTGCTTCCAAACTGCCAAGGAGAGCAATTTACTTCAGCCATATACTTTTACATGGTGGTTCTGCCTTGGTATAGGAATAAAAATGGTAAAGCCAGTTGACCATGAACTGAAACATCAGAAAATATGAGCCAACACCAACTTTTCTTCCCTTGTCATTTCTCTCAGGCATTTTGTTTCAGTGATGGAAACCTTGACAATATAGAAGTCAGTGGGATTGGAGTGAGGAAAGGTTCTATCTTGGGAAAGTAACACTGTGAGAATTTGCCCAAGTGTGCTTCTATATCCTAATAGTTTCCTTAAAGGGTAATTTCTCAACCCAGTTAAGCTTGTGCTCGGGGCTGTTTCCTTTGAAGATGCTCTTCAAGAGAGACTGGAAACACCTTCTCTTTCTAGTGATTTTCTAAATTTTCCATTAGACCCTTGTCTGTCTCAAAATATCTATGCAAACCTTCCTGTTTTCACCAGCCCCGTTTGATACAAGGCGCAAATGCAGGGAGCAGCACCAGTGGCGTTCAGAGTGCTCACTTGCAACCAGCTTCTAACGCCTCATGGGATGGGAATATTCAAACTCATTTCAATGCACACGGTACAAGGTCCCAAATCTTTTCCAGAACCATCTCTTATCAAAGCATTCCTCTGTGATTCTTCACTGTATGTAACTCTTTATTCATGTAGGTTGCTGTGTGCTCTCATCCAACCCAGGTAAAAATCTAACACTACTCTTCCTGCCACTCAGTGTGCTTGGTTAAAGGATGGGCTTCATTTTTCTTCTGTGCAAAGCCACCATCTTTCACACAGTTACTTCCTTGTATAAGGAGCACAGCTAGTATTTATTACTTCAGAGGATGAGAAAAACTCAAGCGACACCTCTGATATTATTTGAATAACGTAGTGAAAAAAATATAGACCAACTATGCAAAGAAGATGGCAAGAGAAGTGAAACTACACCCTGAAAATACCTTGTGGTTCATCCGTGAAGTGATCTGCTTATACGAGCATGCCCTCTCCAAACAGTATTGTACCAGGCATGCGAAGAGTTGTGCTGTAATTCATCTTTTGCTACAGGAGTGGATCTTGAATTAGTACACTTTGCTATTGACTTGGAGACCATACAAAAGCCATCTTGTCTTTCCTATGAATATTAAAGAAATATTGTTATTGAAAAAATGGCTGAGATCTTAGCTCTCTTCTGAAAGGTTCCATATTTTAAAATCTCCTTTCTGGATGGTAGCAACATGGCAAAGGAGATATTTAGATGGGTCATGGGTATGAGTTATAGTTTCTTATTAAAATGGCAACCACTTAATTCATAGGAGATGCTAAAGGACTTTTTCAGGTGTCCATTGAAGAATCTAGAGTTCTTGTTCTCTGTGGTTTCTTCAGACTCAAATATCCCATAAGATATTTCAGAGATGGAATGTTAGATTACTAGATTATAACAATTCTCTTTTCAAGAGGTTTGATTTTCAAATATGTAGAGGTGCTCTGTGTCTTCTATTTAAATTAAAGTTGAATAATTATGCACATTGTCTTGGCACAATACGATATTCTAACACATGTCCACTGCAAACTGATAAAATACAGGTGATCATCATTCTCTCCTCATCATTTCTCATTTGTACACTACAGGCTCCTCCTCCAATGTCCTTCATATAGGATGTAGTAGGTTATGGTTAGCTCTGGCCACTATACTGTGATCTGAATACTAGAACTTATCTCTTCAGTCTCTGTTTCTGTGTACCCACCAACCAGCCTCCTATGGCTGCCACCTTCACACTCTCCGTCCTTTGCCAGTCACTGGTCTATATCCAGATTGAGATATTCTAGCATCTACAGATGAGAGAAAGGGTAGTGTTTGCCAAATTGATGAGCTCCAGATCCAGTAACAAACAGTGAAAAAAGTCACTAGGCTTGTGACTGATGCATAGCTTGTTGGGCAAATGAATAAAAGGCTCAGTGAGCTGTACACATTAAGCTTCTCTCCCAAATTCAAATGATCAGAGCCTTGTGTTCCAACAGGCAGTGGCACACAGGCACAGCTTTTGTGAGGTTAGTGGAGTATGGATGAAATATTAATGCTTCTGATGGAAGCAGAAAGTGAAAGGCAATTGAGGGAACGGCCAAAGAAAATGATTGAAGGAACAGAAGTAAGAAGACCAATGCTGTTACATGATTGGAAAATGGCTCCCCAGACAAGCCAAAGGAATAATGCCAAAATTCCTTCAAGAAATAATGCCGTCATTTTATAAGCCATTTTCAAAAAAATACTTCTTTGAATATGTGTTATACTTATTTAAAATCTTGTCTTAATTCATTACATACTTAACAATAAGTTGTTATAAATTATTGATAATAGCTGAGGATGAGAAAGTCAGTCTCTTTATGCTTCAGTTGATGATTATGATAAAAATGATCACTAGATTTTAATCTGTTTTCTCATTAGTATCATTAATTATATTATGATAAAACTTTCATCTAGCACATGGCCACTCAGCTAAATATTACATTTCCTCCTTTGCAGCCAGAAAGTAGACCTATGTCTAAGTTAAGCCCAGTGACATGGCATGTCCATGACAGCCACATGCGAATTTAGAAACGTTTGGAGAGGTAGTCATGCTTTCCTGGCACTGTATTTTCTACTGATTGTCTGAAAGGCCAATATGGGAGCAATAGACAAGCCATCTTCAACTGGAAAGACAATGGGAAGCAGTTAAACCTCCTAGTACAAGCCTAGATCCCCAGTCACAGGGAGTTACTACGTTAGCCCTGAACTGCAGAGTTGCTGGTTTCTATGTTTAAAAGGCACAAGCCTCTGTCTTATTTAAGGCGCTGTCCCTTTTAGTCTCTGTATTACAGTAGCAAAACTTCATTCTAAATAACTGAAAAGCTATGCATTTTCAGCTTAGAATTTTAGAAGTCAATAACAACAGAATGATGCATGTATATGAGCAAAGGAAATATCGGCATGGAAAGCTGACTTTCCACACAGAGTTCTCTGCAGACTTCTGTTAAGGTTGGGGCGATTTTATTTCATTGATATCTAAGAACTCCATCAGAAAATGTAGAGAAAAGTATATAATAGTTACTGGATATTTCACCTAGTTACTGGTGTTCTCATATGATGCTATAAGTTATGTATTACTAAGATTCACAAAGAAGATCTGGATCAGGATTTCAAAATATTTTTCCTGCCATATTATTTTCAAGTCAATCAAGGGGACTCTGTAACTACACACATATCTAATCAGCAACAATATAAAATAACTTAAGGTCTTAAGTTGCCTTGTGATGTTTATTTCAGTATTTATGGCCATAATCTTAAGAAATGATTCATTCAAAAGATAGAAAAATTAAGTTGACTAGGGAAAATATCATATTGCTTTTAGTAAAGATCTATCCTTTTAAATTAAATGCTCAGGATACCACACAGTGTCACAGTTAGTTGACTTCCTGTTGCCTGCAAGATGTAGGACTCTCAGCTACTCCAGCACCACATCTACCTGCATGCTGCTATGCTCCCTGTCATGAGGATAATGGTGTCTCTTCATGGCAATAAAAACCTTAACCAAGATAGAAGTTGGAACCAAGGACTGGGGTATTGCTGTGATAGGCCTGACCATGTGTTTGTTTGGAGGAATTTGGACTTTGGTACTTTGGGTTATGAAAGCAATGGAATGCTTTAAGTACTGCTCAATGGGCCATATTAGTAGGAGCATGGAAGACAATGGTGCTAAGTATTATTTGAACTGCTAGGGACTCACTCAAGAGGATTCAGAGGAAAGAATTTGAGTATGTTGCCTAGAGATTGTTCTTAGAATATTTTGGTGAAGAAAGTGGCTGCCTTTTTCCCTTGTCCTAAGAGTCTGCCTGAGGCTAAAGTGAGGAATTTTGAATTAATCCATTGGCAGAGAAAATCTCAAAACAGCCTAGTATAGATTGTTGTGTGTTTTTTAGTGATAATATTAATGATGATTTATAATAAAAGGAGCATGCTGAGCAGGGTAAATTACAAAATAAAATTTTTGAGGAGAAAAAGTACACCAGGAAGTGAAATAGAGCTAAGTTCTATGTTCAAGGAGATAAACTGAGTAAGAAAATGGAATAAAGGGAGTGGTGACCTCAGGGCAAGATCCCACCCAGCTAAGTTTCCAACTTATAAAAAAGAACTAAAAAAAAGCTTAGAGCCAGATGTGGTGGGGCACACCTTTAATCCCATCACTGGAAAGGTAGAAGCTGGGGGGAATCTCTGAGTTTGAGGCCAGCCTGGTCTACAGAGCAAGCTTCAGGACAGCCAAGCTTAGGCAATGTAGGACAGAAAGCTGGTGAGGATGTAATTGAATGAGCGGACCGTGTTCCAGCCCTAGCAAGCAGCACAACTTGACGGCTTCAGCCACATAGTTCTGGTTTTAGAGTTAAGGATAGAATAAAAGAGTTATGGAATAAAGTCACTGAGGCCAGGCATGTATCAAATGTGTCCCTGAATAGTAGAGAGGCTGTTGTATGAAGCTTTGAAGTTGAAGCCTGGATTGCCTTAGAGACCTCAAGATGTTGGAGATGGCAGAATCTTGGGATACCTGCCAAGGAGAGCTGCTAACAGGGAGTGGAACCAGCCCAAGAGAAAGAAGTGTGCTGCAGTCAACAAAGCTGAACAGAATTGGAGCTCTGAAGAGCATTTGTGTATCTGACATAAAGATGCAGCGTTTGAAGTTTGCCCAGGTGGTTTTTGATCTTGCTTTGGTCTAGTATTTCCTCACTATGCTCCCTTCCCTATGTTTTTGATTGGTGATGTATATCCTATGCCATTGTATGTTGGAAGTATGTGATCTTTTTTTATTTTGATTTTTATAGGTGATTACAATTAAGAGATTATGTGAATCTCAGAAGAGACTTTGAACTTTGAAATTTTAAACTTTGTTAAGACTGTGACAGACTGTGGGGACTTTTGAAGTTGGACTAAATGAATTTTGCATTATGATATTGTTACAAGCTTATGGAAGCCAGAGGGTATAATATGGTAGTCTGAATGTAATTGGCCCTCATAATCTCACAGGGAGTGGCACTATTAGGAGGTATGGCTTTGTTGGATTATATATAGCCTTGTTGGAGGAAGTGTATCACTGTGGGGACAGGTTTTGAGGTTTCCTATGCTCAAGATACCACCCAGTGTAACAGTTAGTTGACTTCCTGTTGCCTGCAAGATGTAGGACTCTCTACTAACCCAGCACCACATCTGTCTGCATGCTGCCATGCTCCCACCCATGATGGTAATGGACTGAACCTCTGAAATTGTAAGCAAGTCACCCTAATTAAATGTTTTCTTTATAAAAGTTGCCATGGTCATGGTGTCTGTTCATGGCAATGAAACCCTGAACTAAGATAATGGTCTATTAAGGGAAGCCAAGGCAGGAACTCAAACTAGGCAAGAACCTAGAGGCAAGAGTTGACACAGTGGCTTTATAGGAGTAGTGCTTACGGGATTTTTCCTCATGTCTTGTTCAGCCTGCTTTCTTACAGCATACAGAACCACCAGCCCAGGGGTGGTAATACCTAGAGTCAGCTGGGATATCCCATATCAAGCACTAATTAAGAAAGTGCCTGGTTTAATGGAGGCATTTTCCCAGCTGAGGCTTCCTCCTCTCAGTAACTTAAGCTTGTGTCAAGTTGACATAAAACTAGCCATCACGAGGTATAATATGTGTGTCCCATTTAGTGCTGAGAAGTGCATAGTCTGTTGTTCTCAGCACATTGACCAGGGAAAGTCTCTGTGTTAATTACCACCTACTGTAAGAAGAAGCATCTTTGACGAATTCTGGGAAATTCATTGTTCCATAAGATACTTTTTAACCTCGCTTGCCACTAAATGCAGTTGTGTGAGAGTTCTAGATAATGAAATAATATGGATAGAGCTCTAGAGATTTTGTTTTCTAAGAGAGAGAGAATCAGTGTGGCTGGTAGTACTCACCAACTTCATGAGTCACCTATAATCCCACTTTCCTCCCTCTTTTCGGATAAATACGAGTGGCTTCACTACTGAAGAAAATGAGAATTTATCCCTCCACAGCTGTTAACTGCCAGTAGTCCCTCAGTGAGAGGTGGAGCCTTGTGGACCCCTTCCTCAATTGTGATGAGGTGTTGACTGGCTCAAAATTGTGCAGATAACCACAGCTGCGCTGATTCTGTGAGTGCAATGGCCATGTCATGTCCAGAAGACATCTGTTTGCTGCACACACTCAGCTCTTACTCTGAGATGTTTCCTGAGTCTTGGAAGGGGGTGTGTAGCTGTCTCACTTAGGGACCAGCACTCCAGCATCACTTTTTCTCAGTCCTTTGGTCAGTTATAGGTTTCTGCACTAACTGTCGCCCACTGCACTAAGAGGCATCACTCAGGGAGGCTGGGCACATCACTAATCTATGGGTATAAATATGAGAGAATGAAAGTGTGACTTAGAATCATTGTGCCACCAATTCCCTAACTCTCTAATTTGGGGTAGATGCCAATTTTCCCCTTGTCACTTTTTTCCTTGTTCTTGTACATGTGTATAGTGAAATATCATCACATATACCCCCCATTTCCATCTCCAATTTTCATTCCCCTCCCCCAATATGTCCTACCCTTAATTTCATGTCTTTCTATTTTAAAATGCACTAAGTTCAGTTAGTGCTACCTATGTGTGCATGGATTTGGGGCCATTCACTGGAACATAAGCATCCTATCAGCTAATTTTAAATTTCTTTTTCATTTGAAAATAGAAAAGCATTGAAGAGCTTGATGGTGTTCTTACATCCATATTCAAAAATGAGATACCATATTATGAATTCAAACCTCTCCAAACTGAAACTTACCCTCAAAAAGAATGTGAGTATTTTTCAACAGTATTATTCATTTTGTTATATTCTAATTTCTGTGACTCTTTAAGAAATTATATCACAAAGAAACAGCTTACTATTTTACATTACTCCTAACTCTTGAAGACATACTATACTAGAACAAACTTTTAAATATATTTTATTAGTGTATGGGTATGGGTGTGAGGGATGTCTGTGTATGTGTGTATGTGCGTGTGTGCCTGCATGTATGTGTGATGTATATATGTGAGTGTAGGCATGAACACACATGCAGGAGGCAGAGGACAACTTCCAGCCATCATTTTTCTCCATCCACCTTTACACTGGCCATAGGGACAAAACTCAGGTCAGAAGGCTTATCCCACAAACACTATACCCACTGATCCATTGTGTCAACCCCAATAGTACAAACATTTGTGGCTCCATGTACTTAACTCTTTTCATTCTAAGGATATGTTTGAATGATGATATTTGTGATAAATATTGTTTATCACATCATTGTTTATAATTACCAAAAACTGAAATGGTAGTATTTCAAAGATCAATGGTTATGTAAATATTGACACAGATATTAATGCAACCATTAAAATTAATTTTATTATGATTTTCTTGCTGGCTTGATATTTTGATGTTGAATAGTAGACATACATGGTAGTGTGTAAATTGTCTCACCTGATGTTTGTAGTAGTTACGTGTTTATTGTATAATTTAAGTAATTGTGTTTTTAAAATTTTTCTAAAATGGGCATTTCTTTGTTTTAAAAACCTGCTAAATTTATTTATTTGTGTTTGTGTGTGAGTGGGTGCACACTCAAGTTAGAGGTCAGGGGACAGCTTGTGGGAGTAAGTTCTCTCCTCCCATGTTGGATCTCATAGAAGGTACTGAGATCATGAGACTTGGCTCCATGTGCAAGTGGCATTACTCTCAGAGCCATCCCACTGGCCTCTGAATGGATGCTTTCTATAATTACTATTTATTATTTGTATGGTACAAAATATATAAATACCAATAAAGAACATGTAAGAGCCACTTATGAACGTTATATAGTCAAATGTTACTGTGAGCTCATGGTCTATTTTAGAAATATTTTTGTTTCTGCACAGTTTATTGAAAGACTGTTTATAGGTCACTTGGCATGCAGCATCTGTAAGCACTGAGATATGATGCTAAATGAGACAGGCACAGGGCTAAGGAATATGAGACGTCTAGTATTTGCATATTAACACTTAAAGGTTAAGGCACTTTCTGGCTGATTTCTATGTTAGTTAAGCAGATTTATTATGAGCCATTTAGGCTTTCAGGCAGCAGCAAGAATTCCAAAGCCCAGCTGATTGCGAGGCAGCTAAATGTGTAAGCAACTCAATAACCATGGGGTCTATTATAGGGAAGCATGAGAGACATGCCATCTTTTAAGAAGTAAGATAGGCCGGGCGGTGGTGGCGCACGCCTTTAATCCCAGCACTCGGGAGGCAGAGCCAGGCGGATCTCTGTGAGTTCGAGGCCAGCCTGGACTACCAAGTGAGTTCCAGGAAAGGCGCAAAGCTACACAGAGAAACCCTGTCTCGAAAAACCAAAAAAAAAAAAAAAAAAAAAAAAAAGATAGTTAGATTAGTGAAAAAAAAATTAACTGTGTTATTCACTTACAAAATAAGGTGCCAGATTAGGACTGAAATGGAATATAACATGATTTTTTTAAAATTCAAGATACTTATAATTTAATTGAGAAAACAAGGTAATATGCAGTTGATGATCTAAACAATGTGACACTTTGGGGCTTATAGAACGATCAGAAAAACATACATTAATTTTCATTGTCGGCTTCAGAGATTGAACTTCAGATATCAAATGAGTCCCAGTGAGGAGAGAAAAAGGAGAAAAGAACTCTAGATGAGTGGAAGTATACACAAAACTGTGAGGATGGCATTGAGATACAATCTTTATCAACTTTTTGAGTTTTATATTTATTTAAGTTTATGAAATTAGAACTGTAGAGTTGGAGAATGCAAATGGGTTAGGCTCCCATTTTGTAGGAGAATTCTAGATAACTTTAAAAATTGAGACTTTTGGATCTCAGATGTGTTCTGACTTGGATCTGGAATGCTCTTCCAAAGCCCCTGCTTAAAGGCTTAGTGCCCAAGTTACTGATATTGAGAGACATCTTTGAAGATCAGGCCTACTGTGGGGTTTTAGGTCAGGTGATGTAGCTTACTGGGAGATTTTAGATTATGTGATACATCTGCTTCAATTGGAATGTAGAATCCCAGCCCTTTCCTTTCTCTTTAAGATCATGGTCAAAATAAACCTTTCTTCCTTCTAAGTTATCAGGAGTATTTCATTCATAAATAAAGAAAACTTGATTAATGAGGAAGGATGCAATAGCATTGGTTCTATATTTTCATAGATGATGAATAATAGATGGGTTGAAATACACCCTTTGAACATGTGGCTCTGATGCAGTAAGATTGAGTATGTCTTAAATGTCTTACTGACAAGCATGGGTAAAGATGGTGCTGATGACCGTCAGGCCTCACTTGAGTATCAAGGGCTGCATATTTTAGTCACCTGCAGAACTTTGGTAATATAGCAGGACTAAGCCATCCATGCTCAGCACAAATTAGTGGGGACACAGGACATCATCAGTGGTTATGTTTCCAGGTGATCCCCATGGACAGACATGTTTACCAGCTTTTAATTGTTTCAAAACAGAGCAGCAAAATAATTTATCCTCGCACTAGATCTTGACAAAGAAAAAATATTAGTCTGTCTTTATAAAAATTAGAAAAATGGTGGCAAATGCAAGTTGTGAACCATTATTAGAATTTGATGAAAACTGTTTAATTAACAAATTTTTTTATAAAGTAACTTTAAGAAAAGCTAAAATCAGAAGACAAATGATTACATGATTTTTTTTTTTTGAGATAAGATTTATTTGTGTAACCTTAGGCTGTTCTGGAACTTGCTCTATAGACCAGGCTGTCCTCCAGCTCACCTGCCTCTGCCTCCAAGGGGCTGGGATTAAAGTTGTGCACCATCCCTGCCCGGCATGATTACATAATTCATCCATCGTTATTGCTGAGTATTGCCTGGAAATCAGATACTATTAAACCTATGACACAACTATTCCCTTTCGAAATACAAAAGAACATAATACGAAAAACACAATAAAATACAAAGGTAGATGTGAACATGATTCAGTTCAAGTGCTGCTGAGTTTTTGTCAACTTGATATAAATTAGAGTCACATGGGAGGATTCCTGTTTGATGTGGGCGGGCCTCACAGTGGGTGGTGCCACCTGGGCAGGTGGTCCCAGCTTGTATAAAAAGCCAAGCTGTATCAGGGCATCCCGATGAGCAAGCCTGCACACAGCATTTCTTCATGGTCTCTGCTTCAGTTCCTGCCTTGAATTGATGGTGGACTATAAACTGTAAGCTAAAATAAACCCTTTCCTCCTAAACTGGTTTGGGCTGTGGTGTTTAGCACCAGAAACAACTTAAAGTTGCTTTTCTGAACTTAAAGTTCTATTTTGGTGCCAGCTTCAAAATACCTGCTCTGAAAGACTCCACATCTGTGTCTCATCATGTTCTTGTTAAGTTGATGATAAGGTTTGAGATGCCCTTGTTTATATAGAAATTCATCTTAAGAATATGAGGGGGAGACCACCATGTTCTCCAGTAAGACAATAGACATATTTGAACATTAGGCAAAGAGTGAAGCAGGTATAACCCTGAGTGTGTTTCCCAGAGCAGGCCAATATTTAGTTGCTGAAATGTTTCATTGTTAAACATATATTGCTTGTTTCTATGTATTTTAGCTTATATAAATGGAAGGCTAGGATATTGTGAGGAGAATGTACCCATGGGGAACTGAAAATGTGTTCAACACTGATATTCTTATGAAAAGTCATGGGATGACCCATAGACATCTGTGTTTATTTAAAAGCAAAAGCTATATTAAAGAAGACTCTTTATTATTTTCTCACCCATTCTTCTTTTAAAAACGTATTTTAGGAAATTCTAGGGTCAGTTCCCTGAATCTTCTTTAATAATAAGTAAAACACTATTCCAAGCCAATCTTAGTCATTTCACCCTTGTCTAGACAACGAACTTCCTCATTTGGCATTTATTTTGATTCTTTACTCTCAGCAGACAAAGTGGGAGATAGGTAAAGATAAGGTAGATGTGGACAAGAGGAAAAATCTGCTCCAGTTTCTCACTCTCTTACTTTGTAATGATCGGCTGTTGACTTATAAATGACCTTTCTCATGGAGAATTTTCCAAATGGAAAAAGTTCTCCATGGGAGTAGAATGATAAGAAACACTTAAACAAACTTGGGATAGTCCTCTAACTTAGAACTGTTAACACGGGAGTCATAGGAAGGGTTTATATGTGAGTCTCTAGTGGGTGGATCACTGTGGACTGGGAAATTGGTGTAAGGGATTGTATTCATCAGTTTCACTGGTATACAAGATACTAAACCCAAGAATATCAAAGTGAAAACTAAAATGAGTCAGGATCACTTTAAGCAGTAACTATGTTGGTTCTGATTCATATGTGAGCACACCTGGTTTGTCCCTCATCAAACAGTCTGATGCAGCTGTGATGATCTGACGCCTGGCCAGGACTGCACACTCAGCCCGTGTAATCACAGCAACCCTTTTCTAGCCCTCAGCTGCTTAGAGTTTCAAACCACTTTCAGCAGTTCACTGCAACAGTTCCTCAATTGCCATACGTTCTACACAGTCCTTCTCAAGTCTGTGTAATGCAGGCTATTTCCTGTCGAGGCAGGAAGAAATGTCATTTAGCTGACTGTCAAAGCGGGAGTTAGTTTGGGAAAAGAGGAACTATATTATTTTGCCCAAACAAATATATCCACCAGCAAATGAGAGGTGGCTTGGTTACGCTCAAGAAGTGACAAGCTTCTCTCTCCCAGATGAAAGAAAAAGAAACGCTAAGGAAAAAGAAAACAAAACCCCAAGAATAGCATTATTACTAGTTATAGCTAGCATTTGTGTTTCGTGTTTAACTGTGCCAAAAACAAGGTGAAGCACCTTACATAAATTAATTTAATTCCTCACAACACTCCTGTGGTGTTATTTAATCTCCACATTACAGAAGAGATGTTGGATGCCAGATATCAAGTTACAGGAAGCCTAGCTTCTGAGGCCACATTAGGGTAATGTGACCATATACACTATGGGAGGTACCTCCAGAGTATTGGTCATACAAGTAGAGAGGAGAGATGGAGATGAAGATGAAGATGATAGATAGATAGATAGATAGATAGATAGATAGATAGATAGACAGATAGATAGATAGATACATAGATAGAACCAAAGAGACACGGGAAATTGGTCCCCAATTTGGAGGAAAATGTTATAACAAGGTTTTGACTAAATTATATACAGTATTTTATTGCATAATTTATAAGAATAGATTTGAAATACCTTTATGTATTCATTTTGCTATCTCTTGAAATTCTACAAAAATAGTGATTTTCATTTCATTTTCCGTGATTGGCTTCAAAGCACCCATTTCATCCTTCTGGCAAATGCTGCCCTTTAGGACAAAACTATGTGCCCAAAAGGACTTCTAGTACTTAATACAAATTTGCTAGACTTATTTATTTATTCACTAGTGGAAACAGTTAGCTGTAAATTATCACCCATAGTTATAGGTGGAAATACATTTGAACTTCAAATATAAAAATGAGTTTTTCTTTGTTGGAATAAGGCAACTATTTAGTTTCATGATTTTGCCTTTTAGTTTATGTTTTTCCTCTTCTCTTGGCATCTGCCAGAGCAGAGTGAAGTTCTGACCTGTGTGCCTTCTGAAAATGCTGCATGACCTCCCTGTATATCAAGCCTATCTCTTGTACTTCTCTAGGCCCAGCATCAAAAGTACAGGTTTATTAGGGTCAAAAGTAAAAAGCATCTATGAGTATATTAGAGTCAGGAAAAGGAGCATAAAATACCAGCTATTAGCAACTAATAGGAAATAAGATCTCTACCATCCATTTTAGTAAGGAAAATGCATGCTTGAGTTAGCCTCAATTAGACACACAGGAGCAAACACAGACACAAAGTGGAGACACACATTGTGCTCACATCTTACATAAGTTAATAGTTAAGGAGCCTCCACACACTGTGTTCACATTTTGCATAAGCTAATAGCTAAGGAGCCTCCTCATTTGCAGTTGTGAGGCAGTGTTGCTTAGACCTAAATTTCTCTCTTTTAAAAATCCTGGCATGCCCAAACACTTCTGTTTGCCACCTTGTTACTAATCCACCCCTTAAACATCTCCCTTCATTTCCTGAAAGGGAACACCTCCCTTCACTTCCTGAAAGGATTCACTTGTCCTTGGAGTATTAACTTTACCACATTGTTTTAAAATCCAAAACTGTAAACATTCAATCTGCATTATTCTAGTAAGAAAGAGACAGAAAGTCATGGAAGACTTCTCTTTTCTCTCATTCCCGTAGGTTATGATTTGCAAAGTATCATAGTCACCTTCCTTACTGTATTGTGTAGACGAATTCCTAAGCAATCTTATAAGAAACACAGAGCCAAATACAGGGGTGAAAGCCATGGAGATCAGAGAAATAGTGAAAGCCACCAGCTAACCTTAGCTCACCACACTGCCGTAGCTTCCCAAGAGAGTGAACTTCTTCCTGTCTAACCTGTGCCTTTATTGCCTTGCTGTTCTGCCTTCTCATTGGCTCTTAGCCCAGCCACCTCACTTCCTTGTCACTGCCTGTCTGTACAGACCTCCAGGTCTCTATGGTTGGTACTGGGATTAAAGACATGTGTCACCACGCTTGGTTGTTCCCTAGTGTGTCCTTGAACACACAGAGACTCTGCATGCCATGTGATTGGATTAAGGGTGTGTGCTACCACTGCCTGACTTTTGTTTATGGCTGGCTATGACCTCTGATCTCCAGGCAAACTTTATTTATTAACATACAAATAAAATATCACCACATTTCAGCACACACACACACACAAAGTATCACCACAGTATTGGTCAGGATTCTCTAGAGTAACAAAACAAAAAGAGTAAGGATGGATGAATAGATGGGTAGATGGATGGATGGATGGACTGGATGAACAGATTAGACAGAGAGATAGAGATAGATGATAGAGAGATGATAGATAGATCTATAGATCTATGTATAAAATACATTAATATATATGAACTATGTGTATATCTAATAGGAATAAATAAATATATGAAAGATACTTTAAAAAATTCTTTTGGTGTGTATGTTTGTGTGCGTGTGTGCATGTGTGTGTGCATGCACGTGCACACACACCTGCCAATAAATGAGAGTTCATACCTTCCATGGTGTGTGTGTGTGTAGGTGTCCCAGAACAACCTTTGGCATCACCTTCATCTTCCACCTTGTTGAAGACAGGACTCTATGGCGTTCTTCACCATATACACTGTTAGCTAGCCCTCAAGATTCCAGAGGTTTCTTTTCTCTGCCTCCCACTTTACTGTAGGAGTGCTAGGTCTGCAGACATGCATTTCTGTACCTGACTTAATGTGTTGCTGGGGATTTGAACACATATCCACACACTTGAGCTTCAAGCTTTACGCAATGAGTCATTATCCCAGACTCAATATAGTGTATGAACATTTAATAAGTGCCAATATACAAATGCATACCTATCAAGGATAAATATTATAAGACCTAATTCTGCTGGCTAACCCAACCTTAAATGTTTCCTAATCATTCCCATATTATATTTTCATTTAATTTTGGCATTATATATGATACTTCTACTTAAGGCATTGTTAAATTCCTCCTGGTAACTTTAGTAAGTTACCAGATTTCATCAGGGCCTTGTTTATTTTTTATTATATGTCATTTATATGTTCAGGTTCTAGACAATGGATGACCTGAAATACTGAACACTCCTTGCTAATGAACTCAGGCACTCCAGCCTTGCACAGCCATCCATTTACTGCTTCACACCACACATTACTTGAATTTCTGTGTGATCCATGTACGGGAAAATAAGCACAAAAATCCCCCTGTAAGGCATGGTCTTCAGTGGCCACTCATGATCTCAACCAGTCCATCTGCTTCCATACTTCAGCTGTTTCTGGTTATTCTGATTTTTTTTTTTTTTTTTTTTTTTTTTTTTTTTTTTGGTTTTTCGAGACAGGGTTTCTCTGTGTAGCTTTGCGCCTTTCCTGGAACTCACTTGGTAGTCCAGGCTGGCCTCGAACTCACAGAGATCCGCCTGGCTCTGCCTCCCGAGTGCTGGGATTAAAGGTGTGCGCCACCACCGCCCGGCTTATTCTGATTTTTATTCCTTTACAATAAACGCACTATAGATACAAAGTTGGAATTTCATGAATAAAAGTTTTTATTGTTTTGTTTAGTTTTCATTTTATTAGCATTTATTAATTATACAGACTAACAGATTTAATTGTGATGTTTCATATGATCATCTTCAGTTCTCTGTTACCATACCTACTTCTCCTTCCCACTGTTCCCCTTACTCCACCTCCAGATCCTCCTTCCACTTTTGTGAATTATCGCTGTTGTTTTCCTTTTGATTATTATTGTTTCATGCATAAATATATAAATACAACACGCTGAGTCCATTTAGCTTGGCTCATATGTATGTCTTTAGGGTATTTTATAACCAGTCAGGGGGCTGCCTCAGTCATTTATTGCCTATCGTTCTTCACTTTGAGCTGGGAATCTGTGAGGTTTTTCAGTCCACATCAATATATCAGCTGGTGTCATTGTTCATGACTTATTCAGATTACCTTATTGTTGAGACAGACAGACAGAAAGAGAGAGAGTGAGAGAGAGAACCAACACATCCAAAGGTTGATGAAGTTTAGCCGTTGGCTACACTGGCTGGCCAGCAAGTTCCAGTGGTTCTCCTGCCTTGTATCTCACCAGTGCTTGTATTGCAGATCCAGGCAGTGGCACACCTGACTTTGATTGTTTTGTTGTGGTGGCGGTGGCGGTGATGGCAGTGTGTATATGTATGTGTGTACGTGTGTGTGTGCTGTTTTTATTGTTGCTGCTGATGCTACTGCTGCTTTTTTGCTTCTTCAGTGTGCCAGAGATGCTAGAGATCCACACTCAGGTCCTCATGCCTAAGTGGCAAATACTTTACCAACTGAGGCATCTCTGCACCCCCTTCCCCTACTTCTTTGTATTCAAAACACAGGGAAAACTCCCTCCCTGAGAGTCTGTGGCATAAAACAGAAGAATATTAGAATGATTGTAACTCCCTACCCCCAACCTTCTACTTTTAGAAATAAAACAGTTGAGGTGCAGGAAGGTGAAGGAACTGTTTTAAGAGCCAAAGATTTACTGGCTGAGCTGGGATTAAAATGTGCATCACCTGCCTTTTAATCGCTTTTCATGTGACTCACTGTTTTGTCCCAAAGTGGCCACCTGGCCTCTCACTCTGAGTGAATGAATGCTTAATATCCAAGAGAGTAATTTGTGAGAACAAACGGATTATGTGTCCTGCATTGTCAGTTTCCATACCCTTCTCACTGTCAAATTTTAAATTAATTCTTATATTTTACAGCTGGACACGTTCCATTTTGACTTTCTACTTAGCTAGGTTAAGCTTTTAAAAGCTCTGGTTTGAGTATGCCAATCTACTTCTTGGCCATCTTTTTAAGGGCTTCTCTGAGACAGTTTAAGCACCCTGCATAGACAAGTATATGACTCAGTCTCCTTGCTGTTCAAAAATTCATCTGTTTACTTTAACTTGTAAAAGACATATCTGATTAGATGTTCCTTTAAAACATTCCCACAGACATTCTGGTCTCTTATTCTTAAATTTCTATTTGGCAAACATTGGCTGATAGAACTAAAAAACTGATCATTTCTTATTGTGGGGGGGGGGACCCAGCAACTTTGCTATATCTTACTGTAAATTGTAGCTTTGTTTATTTATTAATTGATAATAGAACAAATACAAGAAATCTTGATTAATTAAAAGAAAGTTTTCTGGGAATGTGTAATTCCACCACTGCTTGATACTCAGTTTAGGAAAAAAAAAAAGAACTAAACAAAAATTTAATGTATATTGCTGTGAATGGGAGCAGTTATATACTGAAATCTAAACAAAATTTAATAGGTTGTATGTTTTGAAGACATCTATTATTTGTAATTAATAATGCTATAAATTGTTCATTACTAAATGCTGTTAGTTTAGGAAAAATAACTCAATAAGAACAAAGTCTATTAGAACCCCTCCCCTGATTAGGATGTACAGCTTACATCTTAATGCTACCCACACCAAAACAAGAATAAGAAATTCAAAACTCAGTTTCGTTGTTGTTGTTACTGTCATTAGTTTTGTGTTTTGAGACAGTCTCATATAGTAGAGGCTAGCCTCCAATTCCATGTATAGTCAAGGATGACCTTTAATGCCCACTCCTCCTTTATCTACCTCATAAGTTCTGAGAATGTACATGTATACCTCCCTAATCAGTCATGATTTTTAAATTGAAATATAATAACATCATATCCTCTCCTCTTTATCTCCCCACCTCTCCCATGTCCTCTTCTACCTTGTTCCATCTCAAATTCCTTGCTCTTTTCAAACCTTCAGTAGACACATATACACATATATGCATAAATACTTACATATAACCTACTGTGTCTTTTTTTTTTTTTTTTTTTTTTTTTGGTTTTTCGAGACAGGGTTTATCTGTGTAGCTTTGCGCCTTTCCTGGAACTCACTTGGTAGTCCAGGCTGGCCTCGAACTCACAGAGATCCGCCTGGCTCTGCCTCCTGAGTGCTGGGATTAAAGGCGTGCGCCACCACCGCCCGGCCCTACTGTGTCCTTTTACTGTTGCCTGCCTATATAGATTTCAAGGCTGGCCACATGGTATTGTATTACCAACTAGGTACTCATCTCTTAGGGTGACTAATTTATCTCTGTCTCAGCATTTCTTAGTTGCCTGTAGTTCTTTGTCAGAAGGTGGAGTGCTGTGTGATTTCTTCCTTCAATGTTGGCATGTCTTGGTAATGTACTTGTTTAGGTCTTGTTTAGATAACCATATTGTTGAGGCATCATGAGTGAGGCTTCCCTGTCATTTCTAGGAGACACATTCTTATAGCAGATGTTTTGGACCTCTGGCTCTTACAATCTTTCAGTGCCCTCTTCCCTGATATTTCCAGAGCCTTGAGTGTAGTAGTTGTGTTGTAGATATATCCATTGGGGCTGGGCATCCCGCAATCAGTTGTTTTCTGCATTTAGACCTGTTACAGTTCTCATAATTGTGTTTTTGTTTTGTTTTGTTTTGTTGGGTTTTGTTTTGTTTTGTTTTGTTTTGGTCTGTTCCAAAGAGAAACACCTTTGATGGGTATATAAGGATCAGCATTTAGAATATGATTCGGAATTATTCTGGTTTAAAAAGTGGCCATAGATGTTCTCCTGAAATCCATGACTTCACTAGCCCTGATACTATAAACCAAGGAAGAGTTGTTTTTTGTTGTTTTGTTGGTGTTGTTTGGACCAAGCAGAAACTTAATCATAGAAGACACATAAATAAACTTAATCCCAGAATGTGACAGATCCTTCACAAGAAAGAAAAATAAACCTCTTGACTACATCTATACCTGATAGAACAAGAAAATATCTTACAACAGACCAACTTTGTTGAGCTGACTTTGTGATGACTGTGTATGGCAAAGAGCCCCAGCTATGGAGGACTGTACTGCTCATGAGCTCTCTTCTTTAGGCTGCCACGAAGGAAGAATTGCTAGACCAATGACATAGAATCTGAAATAGACCCTTAAAAAGATGCTTCAGCATCCATAAAAACCACTGAATATTATGAGGAGTGGAGACTGGCCCCCCATAGGCTCATAGATTTGAATCTTTGGTCACCAGAGAATAGCACTATTAGAAGTTGTAGCTTTAGCTGGGCGGTGGTGGTGCACACCTTTAATCCCAGCACTCAGGAGGCAGAGCCAGGTGGCTCTCTGTGAGTTCGAGGCCAGCCTGGACTACCAAGTGAGTTCCAGGAAAGGCGCAAAGCTACACAGAGAAACTCTGTCCTGAAAAACCAAAAAAAAAAAAAAAAAGTTGTAGCTTTGTTGGAGTAGGTGTGGCCTTGTTGGAGGAAGTGTGTCACTGGCTTTGAGGTTTGAAAATGCTCAAGCCAGGCCCAGTGTCTCACTGTCTTCTCACTGCCTGCCCAGCCAGATGTAGAATTCTCAGCTACCTCTCCAGCACTGTCTACCTGCTTGCCGCCATGCTTCCTGCCATGATGATAATAGACTAAACCTCTGAAACTGTAAGCCAGCCATAATTAAATATTTTCCTTTATAAAGTTTGCCATAGTCATGGTATCTCTTTACAGCAGTAGAACACGGACTTAAGATAGTTGCTGAGATGAATCTTGCAAAATCTTTGGCCATATGGAGAGCAACAGCAGCCAAAATGTAAATACAGAGCACATGAAACCCAGGAAAAACCACTTCCAAGCTACAATGGTTTGGGCTATGAATGTTACCTGAGTGTCCCACGGAGGTCCCGGGGGAAGAAAGTTGAGTGGGAAGGAATCCCAGGGAAAACACAAACCCTGGAGAGCCAAGCAGTGACAGCAGAAGAGGCGGCAGCTCTCCACCAACAGCACAACTCCCCGGAGACTCACCAGGGCTCAGACTTCACTCTGTGCTGAAGATGAAGCTGTGATCTGACCCTCAATGTATTTGAAGTCACTGGTCATCTGAGCCTAAATAAAGCCCCCCAAATAAGCACCTTCTGCTCATTCTACAGATTAATTCTTCTCAACCACTGTAGCTGGCTCAGCATTTTAAAGTGCTGTATTGTGGGATTACTATTCATTATTTCAGTCCTCTATCATCATGCAAATGATACAGTAATATTACAAAATGTTTGATAAGGAAGAGAAGGAGAGCTCCTCAGTCAAGGAAGGAGCAGCCCAAACAGCAGACATGGAAATGCTCCTAATGTTGAACTTGTCAGTTATGGTATTTAAATAACTATAGTGATCATTCTATAGAACCTACTGAGAGGAGTTGGTGAGCAGGTATTAAAAAGGAGGCAGAAAAAATCAAATAAAGCTGTTTAAAATTAGTTGGACTGTCAGACATGGTAGCACATACTCTTAATCACAGCATTCAGGAAGCAGAGGCAGGGGGATCTCCATGAGTTTAAGGACAGCCTGGTCTACATGATGGGTACCAATCTAGCAAGGACCACATAGCAAGAACGTGTCTGAATGGACTGATAGATAATAGGTAGGTAGGTAGATAGATAGATAGATAGATAGATAGATGATAGATAAAATTAGGATGAGTATAAGAAACAGCAGAGTATAAAATCAGTGAATTTAAAAACAGGTCAAAATAAATTATTTCGACTGAAAGAAAAGACAAAACAAATTCTCAGAATCTACATAAAGCTGTAAAAAGACTAAGTCCGTCTCTTGGATGCATTCATTTACCTTAGCTCTGCTTCATGATTTAGCTGATATTATTGAGTTAATCTAGAATTTGTGTGACTCAGTTTCCCAATGAGGGTGAGAAAGAATGAGGCAGGAAAAATATTTGAAGCCAAAAATGATCCTAAACTGGTGAAGGGAAGCAAATCACAGATTCAGTAGGTCTTGCAAGGCCCTGGAAGAAAAAGAAATTAATAAAAACATACTATATGTAGAAACACTAAAAACAAGTTTTAAGAGAGTGGTATCTGAAGACAAGGAATTGAGGAGTGTTGGGAAAATATATTCTGCCCAGGAAAATTGAAGGGCAGAAACAGACAGGAGACAGTGTTGTATAAGAATGCAGAGGGTATAACTCCACTCACATAAGAAACAAACTACCTTGTCTGTTTTCTAAAAAAATAGGATGTAACAGACTCTAATATTAGAAAATAACTGGACTGGCACACGAGGGCACTTCTGTGACACTCAAGCTTTCACGTGCTTTAGGTGATGGTAACAGGGCTATGTACAGTTGCCAAATTCACTGAACACAATCACTTCAGTTTTAAATACAAATGATGCTTCTGTAAAAAAATTTAATGACAGTAGATACATAAGCAACTTTAAGCAAAAATATTTAGTGAGCATATGAACTAGGGTTAAATCCTGAAGATGACTGTCTTAGTTAGGGTTACTGTTTCTGTGATGAAGCACCATGACCAAAGCAACTTGGGGAAGACAGGCTTTATTTGGCTACACGTCTATATCACTGTTCATCACTGAAGAAAGTCAAAACAGGAACTCAAATAGGGCAAGATCCTGGAGGCAGGAGCTGATGCAGAAACCCTGGAGGGGTGCTGCTTACTGGCTTGCTTCCAATCACTCGCTCAGCCTGCTTTCTTATGAAATCCAAAAGCACTAGCCCAGAGGTAGCCCCACCCACCCAAGAGCATGAGCCCTCCCACATCAATCACTAATTAAGAAAATTTCCTTGGCTGCCATTTTGTTAATGGCAGGAGTATCTAAAATATTAGCAAAAATTCTTTTTTTTTTTTTCCCCAAGACAAGATTTCTCTGTGTAGCTTGACTATCCTAGAACTTGTTCTGTAGACCAGCTGGCCTTGAACTCATAAAGATCTGCCTGCCTCTGCCTCTCAAATGCTGAGATTAAAGGTGTGCGTTGCCAGTGCCTGGCTAACAAAAATGATTGATACAGCATTTACTATAGTTCTCAGATTATGTTAGGTTCAAGATTTATCCCTCCTATATTCTGATACTTTGCATTCTGTCTCTCCATTTCTGCCTCTTCTCACCCAAGACAACCACTAGTGAAAATGGATTTTTTTTTTTTTTTGGTTTTTCGAGACAGGGTTTCTCTGTGTAGCTTTGCGCCTTTCCTGGGACTCACTTGGTAGCCCACGCTGGCCTCGAACTCACAGAGATCCGCCTGGCTCTGCCTCCCGAGTGCTGGGATTAAAGGCGTGCGCCACCACCGCCCAGCTTGAAAATGGATTTTTGAGCATAACATCAGTAATTATTTACATGGATAATTTCCTATTTTGTTGTAGCCGACCATAGGCAAGCGATTTATCGCCTCTCCAGAGTTTCTTTGGTAATTTTGTCTTATCTCACTGCCTAGTAACCTACTTCCTAGAAAGTATTATTATACGCCTCTTATTTACTACATAGCAAATGAGATGGATCCAGACCAAGCAGATACTCAAAAAATATGCTTTGATTTTATAAAGAGGAAAAGAAAGTGTCCCAGAGGCTCGCCTACAAACTGATCTTATAGAGGCATTTTCTGAATTGAGGCTTTCTCTCCTCTAATGACTCTGGCTTGGGTCAAGTTGACATAAAACCAACCAGGACAATCATGATCAAGGAAAGGCCCCTCATAATAATACAATAGAGTCATGGGTGCATCACCTGAACAGCTTGACTCATTGACACTGGATACATGCTCAAGATACAGGGAAGAGCCACTGGACAGTGCTGGCCATTCCTTCTGCTGTGTTGAAATAGAATCCCAAGGAAGTTATTTATTGTTTTTGAAATAATACATTAACTTGAGGATACCAAGATAAATTGTTGATGTTAAAGGATGTATATGTTCCTATAATTAATAAATATTTATTTAATAAAATACTGAACCTGAATTAATAGGAACTTAGCCTGCCAAACTGACAAGATGCAGGAGCCATGATAGGGCATGGGTTATAAAGGGATGGCACTGTTAGTATTATATTTTCTGCTGTACCAAAGGATGAGGCAATCAAGGCATGTGAGAATTCAAAATTACCAGGTTGATATCTGTATTGATTAACTTTGACCTATTTTATCCACTGTAGAGAACTGTCTATAATGAAAGATCGCAAACAAATAAAAATTTATATATTATACATTTGCAAGAGAATACATTATTTTTACTGAAAGATGGTAAGACCTTAAATAATGTCACTGTTTGCCCATAAAAAAATCTCACCTTATAAAATGTTTGTCAAACTTTGACCCATTGCATAGCATACAGGAAGGGCCAAGTATATTTTTTGAAATGTGAAAGGTAAAATTCTTGCAGTAATTTCAAGCCTACTCCACAATTAAGGTTGGTGCATAAATGCTAATGATAATAGTCATTTGTGTTTATTTTGAGAAAATAGGAAGGAGGGTCTCCATTGCAGTAACCACCAGTGTTTTCTTACGTTTACTGAAGTTCTGTTCAACTTTCTGAATGTGGTTTACAAGGATAGCTTGTGTTTGACTATTTCATGGCAGTGCAGATATAATAAAATACTCAATCTTGGTATTTCCTGTCTCCAGATCCTCACACCAGAGAGCTCCCGACACTCCTCCACTGTGCAGCAAAGTTTGGCCTAAAGAATCTGGCTCTACATCTGCTGCAGTGTTCAGGGGCATCCTGGGTAGCCAGGATGAAGAATATGGATGGTTCAGACATGCTGCATATTGCTGAAAGGCATGGTCATGAAGAACTCAAGAAAATCTTTGAAGACTTTGTGGTAAGTTTTTCCCTCTTTTTATATATCTGCAGCTGGTTCTTGAATGCATTGCTGTTTTGAAAACTATGCCCTCCCACAGCTAGTAACGTGGTGTTAGACAAAACCATCTGTTGCTTCAAACTTGCCCATTATCTTAAAAACATTTCATAAGATTTGTGAGCTTCTCCAATTATTTACAGAAGTCTGACCCCCACCCATATTCAACTGCCGTTGAATTCCATTTGTTGTTCTGGCGTCTAGGGAACCTATTCAGTATTGAAGATGAGATGGCCAAAAGGCAATGAAACTATTTACCTTCATTTCTTTGTTTAAGAACCTAGATAAGATATTATTAGGTACATGCAAACAGATCAGCAAGTGCTGGATTAAAGTAAAACATTTTGGCAATCATTCAGAAGGTTTGCCCAATAACAAATTAATTTACATTGTTCGAACTTGTTTCTCTTGTGTGTTTTGTTTTCTCTCCCTCTTAAGTCTCCATCCTTCATTGTTTCTGTTGAAACCCCAAATTTCAGAACACTCTAGATAAATGATAGTTTAATGAGATGGTAATAAGAGAAAGATTTTAGAAGGGAATGATATTATCTCAGTAAATAAAACATGCACACTGTGTTCCCATAATCGAGTTTAGAAGAGCCACTCTAACAAAAAAGTGCACATTTTGCTTCAGAAAATGAATTATTCTGGGGAAAGCACTGGAAAAATTGAATGTAACAATGATTATGTCAGTGAATATGTGAAAATTTATCTTTGGATTCTTGCAACTATTATAATTGTATTGTCAATAAGTAGTTAATGTAGAAAGATACAATACTATAAATGGATTCTGGTTATTTTAGCCCTTAACTGACTATCAAGAAATTAGTCAAACATTGGAGTTACAAAAATAGTGATTGTTTGTAGTTCCCAACAAATAAAATGGTAGTCAATGAAGTACTTTTCTCCATTTACCAGGAGTATCAAAATATTTATCAGGAGTGTGTGAATGTCATCCACTCTGAAGTTTCAAGAGAATGTATTTTGCACATATTTAAAATAAGCACAGAGCATGTATATCAAGTTAACAAAGCACAGCTTTTCAGTCTAAGGCCTTTAATCAGAAGCACACCACACCTGTACCCTGGTGCACTGTAGGTAGTGACAGGTTACACACGCTGATGAGTGTATTCATTTTACTATGTGTCCTCTAGATGAGGTCCTTGGTCAGAGAATATGATGTGCAACTCAGGTAAGTCCATCATATCAGCTTTACATTATTACCTGTAACATGGTCATTTGGTACTCTCTGGTCCTCAAGGCTCCTAAATGCAATCCTCTAATTTCCAGTCTCTGGTGAACTTTGGTTAAACCTTCATCATCTCTAGTCACTTTTAAAGATAAACACCAACTTTCAGAGTGATATTTACCTGTGAGAACTGCATGTGCCTGTTAGCTAGCACTGGAGAGCATCCTGATGACTGTCCTTAGGAAAGACTCTATAGGGCTACAACAAGAAGACTGACAGATACAGGAAACTGTTTTTTTTTTTTTTTCTTGCATGCTCTTGGTATCTATGTCTCTGTTTCTGTAAGTGCATCACTGATTCAAAGTGTTTGCTATCATGATCTCTAGGTGACTATTCACTCTGTGGTATTAGCTTATTGCTAACTTTATAGGGTTCAGCTTGATCACTATTGCATGAAATTTGTGAAGTGACTTTTATATGCTATTTGTAAGCTATCCCTTTGCCAGAGTGTTTCTAGAAATTTTGTCCTTCTAGATAAGACAGATAGCAATGTGTGATCATCCTGCTGAGACTGAACATGGGGCTGTGGCTGTGCTAGGGGATGGCAGATCTGTAAACGCATTTTAATGACTATGGATAATTTAAGCTATAATTTTCAAGCAATCAAATTTCCTCTTGCAAATATGTCATTAAGAAACTGTAAATATAAACCCAATATGGTGACACTTGTGGGAAGTGTTTCGTATGATTTACAGGTCACATACATTATTTCTCTGGTTATCAATTTTGTATAAATAAATTAAGAGCCATAGCTCCTTGGTGAAGCTATGCAAGATAACCCCATGTTAATGCTGTCTATTCCAAGTTATGTTAGCTGTGTCTTTAAGTGTACTTCTAAACTGAGTAGCAAAAATTTTGTATTATCATTATGTTATTAAAACATTTTATTGTTTCTTAAATATTTAAGTAACTGTAGTGTTGAGTTAAATTCTAATCTATCATACATATTCACACACATCCTCAAACTTTCCTCAAACTATTTTTCCCAAAGATTTTGAAGCACATACTGTTCAGGTTTGAAGCTTACATTCCACCAATGGACCATTCACCCCCCCACCCCCCGAAAAAACCCTACTTTTTACTACACACATAATCTGGCCTTGGCTGGTTTGCTGATTTATTCTATTATTCTTAATTCTTTCATCAGTAGACATGATTGATTTTAGGGACTTACATGGAATTATATTAGTATGTTGGGCTATAGTAAGGGAGGGGAAAAAAGAAACCAATTATTGTTTAAAACTAATATAGTCAAAAAGCATTATCTGGTTTATATAAACCAGCTGTGTCCTTATCTCGGGGTCACCTATGTAAAGGCACAGAAGGAGGAGCAAAAGACGTTCTTAAATCAGAGTTTTACATCTTATGACTTTTTTCCTGTAAGAATTAAAGGATTTATACGTAGCTTACAAGCAGAGATTTTCATTGTAAATAGCTTTGGGGGCTTTAATAAGGCTATTAGATACTTCCGTTGTCATTGTGATGAAGCATCTGACAGGAAGCATCTTCGGTGGAGACATTGATTTTGTCTCACAGTTTGAGGATGTCAGTCTCTCCTGATGCAGTGGCCATGGCAGTGAGTGGCCCTGTGGTGGCGGGAGTGTGCAGCAATTGCTCAGTCACATCTCAGTGCTCTGGGAAGGAGAAAAAGGAGAATTCTTGTGCTCCACCGCCTTTCTCTCTTCTCCTTTCTCATCCAGTCTGGAACCCCAGCTCATGAGATAGTGACCCCCCCTTCAGAACAGACATTTCCCCCTCAGTTAATTCTTTATGGAAATGCCCTTTCAATCCCATCTAAAAGTATAGCTCCAAAGCACTGTAAACATTCCATTACCCAATCATGTTCACACAAGAAACGAACCATCACTGCTGTCTAACACTTGTATTTCTTTCGGGTTAGTGTTATTTCTAGATGAATTTCCCAGCATCCAGTAAATTCCCATGCCCATTCACATCTTGGCAGCACTAATTGGAATTAGTGGGCTATGCAAAAAAAAAAAAATGAAGTTAGGAGTGGGGATTGCTTAGGGAGAAAAGGATAGAGCTGGAGAAGGGAAGTGGGGAGAGTATGTGATCATACTTCATTGTATACATATACAAAAATTAAAAAGAATAAAAATCCATATATTTCTATAAATTACAGAAGATTTTAAATAGTAAACCATGCTTTAGTTTCTCACAATGGGAATTATTTTGATAGGTGGAAAGATAAAGTGTTAAAGACTTGATGATTAAACCTACAAAAGGATATAAAGCCACAGCTTGCTTAACAGAATTCTTGAGAAAATCCTCAACAATTGAAATAGCAAATAGCAACACCTTAGATTATATAAAACTTAATTAAAATAATAAAGACCAAGAAATTGAAAGCAAAACTGGAAGTTGGCCTCACATTTGAAAGAACTTCGAGGTTTAAGATAAAGTATGCAACAAGCATTGCTATGTTTAAAGCAAAATAATAACAGTAA
Organism: Peromyscus eremicus; assembly: GCF_949786415.1. NCBI lineage: Eukaryota > Metazoa > Chordata > Mammalia > Rodentia > Cricetidae > Peromyscus > Peromyscus eremicus. Next base: position 107,080,646 of record NC_081421.1, on the reverse strand, counting down.
TATATCCTTGCAATAATTTGTCACCCCATTAATCCTCATCAACTGAAAGTCTTTAATAAAATGGTTACATTAAAGTCCCAATAAACAAGGAAAATAGATCTGCTGTTATACAACATTAGTATAGTCTGGTTAATAACTGGAAAAGCAATGGATACTTATTTCAGGAATAACTTTCAGAAAGTATCTTTGACTACAACGATTGTTCCTGCTGTTCAGTGTAAATATTAAAAAACTCTACATTGTAAAGATTCTTTAAGGAATTTTATCAAGTAGGAAAAGTAGATTTCCATATATTGCCAATAGGACTTCTGAATATAAGTCTATTGCTCACACCTGCAATGAGGTGATCTTGACTTCTTGCCTACTAACTATTTTAGCCTGTGATCCATGAGCTCAAGTGTATAGGTATGTAGGTGGTAGGTGTTTGAGAATGGCCTGAAAGGGAGAGAGATCCTGTCGTGTCTGGCTGTGTTATAGACCCTGATCTTTTCTTCACATTAAATGCCTGGAATAATAGTGTGGAGGTGCATCACAGAATTACTAGTATTAGTTGGCTAACTAATGCCAAGAGTTTCCTACTCAGTGTCAGGCTTGTGCTTGTGCTTCCTGACTCTTTACTCGGTCATTCTAACATTGGAAACTTAGCACTTCATGTAGCTGGAGAGCTTCTCTCCAGGTCCCACCAAGCCCCTACAGTCCCACAACCCACGTATAAAATCATCACTCAGATGCTTATATTACTTATAAACTGTATGGCTGTGGCAGGCTTCTTGTTATCTATTTCTTTTATCTTAAATTAACCCATTTTTATTAATCTATAAGTTGCCATGTGACTCATGGCTTACCAGTAACTTACATCTTGCTTGTTATGGTGGCGGCCAGCAGGTCTCTCCCTCTGCCTTCCTGTTCCCTCAACTCTCCTCTCTGTTAGTCTCACCTATACTTCCTGTCTGGCTACAGGCCAATCAGTGTTTTATTTATTGACCAATCAGAGCAACACATTTGCCACACAGAACATCCCACAGCACTCCCCTTTTTCTTTTTCTTTTTTTTTAAAGAAAGGTTTTAACTTTTACATAGTAAAATTACATATGACAAAACAATTATCAAGCAAGAATTACAGTTATAATATCTAGTATATTTATAATAACTAGTTTATTTGGCAAAATTAAAGAAGATATCTATCTTATATTTGTGAATCTAAGGTTTTATATCTAAGTTATCTTTTATCATAACTAAGGAAAATTGATGTAGTTGAAGCTAGATAGTTACAAAGATCTCAGAAGGATATACTATTACCTGAGAAATGGGAAAAGGATGCAAGCAACTTTTGGGAGTCTTGTAAGAGTAGACAGAGACAGCTGGCAGCCTGGACAGTCATCCAAAGTTCTTTTGTAAAGTTGGGGCATCTGTCTTCAGCCCGCAGGCCTAGAGTCTCTTAGTCACTTTTTTCTGTATCCTGTAGAATGTCTGGCAGTTTCCTCTGCAAAGCAGGAACCTGAAGGACCATTTTACCAAGCAAAGTTCAGTGGTCAACTTCCTATGGGTCCTGCATGTACAGTCGATCAAGCAGTCAGGCAAAAGTAGTTTCTTGCCCAAATGGCTTTTTTTGCCAAGAAGAAAATAAACTCCATATAGAGTGTCTTTGATGCCCATCCTCCTCTCTGAAGTAAATCTGGTGCTGCCAGGAGCAGATATGTCTCACTGTCCAGAAAGTCTAAATTTTAAAATATTTTAAATGCCATATTTTGTAGGTCTTTGAAGTATTTGAAGATTACCTATCTGAAATATATCTATGTATACCTAGAAGACTTAACTAACATGGCTATGAGTATGATTATCATAGATGACTAATTATTAATCTATTTTTAATTATCTATTACAATTTTAAATGAGTTGTACAAACATAACACCTTAAACAAGAGTAGAAATATATACACAGTATAACAAAATTACTTTAATTTGTATCAACAAACTAAAATCTATACCAATGTACAACATTTTAAACAAGTTGTTGCTCTTTAAAATAGGTTCATCATTTTATCCTTTTATCCTATCATATCTATATCAACTTCATATGTAGTATGTGGTTCCATTCAATTTAGTATGCATTAGTATTCTATTCTATTAAATTGAAGCATATCCTCTTTGATGTGTGTGTGTGTGTGTGTGTGTGTGTGTGTGTGTGTGTGTGTTTTCTATCATATGTATCTGGAAGCTCACAGTGGGAAGTAGCTGCCTTCTCACTGGCATGTGCTCAGCCTATATTTATTCCTTGATGGCTACAGAAGGCAAGTGTTCAATTTAACAACTTGTTGCTTTCACTTATTAGTATCTTTAATCATGTTTCAATAAATTAACCAGTCATAGTATCTAGAACTTTTTTAAACTCTGGCATGCGTGTGCTACTGTGTGTGTATGTATGTTCACATGTGTGTGGGTACCTGTGTGCACAAGTGTACACATGTGTGCAGGCCAGAGGTTGACATTAGGTGGCTTCCTCAATTGCTTTCACTTTAGTAACAGAGGCAGAGTATCTGGAACTTAGATTTATCTACACTAGCTAGCCAGTTTGCCCTAGCAATTGGGGATCCCATCTCAGTTTCTTTAGTGCTGGGATTACTACCACATCCTCTTATATTTCTTACTGGAGCCTGGGATCCAAACTCGGTGTTCACACTTGTGTGGTACATGTGTTATCCACTGAGCCATCTCCCTGCTGAAAACACAGTTTTAAAGAATCCATTATAGATAGCCCAACTGTTATCTATAGTATACAGTTTCAATAGAACAGACTACAGTGAATTTTAGAACTTTGACTTCAGTCATCACTGGAGGGCAACCTAGGGCAACAGTAATAGCCTATGTTGTTTTAGGAGTCTATTAGGCTACCCTAATGGACAACTCAAAATGGGGTTTCTGATGTCTGGCACTAGGATTTTTGTTAGGTGGTCTGTGGCTCTTCGATGGATGCATTTTTTCAGCCCTTGGTGGCATAACATCATTTAAACTGTGTATATGTATATACATATATGTATTATACATAACTTTAGGTAAATAAAAAAAATTCCTCATAGCCTGTTCAAATATCATTAGTATTATTTTTCCTCTGCCCTCCCTCTCCTGTGTTGACCTTTATCTGATGTTCTGAATTAAAGCCCTCTCCTTTTTCCCCCACTTTCCTTTTTTTTTTTTTTTTTTTTTTTATGTTTTAATTCTCAATTTATCTCTCTTTCTACCACAGTATACTGCTTGCTTTACTCTACAACAGTGGTTCTCAACGCGTGGGTCACGACTCCTCTAAGTGTCTTATATCAGATACATTACAATTCATAACAGTAGCTTCTGCCTTCTAATCATGTTTACTGATCCCATACAATCATCTTTTTTTTTTTTTTTTTTTTTTTTTTGGTTTTTTGAGACAGGGTTTCTCCATATAGTTTTTTTTTTTTTTTTTTTTAATTTTTATTTTGCAATACAATTCAGTTCTACATATCAGCCACAGATTCCCTTGTTCTCCCCCCTCCCGCCCCCCTCACCTTCCCCCCAGCCCGCCCCCCATTCCAATCTCCTCCAGGGCAAAGCCTTCCCCACAGACTGAGATCAACCTGGTGGACTCAGTCCAGGTAGGTCCAGTCCCCTCCTCCCATGCTGAGCCAAGGGACCCTGCATAGGCCCCAGGTTTCAAACAGCCAACTCATGCAATGAGCACAGGACCCGGTCCCACTGCCTGGATGCCTCCCAAACAGATCAGGCCAATCAACTGTCTCACCCACTCAGAGGGCCTGATCCACTTTCCTTTTTATACCACTTGTATTTCATGATTTTTTAGACTGTTACATATCTCAGTTTTCTTCAAGGCAGAATACTATTGATATGTGTATTTTTATTTATGTTTTGATAATATAAAAAATATTTATAAATTTAAAGTCTTAAGATAGATGAAAAATGTATTATTATAAACTGTGAAGTCAAGGAGCCAAAACAGAAAACAAAACTATCTCTACATGCATTAAAACCCTTTGTTAAACTGAGAAGTGTTTATACTGTTAATCTAGGTATTGTTAACTCCTTTAAAATTTTTATTTTATTGTTGTCTGAATATGTGAGTGCATGATGTGTAAGTATGGGCAGGTAGGTGCCACAATGCATGTGGGGAGGTCATAAGAAACTTTGAAATTAGTTCTCTACCTTAACATTTATGTGGATTCCAGGTTATAACTAAAGTCATCAGGCCTGCCCAACAAGTACTTTTACTGGCTGAGCCATTTGGTTGACCTCTATCTTGTTTTTGTTTTTATTTTGTTTTGATTTTAATGTGTGAGGCATTTTAATACAATTATATGAGAAGCAAGTTTGTATTTTTCCTATTGGTTTATTATTTACCTGAAAAAGTCTAACAGTCTAGTGCACCTAGCCATTTCTGATAGGAGTTTGTGGGTTTCTCTGAGGAAACGGGCTATAGGATTTTATAGTAAAGCACATGGATCCAATTTCTGCCTATACTAACATATGCATTCAATTAAATAGGATAACTCTGCATAATAGGAAAAGTGGAATTCTTTTCAAAAATACAGAAGACTGAAGTCCCACAACAGCATGTGATCAGTGACAAAATCTCTTTGGTGCTGATGTCCAAGCAGGGGTTGAAACACATGAACGAAAATGTCTAGACCTCTACATAAGATTTTAAGTACCCCAACATGGAAGGAAGGCAGTGTCATAATTAGCACAACAGAAATCTTGTGGAATTTGTATGGAGCAGTATATAAATATTAAAAAAATCTGAAAACATTAGCATTTATTAAGGAAATACAATACATCTTGGAGAAAAGAATGAAAGTAAAAATATTGGAAAAAGGCAGAGCTCATGCAAACTTTAATTTCTTGAGCCAAAAACTCATTTTGGTAACTGATTACTTTTGACAGCATGCATGTGAGCTTTTGATTTTCTTACAACAAGGACATAAAAGAAAGACACTATGTCCATTTAAAAACACTTTAAATTTAACTATAGTATTTTCATAGTATATCTATTAAGAATTGTTTGTGAAGTCCAAGCAACCTCAATTACCTCATAATAGTAGATAATAAAATTCTAGATATTTGTAGATTTTTGTCTACTTTGCTAGCTACGAAAAAATGCTGTAATTATTTTTTCACACATCTTTTCACAGGTTATATCTTTAATGCAACGTGTATCAGAGATGGCTGAACTCAAACCAGAGAAACTATAATAGTGATTTCCCCAAATGTTCTATTAACTGCGAGAAACTAATTAAGAAGTATGTCTTCGGGTTGTACATCATCAGAATGGCCATTAGGAAAGACATTTCTCATGGCTATTAACCTCAGTGTGTGAGACAGTTTACAATAATCTCTTAAATAGTGTAGGTGTGGTTTAACAAAGTCAAGCAAAAACCCATCTGTAATTCCCATTGACAACTACTCACAGATGCCATGGCAATTGCTTTCTCAGTGTGTAGCTATCTACATAAATTATTCACATCTCTCAGAGTTTCTAGAACAGCTAGCAGTATCTATGTATTCTCCCCTTACCCATACACAGGATAGACTATATTTTTAAGGTTTCCATAATTCACTACCCATTATTCCACTTCCCCAGAGGGAAAGAGAAGCATCAAGGGTCAGGAAGATAAAAGTTCATCTCTGTTGCAGGGCAGTTCATTTTAGGGGAAAAGAAAGATGAGGAAAATATCTGAATAGACCTCAAGTGTTTCAAGTAAACATGTTCGGGTTTCCATTGCTATGATGAAACATCACCAAAAGCAAGTTGGGGAGGAAAGGGTTCATTTGGCTTACACTTCTACAACATTGTTCATCATCAAAGGAAGTCAAGAAAGGAACTCAAACAGTGCTGGAACCTTGAGGCAGGAGCTGATACAGGGAATGCAGGAGTGCTGCTTACTGACCTGACCCCCTCCTGGGTCGCTCAGCCTACTTTCTTGTAGAACAGAGGACCACAAGCCTAGGGCTGGCTCTGCCTACGATGGATTGGATCCTTCCACATTGATCATTAATTAAGAAAATGTCCTACAGACTTGCCTGCAATCCAGTCTTATGGAGGCATTTTCTCAATGGGGTTCCAGTCTCTCAAATGATTCTAGCTTGTATCAAGCTAACACAGAACTAGACAGCAGAAAACACATTTTAGCATTTATTTCACAAGTGAAATCAGCCATCAATCTCAACAAACCAAATATTCTGTAATATAAATACAGACATTTTTCAGATTTCTTTATTGGACGTGATGAATTATCTCTATAATTATGGGTTTTAATATAGCAAAACCACTATTTTATAGAAATGTGTGTAAGAATATACATAACTTTCATTAAATTGGTGTTTTTAATCTTATTTCAATGTCTCTGCATTACTGGTTTCCCCTAATTATAAGATGAGTACTTTAAAATAATTACTGTTGAGAATTGTTTGAAGAGTGGAGTTACCACTTTTTCCTGGCAATAGGTGAATGCTGCCACCCTGCATCTCATTATCCTGAACAAAAGGAAACATTAGCTTTGGGAAAGAGTCCTGATGTCATTCCCAAATGAGATTTAGCTTACAATATTTACTTGAATATTTTGCCTCACCATTTGGGAACTATTTTCCCCCACAGGGAGTGCCCCTCAGTGTATAGTTTAAGCCACTTCCCATTTTTCCTCCTGCCAGAGAAGGTATCGAGCAGCTGAATGACACATGCAGCTACCGGCAAATGTGAAATCAGAAGTTATAGTAGCTCAGCTCTTGTGTCAAATGTCATTGCTGCTGGGAATGCAGCCACGGGATCAGAGGACAAGTAACAATATGATTTTGATTACCTATTGGCTCATTGGGTAGTGATTTCAATGCTTGCCACATGAAAATTAATTGAATAACATAGGTAACAAGGCCATTCATGGAAATAACAGCGAGATATAATATCCATGTTCTTTCAGTTCTTGTCGAGTACAGATCATTAACACACTGTTAAATAATTTGTCAAGGTTGAAGCAGTATCTAATTCTACACAGGTACTTCATTATCTTTGACATACTTGTTTCAGATGCCAGCAGTTCTAGCATCATACTGAGAGTTAACATTCTTGCCAACAGAGGCTTAATGACCACTAAAACCCTTTATAGTCCTTCCTTTTGTAAGTTGCAGGTTTCTAATTTCTCATGAACTTCCTAAACTACAGTTCTTCCTTTTTTTTTTTTTCCTGGCTTCTTACTACTAGTTAACTCATATGGAACCGACTGGGTCTGGAGGTGCCATTTAAAGGAGATGTAATTTCAGAACATAAAAGAAATCACTAATGGTAATTAACATAATCAGTATTGATAACAGAGGCTTAGAGAATACACATCATGAAACACAATGCTTTTATCCTTTCAGAGAGGTAGGCAACTACAAAGTATTCAAATTTTATTGAGAAAGTTTGATTATTGGAAATGTTCTATTAATTGGGTTTATATTTCAGTTTAGTTTGATGTGAGAGGACAGAAATGTGTATTTACTATCATCTAATGTAGTCTGAATGTGTACTTTTCTATCAATACTGTAGTATGGTTCCTGCTTTAAGTTTATATAAGGGTTTCTCCAAGGTCTGACTTCATATAAAATGCAGACTTTTATATTAAAAGGAAAGGAATAGTATCAAATAGCATAGCCCAGAACCTGTGTAATATGATTTTCATCTTCTGGTTATATAGCAATGCCTTCCTTGTGATACATTTGGATGTGAGATAGTAAATACTATGATTGACTTACTGTGCCCCTAAAAATATTATATAAAATAAAAAATAGATGTTTCCAATGAAGGCTAAAATTTAGGATTCTTTTGCATAAATTAGCTCTTACTTTAGCCCACAAAGAGCCTCCGTGATTTTAGTCAAAAGGTCAATTTACTGACTTATTCAATAAATATTGCTGAGTAATTTTTAGGTACCAAGTACACTTGAAATTCAAAACAGACCAAAATGTCAGCCTAATGGGAGGGTGCTTTAGGGCTTCCATTTCTGTGATGAAACACCATGACCAAAAAGCAAGTTGGGAGGAAAGAGTTGAGTTTGCTTACAGTTCCATATAGCAGTTAAAGGCTGTGAGGGCAGGACCTCATGCAGGGCAGGAACCTGGAGGCAGGAGCTTATGCACAGGCCATGGAAGGCTACTGCTCACTGGTTTGCTCTCTGTGGCTTGCTGAGACTGCTTTCTTATATAACCTAGGACCACATGCCCAGGGGTGACACTACTCACAATGGGCTGGGCCCTCCTCCATCAATCACTAAGAAAATGCCTTACAGATCTGCCTACAACCTAATCTTAAGGAGACATTTTCTTAACTGAGGTTTCCTCCTCTCAGATGACTTCAGTGTGTGTCAAATTACCATAAAACTATACAGCACAGAGGGTGAAAAATCAAAAACAAGGAAATAATATTTTATGTGATGCATCTGATGAGAACTAGCATTTAAGGCCAGGATGAAAAAAGTCACTATCTTGTATAGAATAGCATGTAAGAAAATTTGGGGTGGGTATTATTTTGAAATACTAAGGGGAGTAATCCTTGAGAAACAGTTTTTACACAACCCAAAGCTTTGAAGGAGAAAGCCATGCATGCATATATGTGGGGGAAAGATTTCCAGACAGGAAATGGCATAGCAAATGCCAAGGCGTTGAAATGGGATGCATGTAACCCAAACCAACAAGTAAACCATTGCCACTAATGCCTGGGGATATGTGAAAAGAAAAAAATACTAATTCTAATTGAGTTTTTCCCAGATCTGAAGTATTAGTTGTTTGCAGAGATAATAGTAAACTATGGTTCTATTCAGACAGAAATTTCTTGAAATGGGTTTAAGATTCCCCATGAAAATTTAGAAGGGATGATAGCGTCTAGTGTGTGTGTGTGTGTGTGTGTGTGTGTGTGTGTGTTTGTTTCTGTGAGGGAGAAAGACAGAGAGAAAAAGAAAGACAGAGAGAAGCATTTTTGTCTGTTGGATCTAAATGTTCATTTCTACTGACAAACAGCAAACTGGGAGTCTTCATTTGAGCCCGTGGTCGAGATTTCATCCTAAACAAGCACATTTCTCCCATTATTAGTGTTTAATTTTCTTTTCTCAGTTCTGCCGAGTCCACTTATTCAAATCTGGCTCTCAGTAAAACATCAGTAAGCCAATTAATCCATTTCCTTAATGAGAACTCTCTATTACAAGAATGGGCGACTGCATAGACTTATAGTGAACCCATCAATCTTGCAATTGGAGGCAAGAATGCCAATTATCTAAGCAATCTGGTTCATTACTGCCATATTGGCCACATTGCTAAACAAGCCTGCAGCACAATTCAATTGCTCTGGAAGAGTGAAGCACTCAGGGGTTGAAAGTTCTCAAAACCTATTATGTGCTAGGCTAGGTTAGAAGTTTATGCATGCCCCCTCACTCCGTATTTTCAGTGACATCTAAGGAGTTTGCACTTAGTTTACACCAGAAGAAAGAAAACCTTGGAATTTGGCAATTTAGTAAACAATGGAGCCATCAAATACCTCCAACGACAGATAGCTACCCCAAATAGTAAGAACCTACTTACTTATGATGTTGTAGCATGATATCATAAGTTTGTTAGTGATTGGGATTCCTTACAATGCTAGAATAGTTTAAACACATCAAAGATAAAGGGAATGGACTTCAACCTGGCACAAAGGGAGCTAACGTGATCCAAATATAGTAATGAGACCTCCTTGGGTGAGCCCATTCTGAACCTCTATCATTGTGTGTTCTTTCCTTCATAGTCCAACCTTATGTCGACTAAACGCCACTAAGGATGCCAGTATCATCAGTATTCTCACAATCATTTTGAAATGTCTCTCAAGTAGTCACACTAAATTCCATATGATGAGAATTAAGTAAAGAGAGATGACTTACACACACACACACACACACACACACACACACACACACACACACACAAAACTCAGTGTTTTTATTTCCCTCGGAAATCTGCTTGAAGTGGTATCAGGTTGCTATGAGAGTCAAACTGTACATCTAAAGGGCCTTTGGATTTTATCAAGCCTTAGCATCCACAACTTCCTTGCAAAAACTTTTGATATTTTATTTACTTTCTGAGTGAATTATGCTCACATTTTTTCTACTTAAAAGGTCACCTATTTGACTTGTAAATGTCCCACGTTATTTCCTTTCCCGTTTAGTCTATCCTGAAATGAAGATAGAAAACAATTTACCAACATTTTTTTCTTAAATAGGTTAAGTTAGAACATTCCTCCAGACAGGGATAAATAAGGTACTCCATTTCATTTTAGTCTATCTTTAATTTTCTAAATGAAGTCATTAATTTTAAAAAAAAGTCTTAGGTTCCCATAATCAAGGTAGCCTGAGATTGCATTTAACATTCAGCTGGTGTTGGTGGCCCTTCCCGGTGCTTGCAATGCTGCTTGGTTATAGGGAAATAGTAAAAAAAATAAACAAGGGAGTTTGAGAAAGTGACACATGCTGCAAATACTCTTTAAAAATTCAATTGAAGCCTACTTACAAGAAATAATGATACATTTCTCATACCATACTCAATAGCATGCACAGGCATCAGTAAAACCCTATTCAGTTTACCCTGCTTCACAGCATTACCATAACATGTGCTCGTGTAACTAATGCACTAATAAATTCAAGATTCCAATCTGTTTCCTTCATCAGACTATAAATTTAATGAGACTGTATCAGTCTCTGTGTGTGTGTGTGTGTGTGTGTGTGTGTGTATAAATGTTTAGACATTGGTTTAATATTTCTTCCATAAAACTGTAAATTATACCAGGATGTTCATTGCCATTCTTCCATACTAAGCCGTCAGTGACTGTCTCAGGGGAGATATTCATTCATTCATTTATTCATTCATTCATCCATCCATTCATTCTCTCTCTCTCTCTCTCTCTCTCTCTCTCTCTCTCTCTCTCTCTCTCTCTCTCTCTCTCTCTCTCTCTCACACACACACACACACACACACACACAGTAGTGCCGTAGTTATAGTGACGTCAAATCACAGCTCTTATGAGCTTACATTTTGTTGTCTTTTTTTTTAATTTATTGTTTTGACAAAAAGTTACCTTTAACTTGCTACATAGCTGAGGATAACCTTGAACTCTTGGTCCTCCTGTGGCTTCTACCTCTCAAGCGATTAGATTACAGGCCAGTGCCACCATTCCCTGCTTATTGTTTGTTTTTCAAAGATCGAGTCTTTCTGACTAGCCCCCTTGTTCTAGAATTTGCTATACAGCACTGTCCAGCTGTGAACTCATGATCCTTCTGCCTCAGCCTCCTGAGTGCCTGGATTACAGACATGTACCACCACTCTTGATGTGAGCTCAAGTTTAAATGCAGAGATAACCCTCATACCCAATTTCTGGTAAGAGAATCAAGTGGAAATACTTTATACATTTATAAGTCTGAAATAACAGCAAGTTGTAGAGGACTTCTGTGGTACTAGTATCTGTTTTGCTGTGTCATGATAACAGCTGTCCACTATAATCCTCAGTTTATGAATGGTACACAGTTTATGAATGGTACACAGTTTATGAATGGTACACAGTTTATGAATGGCACAGAATGGTAAATTGACTGTTTACAAAGGACTCAGAAGTAGAATTGAGATTTTAACCCACACAGTATGGCTCTGGCCTGCATGCTTTAGTACCACACTAGCCTGTGTTTGCTGCATCTAACTACTTAGAAAAGGCATATAACACTTATTCCATTAAAAACCTGATAGGTGACATTGCCATATGAAATTATTGCCAAATATATTGAAGAATTCAATTCAGATGGAAGTCTGAATCTGTTTGGTTTTTCCTGTGTTCTATGTAGTATCTCTAAAAAATATAGAAAAAGAAGCCGAGACTGGTGTGTACACCAATAATTCTAGTATTCATAATGCTGACATGTGAGGATAACAGTGTAAGGCTAGCCTGAGCTACATATTGAGACCCTATCTCAATAAACAGAAACATAGAAAACTAAATATAAATTTAACTCACTAAAAATGTATTTGCCTAGAATATGGAAAGAAAAATACTCAGCGTTTTAGATTGTGGAGATTAAATTAAATCAGGTAATGATTCTCATATGCTTAATTTTCCACTCATATCTTTAGCACTGTTTATGGCCTGTTGTATTGCTATAGTTTCACTGGCTGTTAAAAGAGTTATTGGCAGTGCTTTTAGCAGTGGGACTGGGACATCCACCTAGCTACAAAGTCTTCCACCCATATATAATCTGTCCTGCCTGCAACATGTGCTGGGGCAATGGTGATGCAGAACTTGTGGAAGTGAACAACCTGTGATTGGTCCAAATTATGGCCCAGGCCACAAGAGGGAGCCCACATCTGACACAGCCTAGAGGCAAGACTCCCAGAGACCCCAGGATAGAACCAGCACAACTGAAAAAAAAAAGTTAATGAAATGATTCCTAATGATATTCTGCTATACTCATAGACTGGAGCCTCGCCTAATCATCATCAGAGGGGCGTCGTCTAGCAGTTGATGGGAGTAGATGCAGAGCCCGACAGCCAAACACTGGGCAGAGTGAGGGGAACCCCACAGAAGAGGAGAAAGAAGGACTGTAGGAGCCAAAGGGGTTGAGGGTACCATGAGAACACAGGACACAGAATCAACTAAGCAGGCTTCACAAGGACTCACAGAAACTGCAGGGACAAACATGGGCGCTGTACGGGTCTGAGGTAGGTCTTCTGCATGTACCTTATGGTTGTGTAGTTTGGTATTCTTGTGGGACTTCCAAATATCAGAATCTCTTTTGCCTGTGCTTTCTTACCTAACTTGAGCACTGGGTGTCCAGATCCTTGTGCCAGCTTTCCTGGAGGTGCTTCCATAGGAGGCTCCTTAGTAAGGCGAATCGTCCTTAGTAGATTGAATGAGTAGGCACCTTGTCTGATCTGGAAGAACCTCATCCAGAAACCAGAAGCCTGAGAATAACAAGAAGGCTGCCTTTCCTTTGTTGGAGCACCAACTTCTGCCTTTAGACTTTAATAGAGGCACTGGACTTGCTGTACCTGTAATCTGGAAGATTTTGGACTAGTCTACGCCATCAGCTCTCCTGGTGCCAGGCCTTGGGAACAGAGAAGAAAGCACAGTCCTATTTTTGTTTTTTCCTGCTTCATGTTAACAGTCCTCTACTAATATCCTCACTTAACAAATGGAGAAACTGAAGCTTTTTATGTCCCCTCCTTGCCAACTAGAGCCAGTTCTTAATTAATCATATGCTTCCTTGTGAGTTCTGTTTCTTTGGTTGACTCTGACCAATGTGTTAATTTGATTTTAAATTTCTTACTGTGAATTTTGATCATAATTGCTTCATGGTACAAACCTACAGAGTTTGTAACATCAGATTCTAGATTAAGCATACCACCTTATAGTTGCAGTTGAATGTATAACTGAGTAATGAGTCTATAGCCTGGGGAGAAAAGGATGGAATACTAGACATAAAACCAGAGACATGAAAAGCTCTAAAATATCAAAAAGAGAAGCTGAGATATGGGCCACAGGCAAACTAATAAAAATCTGTAACAACTTTCAGCCACTGACATGACAAACAGACTGGAAAAAAAATCTAGAAACGCCACTACCACCCAAGCCACAGTCTTGGAGCTGTGGCAAGTATCAGGAGCATCCAAAAGGCTAAGGTGATGCTAATGGCTTAGATCACCACAGGATCAGCTTTGGCATATATCATATAGGTTACTTTGGGAAGTTGCTATGTAAAATTGCCACAACTAGTCTAATGTAGAGAATAACAGACCATGGGTACCCAACTCCAGTTAATACATCTACAATGGAACGCCTAGACCTAAGGTCAGGGAACATCATGGAAGAGGAGTAGAAAGATTATAAATACCAGAGGACAAGGGTGTCTGAGAGATAGTATCTTCTATATGTGACAGGAAAGTTACACCTGTAAAATCTCAACAGTGTGGTTATAACAATGACAAAACCAGTTGACAAAGTTAACACTGATGGAGGAAACCTCACCTCACAAGGCCACTCCTAGATGAAGAACTCCAAGCAATTGGGAGAGAGAGAGAGAGAGAGAGAGAGAGAGAGAGAGAGAGAGAGAGAGAGAATAATCAGTCTTCTCCAGGGATAAGCCTCCTGACAGATTAGCCAAAAGCAAGTGAGCAGTCCTAAACATATTTACATATTATCAACACTAAATGGACTCAGCATGGTGTGTGTGTGTGTCTGTGTGTGTGTGTGTGTATGTAGTGTGTATGCTTCAATAATAATATATGTCTATGCATCAATAATGAAGAAGAGGTCATGAATTTGAGAGAGAGTGGAGGGGACATAAAAGGAATTGGAGGATAGAGAGTAAAGTGGAAATTATATAAATAGAGTGTGCAAGTATAAGATTCTCTTTTAAAATATTTTAAGTTGAAAAGAAAGGAACATAAGCTCCTGTTTACCTGAATCCTGTCAGCCTGAATGGATTTTGTGTTGGAGGTTAATGAGCAGACTCAGGTAAATGTACCAAAAACAGGACTGAGGGTAATTCCAGTGCTGATAAGACCCATGTGACCTGGCTACTAAAGAGCCCCCTAAGTAGACTTTCGTTATACAGATTCTTCAGCAGAAGAGCTGAGAAGAATGGAAGGTAGAAGCCACACAGAGAATTATTGAATACTAACAAATTATTTTCCTTTGTGATTTGAGTATAGCACTTTTGGTGGCATCTCTACATCCCTGCATGTGTGCTGGGAACCTAATAGACCCTGTGAGTAAAAGCCATACCAGCTCTGCTGATTTCCCAAAGTGCATGGTAGAGACAGCAACAGCACTTTAGAGGAATTGGCTAGTAAAACATTTTCATTTATAAAACGAGAGTGATACCTATTGATAATTGAAGTACATAATAAATTCCTTATTGGTCTCTTACTCTGAACGCTAGAATAAACAAAGTATGCTGCTAGTATACTGCTAACTGTTATTGTGGCTAAAACCATAAGAATTAGTTTCAATGTAATGATCATCTTCACATAATTTTGAGGGATGACAGGGTGATTGAGGATATACTTTTAAGACTTAGTTCCTAAGACTGAAAATTTTACACTTGCCATCCTCATCTGTAACTAGAATATACAGATTCAAAACTGTGAGGTTGGGTCTTCTCAATTCAACGTGTGTGTGTGTGTGTGTGTGTGTGTGTGTGTGTGTGTGTGTGTATCTGTCTGTCTGTCTGTGTCTCTGTGTGTGTGTCTGTGTGAGTCGTGTGGGTATCTCAAAGTGAATTCATACGTCTTGATGTGTAAAGTACAAAGAAATAGCAATTCATGGATTTTTTTTTAAATCTGAAGTATAACTCATGGAGAAAACTGGTAAATCTTGAGGTCTAGATATTGAAGCATGTTTGAGTTTTAGGGTTTGTGTATCTTACAAAATCATAAGCAATGTTTGTTTATAGATAGTCATAGATCTTAGGGTGCATGATAATTTTCTACCATTTAAAATTTTTACATTTATTACTTTTGTGTGCATACATGTATATATATGTGTGTGTGTATATATATATATATATATATATATATATATATATATATATGTTTGTGAATACACCATCCCTCCAAAAAAAAAAAAAACCTTGAAGTCTAAAACTCTATCAAAGAAAAATCCTAATGGTACTTAGTTACTGCTGTTGTTTCTTTAGTGATCACTGTAGCCATATGTATGCAGCGAGCAATTGTTTTCCTGTCACAATTGTCTAGTGTAACAATTCCTAGAGACTGTCAGGATCTAATGCATAGGTTGAGCTGACTTGGATTAAACTGGGAAGGCATTGCAAGGATCTAGGACCAGTATTCATTTGGGCAGTCTTATAACTCAACCATTTGCTTTTGAATCTTAATTATCTGATGGAGAAAAGTAAAAATGCAGGCTCTCCATTAACATTTCTGGATGCCTTCTAGTCTGGAGCCTAATGCCAAGTATCTGTAAAAGGTAGGCAGTGTTGAGGAATTAAGAGCCCCCTATTTTATTTCTGCCCCCAGATATGTGACTTTTCAGATTCTTTTAAAATAGCAGGCAAAAATGCATACTTGATAGTTGTGTTGATCAATACAAAGGCATGCACCTTGATATTTTATGTTTCTTAGCTATGGTATAAGTGTGAGCTATTAATGGAGCTCAATAAAGGAGTTAATCTTCCTCATACCTTTGTGACTGACAAAGTGGTCCAAAGCAGAGAGACTAGCAAAATGATGAATTTTAGGAAACCAATCAGACATTTGCTTGTTCATATTGCAGTGCTGGATATTGAACCTAGAAAGTCTGAGACAAGGCAGTCTACCACTAAGCTGAATTCCAGTTTGGAAAGTTTAAGGCAATTAGAACTGTTATGGTAGGGGATGAACCTGGAGAGAAAGATTATTCTGGCCAGGCTGTATGTATTTCAGGTACTGGGATAGTGAGAAGTTGAAGGCAAACTCTAGAATCGGGGGATAATGATGGAAAGTAGGTAGGATTCAAAGAGCATAGTGTACTGGACTTGATTAATGAGAATGGGTAGAACAGCAGAAAATGGTCAGAAGCATAAGGGTTAGAACTTAGAAGGGCAGAGTTTTGTAGGAGGTTATCACTAGACCTTTCACCACTGTGGTCTCAGGATCCACTGCTGGCTTCCAGCCTTGCTTTGCGACAGCATAACTACCTGCAAACAGGATAGAATAGGGAATACTCTATATGAACCTTTTAAGGAGCTGGAATTAGATGCACTAAATGCAGAAGCCACTAGTATCACCATTGAAAATAAAAGACAACCTCAGAAGAAAGACAACGAAAAAGAAAGACAACCTGTCCCTTGATGCAGGAAATGCTGATCTAAAATGCTTTGTTCAGCTACCAGCAAACACAGGTAAGAGTTTGATGTCTGGCTTGCAATGTTGCTCAAAGTCCATGTTCTAAATAAGTAAATAAGAAACCTGGATATGTTTTATGAGGGAACAGATAAGCCTTATATTTTTACACTCTATTTCAGTTTATAGTAAATGGTCCCACTGCTTAGATACAAATTATGATCTATATTGAGTGTAACACAAAATTGCACAAATCAGACGTGTTTCTACGTGATGAGCAGACTAAGTACTTTGAAATCCTAAGTCTGCCTGATTGTGGAGCCTCCTTAGTTGCACTTCGGCTTTTTCTGTGAGACTATTGAGCATTATCAAGCACACCCCATGAGCACAGAGGTTCTCACTGCCACCCTATCTTTACTACTGGCTAGTACACACAGTTGATGATGTCTTCCTAAATATGGAGGGCAGAGCCCTATCAGATACGTGACCTGATGGATTTTAGGCTTCTGTTCTCACACATCATCACATTTTGTATAAACTTGGGTTACAAAGGATATCAGTTCTTGTCTAATGTCTATGAGCTTGAAATGGAGTTCCATACAGAACTCGGGGATGCAGGTAGAGTGTAAGTAAGATTTATGATAAGGAAAGGTTTGCAACATGATTTGCAGAAGCAGCTCTCAAATCCATCATACAGGTCAGATTTAAATGATCAGTGCAAGTACATGTTCTAATTCCAATTGGGTAGCTAGCCCAAGAACTGGAGGCCTTTGGGAACAGAGCCAGTAAAAGCATCCCTTCCTGGTGGCTGACAACAGCCACCACCTGCAATAAAGTGGAGGGGCCTTTTGGGCTACCCAGAGTGCCATAATAAATAGGGGCAGAGCATTTTCAGCTGATCACAGTCCAACCTCAACAAACTAGAACTCTGCTTTTTTGTCTTCTCTTTAAGGTCCTTACCTTTTTGAGTAGTGGGTAGAGTAAATATTATTTAAACAATGTATTTATGAGTATGTATGAATATATTTACTTTCATAGCTTTTCTCTATGAGTTCACAGTTCAGATTTTTCTAAAATGTTTTTTAAATTTCATGTTATTTTTCCTGTTGTAATTCCATTTCTTTGTCTTTTCCTCAATTTCTTTAAGGGAATTTTTCATTTCCTCTGTGAAGGACTCTATCATCTTCATAAAGTAATTTTTAAGGTTGCTTTCTTCTGCTTCTTCTATGTTGTGATGTTCAGGTCTCGCTGTTGTAGAAATGCTAGGTTTTGGTGGTGCCATATTGCTCTTTATGTTATGCATTTTTGCACTGGCGTCTACTCATCTCTTCCTCCAATCAGTGTAAGAGGTGTCTGTGTCTGCGGGAGCTGCTCTTGGTCCAATCTGTACTGGCTGTGTCTATGTCTCAGGCAGCCACTCTCGGTCCAATCAGCACTGTTGGTCCAATCAGAGATCTTGGTCCAATCAGAGCTGGTAGATCCTGTGTCTCAGGGAATTGCAGATGTCACAGAGAGATGAGTTGGTTTGGGGAGGCAGTGGGTGTTGTAGATTGCAGGGTCTTATGGGGAATGTTGGTGGGGAGGCCTGCTTGTAAGAGTCTTTGTAATTACATTTCTTTAAACACTTACACACATACACACTAATTTGTAGCATCAGAAAATGAGTGATACAATTTGCCAAACACACTACCACTGCCATGTCCAGAACACACAGCTGGATGTACTTCTAAAAGTAAAACTAGAGATGAAATTACAATTAATATATTTTAAGTCATCAAACAAAATAATTTTTTTCACTAGTGGGATAGCTTACCTCCTAAATAGCACAAGACCATCATCCTTTTGGGAAAATACATACATGTACTATGGGAGGCAGGCATAGAGGTATTCTTTTCAATTTCTCATCAGTTTATAAAAAAGCAAAATTTAAAACAGTAGATTCTGTGGATGAGTAAAACAAGATAAAACTAAGAAAAGCTATATGGTAAAGAAAAATGGATCTGGAAAATGTGCTGACCCTGCTCTGTGTGAGGTCACTGTCTATTTACTATAGATTTTTGGAGGTTTATGTTGCAAGACACTGCATGGAAATTTTTTACTAACAATACTGTTGTCACAACTATTTATGCTCTGAATTAGTTACACTATAATCACTATGAACTAATGCCAAGACTAATTCTAAATGGATGCTATGAAAGTCTCTAAAAGAACAGTCTATGTAGGGATAGGGCTGACTAAGGGAACTATTTGGAAAAACTAATGGAGGTAACATTTAGAGTTTCAGCTCTGTTGGGGTAACAGGTACCATATTCATTGTCCAAGGAAACTCCCACTGGGAATTATTTTAGAATTTGTTTGGGTGATTTGGTTTTGGTGGTTTTGTTACTGTTGTTTTTCAGAAAAAAAAATCTGTGGGGAAAGAATACTAAAGGAATGAACAGTTTCATATGACTCTACCATCAGATAACTTCTGCTCAACACGAAAGTGTTTTATGTCTGTAGCCTAATAAAGGCGAGTGTCCCCTGAGACTCTAGTCCTCATGGTCTGTTGCAACCCCTTCACACGCTTATCACCAAATATTTTAAATATAATATAGCCTGTGTATGATTATGTAATAATGATTACATGAAATATATTAATGCCATTTATAATGGTAAAGAATGTTTAACCAAACAGCAAATATAGCTATATGCAAAACTAAGAATGACAGAAAGATCATAACATATGTCAGTAGAAAGTAAATGTTGATCAGAAGACTGAAAATTCTGTCTCCCGATCTAGTTTAAGAACAATGGACATTTGGGCTCAGATCACATCATGACAGCGTGGAGAAACTAACAAATGGACAGTGATATGACCAAGGGTAAATTAGTTGAAGAAATAAGACAGAGATCATCCAGGTGCCCTTGTACTTATTGATGGCTTGCTCTGAGTGATTTGAGTCTTTTCATCATTTTAGTTTCCTGCTTAAAGTCAAAACCCAGTGTCTTGAAGTGTGATTCATCAGAACCACCATGAGTATTGTAAACTGTGCTTAGGGCCTATGTTACCAGCAAGGCTGTCAGTGGGTGAAGTCAAGAGCAAGCACAGAGCCACACTCACCTGACATGGGAAGTCTTACTTCTACACAGAGGGAAAGGCACACTGTATATTAGTAAGAACTGTGGTAGACCTTGTAGACTGATCACTTACATCCTTCAGAGTGGTAAACATCTTTAAACAGCTTTGTGCTCAATGATGACTCTGGTCCTACCACTTACTTGGTTGAAATGGCTCTTCCAATATCTTTTGACCACAAAGGTGCCTAGATGAATGGGTTACCTGACTGTGTATGTGAGATGCTAAGATGCTACAATGGAGAATAGACATGCATTGAGAATCCAGGGAAATGTTTGCTATAATCACTGAAGGGAAACTATTGATCCCTTTGATGGGAACAAAAGGATAATTATGAGACCCATCATCACATGCATCCCAAGTGGTTTTAGAAGCTAGAGGCAATCTTTGCTTTAGGTTTGTGAAGAGATTTGTGTGTATGTGTGTCATTTATGTCAAAGCAAGCCAATCAGGTCTGGGATGCAGTTCACTGATAAGTCATTGCCTCCCACATATAAGGTCCTAGGTTCAACCTCTAGTACTGAAGGAAAAACAATATTTGTGAGAAGGGTGTAGTCAGTGGCCTTGTGGATATAACTTAAAAACAAATAGTAAAAAAAAACCTCTCTAATTTCCCTATATGTCATTAAACTAATTAATACACAAATCAGAGATTGCCCGTATAGCTCCATAACAGACACCTCTGTAGACAGACTGACAGTCTGATGTCACTTTAAAACCATGATCCTTGGGGGACTTCTGAGGGATTTTCAACAACACCATAGTTTTACAAGTACACATACTTCATGGGTAGTCCTTAGCCGCCCTTGTCATAGCTGGACAATGGCTAACTCCCTTATGGAAATGCTACCTTCTCTATGGGGTCTACTCTCACCACTCTATTCAAGTTGCTAGCCCTGACCCACATCACCTGGAATTCCAATTCTCCTTTATTTTGCGCAGTCTTCCCTTTTTGCCATCAAATTTATTCTTTTCTAGAATATCCACGACCTGGAATATCCAATTTTTATCCACCTCCACCCTACCTCAACCCAAGAACGTAACTACAAGAGACAGTGATCTTCTGTTTGCTTCTATTGTATTAAAATTCTTGCTAAGGTTGAAAGGAGCAGATAACTGACATTAGCATGCTGCAAGTGAGCACCTGCACTGGAATTCCAAGAGCAGAGCAATGGCAGTCTTAGGGAAAAGTCTTAAGGGGTCAGTCAGGAAAACAGCCACATCAGCAAATTGCTTTGTGGATGTAAATAGACATGTAACTCTTTCTGTGGGCTGTTAATTTTCTGAAAAATATATTTGGCTCATTAGTGGGCCACTGGGATTACTCATTAGTTGAGTGGAAAGAAATATCCCGTTAACACCTTAACCCAGGACCTATAATCAAGTTTTTGAGAAGCTATTTATATTACTTTTTGAAAACTATGATATTTAAAAACAGAGGAAGGAAAAAGAAATATTCTTTGAATTTACCACAGTTATTATCCAATTTATCATCAACTGCTGTTGGAAACCTTATTTTAGCTAACATCATAATTGATAGAACCTATCAAGTAATTAGTATAGGGGGCCTCCCTAGGGAATCTATGAATTATGGAACAAACCCTCTCACTATATTCACATTAAGTTTAATTACCAAGAATTTAAAAAAAAGTCCTGACACCACATAGATCACCCATGATTACATAAATGACAGGTAGCACCTGGAGAATCTCGCTCCATGCACTGAGATGACAACTACAGGCATTGCATCCCATGATAGTCTACAACATCTTGGTCCTCAGGTTGTGGATATAATTCTGTTCATCCTCGATTTTATAAAAATTATGCTATACACAAAATCTTGTAATCAGTCCCTTACATACTCTAAAGCACAGTCTTTGTCCATTTTCCTTGCCTTCAGAAATTATAGCATGGCCTGAGTTACCAAAGCTGTGGTTTCCTTATCCTATGTTCCTGAAAATCATACACCAATCTCTAGTGCCTGCTGCTTACTCCTCTCCCTGCTAGATAATTATCATCTTAATCTACTTATATCTTCATTCTTTCAGTATGTCTCTCTCCCTCAGAATTTTGTTTATGTGCTATGTTTTAACTTGAATGTTTCCATAAAATTCTATGTAGATTAAAATACTTGATCTAGGATTTCTGACCAGCAAACACTACCGAAATCTCGAATTTAGGTAGTCAGCTAATTCTGACTATCTAAAACAATATATTGTATTAAAACGTCATTTTAATTTCTTAAAATGTATGCAATTTCCCTCAGTAGCTGTAGGATATTTGTCACTAAATTGACATCAGTTCACCTAAAAATATTTGTGTTTGAAACGGAGCAGAGATTACAATGTAACTGACTCACACCATGAATGTTGGCTGTAATAATATTGCTCTGGGTGATTTGAGCCTTTTCGTCCATTCTAGTTTCTGTGTAAAAAATATTAAACACTAGTGTCTTAAAGTGTGATTCATCAGAACCACCATGAGTATTGTAAACTGTGCTTAGGGCCTATGTTACCAGCAAGGCTGTCAGTGGGTGAAGTCAAGAGCAAGCACAGAGCCACACTCACCTGACATGGGAAGTCTTACTTCTACACAGAGGGAAAGGCACACTGTATATTAGTAAGAACTGGGGCAGACCTTGTAGACTGATCACTTGCATCCTTCATAGTGGTAAACGTCTTTAAACAGCTTTGTGCTCAATGATGACTCTGGTCCTACCACTTACTTGGTTGAAATGGCTCTTCCAATATCTTTTGACCACAAAGGTGCCTAGATGAATGGGTTACCTGACAGTTCATGGGAAATGCTAAGAGGCTACAATGGAGAATAGACATGCATTAGGACTCCAGGGAAATGTTTGTGGTAATCACTGAAGGGCAACCGTTGATCCCTTTGATGTGAATGAAAGGACAATTATGAGACCTGTTGCACGAATCTCAAAAGGTCTTATTAATAAAATCAAACCTGAGGCCAGTTATTGGGGTGAACACTGGAAGATCAGAGAAGCAGAACAAGCCACAGCTACCTCACCTCGCCAGTTCCTCAGCTGATCCTGTTTCCTCAGACTGGAAGCCTCTGAGTCCTTATCCAAATGAATCTCAGCTGAACTGCTTCTTGAAAGCCTGAATGCTTAACCAGCCTAGTTCATGGTTTTCACCTCTTATATTCCTTTCTGCTTTCTGCCCTCACTTCTTGGGATTAAAGGTTCACTTTCTGGGATTAAAGGCGTGAGTCACCATGCCTGGCTGTTTCCAGTGTGGCTTTAAACTCACAGAGATCCGGATGGATCTCTGCCTCCCAAGTGATAGGATTAAAGGCGTGTGTACCACCATTTTCTGGCCTCTATATCTAGTGGCTGTTCTGTTCTCTGACCCCAGATAAGTTTATTAGGGTACACAATATTTTGGGGAACACAATACCACCATAGAGACCCATCGTCATATGCATCCCAAGTGGTTTTAGAAGCTAGAGGAAATCTTTGCTTTAGGTTTGTGAGGAGATTTGTGTGTATGTGTGTCATTTATGTCAAAGCAAGCCAATCAGGTCTGGGATGCAGATAAGTCATTGCCTCTCACATATAAGGTCCTAGGTTCCATCTCTAGTACTGAAGGAAAAACAATATTTGTGAGAGGAGTGTAGCCAGTGGCCCTGTGGATATAGCTTAAGAACAAATAGCAAAAAAGCCAAAACCCTCCAACTTGCCTATATACATTAGTGGTTCTCAACCTGTGGGTTGCACATCAGATATCCAGTATATCAGATTTTTAAATTATGATTCATAACAATAGCAAAATTGCAGTTATGAAGGAGCAAAGAAATACAATTATGGTTGGGGGTCACCACAACATAAGGAACTGTATTAAAAGCTCACAGCATTAGGGAGGTTGAGAACTCTTGATTTCGACTAATTCATGCACAAATCAGGGATTCCCTGTATTGTCCCATAACAGACACTATTGTGACTGGCTATATGGACAGTCTAATGTCATTTTAAAACCATATTCCTTGTGGGACTTCTGAGAGAATTTTCACCAGCACCATAGTTTTACAAATACCCTCACTTCATCAGCAGTACTCAGCTACCCATGTTAGAGCTGGACCATGGCTAACTCCCTTGTGGAAATACCTCCTTCTCTATGTGGTCTAGTCTCACCACTATTCAAGCTGCTAGCCCTGACCCACGTCACCTGGAATACCAATTCCTCTTTAATTTTCTCAGCTTTTTCTTTTTGCCATTGCAAAATATTTTGGAATATCCATGATCTAGAATATCCATGATTATTTATTGTCTACTCCCACCCTACTTCAACCCAATAGTGTTAAATGCATGAGGACAGTGACCTTTGTTTTGCTTTTATTGTGTTAAAATTCTTTCTCAGGTTGAAGGCACACCTCTACATATATCTCTGAGGGAGTTAACTGAGAAGGGAAACCTACCTTGATTCTTGGAGTTGTTATTTAATATATATTCTTTTTCCTTTTGTGCTTTTTGAGATAGGATCTCATCATATGTAACCCACGCTGGCCTCAAACTCAGAATCCTGTGCCAGCTTTCCAAGTGTGATATAGTAGGTACACTTTATATATGTACACTTTCTAATAAAAGTCAGAAGGTTTGAATTTTATCAAGTATCATTTTTCATCTTGACAATTAAATTAGTAAAGCTATTATTTCTCCAGGGTTTATTTGAAGATTTTTTTTTCTTTATTTTTGGTTTGATTTTTGTTACTGACTCCGATCATCATTCACCTGTAATAGATTCTCAACTCTTAAAATGGGGCAGTGCAGTACAATTTCTACATCACTATTTCGCTGGCAAGGATAAAAGCAACATTTATATCAGGAGGCCCAAGAACCAAAAGGGAGAGCAAGAGTGAGCACTAATGTGTCAATCAGCAGGGCTACAACATCTGGGTACCCACCAGATTCAGCATTTTCGTTTTTCTGTTCTTACTAAACTTGGCAACTGGAGACTCTATTCAACCTTAATTGATTTTGCAGCTGCATCATCCAAAGTCATTCTGTAAAAATGTTCTCACTCCACAGCCACAGAGCATGTTTTAATGCATGCTGAAAGTTCTGGGCCACCAGGCAGACTTTTTCATTAGCAAAGTAGAAAGCACCCCTAATAAACTACATAAGAGCACAGAGCCTGGGGCTGGCATCTTAAACCTGTTCTTTCTCGGAGAACTCTCTAGAGGCTGAAATTTCTCTGTAGGTTGTTACATGCTAAGAGCTGAACCAGAAAGATAGAATTTAGAAAATAATATGCATGCGTGAAAGAGCCATACACATGGTTTGGCACTGAAAAATAAATAACTGGGCAAGCTAAAAGGAGTTCTGAAATCATGATATATTTTCAAGTTTAGTCACTACACAGAAAAGTATTGTGCCATTTCTCTTCAAGGGGAGTCCTGCAGAATTTATTATTTTCATACTTATAAGGTCCTACTCTAGTGTTCATCTAAACTCAGACATGGGAGACAAAAAACTGAAAGCTGAATGAGGGAAAGTAAGAAACATAAGAGATGATTATAAGCATTTGAAGACTGCCCCTGAAAAATAAAACATTTTTGTAGCATGAATCTTTAAAGTTCTTATTAATAAAAACAAACCTGAAGCCAGGTACTGAGGTCAATGCTGGAAGATCAGAGAAGCAGAGCAAGCCACAGCTACCTCACCTCACCAATTCCTCAGCTGATCCTGTTCCCTCTGACTGTATACCTCTGTGTCCTCATATGAATGGATCTCAGCTGAACTGTGCTGCTCAAAGCCTAAAAGCTTAACCAACTATAGTTCCTCATCCTCATGCCTTAAGTACCTTTCTGCCTCCTGCCATTACTTCCTGGGATTAAAGGCGTGAGTCACCATGCTTGGCTGTTTTCCAGGTGGTCTTGAACTCACAGAGATCCAGGCGGATCTCTGCCTCTGGAATGCTAGGATTAAAGGCATGTGTTACCATTGCCTAACCTCTATGTTTAATATTGTGCCTGTTCTGTTATCTGACCCCAGATAAGTTTATTAGAGTGCACAATATTTTGGGGAACACAATACCACCACATTTTTTTAAACAAGAATCTTAAATCTAATCTCCTTTGCTTAGCCCTTTTGTAAGTAATATAAGTCTCTGTGTGTTTACTTGGTTGGGTCTGAGCAGCTACAGGACTGGCGGGTGAGAGAGATTTGTCCTGACTGTGGGCCAGGCAGGACTGGAGAAAACTTCAGCTACACATTTTCATTTGATAAATATACATAGGCATCTGTTGGACTCTAGGTACTGTTATATACCTTGAGGATATAAATGACAGTGAGGTAGACTCTACCTTAAATGACATGAGCATACAATGTGATTATAGGCATTGCCTATGACTGTTAGAAAGATTATCACAATATAACCCCACCTACAGTTGAGTTCCACTGAGACAGTAGGAGTATCATGAGAAGGAACAAAATGTGGATCTTATAGGTCCAGGCAGTCAGTGCACAGAAACCACCTGAGAAACTTAAGCAGCTGTAATAGCATGAAGGTAAATATGTGCCACGTGACAGAAGAATTTGTACAAAATAAGGCCAAGGGAGTCACTGGAAGATAAATTACCAAATTAATGTTTCATTTTAAGGGAAATGGAGAGTACTCTCCAGGGGTTTTGCTGTAGAGTGATATGATAGTCAAGACTTAAGACGGCTCTAGTCACAGAATACTGAGACCATCAGAGGCAAAAGAGCAAATCAGGGCTAATGGTGGGGAGCTGAACTAAGATAGTGACCAGGGGAGAAGGGAAGCTGCACACTTTGGAAGGTATCAGGGTGACCAAACAAAAGGTGCTCATAGGTAAACTGATATCAGGGTTACAGAGACAGAAAGGGTCTGGCTTCGATGCTGGGTGAAGAAATGACAGAGCTATTAATGCAGCAAATGAAGATGAGAAACGAGATCTGAGGGGCAATTGTAAGGAGAGTCTGAGTTGAAATGATTACATCATTTATAACTTAGATGCTAATGAACAGTTTTATACTTAAACCTCGCATTGGGACAAAGAGTGCAGACTGGACTGCAGATGGTTGAGCTTGTGATGGGAGGGAGACCTTAATAGAGTCCAGCTCAGAATCATTAGAAAAAAAAAAGCATAGAAGTTTCATAGAACTCCATATTCATAGTGTCTATATGCTCAAGCCAGAGCATATATATAACTACACTATTCTTTTCTGAGTTTGATTATAAATTAATTTTTAATTTTCAGAAAGTTATTTCCTCAGGCTTTATAATCCTTGGTTAAATAATAATAGTTAAAAAGATTAAGTAAATTAATATTTGCATTTTGCTTTATATAATATCTAGAATTTGTAGAAACTATTGTGTTTTTGTGTGTGTGTGTGTGTGTGTGTGAGAGAGAGAGAGAGAGAGAGAGAGAGAGAGAGAGAGAGAGAGAGAGAGAGAGAGAGGCAGGCAGACAGACAGACAGGCAGGCAGGCAGGCATACAGTCAAAGAATATGAATTGGTGTGTGTTGGCCCTAACTGCTTTAATGCTACTTGATGTACCAGTTTTCCTTTAAATCAATGTGTTAACCAAATTTTAGTTATGGAATGTTCGAAATGCCATGTGAGGAGCAGGTGACAGAACTCTTCTGGAGACTCACTATTCATTGTTGCAATAAAGGAGTATGTGAGACAGCCTGTGGAGGGACATTACCCTCCATCTACCTTCAGCCACAGAGACTTCATTAACTTCCCCAATGCCATCACCATGGTTTCCTTCCCTTGAGTAAGGACTTTACCATCTTTGCACCTATTTCCTAAAACTTTGCCAACTCTAAGCTTGTCCAGCTGACAGTATCCATATCCCAACTTGGGCACTGTGAGCTCTGATGCCTGACTAAATTAGGTCTCCACTCCTTCCGTGCACTTCAGGTTTCCATAGATGGGTAGAACTCTAGAAGCCTGGCATGGTGGTGCACCCCTGGAGGTTCCAAAAACTTGAGAGTGGGTCTAGCAGTTCAAGGATTATTGCAACTGGAGGACCATCCTCCAGGCAGGAGCAGGTTATGAAAAAAAATCCATGAACATGTCAAGGGCTAGACCTTTTCTATCTGAGGAGTAAATAAGGAAACACACTTTTTGATGGTAACTTTCTCTTTTACTTCATCTTAAAAAAACTCTCTCTCTGAAAATCTGTCTCCACACAGCTACATCTCTTTACATACAGCTATATATCTCTTTACATACGTACATAACTACATCTCAAAAATCTTTCTGAAAATCTCCACATAGCTACGTTCTCTACATATAGCTGTATCTCTCTTTACAAAAGTACATCTCTCTCATGCACAGCTATATATACAGTTACATCTCTTTTTCATATAGCTCCATATCTTCTATGTACATTTCTTCTCTCTACTCTGTTACATCCCTTCACACACTACTGCATCATTCATTCGCTCTCTCACCTTACTCTCATACTTCATGTTCAGCTGTATCTCTCTTTCATCATATACACATACACACACCTCACTCTCACACTCACTACCCTCTAACAGCCAAACTCTGGCCAATTATATGTTACATTTTCAGGGTCTGACCCATTCTCAAAGCACATTTTAAGTCCCACAGTTTTTCTCAAGCTAGGGAGGTCCCACTGATCGGCCAGTGAGTAACACTTGCCTGTGCACATAGCACTTTCCCAGACAGAAAGTGACATTGAAATTCAGAACTTAACAATAACAGTTAGTTGGCTGAACCCTGGGTCCTGTGACATAAACTGAAGCCGGGAGTACATGTAGAAAGTAAATTACTACAGGGGGTTATGTCTACCAAAGTTGCTTCAAGTCTGACCTAGATTCAGCAATAAACACCAGGGAATTTGTCTTTGTATGTTCTCTGCAGGGGCAATTAGTCTGTTTTGAATTTGTTCTGACATCTAAAATTAGCTGTCTTTGTGATTGAGAATACTGTTACTTTCCTGTGTCAGTTATTTAAAATATTGTAGTATTGTTTCCATTCATCAGAATTATACAGCATAAACAGAAATCATCTTCCTGACCATCCACAGCTATATATGTGCCAAAAGATAGATTATTTTCATGAGGTAAACACACAAGCAGTGGGGAGAACACCCATATCTGTTATTAGGGAAGGAATTTAGTGGCACAAGAGAGAAATCCCAGACAGGAACAACCAGTCATTCACCGTCAGTGACCCCACGGCCTTGCCAGGTGGGGCTCCCATCAAAGAGTTATTTGTCTGGTGAGTCGACCTGTTGAACAGTAGTTGTTACCTGCTGTATACTCCCACAGCCTCTGGCAAAGGATAATATAGGCAACCTGGTAAGAACTCATTTAAAGGAAAGAAGAGGGAAGTGAAGAGGAGGAGAGAGGAAGGAAATGTGAAAGGTGAGGGAAGTGAGGAGGAGGAGATAAACAATGAAAGAAAATTCTAAAGAAGGAACAGAGGAGAGTAGAGGACCTTGGAAATAGGAAAGAAAGGGAAGAATGGAAGACAGAAGCATAGGAAACACCATGCACCCACCCAACTACACACACACACACACACACACACACACACACACACACACACACAAACAAACACACACACACAATGGGGGAGTCAATTAGGACTGTTTCCCGAAATGAGAGAACTAGATCTAAAAGAGCAAAATTCCAATATATAGCATCATTTTTCATTTTAGACAATGTACTGAAAACTTAGTATGATTTATGACCTATGGACAAGTAAGGCCACATGTCCCATGTAATAATTGCTGCCTCACAAACTGAGCATTTGCACTCCAGACACTAGAACTGTTCATGTGTGTTACCCAATAGTAGCAAGTGTGAGACAAAAATGAAAGCATTGAGACAAATAGCAGTGCTCAGGCCTCAGACATCTTCTGAAAGGATGCTTCTGTTCTTTCAAGAATGTAACAGATATGCAGATGGAGTGACACTTCTCTGAGCTCTCAGAAAGATGCTTTATCATCTTTCCTCTTTCTTTTGAAGTTGAGTTGATGTGGTCCTAACCTTTCCTAACTCAATTAACACTAAAGATGTTCCTTTTGCAACATGCATAATATAGTGAGTAATGACTTGACTTGCTTCATTTATTCTTGGTAAAAATTGATCTTTCTTGGAATCTAATAAACTGAACTCAAAACGTTACTAGAAAAGCAATATCTGTTATTGATTGACTTTATCTTATTTTTCTCTATCATTGTTCAGTGTATTGTTACAAAGTCTAAGTTGCTGTGAGACAGAAGTGGCAAATAATTGCAACCCTGCTACATCTAGGTGCTGTTCCCTGTATGAGCAGATGATTTTACTTACTTTTGACAGCAGCTTGATGAGGTAGTACAGTCTCAGTTTTATAAAGATAAAACTTGATTCTTAAATGATATAGCATTCACGTTATAAAGATTATTTTTTCCATGTCAAAAATGATTTGGTAAACCACAAGTCCTCAGAATCTATAAATCAATGGAAGAAAGAATTATAATACCAAACTAAGTAGTGTATGCTTCATGTTCCTACTCCTCTCAAAAGACTTTACATAGATATTATGCAATGCCTTCCATGCCTCTGTGCATCCTCTAGTAATGTTTGTGACTGTGGAAAACAAGTAAGGCCTGCTTGGAGATGAGCTGTTGGAAGCTCTGTATCCTTCAAAGAGCAGACTCACTTTCTTGGCTTGGTACACAATAGAGTATAACTTAGCCACTACACAGAGATGAAAAACTTCAAACTGAGGAGAAATTCTAGTCCCAACAGTTTTGACCCCAAATACTGGGCTATTTCCCAGGTTTTATATATGAAGCAAACATCTTCACCAAATAGTTCACCAAATAGTATCAAATTTGCACACCATTATTTGCATTAAAAAGCTAAGTGTTCTGTAATTATAAGAGCAAAATTCATTAAATACTCCACTGATCCTTTAGTTTGCCAATTTTCCCTAAAATTTCAAATAATCCATGTCACACAGAAACAAGCAATAAGACACACTCTCTCTCTTTTATTATTAAACTTATTTATTTATATTATATTGCAATCACAGTTTCCCCTCCCTTCTTTCCTCCCATTCCCTCTTCCCACCGCCCCCCAACCTGTGTGTGTGTGTGTGTGTGTGTGTGTGTTGTGTGTGTGTGTGTGTGTGTGTGTGTGTGCGTGCTTGCCCTTTACATCCATTTTAACTGGTTTGTCAGTATTGTGGAGTTATCATAGATGTTAGCTTGTGACAGTACATAGTGTGTGTGTGTGTGTGTGTGTGTGTGTGTGTGCCCTCTACTTCCATTTAAGCTAATTTGTCAGTACTGTGGAGGCACCATGGATGTCACCTTGTGATAGTAGAGACAGCTTGAAGCCTTAGATCCAGATATATTCCCTATAAGAAGAATAATTTGTATTCTCTTGAAATCAATCCCTGTTGTGTATGTTAATAAAGTTGCCCGGGGGTCAGAGCTATTAGCAAGCCATAGGAAAGCAGGGCAGTGGTGGCGTACACTTGTAATCCCAGCACTTGGTAGGCAGAGCTGGGTAAGTCTCTGTGTGTTCAGGGATACAGCCATTATTAGATACACATGCCTTTAATCTCAATACCAAGCATGGAAAACCTGGAGGCCTATACAGACAGGCCATGACGAGGCAGTCATGTGGTTGGGTTTACAACCAATGAGAAGGCAGAACAGAAACTCTATATAAAGACTTTAACACAGGGGTAGCTCTGGTTTGGAGAGGTAGGACCACTGCAGGAGGAAGGGTAATGTTTTAGCTCTTACCTCTGACTTCTTGGCTTTCTTCTTTGCATTGGTTCTGTGTTTCTTATTTAATAAGAAGGTTGGTTACATCTACACTGTTGATCAGTGTGCTGTTGATTAGTTGTGCAAGAAACATCCTCAAATGGTGAAAGTAAACATACCTGTCAATTTTCATGTTTCCCTCAGTTTGGCTGAGCGGTCTTCCTGACTTAGTCTGTATCATGATACAATAAAAAGAAAAATCAGCAGTATTGCAGTATTGTCTCTTATTATATCATTTTTATACATTTTATTAATTGTGAATTTTGCATTAATATTTACTTTTCAACTACTAAAATAATATTCATTGTTATTTGTTAGATTTTGGAACATCCTTAAATTTTACCCCCAACATAAATACTTTACTTGTCCAACCTTAATCCTGGCCCTAGTGATGAATTTGGGCTTGATTTATTTCTGTGGTCAGCTGCCAGGTCAGCTGGGAACTGGAACTGGTTTTTTTGTTTCTTTGTTTCTTCCTTCCTTTCTTTCTTTCTTTCTTTCTTTCTTTCTTTCTTTCTTTCTTTCTTTCTTCCTTTCTTTCTTTCTTTGTTTTGAGGACAATATTGACCAGTATGCCTTAGCTCCAATCCATGTAATCTGTGATGTTCGTGCATGTCTTGCACTCATAGAAAATTCTGTCAGTCATATTCTTGGCCTGACTTGGGCATTTCCTTTTGGTGAACACAGTGAGACAAGCATGAAAGAAGGGAGATGCTTGCATCAAATGGGGTGGGCCTGCACTGATAGAATTCTCAGGGATGGGAGGTCTTCACCATTTGGACTGCTGCTTTCATCTGGGTTCTTTGGTAAGGAAGGAGACAACTTTCTATGCCGAAATTTCTTAGTTCTTTCCTTGACAATAAGGTGTCCCTAAGTTTACTTAACACTTCCTATTTAAAAAAGAAATTATGTTAAATTCAAATATTTTTAAAGTGCTAAATCTCTCTGAAGTTTTAGTGAGCGCTTCAAACTTGATAATTTTTTTGTCAAAGAGTATAGAGGAAAGAAGTGAGGATGGGGGGCATGTTTAGTATGCAAAAAGCCTGGCACACACTCCTGGGCCTAGACCCCAAGGATAGCATCAGCAGTGATGGCTCATTAAGGTTGAATGAAGCAAGTATGGGCTGGGATAGGAAGGGAAGGGATACAGTGGGATGGGAACGCCATTCCACCTCCGTATCCTTTCATTCTCCAAGTCATAAATAACTCGGTCTTATCATAAGGAAAAAATTAGATAACTCCCTCTTGAGGAACAGTCTGTAAAATGTCCAACCAGCCAGTGTCCTTAATGCTATCCGAGTCATTAAAGACAGGGAAGTCAGAGAAACCCATGGTTGAAAGGAGCTAAAGGAGGCATAATACATAAATGCAGTACAGTATCTCAGAGCTTTGGAACAAGAAAGGAGCATAGGAGGTAAAAACAAAATAAGATCAACAGAGACCTTACATAGTGTATGTGTCTGTTCATTATGATAATACGTTAACATAAGGTATTAGTTAACAGAGGTTTGTAGAATATTTGCAAAAGTAAACCAATTCTAAAATTAAAATACTATTTTGAAAAAACTATTTTAATTTATAATTTTATTAAGAATCTATGGTTTTAAAATGTTTCCATAAAAATATGACAACTTCATATTAAAAAATCTTGTTAGTTTTGTGTTGCTAGAGTTTTCCTGCCTGGCCCACGGTCAGGGCAAATTTCTCTCACCTGCCAGTCCCACAACCGCTCAGACCCAACCAAGTAAGCACAGAGATTTATATTGGTTACAAACTGTATGGCCGTGGCAGGCTTCTTGCTAACTGTTCTTACAGCTTAAATTAATCCATTTCCATTGATCTATACCTTGCCACATGGCTCGTGGCTTACCGGCATCTTCACATGCTGTTTGTCATCGTGGCGGCTGGCAGTGTCTCTCTGACTCAGCCTTCCACTTCCCAGCTTTATTCTCCTCCTTGTCCCACCTACACTTCCTGCCTAGCCAATGGCCAATCAGTGTTTTATTTATTGACTAATTTGCAACACATTTGCCATACAGAACATCCCACAGCAGTTTTGTATTCATTAAAGGCTGTTTTCATAAACATCTGTCCAAAATAGTTAATAAGGAAAAGTTAAAGAGAACAAACATCTCCTTTGCTCATCACAGTCTTGAGCTGGAATTTACCATAATTACACTGGTTTTCTAAAAAAACCTTGAATAAACCTAAAACATTTTTATTTTTATCATTTCCAATTCAAATGCCATAATCTTATAATGTCTCTTAGAAAGGAAACACAAATCCTTAGATTTACTGACCTGTATGATGCAGACATTTGTGAACTGTTGCAAGAAATCAAGCATAGAAGAAAGCCAGTCTTGAATTTTTAAACATTAGTTTTACTTGTAAAACTCGGATACCAGAGAACACATAATAATTGTTACTCTATTCTCGGGATAATTACCACATTGCAGATGAATCAACAGAAATGAGCTTATAGGGAGTTAGGGATGTTTTTCCTTCAAATATCTTGCCAATTTATATAATTGTTAAGACAGATGATTTCATCTGTTATTTTCTGCTTTTTAAACATGTGACCCATTCACATTTATGAAACAAAAAAATTATGAATGCATGTTTATAAGTGCTCCTACACAGAATGATGTAAGACAACTACAATACTTGCCTCTGGGAGCTCAGCTGCATGAATGCTGCATGCTGGTACAGAGGATTTTCCTGTAGAGAGAATTGGTTACCTGATGAGTGCTTTTAAATAACTGTCTTGTTGCTAGGCACCATACTCAGGCTTTCACTTATGACAGAAATAAAAAAAACCTGTTCCAATGTCTGGGAGTACATTGTATCTAAGCATGCATGCATTATATGCTTAGTAGCCATCTTAAATGGCTATAGCTACCTATGTTTTCTTTACAAGTGAGTTTCCTGAAGACAAAACTTCAGCTCAGACATGCAATTGATTCTGTGTTCTAAATAAGAAAAAAGACTTTAGCCAAAGGTCACTAAGTTTAATTGTTCTATATATGAGTTAAAATGAAAATATCAACAACAATAAGAATACATATCCTTGAGTATACAAGGATGATTGGATAAAGCATCCTTTTTTTGGCTCTATAAAGACAGAAATTCAGCTTTAAATCTTGTCACATTATGAGCACGCAGTAAATATTTGTCAGATAGTAAATGGTTTTATAGCTAAGAAATGGAAAAGGAGATTTGTATTATTTCTAAACCTATTGTTTGAGAATTTCACACATGCAAGTAATGTAGCTTAGGAGCTACTGGTGTTGGTGTCTGCTGCAGCATGGAATTTTTTTAAGGGCCCATCTACTAACAGGCCACTCGTGCTCCATATGAAGGCCCTGCACCCACATGTACACTGGCAACACTAAGATGTCTCAGTGAATTGAAATGATGGGGTGTATGGGAGAAGTTGGACTGAGGGAGTAGGCACTGGATTTGGGCCAATGAGATTTTTAAATCTAATGCTTGACTCATAAGCCAAGGTTCTTTGTGTGCATACTAGAAGATTTGTTCATAAAATTAAACAAAGAATTTGACAATATTATTCTGCTTTGAAAAATTACAAAAATAGACAATGAAAAACCCTTACAGAATGTTAGTGAAGTGTAAGTAGGCAAGGGGTATTTGCCCACATCTGTGACTGAGGGCACTCAACACTGGCTTATGCCATCAGGAAGTAGAGGTTGGTGGACGGTCAAGCTTAATGCTTGCACTAAGGCTCAGGTGACTGGAATGAAGGGAAACAAGAAGTTAAATTACCTGAAGCTTTGCTATGTACACGAGCCCTAAGGACATTATAACAGCTCTTTCATCTATAAAGTTAATGTTATTTATCTCAGAACAAAGGTAGCATAAATAATAAGTAACTGGAGATTGAAATGTTCCCATCTGTTTTTTTTCCATCTCTTGTCATATTTATAGGTAATGCATTGTGCACAACACTTAATCTTAAAACAGTAAACAATGAGCAGTCTTCCCCCAACTGAGGCATTTCTGTTCTTGCTCAGAAAACATCAAGATTGCAATATGGCAAAGTTTTATGGAGATGGTATGAAAAGATTAGAAAAGATTTATGTTAAAAATGATTATAGTGCTTGGAAATTTTGTATCAGACTTGGTCTTGGGTGTCACTCCCTGTTTTCTAGATCCATTCAGCAAAAATAATGAAAATATTCTAGAGCAGAGGACACAAGTTGCCATTGATCACCTTGCTTCTTCTACAGCTGTCACCCTGGCTATCGATACCAATTCCTCTAATTCAAGTTTTACACTAATTTGCTGGTTGTCACACACACACACACACACACATATGTATACACACACACACACACACACACACATAAATATGTACCCTGGAAATCTTAAAATAAAAGCCCATGAGTCATGAGATCATGTTTTATTTATATGACATGTTTTATGTGTAATATAGTGGTGCATACATGTAAGAATTGTTTCTTATACTTACAGACATCATGTGCTTCTTGCTTGCAGTATGTTTTCCTTTTATGACATGACAGGCTACAACAAGCAAGGTACATCAGAGCAGAGGTTCAGTCTCGGGGTTAGTTGGGACATTAACATGCCATCAGGGATTGCTTCTTCTGGGGCTTTGTGGGAAGATCTTCCTTTGGCTTCTTTCTCAGTTTCCAGAAGCTATTCTTGGCCATCTTTACCTCACAGTGTCCTTACTTCTGTCACCATGGTCATTGTCCCCAGGGTGCACTTATGTCTCTGTGTTCACAATTCCCACGTAACAGGATGTCAGTCAAGGAACTTAGGGTACGCTCTCATCCAATAGACATCCTCTTTACTTGATTGCATCTGTCCTGATCCCACTGGTTCTAGTCATTGGAATGTCAGCATTCTTTTGAGTAGAACCAGCTCCACTATCAAAATGTTCCTCATTGAACCTCACTTGGGAGAAACAATCAAGGCAGGGTGTGGGTATTACATTCTGGAAAACTTGGTGTTCATTTGTGGGCTCTGTTCTCAATTCTGCTTGGTGTTCATTCATGGGCTCTGTCCTCAATTCCACACACTAAGATGAAATCCGAACCAAGTCCAAGCGTCATGATTCCACTAACAGAGTGGTGAACCCTGCCATTCAGGAACTCTTGTCCACTAGCCAGGCAATGGAGAGGTTAAAATGAATGAGACAAGAGACCTGGCCAGTCCCTTGGAAGACTGGGATGGTGGAAGTGGAAATACCAGGATAACAGAGGGGGAAACCACAGCCTTGCATCCATGGAATTTTCCAACATGATTGTCATCACAGTTAACTATGCATACAGTCCATTTTTAGAAGAGAGTTATTAAAAGCTGCATGTAATTATTTGAAATATAATAGGAGCAGTTTCTTTCATGTCACACACACACACACACACACACACACACACACACACACACACACACACACACACACTAAAACCACAAAGGGAAGGAATGCTTTCTGATAGAAAGGACTCTCCTACTGTTGGACTGCTGGATAAAGAGGCAGTTTGGAATACCAGAGGGACATTTTCTAAAATTTTATTTCTTTTTTTTTTTTTTTTTACAAACACCACAGTAGTTTATACAGTCAAACAGTAGAGGTATAAAGGTCAGTAATAATTAGTTACATTCATCAATAAAAACAAAAAAACTTTAATTTTATTGGTGAAGTAATTATATTGAGATTTTAGCTGGATGGATATATGCGGTTAGTGCTCATTTACAATTCTTAAAAGCTGCCTTGCAGGCACTGTGGATCAGAGGATGAGAGATGAGTTACTTGACTTACAGGCAGGGATACAGCAGGGAATGCCCATTAGAGCAAAGCAGCATGCAGAAACAGCAATGAAATCACCACCAAGAGACAAAATGATTAGCATGGGAGTTAACTTCTGGTCGAACCTTTGTATTTACTGGTGTACCACACATTCAAACAGATTGTTCAAGAGAATTGTACTGGATTTAGATGGGAAAAAATAAACTTTTCAGGTCTGGGACTCGATCTTTTCTGGTTTCTCTCCTTTTTTTGTATAGATTTGATTTTCTTTTCCTCGTACATTTCCACATCAATTCTTTCACATAGCTAGAGCTGTTATTTTTTTTCCTATCCTCCATGCCATTATTTAAAATGAGACAAATATCACTCATTTAATACATGAATCTAGCATGGTGTTCGTGGAAGATAATTCTGCTTAGTTATATAATAACTAAGGTACTTGTTTAGGAGAAAACTGCCTATACACCATTTCTTGCCTTGTTCAAAGTTGTAGTGGATCTTTGACATAGTTTTGAGTTATACAGTCAAATATAATTGCCCCTCCCTTTTAAAATGGCATTGTAAGACTCAGAAAAATTAACTGGAAGATCATTTCCTCATAGCTTTAAGATTTGAGTCTTTGTTGATCTCCCAGTTCCATCAATCCATATGTATTTCTTAAGGTAGAACTCTCACCTTTAATAAACACAAATTTTTCATTCATAGCTTGTTTTGATGATTAAATAAGATAATTGAAGTAAAATGTTTAGTGTAATGTTTGTACGGTGAGTGGTTAAAAACTATCAAAATATTTCCAAATAATCTGCATTTCAAAAATGAGCACTTATGAAAAGATTCCCTTGGGATTTCTTTAATACCACTATCTGTTTATCTAAAATAACATATGTTAAAATATGATTTTTCATATGGCATTTTTGGAATATTTTAAAATGCTGTTTCTATATAATATATGTAACAGAGAATCATTTGCCTCTCAAAATAATGTAAATTCTTTGAATACACTTCTTGTCACTAAAGCAAAGTAACGTTTGTCCAGTAGGACCATGTAGGCAGAATATGGGAATAAATGACTTTCACTTCTCCCCGGGGCTCTATCCTATATTTCCATGGAAACCAGGCATGCAGTTCTGATTCTGGTCGTCATCTCTGCCCTCAGAACATTCCAGCTATTCAGGCAATTGTAAAACTACATTCTTTTCTGGTTTGTTTTATTCTTTGTAATTACAGTTAGAGCTCAAGCAGGGGGCTGAAATAAATAATCCCTGCTCACTCGGAAGTCCTAAAGTTCATCTATTTTAGGCAAGCTTGGTTATTCCCTCACAACTAAAAGCACATCAGGTTGTTATCAGACTTTGAATAGCAGCACTTGAAGATGCTCTGCAGACCTGGAGAGGAATCCAGGTAACTCCAAGGGTTGTTCTAGCTCCTCTGTAAATAGACTTAAAACCATATCTGTACTCATCAGTTGTTCTACAGCCCAGCCCAGCTCTGCCATCAACTCATGCAAGGCAATGTAATAAAGAAAATTGACACTTGTTGACATCCCAATCTGGGTAAGGAGTCTCACAAGGCCCCACACCTAGATGAAGAGCTACAGGAAATTAATGGTAGTTAAGAGAGGGAGAATCAATCTTCTCTAGAGACAAGCCCCTCCCTGATCGGTATTCCAATCTCAAGTGGTCTTCCCTAAATACACACATACACACACACATACACACACACACACACACACACACACACACACAAAGTGGACTCAGCAGGAAATCATATATAGAGGGAGAAGAAGAGAAAGAGATGTATAACTATAATATTTAATAATAATAAAGTTAAATAACAAAGGTCATGAATTTGCAAGAGGAACATGAGAAGAGTTGGAGGAGAAGAAGGTGGGATTTAATGATGTAAATATATTTCATACTCATGTATGAAATCTTCAAAAAAATTTTTAAAAGAAAAATGCTCACTCATTTTCTGGGGAAACTGATTGATCATCTTTGTTTTCCTCCTCTTGGAAAAAGAATTCCATGGAAGGAAGAAACATCAGAGTACTCATAAAGCAAATGGAAATTTGACACCTGTGAGAAGCGTACCTTACTCAAGGTTAGATAGTTCGTGGATAGGGTCTTTTAGAGAACCCAATTTTTTTCTCTGACTTAATCTTTGCCAGGCCCCACTACTGCTCAAGATAAATCTTGTCCATTGTTGCCTTCCAAAAGCCCCATGTCTATTTTTCCATTCCTATAACAATATGGCTAGCAAGTCCATTTTCTCTCATCAGTGATAAACTTCATTGCATCAGAAATGAATTTACCAGAAAACCAATTTACCAATAAGAAGATAAATGTGCATTTTTATCTTAATGTGTTCCTAATAATCAGCTCAGCTAAGCTGTGTATAAACCATGCCTTTCTAAGTTTGGATATCATGATGTCCTTGACACACTAATTCACACTCCCTGCTTCAGTCTCATCTCTGGAAATTCCAGTGAGCAGAAGAATTACTGCTTTGAAATTAGCCCTATTCCTGTAACCAGTTCTTAAGACAGACATTATCCCTCTAAGGTAAACCACATTCTTGTGATTACTCATGGTCCTCTCTGGGACTAAGCTACTGTCTGCGATCCATAGTCCTTTCTCAATGGAGTTCTGGCGTGGGAGTCTCCCATGACTCACTGACTTCAGAGCAACTTATCCATCATCAAGAAAACACTGTCTGAACTCAACCTGAAGACAGGAAGGAAAACTACAGGGACTTTCTGAGCACTGCAAGATGATGTAGAAACTTTGAAAGTTTCCAGTTTGGGTTTTAAGTAGAGAGTTTCTTTTAATTTTCTTGATTGTTCAGTTTTTTGAAGACAAACTTTGAAGCTAAAACTCCTTTCTCCAGTGGTACTCATTACCTACATCTTCACAATTATTGTTAGATGTCAGAGTTTGTTTCTACTTGACCATTTACTTACTTGTTATCTGGCAAGGAATAAATCCAAATTAATCCTAGAAGCTAAACCCACCTTACAGATTTGTAATTGATACTAAAAGTTGCTAAGAAGTTCCTTGAAGTAAGCTGGTTAATTAAATTGCTAGACTTTAAAAGCAAACATGATATTAAAATCTGTACTTGTTTTTGTCATGGTTTGAATGCCCCCTCAAAAGTTACATTGAAGTTTAGTTATCATTGTTTCGGTACTGGGAGGTGGTACATTCAAGAGGTGCCTGGGCTGTGCTGGCTCCACTCTTCTCACAAATGAATGCCACTATTGAGGGTAGGTTTCTGATAAAAAGAGTGAGTTAATTACAACTTCCTCTGTCTATTTAGCATATGTTTGCTGCTGCCCTTTTGATAGGTTGTTGGCTGCTGGTACCCATGTTCTTGTACTTCCCAGCACCCAGAATTATGTGCCCAGTAAACATCCATTGTTTATAAAATTTCAAGTATCTGGCATTCTGTTAAAACAGTGTGAACTGGAATAAGACACTCGGTCATGTTGAGGAAACAGCTATCGCCTTTTCTCATTGCTTTGCAGTAGGCAGCCCCAGTGATTGGCTTTTCGTTTTCTTAAAATATCCCTTGCCGTTTCTGGTGGTTGAATGCCAACTTGGCCCATCTGGCGCTATTTTTCTAGAATATCACAGGACTGCTTTTCTATTCAAAGATACACTTTCACATGTCCTTAAAGCTTTTCCTGTCTTCAACCTTGCAGTGGTCACTCTACTATAACCAGCTTGCCATAAACAGGATTCCTAAGAGAAGTGTGGGGATGGGGGTACCAGCAGGGTTCCCAGCAGCAGTGTGGATGATGAATACTGACATCAATCTTATACACATGCTCAGCTCTGCAGAGTCCTTCACGTAGCAGGCACTGGCTCTCTGCCAGCAATGGCTGAACTCCAGTACTCTGGTGGTAGACTGAATGGTAGTGCAGGTACTTTGGGAAATAGTAACATCTCAAATAGCTGAGAGCATATATAACCAAAAGCTCTTGAGAGGACAGTGTGAAAGATTTTGGTATATTGATAATTTCACTTTGACATATAAAGCTCACAGATTGTCTTGTGAAATCAACTTTCTGCTATGGAGTTATAATTAGAGAACCAAGATTGAAGGCATAATATAGCACCCAAGCCTTATGTCCAGGTTGAGATGTTTTCTCTCAGTACTGAAGCCTATTAATCTGATTCCTAGAGAGTAAGTAGATTTCTGATGATATAATTTCTACAGGCAAGGGCAATTGTGATAGAACACTATGGAAATTTGAAAAAGTTCAACCATAGCGTGAAAATGCCCACAGTGCCAAAGCAAGTTAACATTTAGGTGGAAATACACCTTCAAAGATTGTCAGTATCTCATGGGGCATTTGTCCAACATTCCACCCTCATTCTGTACAGCCATTAACAGAACAGGTAGTCTCACTATCTCACTAACTCACCAAATGTGGACCCACTGTCCACAGGATGGAATTGATGCTTGCTTCCATACAATTTTTGATCAATGCTGGAGTACAAGTCTTACTTATTAAGAACAAAGTTTATAATAAAAATCATAAGGTGAAACTGCTGCACACATTTTAAAGGTAACAAATGAATTATGATTTAAGTTGCAAGAGATTTCTCAGGTTTAATATCCTGCCTCTAGTGGCACTCAGTGACATTTATCAGAAGTGTAATGGCTGCTTTTCCTGAATGAATGCACCATCAAGAGTGAATTCTGCCACTGGCCAATTGATATTAGAACAGAAAGGGGCCTTACACATGCATGGGTCAGGTGTTACCCTGATGGGCCAGGTGTTCTAACACATGGACTAGGATACTCTCTCACAGGGGCCATGGCCTCCCTAACATGTGCTGGATGCTTCCTTACATGAACAGGTACACCATGTCATGTTGTCAAGGGCCTTCTCTCATATGGATGCACACATTCCCACACATGGGTCTTGGTTCTTCTTCTCACGGGAATGAGGGTGCTCCCTCACATTGGCCACAATGTTCCTTCACAAAGACTGGTTTATCCCTTACATAGGTATGGATGGAGTTTCACATTGGTGTGGACACTCCCCCACATGGGTACTGACACAACTCCTCACAAGAGTTGGGTGTCCTCCCACAAGGACCAGAGTGTTCCCCCACAGAGATCAAGATGCTCCCTCACAGAGGCCATGATGTTCCCTCACAGAAGCCAAGGTGCTCCATTATAGGTTCCAAGCCAAGCACTTCCTCACAGGAGACTTGATACTCATTTGATAAAGGTGAAAAGCACAATGGTCAAAAATATTCTGGTCAGATCTAAGGCCTTTAGATTTCATTCACTGCTTCTTTTATGAAATAAAGTAGGAAGATATTTTTACTGAAAACCACCAAATAATAGTAGTTAAAATGCTAGTGGAATTCATGAAGGGGCCTCTGAGTACATAGCAGCGGACTTGTAAGGTCAACAGATAAAGAAGTTACAGCTTTACTATCCTTCTGCTAAGGGTCTTATGTTCCACTCCAGGTTGCACATGGGCTATTCACACAGCCATATACAAGACAGAACAAAATGACCAGGTAGCTAAGAGAGTCCAATGTGGTAAGAATAGACAAGCCCCCTAGAACATATTGTCAGCACCTGTCAAGAATGCTTTAAGTCACAAAAGGTTCAACTTCTCTGTGTGATTCTAGCTCACAGTCTTATGCATGACAGTGGTATGGATAGTCATTGCTGGAGTTTTCTTTCTGTTGCCTTAATAAAACACTGATCAAAAGCAGCTTGGACTGGAAAAGGTTCATTTGATCTTACACTTCCAGGTCCTAGTTCATAACTTAGGAAAGTCAGGCAGGAACTCAAGGCAGGAACCTAGAGGCAGGAACTGAGAGAGAGACCATGGGAAAAGGCTTCCCATGGCTTATGTTCAGCTACATTTCTCATGCAGCCACCTTCCTCACCTTCCAGGGATAGAAATTTCCACAGTGGGATAGACCTATCTATATCAATTAGCAATCAAGAATATGCCCCATCCATTATCAATTCCTTCTCTGAGGTTCCTTCGTCAAGATGTGTCAAGTTGGCAGTCATTTAGTGGGTAGTGGAGAATGAGTGAGATCCAAATTATCTACATGCTGAGATAAGATGTAATAGGGAAGAGGGTCAAATAGAGGAGAGAGAAACTCATTTCTACTTGTGGTGAAAGAAAATGGAGACAGTTTTTTTCTCATCAGTATTCTACCTTTCCTTGTGCTGTGGCTAGTTTTGCTCAAACACATCCAAAGTTCATGAGTCAGCAGCAGTTTTGATAGCACATCTCCACATCATTGAAACAAAGTAAGCTAGATAACTGTTCAACTGATCATGTACAAATGGAGTAAGGACTAGGCATAGGAATGCTGGTCAGCTTTGCTTCTTGCCCAAGCTTTACAGTCCCCAGGAAGACATCTTTCTGAGATTTAAACTATCTGTCACTAAGATGAAAAAAATTAACCGGGTGATCATTGATACCTCTCAAAATTTCACATTACTTCTGTATCTAAAGAGAAAAATGAATTAATATTAGTCAGGTATTAAAAATATATAAAGGGAAAATGTTTTTCCTTCTAAAATCTTTTTCCCAAGTTTTTGACCTCCCTATGAGGATCAAATTTTTAAAAAATGGCAGGTAAAATGACAATAAATACAGTGAGTGGACAATGTTCAGGCACGAAGCTAAATTCTTCCACTATTAGGCTTGAGTTGTTCATATATCATCAATACATAGTATTTGGTGACTTTGCTTGGCTAGACACTATGTTAAAAAGGCAATAATGATGGAATCTCCAGACTCTCATGTTTTTGCCCCACCCTGTAATGTCTAGGATTCTCTTACTAACTTTTTCAGCCCATAGAGGAGTCAGACTTGTATGGGGACACTGGCATTAAGCTAACAGAAAGGACTCACACGGTCATTTCCCCAATGAGTGAAAACATCTTCATTTGGTGACTCTCATTGAACTGTGAGGGTTTCTACTCTATTTTGGATGTTCATAATCTACTAGTTTTCCTCTCTGGTTACATTATCCTTAGTGTCAAAATTATTGTGAAATACTTTATTTTGAGGAAAATCTAAAACAAATAAATGCTTTTCTTAAATGTTGGTTTCTTTTAGCTTAAAAAAGGAAGCTGATGACTGACTAGAATGATATATTAGAAAATGTAATTTGCATCGTGTATGTTCTTTACTAAAGAGAGAAGGTAAATACATGTCCTGCTGCACTGTTTGAAGTATTATTATCCTTGGCCTTACCAGCCATCTCTAGACTTTACTCATTTGGGTCCCTTAGATTAGGAAGCAGTTTTCTCTGCTTGAGTGTTATGCTTAGGTGTCTGCTGAACCAAGCTGAGATTTCTATAGGTAGGCCTACAGAGCTCCCTTATGTAAGCTCAGTCACTGGGAGTCATCTTACTGTCAT
This sequence comes from Peromyscus eremicus, assembly GCF_949786415.1. Taxonomy (NCBI): domain Eukaryota; kingdom Metazoa; phylum Chordata; class Mammalia; order Rodentia; family Cricetidae; genus Peromyscus; species Peromyscus eremicus. The sequence goes on along the minus strand of NC_081421.1, from coordinate 107,035,668 downwards.
TGCTGTTTCCTTCTCTGAGGTCCAGCATACTTCTGATTCCTACCTGATGAAATAATTAGAAAGGTTACGAGGCAGGTGGAGAAATAAGTCAAATGCACAATTGCTTCCACCCACTCCCTTGCCATCTGCTTTCTCTCCTCACACATTCTCCAAGACTGTGCTCTCAAGGTTATTAGTAAATTGAGTATCAATAACATGGCTCAGTTTCCTTCTAGTGGGGTTCCAATGTCTTTGTACAATACATGAGAAGGCTCACCCTCCTTGATCCCTAACATCACATGAGCTATTTTTTGTTCTGCTGCCTCTAATTTTCCTTTGAAGTTTTTGTACTTGCTTATTTGTGTTACTTCTTTTGTATATGTGTGTGAGTGAAGGTGCATGTGCCACTGAGGGCATTTGGAGGCCAGAGGACACCTCACAGGAACAGCTGGTTCTCTCCATCTGTCTTAGTTAGGGTTTCTGTTGCTGTGAAGAGACACTGTGACCATCACAACTCTTATAAAAAGAAAACATTTAATTGGGGATGCTGAGGTTTAGTCTATTGTTATCATGGCCAGAAACATGGTGATGTGCAGGCGGACATAGTGCTGGAGAGTTAACTGAGAGTTCTACAAAGGCAGCAGGAAGAGTGAGCCAGCCACTGGAACTGGCTTGAGTATCTGAAACCACAAAGTCCACCCTCCAGTGACACAACAAGGCCACACCTATTCCAACAAGGACACACCTCCTAATAGTGCCAGTCCCTTTGAGCCTATGCGGGGGGCAGGGGGCGCTTTTATTAAAACCACCATACCATCTTTCTGGATCTGGTGATTAAAGTCAAGTCTCTCAGGCCATTCACAAGCACCTCCACCCACAAGCACCTCAATCTCACCAGCCCAGCCTCATTTTCTTAATGTGTTGTTCCTACCATCCTCTTTTTACCTGCCACATGCTCTGCCTTAGACTGATATTTCTCTTCCTAGTTTTTTACCTGCTCTCACCTTTTCACTATGACCTAACTTTCATCTCCATGTAGAAAGGTCTACTCTGCTCCCTCAGAGTCTCTGCTGGCCAACAAGCCTCCTCTCCCAATTACCACCCAAACACACAGCACTCTGAAGCTGCTGCTCTTTTCAAAATTAGTTCATCATCTGTACCAAACCAGCTTGTGTCTGTCATCCACCTGCCACCTTCCTTCATTCTTCCCTTCTCTCTTTCTTGCATGCTGTTTTCCTCCCTTCTCTCTTGCTTTCCTGTTTCCTTTCTCTATTTCATTTTCTACCCTTTCCCTTGCCATCTGAAATCTGGTAGGTAGACTCTGTCGAATCATCTTTGATTTTTGTTTTCTGCATACCAGCTTCAGGTAATTAAACCCACATTGAAAACAATGTTCTACAATGGTCAATGTTTTCTTTTTAATGACTATGTACTACTCCAGAGTCTATAAGTTTTAAATTAATGGTATGTGTTCAAACTGTTGTCAACCTTTCTATAGTAAGAGAATATCCATAAGTAAGTCATCACTGATTTGATATCTTGGATCCTTTTGGGCTCTCATGATTTTCATTACTATGTTTCTATATTATTTTACTGTTGATGTGAGATTCAATGTTGTTTTAAACCATAAACATAACATCCAACTTCTTTATTTATAAAGAAACTTCCAAGCCATTCATCTTCAGCCAGATATTTCCTCTTAGGTCTGTTTCCATGGCTAGTCCTGTTAGTCACATCAAGCCAATTTTTCCTCCACTTGCACTGACCACAAGCAGCCCACCCTTTAGATCTCTCTCTTTTTGAGAATGACTTCTTCCAATATTCATTATTGCTGCCTTTTCTTCTTGGATTTGTGGTGATATTTTACTTGTGGCTTAATAAATAAAGCTTGCCCAGAGATCAGAGGAAAAAGGCCAGCCATTATAAGTAAACAAAGAAGTCAGGCAGTGGTAGCACATGCCCTTAATTTTATCACTTAGCAGGAAGGATGTCTGTGTGTTCAAGGCCACACTGGAAACAGAGCCAGGTGTGGTGGCACATGCCTTAATTCCAAGGAGGTCTGGAGGTCTGTACAGACATGAAGTGATGGAGCTGTGTAGGAAGAGGAAGTGAGGTTGCTGGACAGAGAGCAAATCAGATGGCAGAACAGCAAGGCATATGTGCGTGGGTAGACAGGAAGTAACTCACATTTGGAAGCTGCAGAGTTGGTGAGGTAAGGTTGGCTTGTGGCTTTCCCTCTTTCCCTGATCTCTCTAAGGTTTTCACCCTTGTATTTGGCTCCGTGTTTTTATTTAATAAAAGCGTTTAGAAATTCATCTACACAGATTCCTGCCGTACTGTGATAGCTCTCATAGCACATGGGCTTTTTGTGTTTGTTTGTTTTGTATAAGCCAATGCCATCCGTGAGTGGATTACATATGAGTTGGTGGTGAGGACTATAATGGTGTCATCCCCCTGTCTTCTGCATGTCTGCTGTATGTCCTTGAAGAAATCACTGTGTGGTCTCCAATTTAACATCTCAACTGTCTGTGATCTAGACTCTCAGTCAGGGGAAACTTTTTTATACATATCCCATTGCTTTATCATTGATCACAGTTAAACTAAATTTGGGGCTGTCATCTGTCACTGATAGTAATTACATGAAGAGGTCAATAGAACAATAAGAGGGTGGACTTCATATGTGCTCATAAAAATACTATCTCATTTATTCCTGATGAACTGAACTTCTACTTTACCTTAAAAATGCACCATCATACAGTCTCATAGAAACAATGAGGTTCTGAGAAACTTAATTACTTTCTCTCCTAGCTGTTAGAATGTTCTGCTTTGGAAAAAAAATGTCAATTTTATTTTTATAATTCAATTTTGTATTTTATAGGTACATGTTATTTTATATTGTAATTTTAACTAGTATGTACTTTGGAGTTCAATTATGAAACTTACAAAATCCATTTATATTAAAAGCTATAACAGAGAATAATTTTCCACAAAGGTTCTATATTAAATTGCTCCTTCACTGAAAAAAATCTTTTTCATCTATATTGGAGATGGAGAAGCTAAAGTCTTTTTTCCACTGGGGATGATACTGTGTTAAGTAAATTAAAGAAATATATTTGAATGAAGGGATAGATACTCAAAATAATGATATATTCTTATTTATATTATTTGAATCTGTACTTTGGCTGAAAAACAGAAGGTAAGCTTTATTATGTCCGGATTCATGCACATGAAACCCACAGGGTTGTGTATCCTGAGTGGTAGTGAGCCCTGTGTCTTCTTGATTAAAGGGGGAGTACACCATAATAAAAGGAGTTTTGTTTTGCTTGATTTTAGGTCTAAAGAGGATTTCACGCTGACTTTATTTATGTCCATTCTTCATTTAGAATAGCCTCCTGGCTAACACAATGTAAGCCTCAGTCATATTTTTCTTTGCAGAGACATCTAAAGCTTGTAAAGTGTGTCACAGTCACAGTGCATAACCCTCAGTCCCAGATAGTGGTTTCTATAATACCACAGATCCTCAAAGTAGTTGAAGTCCCTTGATGGGGACTTGATGTTGACCAGGCACAGATTGTTAGCTACTATGTCTGATAAGTTCCAGTAACTCCAAATTGCTGAACTGATATGATTTTTCTTCATGTTATTTTTTTTTAATGGCATGATTCATGCTGGGAAATACACTTTGAACTAATCTAGGACCTTTTGATGCTCAGGAGCATTCAGTAATCCTCTGTCTGAAAAGCCAATATCTTCTCATCTTAGGGGTTTCTCTTAATCAAGCCCATATGAAATTATCAAAATGAAAAGATTTGCATTAATGAAAGTGGTTTCCCGTTATGAGATTATTTCTCTCACACATTGTACTTCTGTTATTCTGTAGTGGCAATATGATTTAACTCTGAGGCTCTTATATGACATAATTCAAAAAACAAATTTATTTTTGGCCAACTACTCCAGGAAGCTGTAGGGCTACAGCATCTTTGACCATTCTTGACTGCTCATTCTCTATGTTTTCTGCTTCTTCCTCCCTCTTCACAGTTTTTAAAGGCTTTAGGATATATACTTGAATTTCACTTTAAGATGTTTATAAGCTGGGTGGTGGTGGTGCATGCCTTTATTCCCAGCAATTGCAAGGCATACCAAGGCAGATCTCTGAGTTAGAGGCCACCCTAGTCTACAGAGTGAGTTCTATGATGGCCAAGACTACACAGAGAAACACTGTCTCCAAAAAAAAAGAAAGAAAGAAAGAAAAAGAAAGGAAGAAGATGATTTTTATAGGTTTCTTTTTCTTGCCAGGAAGGAAGGCAACATTTTGTTATATAGGAAAGTATCAATAATAATAATAATAATAATAATAATAATAATAATAATAGGTGATTGATTTTGTGGTCCTAATCATGGAGAGTGGCCAATGAGACGTTAATATCGTTGAGTTTTCCCAGTTTTGAAAATGGTGGAGAAAAAGTAAAGCTAGGAATTTTCCATTTATCCAAAGGACTCCATTTCTCTCGAGGGCTCCATTCACTGCTTTTTATTCTAGTTAGTCTGCAGTTTACAAATAAATTGGAACCTCTGGCTTTTTTCATGTTTCAAACTACTAGCCACAGACTCACCTCATGCTTTGTTGTATGAGTCATAATAATCATGTGAGAACATTCAAGGATAAAAACTATTAACTATTTATTGTTCAAGATGAGAGTTTGGGGATCCATGCTTAATTCCAGAAGGTTTTTTCTTAGTCTAACACTGAGAACATCAAGGTTTCCATAAGCCAGAATTCCAACTGATGGAACCCCTAAATACAGACACTGTCTTGTGACAAACTTTCTTAAATTAGGATAACAGTATTCTCTCATTCAGGAAACCATTAAAACATGTCACAAGGGTCCCTCATTGCCTCTGGCAGGGGGGAGAGCTGGCTTTGAGGTCACAAGAGCAAGAGAGCTGGCCCTGCCTCTCACCAGGTGCGGCCCTCAGGAGAGTGGCCCCTGCACCTGGGCAGCACAGTAGAGCTTTCCTTGGTGGTGTAGGTGTAGGTGAGCTTGTCCCAAGGGTGTGAGAGCAGGAGAAGCAGCCCAGCCCCTTGCTACTTACTGCATAGAGTGAGCTAGCCTGGGCAGTTCTGGAGAGCTCACCCTGATGTTGAGAATGAGGGACAGCCAGTAGGCTGACCAATCCAGCAACCACACAGGCCCAGAACCGGGGCTATGAGTTGGCCCATCCCAAAATCCACCTCATCTATGACCTGCTGGAGCACATGAAGGGGATGGTCATGCAGACTCAAAGCTGCATGGTCTCTTTGACACAGGACAACAGGATATCCAAGAGAAGTCCCAGTGAGGGCCCAGTGTCGATAAAGTACAGCAGAAACCAGAGGCCTTGAACCAGATAAGGACTCATTGCAGTGAACACTTGCAAGCAAAAATGTATGGATCAAAGGGTATACTGTGTGACTCACTGTGTCATACAATAGCTTCCATGGTGGGATATCTTTTCTTTTTTTTTTAATTTTATTTTGTTTTATTTTGTGGGAGGCAGGTTGCAAGGGCAGAGGTGGATGTAGAGGGATGGGGAGATGAGTGGGATTAAGATGCATGATATGAAATCCACAAAGAATCAATAAAAATGTTTTTAAAATGTCACAAGGGAAACAAAGTTTTGCCAAGGACCTTGCACAAAACAGAAAAACTTTCTAGATGCTTTGCTCAACTTACACCAATTCATCAAACATTAATTGAGCACTTGTTTTATTGGAGGTGGTTTGCTCACTGCTAAAGAGAAATCATTTAGTGAAATCGAAGTGTTGCCACTAGTGGGGTAGTGGGAAGCAGAAGGTTGGCTCGGCGGCTTCAGGGTCTCACACTCCAGTCCTTTGCAAGCATCAAACAGTTTATTCTGATAATAGACATATAATGTCAGGACCAGTAGGATTTTCATGTTACAGATGAAGAAACTGAGATGAAGTCTAAGGAAATTCAGTGAGGATTCAAGAGTTTAGAGCAGAAGTCATCCAAGATTTTAGAAGTACTAAATAGGTTCAGTGTAGGGATAAGGGAAGGAGACAGAAAGACAGACAGACAGACAGACAGACAGACAGACACAGTGGGGAAGGAGGGAGGGATAAACACAAGAATAAATATAAAGTTGGTAGGAAAAAAATGTAGAAACAGGGGACGAATTAATTAGAAGGGGAAAAGGAGTAAGTTTGAACCAAACACATTATTTACATGTGTGAATGCTAAATAAAATACTTGAAAGGGATCTGTGACTTGATGATTTTCAAACCATGAGCATCAGGGAAGCAGAATTAGAGAAAACAAGAAATGGTGTGACAGAACAGACATGACTTGGCAGGGAAGGAAGGTAAACCTCCAGTAAGCAAGGGAAAGCGTGAAGGAGGAAGAGAAAAATGCACAAGAGTGAAACGGTGATTTCCTGTCAGTGTGAAATACACAGGTGTGGAGCAAGGACTGCTTGAGCGCCTGTGAGAGGGAGGAGTGAACATCAATATTCCACGGCTAGTATGTCAGAACGTATTTACTGCAACTCAGATTGCTGGAGAGAAACAGTTTGATTTTAACCTACTGAAACGGAATGTGTGAGACAAACGTTAAAATAAGTACACAGGAAAGCCACGAAATTTTGGGGAGACATTTGCAGAGAAACTGTCAAACAGCTATAGGATGAAAACGCCAGATTCGATTCAGGCAGCGAATGCAAAGAGCATGGCAGTCTGTCTGCACAATGGCTGTCGAATGTCATTGACATTCCAATCAAGGTCTGGGGTGAGCTTGGCATGTGAAAGTTCCCATGTGACATAGAATTGTACAGAAGACTTGCTTTTTCTTGGCAAAATGTGGTCTCAAACGTAGAGTTTAGCGTGTCCGAGTGGATGGAAATGAGTTTTGAGGTCCCTGGAGTCCTGTTTTGTAGGATGAGAATGGAGCCCGATAGGATGCCAACTGACATCAGTGAGAGGACCAGAGAAGTGGAGAGGAGGATGGGAAAGGAACTTCCTCCGAGAGCAAAAGCTTGCCAGTGCCGCTGAAGAAAACGTGGCACTGATTCAGACATACAATGGGAATTTCAGGAAATGATAGAGAAAAATGAAAGTCAGTAAGAATGCTTTCTTTATCTCATCATAGGACAACGTCTAATGACGAAGGCAAAGAGGCCAGTTCAAATCCGTAGCTCACTTAGGAGGCAAGAGAGAGGTTGGCTGCAAAATACTGAAAGCGTAGATTGAAAATGATATGACTTTACAATATTATTGGGAAGGACACACTCTAAAGTGGGCAGATGAGAGGCAGGCCCCATCCCAGACTTCTGGGAAAGCTGATGTAAGATAATGTCTGAGACTTGAACTCATTAGAAGAACCCCTTCTACCACAGTCTCCGTGTACTTGGGGCACTTTAATTTATAAAGATTGGATGTTCTGCCTCCTCTGAACCAGGGAATTAGGCAAGAATGTAGAGAAGCAAGGTCACACCAGAGTTTTGAACTATGTGCTTTCCAATATTTGATCTATCGGGAATGGAAATACAGATGCATCTTAAAAACCACATATAGAGGGTATGTATCACTTCATGATGTAAGTGAAACTGGAAAAAAAATTCTGACTCTGGATAATAAAAGTACCTTGACAGCTAATGTTGCATGAATCCTAAATGGTCTTATAATAAAATTCTGGAGCCAGATATCAGGGTGAAAGCTGGAAGATCAGAGAAGCAGAGCAAGCCACAGCCGCCACCTCTTACCTCACCAACTCCTCAGCCTGAAGGAGCATGAATTTCTGTCTCCTCCTGCCTTATGTTCCTTTCTCTACCCAGTCATAGCACTTCCTGTCTCAACCTTCCTAGTGCTGGGATTAAATGCGTGTGATCCTAAGGGCTGGAATTAAAGGTGTGTGCCACCACTGCCTGGCTCTAGCCCAGTGTGGCCTTGAACTCACAGAAATCCAGAAAGATTTCTGCCTCTGCCTCCCGAGTGCTAGGATTAAAGGTGTATGCCGCCATGCCTGACCTCTGTTTAATCAAAGTATGTGCCACCACTGCCTGACCTCTATGTTTAATCTAGTGGCTGCCTTTGTCCTCTGATCTTTAGGCAAATTTTATTAGAGTACAACAAAATATCACCACAAACTAATTTAATTAATTTAAAATTAATCATAATGAGAAATATTAATATAAGTAAAGTTTAAAATATTTGAATATTGTGGGTACTTAAAGGCCTCTTGATAAATATTATATTAAGAAAGTTTTAGTTATTAAAAGATAGCAATTTTTATAACAATATATAACATTCTAGTCCAGATGCTGTGCAATATTTCCAAATCCTTAAAAATTTCCCCCTAAAGGAAAGGTCATTTAAGTAGGAAATGGATCTTCTCACTGAATTTGGTATCTAAATTTATTTGAGCTGAGCACACAAGTGTAGGTGGCATAGAGAGAATTATATTATGGAAAGAAATAGACATCCATATTTGTTTTAATGAATGGACCAGAAGCCATCTCCCATGGCTTTCTGTGGACATTATACAGAAGAAGTAATTGAAACTGGAATTCTAGGCTATAGAGTTTAAGGGTAATGGGGCCACCTGCAGAAGATGGAAGAAAGGCAATTGTATAGTGAAATAATGCTTTGAATAGTCAAGAATGTTCTCACCCAGAAGCAAGAGAGACAAAATAAATTAACTGTGGAAAAGTTTAAGAAATAAGTAACCCCAAGCCATATGATTTTACATCTTTGTCCTAATACCTCCACCATCCTGGAGGCAGAGAAAATTGCAACACCCAAGCAAAGAGATCTGCTAATACAGCACTGGTTGCCTCATTCAGGATGAAAATTCACCTTGATAAAACAATGTGGGCCTGTGTGGATTACATCATAATGAGAAACATGAGGGTGGCTGTGAGCATGCTCATTAATGGCCTCCTGGCCAGTCTCCATCATGCTCTCACTTGATAAATTGCTCCTTATGTGGGCAGAGAACCCAAACAACAGGAAAAACAACAGAATCTGGATTTTCTTAGTTAAGTTGAACCTGGAGTGAGAGAGTAAAGATTCAGTTTCCTTAAGTTTTGTCTATGACTGTTTAAGATTTCCCTGTTTAGTAGCTCAGCTACAATACTACCCACATCATGTCAAGATTCAGGGGTAAAGTGAAAGTTCATGGGTGTGCTTCTGATTATGAATTACTACAAGGAGTATTGAGGTACACTTTTAGGCAGTGTGATGGCACTGTGGGATAAGAAGAAAAATTGGCAAAAAAAAATAGCATTATAAACTTGTCTTAATGTGCTCCTATTGCTGTGATAAAACACTGACCAAAAGCTTACAATCCCTATCATAGCCCATCATGAAGGGAAGTCAGGGCAGGAATTCCAGGCAGGAACCTGGAAGCAGGAACAGAAACAGAGGCCATGGAGGAATGCTGCTTACTGACTTGTTCCCATGGGTTATTCAGCCAACTTTCTCAAACAGTCTGAGACTTCCTGCCCAGGGGTAGTGCTGCTCACAGTAGGCTGGATTCTCACATATCAAACATTAATCAGGAAAATGTTCCTACAGACTTGCTTTCAGTCCAATCTGATGGGAACATTTCCTCAGTTGAAGTTCCCTCTTCCCAGATAACCCTAGTTTGTGTCAAGTTGACAATATATATATTGAGAGAGAGAGAGAGAGACAGAGAGAGACAGCATAATACCAACGAAACCTAGTTTTCCTGAGTATATGATGAATCACAGGCAGTAAGAGATGTTAAAAGACAATCAAATGAATGATGAGGGTGAAAATTCAATGAGACTAGGAGATAGATACAGGAGAAATGACTCAGTGGTTAAGAGCCCCGGCTGCTTATTCCAGGCACCCAAATGATAGGTTGCAACTGTCTGTAACTCCAGTCCCTAGCATCCGGCTCTCTCTTCTGGTCTCCAGGTGCTGCACACATATGGTACACAGATATAAATGCAGACAGAACACTATGGGATTTTTGCATTATACACAGAAAGAGAGAGAGAGAGAGAGAGAGAGAGAGAGAGAGAGAGAGAGAGAGAGAGAGGAGAGACAGACAGAGACAGAGACACAGAGAGAAAGAGAGATAGAGAATAAACTTCCCAGGCTGAGCTACAGAATAAGACCACATACACCCCCAAAGAAGAAATTCTTAAAGCTTACTGCCATGTGTGCTGACCATGGAAAAGTTATAAGAGCTGGAGGAACAAGAAGTTTGCTGTGGGATTTCCTTTGCTAGAAATGTCAGAGAAAATGGATCCGTGTACACTTTTAAAATCTTCTCAGTGCAGCTTTTGTGTTTATACCTTACTGAAATCCTGTGCTATTACTGAACACAATGATTTTTTTACTATGAGGGTTTCAACTTCAGGCCTTCGGGAAATGGACACATTCTGGTGTCATGTGCCCATCAGAAGCCCAGAGGACTTAAACTATAAACGTGTCTCTAATTGTCTCACATAAAACAACTTCAGAGTATGATTAGTGCCTAGGGGCAGGGGAGTCTGCTTTATTCTAATCTCACTTACAGAGATATCAATGAAATGTCTCCAAAGTATTGATAAAGAAGTGAGCACAGGCTTCCTTTACATGTCCAGGTATTGACTCTATAATGATGGCAGTGCTCATCTAATGTTATTATAGAGTTAGTTTTGGAAATTTAGAATTTTATTGAATGTGTTTAGCTAAATATTTCCTTTATCTAAATAAAAAGCAAATGATATAAAACATTTAACTCCATCAGAACCAATAATGAGTTCCCCGTGAGAATCTCAACCATCATAAAATGTGTGCTACTTTATACATTTGCCTTTGCAGTCCATTAGGAAGCTAGGAGAATGTACTTAGGTTCCGGCTGCTTAGGTTCCAGCTTGTCTCTGCCTCTCACTAGTTATTTGCTGCTCTAGTTCTCTAAGTGTCACTCTCCTCAGTACACTGGCAATGCTCACCAAAGGACCCACATCAGAAGATCATGGTGAGGACTAGATGACTGAACACATTCAAAGTGCTTTCATCAATTCCTGGCAATGATACTGGTTATTAGTGCAAATTATTATCATTCGTTTGGTTTCACTGGCTCTCTTGATGGGCCATGTAGGCTATGAACAAGATTTCTGTTTCTATTCTTTATCCTGCAAGGAGCACCAGTCTAGAATGGGGCAAGTACTTAATCACTATCTGTCATATGAACAAATGGGTGAGTAAATAATGCACCATGTTTCTCCCTATAAGAATCGACCTGGCAATAGATTTCAACCATGTGTGGTGCTTGATAACGTCTATAATCTTTTCTGCCAATTTCGTATTGACTGAGTTATTTTTTTTCTCTTAATCCTCTTTCAATAAGATCTTTCACAAAGATGATTTTGCAGAATATATCTCTTCAAAACAAAGGGCGGGGATCTTCAGAGATAGTAATTTATTGAATAACTAATTTTCAGCACCTGACTGCATATAATGGACTAATGGACATTGAAGAGCAGTTATATCAACATCCCAGGTTCTCAGTTTGTCCAAGCATCCAGAGCACTGATGGTCATAAACGGTGAATTAGAGATACAGTTCTTCACTGCCTCTCTTCAGTATTCTAAATACACCTTGGCTGTCCTCTGGATCTATACTTCAATGCCACAGGGAAAATCGATAGTAATAACACAAGATGCTAAGAGCAAGGGTTAGGTTGCTCCATTTTCTAAACTAATCTTCTAAGCCTGAGACATTCCTGTGAACTCAGAAAATAGTGAGCCATGATTTGGATTAATGCTGGTAGAGAATATAGAAAAATAATATACCAAAGATGGCTGAAAGATTACATTTTAGTCGTTTTTAATGAAATATTCAACTTGGTAAGTACATGTAGACTTGGCAGCTATTGATTTGGCAATTTTCTGCTATTAGGATTAGTATAATATCGGTAATGAAAGATTTATATAGTGAAGAGTCCAGGTTTGCTCCCCTCATGTGCAAAGTAAAGATCATAGTTTTATTGTCAATTATAAAGTTAATTCCATTCTCACTGGAATGATATACGGTTTGTTATGTCATGAAATTTTGCTCAGAGTCCACTCAGTTTTACAGCTAAAGAGTCTTCAAAATGTGTTCTTCAGAGTAATGGGGTTAATAAATCAAATTATCTGCAAGCAATGAGAACATGCATTTTCTGTGGGTGTGAATTTTTGAAGATTAATAGTATCAGAGATTTTACATGAGAATTGATCAGTACACATTGGAACATTCAGGATAGAATATATATATATATATATATATATATATATATATATATGATAGAATTACACATCATTCATTTTATGATCATATAAATTTGCATTATAATCAAAGCAACCATAGCATGTATCATAAAGTAAAAACAATGTTGTAAAAATTTTCTGAATTTTATATGTACTGCCAAGGTAAGAAAAAAAAAGGTATGGATTACAGTCAGGACTGGCTAAGTAACACTAGTAAGAATACCACCACAATCCAGTAGGCTAAACCTCATTTATTTCCCTGCATCCTGAATGCAGATGAACCTTGGCCACTGCCCATCAAAGTCACTAAGGCTAGCAGACTCCATGTCAGCTCATAGTGCCAGTCTTTCTGAAACAGGCTGAAGAGAAGCTGGTGACTCATGTGCTGGTTCTCCAACCTTCTGACACAGCCAAGCTCATGGCCAAGCCAAACTCAAAAGAAGCAGGGTAGTCTGACCTCAAGATACACCTAAATAACAACCACTGCACGATCCCTCTGGACACAAAGCTCTTGCCTCACTGTGATTATAAAGTGACTATTACATCCATTGTATTATTTGGGCCATTCTCCTACCTTATTGGCTATTAAATTAATTTCAGGACTAGAATGATAATTCCAAAGAATCTAATTTTTCCAAACACATGAAATAGCTAAGTTCCTCTAATTTTTCTTTCATATATTTTTCTGACCTTATATGAATAAGATCTCATGAATTATTCCACTGAGTCAGACCGATGGCCATTCCAGCCAAAAATCTTACCCTTGGCAAAATTTTAAAAAGTTACTTCTATTATTTCTCCATTGTTCATAGAGAAAAATAATAGAACTATTATAAGAATTGCTATTTCAAAAATAGATTCTTCTATTCAATGGGCATAAAGGCAAACACGTATTCTTCCAAAGATTAAATATTTCTTTTTTGAATTTTAATAAATTCTAATAAAAAATATGATGAAGTAAAATTCAGTAACAGTGAAAAGTTTCTAAATATTTTTGAAAGCTATAATAAAAGGAAGAGGCAATTTTTATTTATAGCAAGACAGAGAAACTCAGAGTTCCGTTTCCTCAGTTTTGAAATCCAAATCAGAAAATGATATTCCTAATTGTTAATGATCCCAGTGCTTAAAAGCCACCCTTCAAAGATCATGTAACTCCATGTAATCATTTCATAAATGGGGAAACTATGATCCAGGCAACAAAATGGGAAAGAATTAATTTCTGCTTCCATATTAAATTTTGTAGGGATAAGATATCAAACTACAAATCTGATTTAGTTACAATAAAGTATGTAGAGTTTGGAGGATATAGCTCATACTGAGCAAGCAGTGAGCATCATCACATATCTGTGTTTATCAATAGGCCACTATGCCAAGTCTTCCTTCAATATTTAACTCATAAGTCATCTTTGTATAAACATGTAGCTCTGGAGCAAATACTTGCCAATCATAGAACTTTTCAAAGCAATTAGAAAGATCTCTTGGTAATATTTTAAAATATTCCAAAAGAACTTAGAATTATAAATATTTCAAGATATTTTTTCCAATGAAAAAAGATACTGGCATGATCACAAGAAATATTATTTTTGCTTAATTGCATTTGATAACAGAATTTTGCTTTAAAAGATGACCATTTATATATTGACTTGAAAGGAATCCTTGGAAGCACAGAATTTGTGGCACTCGACTGACATTACCAATTTTTTAAAAGTGCAACATAGAAGCTCTTGCTTATGGAGATTAAGGTTTAGTTTTCCCAATTATCAGAAGAATCAGTAGATGTCATTTGGCAGAGTCTTAATAATAAAGTTGGGGCTACTACATGCTTTTGTAACATACCATGTGTTAATGAATCCTCAAACAATAGAAGCTATGAAAAATAAGTAGTGGCACATATGCTAGAGATGAGCTTTCATAACAGAGGAGTTTCATATACTTGTGACATGGAAGGTGAGGAGTGAATTTACATGAATATTTACAATGCTATAGCTTGTGTAAAATTCTACTCTTTGAGAAAAATGATAGCATTATTATATGCCTCACTGTGGCAAAGAAGTTCTTGACAACAAAATAAAAGACCATCTCTGGTAGCATTTAAAATTATATAGCATTGGCTTCTGACCATATAAAGTTAATTTGTATGAGTGATTTCAGCGGAAACCAAGAAATCTATGGACATGATCCTGAAAGGGAAATATCAGTAAACAACCTGTTATTGTTCTGAATAGGAAAAATACCTGATTCTTGCTGAAATGCCACAAATGACTCACAATGCTATTAAATGATTCCTTCCCACAGTCTCAGCATTTTAAAATGCATTTTAGAAGAAATATAAGCTTTGGAAAAACACAGTAAAAGGCTCAATAAACAATAAACAATTTTTTATTTTAGCTAAGTCATTAAAATTTTTCATCTTGTTTTTTACCTGTGTGTGTGTATGTGTAAAACTTATAGATAGATTAAAAATGCATCTCTGCATATAGTTTTAATGCCACAGTCTTGTAAATTTCTGAATACATATATTATACACAGACATATAAATACATGAATCAATATATATTTGTGTGATTTGATAGGGACTTTTAAATTGCCCAGCATATATAGTAAACCAACTTATGCCCTTATAAACTAATGAAGGTTGTTGCCTGATTTCTATGCTATGCATTATTAAACTTTAGTATTCTGCAATTTTTATAGGAGAAAGTGTTATCTCACTTCTAATATGAAATCAAGCATCTTTTTCACATGTTGTGGAACTGATTGGCACTCTCTGGGAACAGTCTGCATCTTTTGCTTGTTTTCACAGATGTTATGTTTTGGTTTTTCCCTCTTCAATTCAATGGGTCCTCCAGTGCTATGCAAACATCACTTATTATTTACAAAAGGTTTTTCCTGAATTTTCTATTTGTCTTCTGAATTCACTTATAATAATCTTTACCTTGTGAAGAAATTTATCACCTTTGTGTGGCCAAATTTATGAACCATTTATTTTAACAACACATGCGTTTGAGTAAACATTGCAAAAGAATAGAAAATATTACAAAGAATCCTGTGATGGGTCTTTCATAACTTTTATGTCCATTTTTAACATTTAAATCATTTACTCTTTCAGAATTTACTCTAATTTAATGAGTGCAAATTAAGTCTTTCCTTCCCCAAATGGGTTTCTAAATATCCTTGAAGTTGCTCATTCATTTTTCTCCAGTGATTTGATACGCTGGTTTCATAAAATATATTCTCACATAAAAATGTTGGGTTTATTTCTCTATTCTTTGTTGGCCTGTTCCATTTCTGGCCCCTTTTTTCTAATGGATGAGTCATTGCAGTATTTGACTCTTTTCCCTCCATGTTAGCCATGTTTTCCTGACACTTTGACCAATACCCAAGAAAATGGACTTAAGATAAAAGAAGAAAAGACACATGTTGGCTCAGGGCTTTAGTCTAATTGGCTGGTATCACAGCAGTGGGCCTGTAGCAAAGCTGGTTATAGCAGATTTTCTTGGACTGCCAACCGGCTCCTAAATCTAGACACAGAGACTTATTATCAGTTATGAATGTTTGACCTTATCTTATGCTTGTCCCACTAGCTCCTATAACTTAATTTAGCCTGTTTCTCTTCATCTACATTTTGCCTCGGGGCTTTTACTTTTCTCTCATTATGTATGTCCTGCTTTTCCTGCTTCTTCCCTGTCTGGCTGGCTAGCAGCTGCCTGGCTGGCCAGCCCCAGGCGTCGACTTTATTCTCTTCTCTCAAGCCTAGATTTCTCTTCCTACTTATTGTCTTTGCCTGCCAGCCCCACCTATCCTTCTACTGCCTAGCTATTGGCCATTCGGCTTTTTATTAGACCAATCAGGTGCCTTAGGCAGGCAAGGTGAAACAAATGTAACACATCTTTGCATAGTTAAACAAATGCAGCATAAACAAATGCAACACACCTATACGTGATTAAAGTAATATTCCATAACATAAACAAATGTAACAATCACATCTTTACAGAGAATCTGTTAAGGAACAAAGCAGATCATCTTATGGCAGCCAGAAAGCAGAGAGAAGCCATGAGAACAGGACAAGAGATGTCTCTGAAATGTGGTGATATTTTATTTGTGCACCCCAATAAAGCTTATCTGGGAATCAAAGGAAAAAGCCAACCACTATATTAAACATAGAGGTCAGGCAGTGGTAGCACATGCCTTTAATCCTAGCATTCAGGAGGCAGAAATTCATCTAGATCTCTGTTAGTTCAAGGCCACACTGGGAACAGAGCCAGGCCTGGTGGCACATGCCTTTAATCCCAGCACTAGTTAACCATAGAGGTCTGGAGGCCTGTACAGACAGACAGAAAGTGATAGAGCTGGGCAGAAAGAAGAAGTGATGTAACTGGGTAGAGAGAGAAAGTAAGACGGCAGGGCACAGAAAGGTTTATAGGCATGAGTATACAGGAAGTAGCTCTCTCTTGGCTGAGGATTTTCTAGAGGTAAGAATGTGGCTGGCTTCTTTCTGCTTCTCTGATCTTTCAGCTTTAATCCCAATATCTGGCTCCAAGTTTTTTATTAATAAGACCATTTAGCAATTCGTGTTACAATACCCTAGTGACCTGTTTCTTCCAACAATAGCCCACATGCCACAGTTCTCCCAGATCCCAAATCCATTCAAGCTTGGAATCTATTAATGACTCCATCCACTGATAAATACAGCCTTCATGATCAAATCAGCTCCCAAAGTTCCACTACTTGCATTAGTAACCAAGCCTTCAATATATACCTCTTTTCAGGGAGTTGGAGATACACTTCATAATCAAGCCATAAGACCCCTTTTCCATTCTTCTTATTTTTCAAAATTTCCATTATTTATATTTTCTTCATATTCAAGTTTTGAAAAATATTTTGTAGGAGTTCTAAAAATAAAATATATTGAGGTTACTTTCATTTGTTAGTTTAAGATACAGTGCATTTTATTGTATTAGCCACTCTCTCTAAAAACATAGTACACAATTTTGTTTCTCCTTATCTTACTTATGTGCTTAGGAAAGCTGCATATTTTTTCTTGTTTTGTCCATTCTTAATTTTACCACTTATCATTTCTGTTACTGTTATATATGTTGTTTTCACCAGTGTCCTGTGTCACTGTTTATGTAGTTGTGGCTATTGATGTATGTACATTGGTTCTGATTCTGTACAAAGTTGTCTTGAGGTATACACTGTCTTTTACTTGATTTTCATGAGTTTGCCAAGCATGCAATGCATTGTGATTATTCGCCCTATTTATGATTTAATTATATCAAATGTATTTCTCTTGTCAGTTGCAAATATCCAACTCAAGTGTTGCATAATAGTTGATATTGTCCATCTTTGCCTCTCCCCTTCAGTGAGAATGCCTTTACTCTCTTCTCATTGACCACAGTTTGTCATTGAGTCTGACAGATGTGTTTATCAGTTAACATCAATTTACACTGATTCCTTCCAGGAACATCAAGAATACATATAAAATTTTGTCAAGTACATTTTGATATCTGTTTATATCAAAACACTTTCTGTGATTTATCAGTAGCTTTGGAAAAAATAAAAGCATAGTAAAACAAAATCTATAAAAATTACAGTCAGAAAATTATCCAATCACATATTTTCTTCAAAAATAAATATAACAAAATAGATTTAACAACATTGAATTAATGTGATATTCCTGGAGTAAATACCCCTTGGTCATGATATATTTTTCTTATAATGTACCAGTGGATTCTGATGGATGAGTTATAATATTTTAACATTAACATACATGAGTAAAGATGTTCTGCAGTGTCTATTTCTGAAATCACTGCTGGTTTTGTTAGCCATGATGTGAATATAGTTTGGAAATATGCTATGACCCACTTTAGCAATACTGGAATCACATCTATAAATAATTGCTCTGATCTATGGCAGAACATTTCTTCTAAGACTTTCATCATCTATTAAATTGCTTTGCTCTACTCATCACTTTTTCTTTTGCTATCTGTCCAGGGTTGTTGTCACAGTTTTGTTGTTAATCATTGCCCTGCTATGATTCAGGTTTCCCACAGGCTAGCCAGATTTTACCTGATACAAAATAAGATAGCTTCCCAAAAACATGGCTGTGTAGTGCACTTCTTGGTGTGACCCTGACTCCTCCTCTCTTCTAAGATAAGCTTTGAGGCACAGTGAGGAAGAGGATTACATTTTGCTTCCCATCCATTTTCTCCCTGGACCTCCAATTCCACGCAAGGCTTTAGGTCAGTGGTTCTCAACATGTGGGTCATGACCCCTTTTGGGGGGTTGAATGATCTTTTCACAGGGTTCACCTAAAACCATCTGCATATCTTATATTTGCATTATGATTCATAACAGTAGCAAAATTACACTTATGAAGTGGCAATGAAATTATTTTATATTCAGGAGTCACCACAACATGAGAAATTGTATTAAAAGTTGCAGCATTAGGAAGTTTGAGAAGCACTGCTCAGACTGTCTGCATGGGCCTCTCACTGTGAGGAAGTGGGAAAAGCTCACTGGACTGGGCTCACCAAAGGCCCTCAAATGCCAGCCTTTTATATTTCTGGGTAACCTTCTTTTCTGCTTCATTAACAAGATTTACTGTTTTGTTTTCTTGTTTCTGAAGATGACTTTGAAAAGAAGAGGGAAAAATGATGTCACACTGCCATGAAACAGACCTCGGCTTTTTTAAAGACAGCGCTTTGACAGAATGTGTAAACTGTCAACCACTCTGTGGCTCCGACCATGATCAGTCTTCTTGTAGCAATAAAAACGTTCACAGCTGTTAGTCACTTGGAATTCATTGTGATATGGAAAGGCTAGTAGGAAACCTACCTTTCCACTCACTGACATTCATAACACCTAAGGAATACTTTAGCCCAATCAGCACACTTTTTACTTTGCAGTAAACAAATATGATTTATTTAAATCCTGTATATGCCTTATCATGAATTAATTATGATTAATAATTTTGTAAAGTACTTTTCTATTTAACAAAAGTACTAAACAATATTCATAAAATATAGTTCCTATTATATATTCAAAGCAAATTCTTACTATTAATATTACTATTTTAATAACATGTCATTTCTATACAAAAGGACCAATCATATTATATTTCATTTATTTAACAATATTCAATGACTACAATGAAGTGTGATTTAAAATCACTTCCCAACAAATTAAACTAGTTTTATATATCCAATAATCATATTTTATGGATATGCATATATATATATGCAAGGAATAACATGATGATGTAGAAGATTTTCCTAAAACGTAGTAGTCTCCATACATAATGAAAATATGGCATTAGAAAATTTTCCATTTGTAATTTTTAGAGATTCTTGTTTAAACATGCTTTTATTTTATTTTCTTTCAAAGCTCACTGATGAATTTGAAGGTGAATGTGACTTTTGTTTTGTTTTGTTTTTTGGTTTTTGGTTTTTTTTGTTTGTTTGTTTTTTTGTTTTTTCGAGACAGGGTTTCTCTGTGTAGCTTTGCGCCTTTCCTGGAACTCACTTGGTAGCCCAGGCCGGCCTCAAACTCACAGAGATCCACCTGGCTCTGCCTCCCGAGTGCTGGGATTAAAGGCGTGCGCCACCACCGCCCGGCGTGAATGTGACTTTTTAATGTTAAAATACTAATTCACCATTTACACCCCAATATGGTATTAACATTCAATTTTGATAAAGGTTAGATGAAAACCAAATAAAATATAGGCACATCTTTTAGAATTTATTGGCAGTTTAGTATACTATTCAAAAAGCTAGACTCTGCAAATAGACTTCATAGATTTCACTCTTGTTTTTAATACCCAGCTCTTAAGAATTTGGGAAAATTGTTAAATCACTATGCCTTAATTTCCTTGTCTATAGAATATTACCTTCCATGATTGGCTCTAAGGAAATGTTATGAAGAAGAGGGAGTTCAGATGTGCAAAGTGCTGACGATGGTTTCTGGAACAGGGTGGCAGCTATTCCAATTTCAGAACACTCATCTCTGAAAATTAGAGGCTTCCTCTTGATGCAAAAACATATAATCTACTTGTAGTGTGGCATAGTCATTGCAGATCTCTAAAAATTAATCAAGAGTAAAATAATTTGAGTAAAGTCTTTTACGCAACAAAGCAATTTTTGGAAGAAGGAAAAAGTCTCTTAATATTTAATACAGAAGGAAATTACTCAGCTTAAAGTACTTGCTTTACTAGTGTCCTATTCTCCCCAAATTAGCTTACTCACTTTCAGTACTATTTCAAATTATTGCCAAAAAGTAATCCAAATATCATATTGGGCAGTAATGTTCTGTCAAAGGAGTAATGGAGAGGAATAGTTCTCAGAGGACCATAGAAAAGCCTGAAGTGCTTGACAAATAAAATTCTATGATCATAATTTTTCCACTGTATTAAATCACAGTTCTACTTGTAAATGAAATTGAATGTATAGCTATTTAGGACATGCTGGCTACTAGATATAAAACAACTGGCCTAAGTGAGAAGTTTATTTATATCATAAGAAATTAATTTTTGTCATGGTTTTACCACATAAAGTTGTCTCATTTTCAGAGGAATATAAAAGGCCCACAAAAGCTTGAAAACAAAGAAATTAAGGGTTATAGTACTGAGCATTAAAAAGTGAAATCCAAGATCAGTATCATACTTTATCATTTTTAAAATCCACTATAGATTTTTTTTTTAATTTTTATTTTGCAATACAATTCAGTTCTACATATCAGCCACAGATTCCCTTGTTCTCCCCCCTCCCGCCCCCCTCACCTTCCCCCCAGCCCGCCCCCCATTCCAATCTCCTCCAGGGCAAAGCCTTCCCCACAGACTGAGATCAACCTGGTGGACTCAGTCCAGGTAGGTCCAGTCCCCTCCTCCCATGCTGAGCCAAGGGACCCTGCATAGGCCCCAGGTTTCAAACAGCCAACTCATGCAATGAGCACAGGACCCGGTCCCACTGCCTGGATGCCTCCCAAACAGATCAGGCCAATCAACTGTCTCACCCACTCAGAGGGCCTGATCCAGTTGGTGACCCCTCAGCCATTGGTTCATATTTCATGTGTTTCCGTTTGTTTGGCTATTTGTCTCTGTGCTTTATCCGACCTTGGTCTCAACAATTCTCTCTCATATAAACCCTCCTCATTCTCGCTAATTGGACTCCCAGAGATCCACCTGGGGCCTAGTCATGGTAAAATCCACTATAGATTTAATGCAACAGTTTGTCACATTTGAAAGGTGCCAAATCCCTGCCTTAAATCCACTTGGTTGCCAGAGAAAGCATCTAATTTTGATAAAATTTCTCCCTCCAGAAACAAAGAGCACATTTAGTTTGCCATAGATATCAGTGCACTATTCACATAGCATGCAGTTCTGAGCACTCTTGAAATATAAGTACTGGGTGGGTGGTTGTTGCTTCCACTAATAGTTTGAAGAATAGCAACAACTCTTTTGAAACTTACTAAATTAAGACAGAATTTCAATTATATCTAAGAACAAGTTTAGTGATTATCAATGATAAACATGAAAATGAGATGCTGTGTAGAGAAATAAATGCCATCTATATTCTCAGACTTTTAAATTCAAACAAAAAACAAGTTAATATGATTATAGGTCATTCTATGAGGTATCTCTCTCTGAAGAAAAGAGAGAAAGAGAGGGCAGATACTTTGAGTATCTTAACAATTCTGAGATCACATGATGGGGAACATGACCTGAAGTGGCAAGTATTAGGAAAAGATTAAAGCCTGAAATAGTCACTGATTTCATGAAAACTATAGCCACATGTCTAACCCTTTACACACTCAATATTATACCATACTGCATAAATAGAGCTGCTACATCATTTATACAAAAGGATTATGCAACTATTGTTACAATAATAATAGTAGAATGTTAAATATGTTTCTATCAATGTCTTCTGCAGTTGCAAAACATCCTCTAAAATGAAATACAACATAATAATTTAAAAGGAACAACCCATATTCAGGATATAATAGAAGACTCAGGGTCCTGATCCTAATTATAGCATTGGTTTCTACCAAGATGGGCCTTTGTATATTTCATGCACCTGGTGAAGATTGCTATCTTTTAATATTTCAAAGGACTTGACAGGGATTGCTAAAGATCATGAAAATGCTTACTATAAAATAATATATCTAAATGTGTTAATTCACTTATTTCTACATTTGCTTATCCATCAAAAAAATACTCTTTTTCAGTCTTTCAATCACTGTGATAAGAGTTGAAATGTGAAAGTGACTAAATCATACTTCTAGAAAAATCTCAAAACTCTCTCTCTCTCTTAGAGACTTCCAAACAATTAATTGAAAGTGTTCCTATCACACACGTATGAAAGCATGTGTGGAAACTGCTCCAGTAAACGTAGCGCAAAATGCTGTGGGGCCCCTGAAACAGGGTATTCAGGATACATACATTGTTGCTAGAGACCATGGTTTGAGAGAACAGAGACACATGGTTTTAATACATCAAATCTAATTATATTCCTGTAACTCCCTAAATATACCAAATGTCCCAGGCAAATCAAGTCATTGGCTCTTGGCTAGTCCTACCTCTTTCTTTCCTCTGTCTTAATACAATAAATGAAAAACAAAACTACTGGCTTCTAGGGTCAGATAAGACAGAATTTAAATTACATGGATCTTGTTAAGCCTCAGTTTCTGTGTTTTTAACATGTGGCCGGTAAACTTACATCTCTCATTTTGTTTGATGAAAACATGAGATAAGGATGAATAGACTTGGCATTTTCAGCATCCAGTAGATGCTTAAAACATTTTTTACTGTCTGCACTTGAGCATCTATCACCAAAATAATTTGATAAAATTCTAACTTTGTGACTCTGTATTTTATATCAAATGTGTTTCTCATTCGTGAATTCACCTACTGAGATGACTTCTCTGATGTATAGTAAAGGTCTTAATCCCTATTAAGTGTATGTTTATTGTTGAAATTATTAAGGCCACTCCACATAGTTAAAAGGAGATTTATTTAATGGTGTAACTTACAAATTAAGGGATAGGTAGGTCGCGGGGTCTGGGGAAGGTGTATCGCAGTCCAGCGGTGTTCTCTGGAGCTCTGCTTGGCCCACCTCCACCATCCAGGGTCCCAGACCAGAGAGAGCGCTGGCCCATCCAGATCTCAGGTCTCCAGGTGCCTCCCTTGTCCCCGCCTTGTAGGCGTGACAGTTGCCAAAGTCTCAATGGGGGTTGGAACTTCCAGATCAAAGCTGGAATGGCTACCCACTACATCTCCCCCTTTTTGTCTAAGTAAGAAAGTTCTAACCTAATGCAAGACTATATACAAAGGAATGGTTATCAAATATTGTCCAGGAATAATGAGGGATAATGACCTAGATAAGATGGAACTACAACCAATGCAAACAATATCAAGCAAGAAAAACATACTAAAATCCAGAGAAGTATAGAGCATAGGTAAATGGCATGTTACAAAGATCGTTCCAAAAGTTGTCCTATCCTAAAGAACCTGAATCTAATACTTAATATGTTCTATCTACTAAGTTGTAACTGTAACTGCTAGTCTTCAATCCCATCAAAGACCTGAGAAGGAATATAATGGTACCTGAGAAATGGTAGATGGATGCAAGCAACTTTCAGGAATCTTGCAAGAGTAGACCGAGACAGCTGGCAGCCTGGACAGTCACCTAATGTTTCTCAGCATTGTTGGTGCATTCAAATTGGCTATAGGCCTAAAGTATCTGACAGACCATTTTCAGAAGCAGGAATTCTGAAAGACCATCTTACCCTGTCTTGGCAGAGTACAGTGGTCACTTTCCTTGTGTCCCGCTTGTCCAGAAAGGACAGCATTGCATTTGTACTGTCAGCCGTCGAGGCAAGGGCAGTTCTTTGCCCAGTAGGCCATTTTGTGCCAAGAAGACAAACTTCCAAATGGAAATGTCTTAGAAGCCCAACATTCTCTCAGGATCAAATTGGTGCAGCCAGGAGCAATTGTATCTCACGTCAACAGAATTCTAAGTTATTTAAATGCCATATTCTCTAGATCTATGAAGTGTTTGAAGATTACCTGTCCATCTGACCTATGTATCTGTAAATCTGGATAACCTAACTAACATAACTATATAGATGAAAAGCATAGGTGACTATAAATCTATAAGTCTTATCTACCAAAATAACCTAAGGACTAAGGCTTCACATAAACAAGGTAAACAGTCTATAAGCAAATGTATGGTAAAGAACAATGACTTCAAAATTGTGACAATACACAAGATATTTATAACAGAGGTAGAAATATATAGTGCGATATGCAATATGACAATAATCTTAAATATATATCAATATACGAATATCCTAAACAGAAGTAGAACATACGTAAAGTATGACAGATATAAATTTACATTTGTATCAATATACAAATATTTCAAATAAGAGTAGAAATATATGTACATTATTAACAAATATAGTTCTGTATTTGTATCAATATACAAATTATCTTAAACAGAAATATAAAAATAGTTTACATTTGTATCAACATATAAGAATCCATGACGGTGCAAATTATCTAAGGCTGCTATTTTACTAAATTTGTTTACTAGTATATACAATAATCTACCATAATATCTTATACCTATCCATTCCATTTCTTCTTTTCCCTTTTTTCTCTTTTTTTTTTTTTAGAATACTGAGTCTAATATTTTCTTCCACCCCCAACCCTATAACCATCATCCATAACCCTGAGAATTATGCAACCTAAGGGAGAAGGGGGGTCATTTTCTTAGAATTGCTTCCTGCTGTTTAGGGGGTGGTATTATCTCTGTTGGGTACTGTGAGAAAGCTCAGATAGTTAGATCTCAGTTAGACTAACTGTAGGTTCTGCAGCAAGTCTTAGAGTAATGGGTAAGATTGTCTGAAGTTCTGGCAAGAAGTGTAGCATGATGATGATTACCATGGCATCATTCTGGATTGAGTAGAGTTGCTGTTGCTTGGGGCCCCATCTTCCTTCTGGAGACTTCCGAGATTGCGTGTGTAGATTGGTACCAATAGATTCTTTCTTTCTGCTGTAAACATCTGGATATCCAAGGCCTTATGATTTTTGGAAAATGGGTATTTCCATTATCCTGAAAAGACAAAAACAGAACCCTACCCCAACCTTTGATTGTTACATTTTTCTAACAACTTGTAGAGATGTCACATTGGTGGATGATCTTTAACTTCTCCTCATCAAGGGTTTTTTCATGTTCGAATCAAATTTTTATTAATTTTGTTGGTATCCATAGCTTTTCTTCTCCTGCAGAAACAAAGGCAAAACCCCTTCCCCAACGTATAACATATCCAGGTTTCCATTCTGAGGTCAGCACATCCTTGAAATAAACCGGTTGGTTTAGCTCAGGAGTTTTGTCTGTCGTCCAATGTCTCTCCGCAGCTGTTGTTCCTTTCTCATCAGCATTGAGAAAATTCAAGGTTAATAAAGCACTATGCAATCTATTTCTAGGAGTCATTGTTACCTGTTGCTGTTTATTTAGCATATCCTTTAAAGTTCGATTGGATCTTTCTATGACTGCTTGGCCTGTGGGATTGTGTGGTATACCTGTAACATGCTTTATATTGTAATAAGCAAAGAATTGTCTCATTTTATTGGAGACATATGCTGGGGCGTTGTCTGTCTTAATTTGTACAGGTATTCCCATGATGGCCATAACTTCTAATAGGTGTGTAATCACAGAATCAGCCTTTTCAGAACTCATAGGAGTTGCCCATTGAAATCCTGAATAGGTGTCAATGGTATGATGTACATACTTTAATCTTCCAAATTCTGCAAAATGAAACACATCCATCTGCCAAATTACATTTCTTTGTATACCTTTTGGATTGCTCCCTGCAAGTAATGGAATTTGGTTATAGATGGAACAAGTAGGACATTTTTTCACAATATCCTTGGCCTGTTGCCAAGTGACAGAGAAATCCTTCTTCAAACCTTTGCTATTTACATGGTATTTCTTATGAAATTCTGAAGCTTCTAGCACATTACCTATTAGTAACTGATCAATCTCATCATTACCTTGTGCTAGAGGTCCTGGCAGACCTGTATGGGATCTGATATGTGTTATATATATATAGGATTTCCCCTTTTCTGATGATTTCCTGCAATTGTATGAATAATGAAGTTAATTCTGTATTATCAGGAATAAATTCAGCAGTTTCAATATGTAAAACAACTCTCTGCATATTGAGAGTCAGTGACTATATTGAGGGGTTCTGTGAAGTCCATCAGTACCATAAGAATGGCATACAGTTCTGCCTTTTGTACAGAGCTGTATGGACTTTGTACCACTTTACGTTAAATAGAATTAAGTTCACCTACCCTAGAAAGAGAAGAGAAAACAGCAAAGAATGATCTGTCACACCAACAGTTAAAGGCAGAGTGGGACTAGAACCAGCCAGCTTCCTAGTACTTAATCTAAATTACTTTGTCTCCTAGAATTATGGCTGTTTATCCTCTTGGGCAGAAAATCCATCCTTAATTGTTTACTTACCCAACTTCTATAGGAAATCAGTCAAAGGAATGATCAATCTCGTTTATTATATCAAATATAGAATTTATTAATATTTTCTAAGTGGTGAGTGAGTGTGTGTGTGTGTGTGTGTATACACTCATTTCATCTTCCTAAGACCTCATAGGTAGGGTTGGGCATTAATATCAAATGTTCACAAATAAGAGAAAAAACTGAATCACAGAGAGGATCGATTATTTCCCAAGATCATACTGTAAGTAAGTGACAGTGTCAAGATTTAAACTCAGACGATGAGGGTTTAATCACTAGGTGTACTGCCTCTCAGTTTTCCTATTATCTTACACAATTATTCCAAGTAAACAAAAACTAAAAATATACCACACCAGTGAAGTTTATCTCATTAAGTATTTTTGGGACTGTCTCTTATTAGAAGATGCCATGCCATTCTTCTAAATAATTCCTAGAAGTTTGAAAGTGTGGGGCTAGAGACATGACTCAATAGTTTAAAAAGTTGTTCTTGAATGGGACCTGTTTAGTTCTTAGTACCTACCATCTTTAACTCCACTTCTAGATGATCCAACACTCTCTTCTGGCCTCCTCAGACACCCAGCACACACATGGTATATGTACATTTATGCTGACAAAATGCTCATACACATAAAATAAATAAATCTAAATCTTAAATTTGTAAGTATAAAGAAATTCTCCTCAGGTCCTTCTTTTAGATACATGGTAATGTTGAAGACTGTCTCCCTGAAGTCTGGGACAGGGGGCTAGAACTAGTTTAGTTAATGAAATGAATGAGATGTGAGAGTGAGTCATGTATGTTGTTCTGAAAAAGAACAGTAAGAGCCAGTACATGGTTCTACACATTGCTTCCAAGGAACAGGTGATCAGAGAAGTGTGGATGGAGATAAACTCCAAGTATCAGAATAACTGTTGAGCAAGGGCCTCGGTGACTATCCGTGAATCTTTCTCAAGTTAAGCCTTTCAGGTATTTATGCTTTCTGCCAAAACTTTGCTTATCTAGATACTTATAGTTTAATGATTATAGATATTTTATATAGTTAATATATTTAGCTATAATAATTTAACTTTATTGAAATTAGCAAATTATATGGCAGACTCTGATTTTGTGCTTATTAATGTTTGGAACGTATGTTTTTCTTTTGCTGTAAAGAGAGCATTTCTTAGTTGTTAAACTAGCTTTCCTCTTCAGTTTCTGAATACACTCGCTTTCAAGGGTGTTTCCTGAGCAATGAAGACTCATAATCACACCTAGGATAAGACTGTTCCTGTTCTATTTTTTGCTGTTGTTTGGAGGTTCTTTCCATGTTTTGTTTGTTTTCTCTTTGATTTGTAAATGCTGGTACAGGGGCATTGACAAAGACTCTTTGGAATTGTTAGCAGAACTCTTGTTATAAATGTGCCAGCTACAACACTTCCTTTACATTTCACTCCTGTTGGCTATTGGAAAGATCATAAGTGTGTGTTCATACAGCACTCGTACAGTGTATTTTGATGAAACCCTTGGAAACTCTTTCAAGTCTACCTTATAATACTCTTTGACGCATTCCAATCTGAACCATTCTCATGTGGTTGATATATTATGCACCCCAATAAACTTATCTAGGGGTCAGAGAACAGAACAGCCACAATATTAAACAGAGAGTTTAGGCAGTGGTAGCACACGCCTTTAATCCTAGCATTCCAAAGGCAGAGATCCATCCAGATCTCTGTGAGTTCAAAGCCACACTGGAAACAACCAGGTATGGTGACACACGCCTATAATCCCAGCACTTGAGATCTTATGTCTTGCTTGGGAAAGACACATGCCTTTAATTCCAGGAAGTGATGGCAGGAAGCAGAAAGGTATATAAGGCATAAGGACCAAGAACTTTGGCTTGTTAAGCTTTTAGGCTTTTAGCAGCAGTTTAGCTGAGATCCATTTGGATGAGGACTCAGAAGCTTCCAGTCTGAGGAAACAAGATAAGATGAGGAATTGGCGAGGTGAAGTTGGCTGTGACTTGTTCTGTTCCTCTGATCTTTCAGCGTTCACCCCAATATCTGGCTCCGGGATTTGTTTTTATTAATAAGACCTTTTAAGATTCATGTTACATTCTTGAATTTCATTTTTATAATGGTCGGGCCTTTGATTACTCACCCTCACCACAGCAAATAATGCTAAACAGAAATTCAAAACCAGAGCTGATCTAAAAGACACCCATACTTGGCTCTGGTGACCATTGCATAAGCTTTTACTAAGACAGCATGTTCATCTACCCATTTTGGTAGCTCCACAACTGACTTCCTTGGCTGTGTGTTAGGTGAAGGCAGACTGTTGTACTGGAGGGAAAGCCACTGCATATATATATATATATATATATATATATATATATATATATATATATATATATATCTTCTTGGATGATCTCAAGGTTGTTGTGTCTATTGTGTGGGTGCCTGACTCCACTCTTTCATGTACAAACTGCATCTTCTAGAAAAACCAGTTTTCCAATTTCCATTTTTCCAGTTCCATTTTTCTGTTCAGAATTTTTTGGTCTAAGTTCAAGAATTTATTATGGGTTTTTTTCAAGTTTATCTTGAACTTGGGCAATGTATTAAATGTCCAACTCTCTCCTCTTTATTTAAACTGTTTTATATTATGTGATAGGATAGGTTGATTGTGTCAGCATTTAATAAAAATATACTAAGCATATCAGAAGAGTATCAGATGGCACTCATAATGCAGAGATTTTTTCCACTCTACTTAAAAATTTGAGTCACGTTGGCAATTTTAAGATATATATTCCTGAGCCCCACTTCCAGATGCTCAATTACCTTTGTCTAAGATGCTCCCTGGAAATCTATAGCTTTAAAGACAACTTAGGCAACTCTCACGTGTACCCAAGGTTACTTACCAATCTTGGCTTACAATCATCCATGAGACAGAATTGCTTGCACCTCATCCCCACTCTGACAGTGTCTTAGATCCTTACAGACTCTATTACTTTGCTAGTATTCTTATTCTATCTCTTTTATCATATAGCTGATCATTTTCCTCTTACCTTTTAACTGATGATTTTTCCAGAGGCACTAGGTAGTTCTGCTTCAGACTCCTGAAATTACAAAATAAGCCTCTGCTACTTAAGATTGCTCTGCAAAGTAACAACCAACAAGGCTCATTAGCCAAAGACCCTGCGAATACACCTGCAGGCAGCCAATGTAAGTTCATCCCTGGAGGCAGTCAGGGAGACTGAATGTCATAACTGTGGGATAGGCATCTCAAAAGAGAATCTAGGGAGAGGACATGTTGAAGGTTTGAGAGCCATGGTGGCAGAAACTGGTTAGAATGTGCAAACGAGGGAGTTGAGGGGACATTCTGCAGTTTTATCTTTGGAACAAAGGAGCCCATTTGTGAAAATTTTCCATTTATAGTTTTATCATAAGACAGAAACATCAGTGAACTGATGTTAAAAATTTTTTAAATAGCTTCATCTATTCATGATAACCATGATGGTTTTGATTTAGTACTGTTCATCCATTTTTAGGACTTGTAAGTTTGAAGGCTTAATTCTTTCCTAACAGTATGGCTTTTATTTTTAGCAAGGCTGTTTTTCACCTTATAAGATACATAGCTTTCTATCTTCAATAGAGTAATATTCATCTATCTATAACAATAAATGTGATATATCCTGGGTAAAAATAAAAGTATGTCATACAAAATCTTAGTTGGATTTTTACTATCTTTTTTATATTAAGAAATATCTTTAATATTTATTTGCTCAAAAACATAAATTGTACCTTGCTATTTCCATCTGTAGAATATTGATAGGAATCACTTCTGAGGATATTCAGAGTTGATGGTTGCCATTCTCATAAAGCACAGAAAAGGGATAGATAGCAGGATAATGTCTCCTAATTTACCTCACATTGCAGAGAAATTAAATTGAGAGAAGTGTACTCTTAAGTAATTAATTTTAAGTTTCTTTTTTAAATGCAGGAAAGTCAATTCAGGCTATGTCTTCACAACAAAACTAATGAGTCTGACTTTAGTTATCTGCTTTAATGAATATCCACCCCCCAGCTTATGATGGGGTGACATCCTGACAAATTGATTCTAAATTGAAAAATACACCAAGTGAAAGCACACTTAAAAGATGTAGCCCACCAAACATCCCCGGAAACAGACCACTGTCCTTGTGACTGTGGGCTGCCAAGAGCTGTGCCTCGCTGTCACTCTCTATATCAGGTGTATCAGACAGCAGACTGCCAGCTTGTGCAAAGACTGAAACTCAAACTTCAAATCACGGATTCTACCAAATTCTGTGGTTTGCAGTATCATTATCAAAATTCATCATCAGACCATCATAATCAGGTGTTGTCTGCAATTGGTTAAGAGCTATTTCTTTTTTTTTAAACATGAAATTTTTTTTCTTTTATACATGACAAAGGTTTCTATTTCTAACTTTGTATACAAGAGTAACAGCCAGCATTTCCTAAAATATGAGGGACATCAAAAGAACTGTCATGTAAAATAGCTGTGATTCATATAACATATCATATCATTCATATAATCTCGTTATGATTCAAGCCTCTGGTTCGTCTTCTGATTTAAATAATAATTACAATTAAAAGTTAACTGTTTGAAAGTTGTTATTTCATTAAAATAAAAAAATAGTTCCTATAATAACCAAAATTCAGCATTAACCAAATAGATATTGATTTTTTTGTTTGTTTTACATTCCCATTTACTCTCTTGTAAATCAGGTAAGAAAAAGCTTAGCTGAAAAAACTATGACTAACAGAAAATAACCTTAAAATTACTGTGTAGTGTTTGTGCTCCCTCCACTCCTCTCCTTATCCCTTGCTTCTGAGCACCCCCTGTCCTTCCCCCAAATTCTTGACATTGTGAGTCTTCCTGCATCTGAATGCTATGAAGGTTTTGTGTTAAATATAAGCTTATTTTAATTTTCTGCTTGCTTTAAAGATTTCAACCTTTTTTCTCTCACCTGACCTTAAAAATTTTTATTCACAAAATATTTTTTAAATTAAATTATAAAATAATAATAATAATAATAATAATAATAATAATAATAACTGAATCCCCAGGGGAGTCTTTGCCCTGGAGGAGATGGGAATGGGGGGTGGGCTGGGGGGAAGGCAGGGGGGTGGGGTGGCGAGAGGGGGGAGGACAGGGGAATCCATGGCTGATATGTAAAAGTAAATTAAATTATAAAATAATAAATAATAATAATAATAATAATAGGAACCATTTCTTAATGCCTAATGTAAAGTGATAGACCTGGTGCTGGGTCTACTAATAGAATATTTTAAAAGTTTGACTCATATACAAAAGCCACAGAATGAAAAGTCCTGAGAAGAATCTTGGGTAGGGTACCACTTCTTACAATGTGATTCAGCATTAGGCAAATTCCCTATGGTCTAGGTCCATACATTTTGTTGCTAAATATTCAGTCTGAAATAATTTCTAACTTAGAAAAGTTACTAAAATAATGCATATGGCTTAGTTCTCCCACTGCTGGGCATCTACCCAAAGGGCTCTATATCCTACTACAGTGATATTTACTCATCCGTGTTTATTGTTGCTTTATGCACAATAGCAAGGAAATGAAATCAGCCTAGATGTTTATTAGTAGATGGAGAGATAATGAAAATGTGGTATATATATTCACTGTGGAATTTTATGAAGCCATAAAGAAAAATGGAGTTATGAAATTTGCAGAAAAATAAGTGAAGCCAAAAAGCATGATTTTTAAGTGAGGTAACTAGGCCCAGAAAGACAAATATTGAATGTTCTTTCTCATGTGAATATCTCTAGCTTCTAATTTTCATATTTTTATATATGCATATCTACATTGGAACAAGAGAAACTAAGTAATAAGAAACTAGAATTGGCCCCTGGCAGGAGAAAATTACCTTACGTTGAAATCTCAGGAGATGACAACCTTGTGCCAATGGGCACAATGTTAAAATTGGGCATACCTCGATAAATGCAGTCTAAAGTTATCCTAGGTACTTCATCCTATACACACACTTAGTA
Organism: Peromyscus eremicus; assembly: GCF_949786415.1. Lineage (NCBI taxonomy): Eukaryota > Metazoa > Chordata > Mammalia > Rodentia > Cricetidae > Peromyscus > Peromyscus eremicus. Next base: position 107,002,854 of record NC_081421.1, on the reverse strand, counting down.
CTTTCCAAAACTCTGCTCCAACAGAAACCATGTGGTAGAATGAAATAAAGAATAACTGAAGGCTCTATTCTGGAACCTAAAGCCTTCAGAATAAAACTGGAATTACACCTCCTACTAGCTATTTCATTAATGAAACAAAATTAAATAAAGAATATTTCACACTGCGCAACATGGGAATTTACAGTAGATGACTCCTATTTACTAAGTCTCTCTCCTTTGTTCTTTTTCTACTTAAGCAGACCATTCTTATTCTCAACTCAGTCTTCAGTCTTGAACAACTGAAGGAAAGTACCTTGAAAGCAAAACCACTTAGAATCCAATATCATTTGGCAGGACAAAATGAAGAACCCGTATCTGGTACTTGGATAACTTAAGCATGACTGAGCATGAGCCAAGGTTCACAGAGGCCAGAGTGGTGATCTCACAACTCTCAAATGGTCAATTAATGGCTCTGAGTACAACTGCAACCAGAACACGACCTGACAAGAGGAAAACAGTCTGTTTTGCACCTGTGAAACGGGTTGATGAAGAATGCCTACAGGGGGCACAACAGATCTGAGCATTGTTGAGGGCCAGAAGTAGGCGACAGAGGACTGATATTTGGCATCAGATGGGGAGGCTGGGACAGGAACATCCTCTGTAAGCTCTGTCTGTTTAATAAGGGAAAGCTAGCCAGAATTTGAGCACAAAGGTTGTCCACCTTCTTCTTATAAATAATTTCATTTAAACAATTTATATATATATGTGTGTGTGTATATATATATATATATATATATATATATATATATATATATATATATATATAGTTTGGGCTATTAAAGTACTGAAGCTTGTGAGTTTTTATTTAGTATTTTTAAATAACAGTAAGTAATAATTACTTCATTAATGTTTTATGTAATACTGTTATAAATGCTGTTAAGTTCTTACAGGTACTATATAAGCTCAATTATGCCTTCCCATTTGAGAAAATGAAGCTGAGTCTCAGAATATGGGGGTTTTGTCCAAATCCATGCCAATATCATCTCAATATCAGTGATTTTCATTATATAAAAATACCAGAAAACACTAGAACTAGTTTAGTTTGCAGTTATCCAGATCTTAAGGGAGATGATAGTAGTGGTAGTGAAGAGCAAGCCAATGGATTCGTTACTGTTTCTGTGATCAAATACCATGCCTGGCCAAGGCAACTCTAGAAGCAATTGTTTACTTAGCTTTACAGTTCTAAAGGATTAAGAGTCCATGAAAGCAGAATGAAGGCATGGTGGCTATAACTGGAATCTGGGAGCTTACCTCTCGAAATATAATTAGGAAACAGAAGGAACAAACTGAAAATAGCGTAAGTCTTTAAACCCTCAAATCCCACCTCCAATGGTTACTTCCTGCAACAAGGCCACACCTCCTACAACAAGGCCACACCTCCTACAAGGTCACACCTACTACAACAAGGCCACACCTCCTACACGTCCCAAACAGCACCACTAACTGGAACGTAGTGTTGAAATGTCCCAGACTCTGAGGGACATTTCATTCAAACCACCACATTGAGTGATAGGTAAAAGGCAGATGTGTTCCTAAACTGTGAGATTGTGAGCTTGGAAACCAAATAAGTGTGCTGTATGCCTGTTATAAATAGAGCACTGATATAATGGGTAGAAAGAGATCTGAGGACATTTGTGTGTGTGTGTGTGTGTGTGTGTGTGTGTGTGTGTGTGTGTGTGTGCGCACACCGCGCACGCGCTCGCGCACACGTCCACATTAATAAAAGTAATTATGGAAACTTAAACATAAAACAGTATGAGATGTCACCCAAAATTCCTGTATTTTCCTAAAGACATAAAACTATTGATAATGGCATCAGCATAGATCAAGGATCTACCAGTCAGAGAAATTCATCTTTTATGAATTTATCATGGAGTTTATGTTTCCTATTGTGCAGTCTTCCATCTCATTGCTATGGACCATGAAAAGCTGACTACATTTATGTATATCCATTGAATACAATAAAAAGAACCCCTGTAAATTTCAGCACTTTTAATAATGAAATTGGATGAATCATAGGTCAGTTTCCCACTCACAATGCCCCTTGTCAAGCTGAGGTTCCAGGGCTGCCATAATCCTATTTCACCAGTTCTCATAAATTTGCAGTTATCCCCAGCACACCAATCATCCCACGCAATGCTGTCCTGTCTCAATCTAGTGGATGCAAAACAAATTTAGGCTGTGAATCACAATGGTAAAGAAGCCAAAACCACAGGTGGACTGAAGTTGGCTTCTGAAAGCCATGTGTAGGAGGCAAAAATCTAATAAGAAAAAGCATAAAGAGTAGGTGTTATTGGTTGGCCCCAAATCTAACTAAGAGCTGGTCATCAAATCTAATCTGCATTGGATTTGAAAATGAATTAAGACCCCCAATCTCAGACTGATGTAGATGGGCCAATTTTAGAAAGCGAAAGAGGTGACTTCACTTGATGGCTTTCCCAGAACATAACATGTTTAGGACCACTTTTGTTTCTAGTTCACCTTAAAAGCTGCAAAGGGAAGTGATCACACTGGTAGGAAATTGCCAAATGGCTAAAGAAGTACAAGGAAGACAAGGAGAGTGGCTTTAAGCTACTGTGAAAAGCACGAAGTGATTGGCCATGGATTCTCGATTGTTTGATGGTTATTAATTACATCACCATGAGGTCAATGAGGGAGGAAAAAAGCAACTGATAAATTACATGTTTGAGTGAGGCAAGGTGCCGGCAAGACTTGAGAAACAGAGTTAAAAGGGAATATTAAATATGTTTTGAAATGGGATTTCAGAGTTTAAAATAAGGGACAGGGAAGAAGATTGGTAGAGATGAGAGGAAGGACATGATTAACCAAGATATTATTAGAAATTTAGTATATTAGCATTATTGATCAATATGGCCCCATTCCTACACTGCCACACTCAAATTAACCGCTTACACAGAGTGAATGCTTTAAATGCAGAACCAATAGAGCTTCAAAAGCATGGCACACTGTCTACTACTTCGTTAGTGTTTGGTCCACATGTTCTAATCACACATTCTACTGAGAGCCTGCAGAGCAGAAACATATGCTCCTCAACCCAACACAATAACAATGACTGAATTAGTGAAAAGGCACAATGTTAGACTATGTCTTTAGATACCACAGATCCAGGAGATCTAGAAAGTGTCCTCAAAATAGCTTACATTTTTAAAACAAATGTTTTTTTTTTCTTATCCAGCTCACAGACAAGCAACACAACCAACAGAATCAGCATTCTTCAGCTTTGACTGCAAATGAGCACAATAACTTCATGATAATTTTTTTCTCATCCATAGACCTTCTATTTTGATGCTCCTTGGGTAGTTTAGAATATGCTACATCTTTGGGGAACTCTGCAGTTGGGGCCATTGCCCACTGACCTTGGAGATACCACTCCTAACGTTTTGCCATGTTTATGTTGAAGCTTGATGCTATTGTATTTGTCACAGAAACATTAGCATTTGCCAACATTTTCAGTCCAAATTGTTTTGATGTATGAAAGATGGATTACATTTCCAAACAGTTCTTTTTAGGTTTAAGATAATGGTGAAACTCCAGAAAGAGGGTACCTGCAGGAAAGCTGAGAATGCCTAGAGCCCAGGAACCCACATATAACCCAGATTACATAACTCATGAATGGCTATTATAGCCTCATTCTCTTTCACAGAATAGTGGATTACAGAATGAAGTGTATTTTGAAACAAAGTTGTCAGAGTGCTGCCTTCTACCAGGAGATTCAGGCAAGTTGTTGAATGTGCCTTTGCTTCCATTTCATCATCCATGAAATCAAGATGATAATGGCATTTAACCTGAACTGTTGTGACTTTACAGTGCAAAGTCATAAAAGTGCTTTGAATACTGTTGGCACATAGAAAGCATTCAATAAGATTACTGTGAGATGCTGTCTTGACTACTGGCTTCCATGTGTTGAACATATGACACAGAGTGCCATGCTGGGAGTTCTCATATAGTGTACTGCAATCATTATCAAGAGCATGACACAAACAGTATGGCCTCACTTTGTGTATGCTTGCAGAGAGCTGGTAGGTTGGAGTTAAGAAAGGGGTCCTGTTAGGTTCCAAAGCCTTTCTCTTTTAACGACTCTTCTCCACTGCCTTTCTTAGGTCTATGAAGTGGTGAGAACATTTCTATTGGCTTCTTGAAGTTAAACACAATTGATTGTGATAGTTCTGAAACTTACAACGTAAAATATAAACTTGCATGACATATACTATTGGCAGCCAGGCTCATGTGCATTGTGTTAAGTAACTACTGAGTAAGCAAATGTATTGGCTTTGTTTGTTTTTCACATCGTGCATATGTGGATCTATTTATCAAGGGTTAAAAGAGAGAAAAGACCTTCTAGTATAGTCCAGGTGGATAATCTATTTTTTATGTTTTGACATTTAAAAAAACTTAGAAAAATAAACACAGACAAGTGACCACATAGAATTCTCATTCATATAAGCCATAGTCAGACTCCTTCTGAAGATCCTATGGGCCTTTCCTAACATTTTATGTGGTAATAAAAACCAGTTCTGCACATATCTGAAGAGAATAAAGATAATGCATTTGTCTCTGTATGTATGCATGAATATGTGTACACACAGAAAAAAATCAAGTTGGGTAATTTTTCTTTCATTTTGTTTTATTTTGTAACAGATCAATCCTTTAAAAAATACAGAAAGAATAAATTGCATAAAATGCCCCCACCAACTAGGAATCTGCAAATTCCTTTAGAATCCTGAAAGCAAATGACAAGGTTATCATTGCTGCCTGCATCACAGAGCTATGTAGGGTAGAGAAAATGTTTTCAACACATGGCATGTCGATCCTTTAAATTATAGATGAAAATGCTAAGTTCAGAGATATATAGGTGCTTCTTTAAAATGATATGACTAGCAGGTGGCCAACCTAAGGATTTCACTCACATTTTTGTCATTCTTTGCTAAACTTTATGACCATTTTGGTCAAATGGGAATAACAACAAATGACTTTAAGAGGGGAAATGGCAACAGAAAATATTTGTGGGTCATGAATAGTTGATCATGTGCCAAGGTCTCTCTCCAGACAAACTGACCATAATTGAAAAGGTTGGGCTTCAAAATACATATTTTTAGTAAGTCCTCTTAATCAAAAATATGGCCAAGCATTTATTTTCATTCTAATAAGAATCTTTTAGGTTCTATTCTTTTAATACAAAATGCTTTTGCCATTATCTTATCTTCTCATAGAGCTTGCGTGTAAGCAGGTCAGTGTGCTGGGCCCAGCAACTCATAGAAATTGACTTACAGCAGAGCCTAGTAGCTCTGATCAGAATTGCTTTTCTTTCCAAAAACCTCTCTTGAGGATGACTCTGCATACTACTCCTCCCCACTCCTCTGTTGAAATATTTGAATTGCAAATAAGTAAAGAGCACCGTGGTATGTTTTTCCAAACTCCAAAACATGTGGAAGACAGCCTGGTGAACATCAAAACTTTATGAAAGGAAATGCCAATTTCCTGATTACAATTCAAATATGCATTGTACTCTTACGATTTCCCTCAATACATAGATATCTAAAACCCCACTGCTACGGTAAACTCACTATTCCTGTTTACAAGGAGGTGAATGTGTTCATAAAATTCACCAGCTCAAGGAATAATCAATTCAAGTCTGTGTCGGATATATATGTGTCCCCACCTCCTGGAGAACTGGTGTCTGTCCTCAGGACAGCTAGGATGACCACTCTTAAAGGACAGTCTGTTCTTATAGAGTCTATAGACTTTTCTCCTTTCTGTATCACAATTTTTAGAAACCTGTTTTACTTTGAAGCTGATTTCTGTAAAGGACATGCCCAGTCAAATAGCTCTTAGTATGTATGCCTGCAGTCTGCAGTATTCTTTTCTTTTGAAAGAATAAGAAAAAGGAGGGAACTAAATCAAGGCAGAGAGGAACACAAAGAATGTGTGTGTGTGTGTGTGTGTGTGTGTGTGTGTGTGTGTGTGTGTGTGTGTTTGGTTATGTTCTCATCAGAAGTAACAATTGTGATTTCTTTTAGGTGATTTAGTATATTCTCTCTTCAGATACTAGCCTACAAATCTCTAACTCTGTAAGAACCCTTTCATTTTCTCCATCTAGGACCTTCATTACAGAAAGCAGCAGGAAGGGAGAAGTTGGGCTGGGGGCCGGGACAGTGATCATAATCACTTAAGACACAGGATTTTGCAGACTCAAAGACCTGAGGTTCATGAACGCAGTGCCAAAGCTGACTGAGCATGTTTCCTTTGCAGCATGAATAATTACTTGGCAATAAAGCAGCACTTGCTGATGGGGCATTTTATCACATGGTATTTTATTATCTCTGTCTTGGAAAATGGTGGTCACTGATTATCTAATAGAGAGGAGAAACTCACCTCATTAATTTCTTATAGCTCTGAAAGCTAGACAGGGTATTTGATTGCAGGAAATGGCACACACTTTAAATGAGGCAATGCTTTTGGTAAACACCTTCTGAACACTCTCTTCTAGAAGAACATGGAGAACATGTCCTTCAGTTTTTCCTGTCATGTATGTGATGTTTGCTCAGTTTCTCTGGATTTGTTGTTACTTGGACTTTAGCAACTGTCTTAGTCACTGTTCCATCACTGTAAGGAGACACCATGACCAAAACAACTCCTATAAAGAAAAGCATTTAACTAGGGGCTTGCTTACAGATTTCGAGGCTTAGTACATTAATGTCATGGAAAGGGAGCGTTGTGACAGGCATGGTGCTGGAGAAGTAGCTAAGGGCTTTACATCCTGATCCTCAGGCAGCAGGCATAGAGAGAAACACAATGCTTGGCAGGATCATTTGAAACATCAAAGCAACGTACTAGTGACACACTTCCTCCAACAAAGCCACTCCTTCTAATTCCTCTCACATAGTTCAACTGGGGACTAAATGTAAAAATATATGAAAATACATGAGCCTTTATGGGTCATTCTCATTCAAACCACCACAGTAACAAATTCACACTGGCTTTTTTAGACAGTTTTTCCTTCCCAGCATGGTGCTGTAGGGTCAGAGCCCCAGCCCTGACGCTGGTAGTGCTGTTAATAACTGTGCCTGTGACCTTAGCAGGGCCTTTGATAACCCTGGCTCCTGCTTCTGTGAGATGAAAAGATGGGACTGAAGTTTCCTATAGTCAATGTACATTATGGTTGGTGTTTAGATTCAAAGTTGAGTGTAAGCATAAAATAGTTCTCTTTTATGCTTCAAAAACAAAAGATGTATTTGTTAAATTCCAACAAAAGACTCATCCTTTGATTTGGCATTTAGTTTCTTCCAAAAAATAGTGTTCATTGTAGTTCGTTGTGTTGACCATTCCCAATGGAGATCATCTGGATGGTTTCCACAAATGTGTGTCACTTAGAAAGAAAGCATTTGCTTCTGGATATGGGTGTAATTGTCCTTCTTGCCTGACTTAGTAAGAATTTTACCATCTGTCTAATGTTAGCAGTTATTTGTTTTCCTGATTCACTGATAGAATCTATGGGATTTATTTTTTTAATGCTTTGTGTCAATTACAAGGATACATGCTAGACACTGTTGTGAATAGTGTGAGGCAGTGGAAACAGAAACACAGCAAGTAAGGCTGACAGGGGTTCTACGATCCTCTAATCAACTCTTGCATTTCCTGATGAGGAGTGCAGCTGAGAGCCTGTATCTCCTCATCCCTCTTGTCTTAGTATGTCACCAGATAATTGCATCTTTCTCATTCCCAGAAGTGCATCTCCTCTAACATTTTTAAATGCCTGTGATTTCAAAAATGAAAGGAAGCTAAAAGAAGCAAAGATTTTAAGTTTATGTTGTTTTAATAAGTTCCTTAAACTTATTAAACTGTGGTGGCAGGTGAAGAGTCAAACACTCAATAAGGTTTATGACAATATCAACAATAACAGAAGATAGATGTTGTCTCCTCTCCTTCTGTTCACAATCCTGATGCCCATGTCCATTTCTTTGGCTGGCTTTGGATCTTCATTTGCACATTTCCGAACAAGTACTTGATTCTGTTGGCTCCTGATCATTAATTGCAGACATCACTCCAGATACGATACCACCACTGATGTGTTACTAGGTCAATGACTATTTCAATTTAAATTTAGCTCTTTCATAGATTTGCAGTCAGTCTCTTCATTCCCCATCCTCGATATTCCCAAACATTATAGCATTCCTTTCAGTAAGATTAATATTTTATTTTCATACTTTACACCTAAATGAATATTATTACAACTGGCCCACTCTAAGCCATTGCACTTCCTGTCTCACTCAGACCCACTTCAGTGTGATGTACCTCTTGTATTCTTGCTTTTTCTGTTCTGCATATGATCTGTAACTCACGTCCAAACTCCCTGACACAAATGTAATCTTCAACTATGGACAGCCAAAATCATCAGTTTCATCTTCTCTTAGAGCTTTTCTGTTCCGTTATACACTGACAACTTCTTGGGCCTTAAAAGGGACTTTATTATTCTTCAGTCACTTCCTGCCTCTCTTGAATTTGAACTTTTCCCTTAGTTCAGACCAGCCTGCTTCTTCACTTCTGAATTTGAAAGAACACATTCTTCAGTAGCAACCTGGTGAATGGTACAAGAATTGTTTTGAGAACCATGAGATAGAAAATGTCTATATCCCTCTTGCTTAACCATCTTGCCATCTATAAAGACCAATGTAGAAGTAACCGTCTTATTAAGTAAGAAACACAGAGCCAATGCAAAGATGAAAGCCCAAGAGGTCAGAGCTAAAAACCTTACCCTTCACTGTTGCTGCTATCCTCTTCAGCCAAGAGAGCTACTTCCTGTATGTTTGTCTTTATATAGACTTTCTGTTCTGCCTTCTCATTGGTTGTAAATCCAACCACATGACCTCCTCGTCACTGCCCATCTGTACAGACCTCCAGGTCGTCTATGGTTGGTATTGAGATTAAAGGTGTGTGTCTCCATGCTGGCTGTATCCTTGAACACACAGAGATCCACCTAGCTCTGCCTCCCAAGAGCTGGGATTAAAGGCATGCACCACCAACGCCCGGCTCTGCTATGGCTTGCTATTAGCTCTGACCCCCAGGCAACTTTATTTATTAACATACAAATAAAATCACATTTCAGTACAAATAAAATATCACCATAGACCGAGTTTGGAATCACAGTCTTCCAGGAATTGTAAAACACGGCCCCATGGCTTCACAGCTTCCAACATTGCTCCTGATCTCCGTAAGTTTGACTTTACCATGGGCAGTGCTCAACAGTCACCAGAATGTTCTCACTACCAAAGCCCATGTCCTCCACTGTTGGATACTGTGGTAAATTAATTTCTGGAATTCTCCCCTCACAGATGGCAGAGGTGGAACAGCAGAAGTAGAAATGGGCACAGCCATTGCAAGCTTCCAGGTTTTGTTCTACAGTAACAAATCACAACAGGCTAGATGACAGAACAATGCAGATTTATGTTCTTAGAGCTCAGTGGTCAGACATCTACAGTTAATTTCACTGTGCCAAAGTCAACATGTGGGAAAATTTTGTGACAAAAATTCTGTAAATATTGAACAAGCAAGTCCCCATTTCCAGCTCATTCTAGCCCTGGCAAACACTTTTTAGCCAGTGCCTATATGAATGTAACTAATTTAGGTTCCTCATGTTGGTAGAGTAATGCATTGTTTGTCTTATGGATTAGTTCACTCATCATAACGTCCCTTAAATTTTTGTCAGTGTTGTCACAAACAGCAGAATTTCTTTCTTTTGGGGGGGGGGCTAATATTGAATTATGTGTCTACATCACACCTTCTCCATCCTTTTATCTACTGATGGATGCTTGGTTTGTTTGAAAAAACTTGACTACTATGAAGTATGCTTCAATAGCATGAAAAACAAGTCTATATCAAAATATTTATTGCAGTTCCTTTGTATACATACCCAGTAGTAATACGGCTGAATCACATAGTAGTTTTGCTATCATTTGTGTGTGTGTGTGTGTGTGTGTGTGTGTGTGTCCCTTTGTGCTTGTGTCATTCTACATTCTCAATAGCAAACAAATTATTCCATGTCCTCCCTAGCATTTATCTTTAAAAAAATAATATCCATTAATAGGTGTGAAGTGATATATACATTATGGCCTTTCATCTATATCTCCCTGCTGATTAGAGATGGTGAATCCCTTTTCATACACTTGCTGAGCATTTGTATGTCTTCTCAGGAGAAATGTTTGTAAAGATTATCTTTGCAACATGATACCTACAGTTAGCAGTATAGTGCTGTCTACTTTAACATGTGTTAAGAGCATAGATCTTGTGTTACCTGTTGATTACCAAAACACACACAAAGACATGAGTGATGTACATTCTTAGCGACTTGGTGTTGTGACAGTGTCAAGTAAGTGAATGTTTCCAAGCTCATCAGGGTGTGTGTATTAAATGTATAAAATTGTTGTCTCATTTAAAACCTCCACAGAGCTGTATTAAAAAATGTCAGTGAACAGGAATTGGCTTGCTTGGCTTTGTTTCTGGAAGTTCAAGAAGAAAATTTGATTCTTGCCACTTGAGCATGTACTCTCACGTTTGTGGTTGTGGAATTCTTTCTCTGTCAAAGCCAGCAGTCTAGAGTGTTCTCATCTCTCTCTGTTCTGTCTTTGAATGTCCTTTCTTCTCAAGAGGACCTGTTTGTTTCTATTAGACCTGCCCAGATAGTCTAGGACAATCTTTAGGTGTACTAATGTTCCTAAATATCCCTTTAATCCTAGTGATCTATTTCTCTTTCTTGCTTTATTGCATTGACTGATATCACTAGTGTGAGCTAGATTAGAAGCAATGGTGGTAAGGGGCCTTATTTACTGCTGCTGTGTTTCAGTAAGTACAGCATGTACCAGAAGGCTTGGTTAGTGTTCACATCTTTATGAGTTTATGAGCCATCCTGTCTATATCTAGATTGCTAAACAAAAGTAACTATTTTTAGACTAGTTTCATTTTATAATCAAAAATGCATATACAATATGAAAATATATATTTATATGATGGCAAATGTGTAGGCTCTTTGTTGTATTACCAAAATACACGTCTTTTGAAGTTTATGCAGTTTTGTTTCAAATCACAATCTTCCAAGAATTTATCTGAATCATTCACTAGATGTTCTCTTTAACTAAAAACGGTCCCAAAATAGCTTCACTGTGCCTGCTGTTGACAACTAGAAAATGACTACTTCTAATAATATCCTTAGTCATTTGCCAACTAAAAAGTATAACAAGATTTTTAAAAAATCTTGGAATTCTCTGATTCTACATTGGATATTCCCAGTAGCAACCTGTCAGGGAGATGTTTCCTAAGCTAACAAAATCAGTGTGGAAAAACAATGAATAGATTACATTAGAGATTTACAAGGAGCCAAACAATCTTACTTAATTTAAGCAAGCATCCCGTTCAGAGAAATGTGTCAATACAGCAGGTACAAATCAGGAAACAGCTGAGGAGATGGCTGAGTAGCTAAAGGGCGTGCTGCACAAGCATGAAGGGCAGTATGTAGAGCACCAGTGGTGATCTCCAACCAGCCCCAATGGTGCTGCTTAGAGGAAATGGGCACATATGTGTTAAGTACACATATGATGAAGATAACATATTAATCACGGTTTGTTGTTTCACTGCTCTGATCAAATACCCGACAGGATGCAACTTGGGGAAAGAAGGATTGCTTTTTGCTTCTGGTTTGAGGGCACAGTCTATCATGGCAGAGAGAACATGACAGTGGGGGCAGCTGTTAGCTCTGACCACAGGAGCAGGTGCCTGCTTGTCCCCATGTGAGTGGGTCAGAAAGGAGAAAGATGAGATGCTGGTGCTTAGCTACTGTTGCCCCCTTTTCCCTTCTTATTCAGTCTAGGAATGTAGTTCATGGTTTGGTGCCAAGCACACTCAGGGTAGCTCTTCCTTTATCAGTTAAACCCTTAGACACACCCTCAAAGACACATATAAAAGTTTGCTCACTGATAACCTAAGTGTTTCCTGTTAAATCAAGATGATAATTTAATCATAACAAGTGCTTAGAATATGCCCCCCATTTGGAGTGTCAGACTAAGCCCTGTTGATTTCACTGCCCCTATGAAGGGCTGTACTCCATGCTGGAAAACAAAAGACAGGACCATCCAATGGGTAGTCTAGAAAGCCCATGAACTGTTCAGAAATCAAGGTTTGCTGTGAGGCCAAAGGAATATAAAGATTGTCCTTTTCCAAGTGTGGATAAAGGGAGTCCAGGTAATTGGGGAAAATCTTAGACAAAGTTTATTGAAACACTACAGGTGGTTTGTTTGTCTGATGGGGGTTTGGTTTGGAATTTTGTTTTGCTTTGTTTTTGTCTTGTCACTTTTTGGTGTTGCCAGTTCCTTTTCTAAAAAGAACTGACCAAGTTGCCAGATGAAAGCACAAACATCAAGAAACCATAGCAACAGAAAAGAATTGAAGATAAGAGAAAGAAAGGTAGTCAGTAGTCATTTGGAGCATCCGTGAAGCTGGGGAGGATGCCGAGTGAACGATCATGAACAGAAGAACCGAGATGAGGGTGGCTAGGGCCTGGGAGAACAAGGTGATTGAACAGGAATGGACATGCAGCAGCAGCAGCAGCAGCATGAATTCAGTGCCATGGCTGAGTTGCCCCCAAACCCTAGAAGCAAAACTAGAAGTCAAGAGTGTTTCCCGGGGGCATTACATGCAGCACTAAGGCCGTGCCAGAGGCTCTGCTTCCTGTCTGTTCTCCAGCCAACTCTCTGGGGCAAACAAATCCCATGTAGCTGTTAGTCTCCAGCACCTCCATTTTTGTCTGCTTCTTGCTGGGTGAAGGTGGGAATGGGCAGCTCCAGTGGCATCCAGACACACCAGAGTTCTCTCAAACTTCATTTCCTGTAGCACTTTTCCTCCTCCCATGTGGACAGTACTGTCCTGCCACATTGTTCCCTACTTCTTTCCCACACCTGGCACGTTGCAGAGAGGTTAAGAGACCCAACACAGCTGGCATAAGGACATGGTTTCTGAATCTCACTTGAATAGTTAATATTTGACCTAGGCCAAATGACTTACTCTCTTTGTAAGCTATGTGCTTCTTCCTCTGTGAAAATAAAGTAGCATGCATTTGAACATAAGATGATGATGTGTAAAATGATAGTTCAGTGCCACAAAGCACAACTATTATCCTTGCTGTTGTTATTCCTCTTGTGAAGCTTCGCTATCATTACCACGACTGTATTCGACAGACCAATGCGAGTACACACACAAACATGTATAACACACAGATGAATTTCCCCCATCCACATACAGTAAGGCTTAGATAAATGACCGTTTCAAGGTCAGACATCCTTAATTTGCAAGGCTTTAACAACAGGCCTATGGCTTAGGGCCTCACTGAGAAAAACCAGAAACTGATCTCAGAAATCCATAGAAAATATCAGACTTCAGAAATCAGTCTTACAGGACCATCCAGAGGTAGGAACCTGCTAAAGTGGGCCACAATGCACCTCTTTGTAGCTAAGGGGAAGGCCCTCTGATTCTATTCTCAAAATATCTGAGTTGGCTTCAAGCTGTTTCATTTGCCATTTTACCCTGAAAATTAGAAGAATCATACTCAAATGGAGATTTAACCAGATGAGTTATGCATCTCTGCATACATCATCCTGCCTGCTTGGCTTATAAGCCGTCATAGAACTCTCTAGGTTAAACCATGACGGTGACTAATTTTGCTCATCACTCTGCCTGCATCTTGTACATGGCTTGTTTATCTTTGCTCTAGATAGCTGTGGGATGTTCTGTATGTCAAATGTGTTGCTGATTGGTCAATAAATAAATCACTGATTGGCCAGTGGCCAGGCAGGAAGTATAGGTGGGACAAGGAGGAGAATAAAGCTGGAAAGTGGAAGGCTGAGTCAGAGAGACTGCCAGCCGCCTCCAGGACAACCAGCATGTAAAGATGCCGGTAAGCCATGAGCCACGTGGCAAGGTATAGATTTATAGAAATGGGTTAATTTAAGATATAAGAACAGTTAACAAGAAGCCTGCCACGGCCATACAGTTTGTAAGCAATATAAGTCTCTGTGTTTACTTGGTTGGGTCTGAGAGGCTGTGGGACTGGCGGGTGTCAGAGATTTGTCCTGACTGTGGGCCAGGAAGGAAAACTCTAGCTACACTAGATGGCTTCAGTAAAGGGGAGTTAGAGGGTAGACTGTCTAAGCTAGATGGCTTAAATGTTGGAGGTGTGGGTCAACAGAAACCTGAGGACTCTGTTCCTTTTCATGAGGACAAGACCATGTTTCACACTTCTCACTGTGGTCAAGTCTAAGGATGCACATACTGTGAGAAAGACTGGCAGGCAAATGTGTTTGTTATGTCCATGACCCAGAGTTGCAAGTCTCACAGAGGCACTCACTCATGCTCACACTTGAGTAAAGGCAATGAAGCATAAAATTCTATGACTTTCAAGTTGAGGAGACCTGAGTATTTTCTGGCTGTGAGGAGTAGAGAACATCCGGAAGAACCTAAGAAAAGGTAAATACATGCACAGATATATACATATTTATACATTTTTGACAAATTGTATCTTTTAATATACATATATTTTATATCTAAACATACATTCCATAGTCATATACATGTATATAATAACTATTGGAGCTATGTAAAAATAAGAACCAAATTCTGACACTATTCATCTTTATTTTGTCCCTACCAATTATAACTACATGGCATATTATTTATTTTTTTATTATCTGTCTCCCATCCATTAGAGTAAAGCCTCACAGAGTCAGAAACTATCCTATTTTCATTACTGCTATATCCTAAATCACTTCCTGACACATAGTATACATTCAGTTTGTTTATGGAATGAATGAGTGCACACATGCATGAATACAACTACAATGTACAGGACCACAAATTCACCAGCATAGATGAGGACTCTTGGGCTGAATACTGAGACGTCAGCTGAATGATGGTTCATGCCACTGTCTTCTGCCTATCACAAATTCACACATGATAGAGGCTATTGTCCAGACTCCTCCCATGTGTGTTTCTATCCCATGGGAAATGTGACTTCTATACCCCCCTTTCCTCTGCATTTTACTTCACTTTCAGTGGCCGTTGCTTGAAGTGGATGGCAGCTGTGAAGTATTAAGAAAAAGGCAGTGCCAGCTGTAAGGATTTTTTTTTTTTTTTGCCTTCCACAAGATGGAATTCGTGAAGCCTCATAAAATCACAGTTAATAAGCTGCCTGCTTTGCCTTGAGGTCTCTCCAGTAGTTCATAATAGCGCTTATTTTGGAAAGCATGAGAGCTGTTGCTCACAAATATCTTCTGGTATATTAAGAGTCAAGTAAAAATGATGAGAAAAGACCCTGTTTTCCTTTAGAAAAATTAAAGCCCTCAAAGCATTAAAGGCAATAAGAGGTTATTACATGCCTCTTTTCAGATAGGAGGTATGTTATAATGAATCCCTATGGCAGGCTCCTGCACAGCTTTCGTTGTAAACACCTAATGTTGAATGCTGAGTGTAATACCCACTCCCATCCTTAACACTATTATCTGACCTCCTCCATATACATGGAGGTTCTAATGAAATACTACTTTAGCACAGGCTGGCCTCAAAGTCGTGGTCTTCCTACCTCCACTTTCCAAGTGATGGGGGTCACAGTCATGGCTGTCAAGCTCTTTCTAACTCTTTTGGGTAT
The DNA here is from genome assembly GCF_949786415.1 of Peromyscus eremicus. Taxonomy (NCBI): domain Eukaryota; kingdom Metazoa; phylum Chordata; class Mammalia; order Rodentia; family Cricetidae; genus Peromyscus; species Peromyscus eremicus. Next base: position 106,987,112 of record NC_081421.1, on the reverse strand, counting down.
TTATGACTCAGGTCACAGAACTCAGGGGACTTGACATTTTGTTGTTTATATTTATTTACTTTTTTCCCTCCCAATGTACATCTCTGTTTGACAGAAGGACAGAGAAGTTAAGAGTGTCTGCATACACATTATGTATCCCCACAAGAGCTATGGATAACATTCACTTCATCCACTGACTATGAGAAATAACTCAAGGAAGTATCTATCCTTACTTTCCCATTTCTGACATGAGGAGAGCAGTACGTGATTGTTCACATTGTTTGAGATAGCTTTAGATGGTCAAGCCAGGCTTAAGTTAATTCTAGGCTACCAAGCAAATAAAGTCTGTTGTCAAACTGTATTATTATGAACCCCAAATGTTTATACTTGTAATATTTTCACCTTGCAACATTTCTTGTTGAAAGACTGGGTCTAAAGCAGCATTCTCTGATTATATAGCATATCTCGATTCACCTCATTTTCTTATTTCTAAGAACACAAGAAGCATAATATACTTTCACTCTATGTGTATCCAAGCCAAATGTACATATATATGATGTGTACATGTATATGTACAATATATGTAGCTTCTAAAAAATGCCTATCATAGAAAAAAACAGAAAAATGAGCAAGAACGGCTAGAGTAGTCCTCACTGCTGTGGCCCTGCTCCATCCATTATACTCCTTTATTGACACCTCTGCTGATTCTGTATTGTATTTTTGATTTAAAATGTCCTTATTACAATTTTGCCCACCTCTTCTTTATGAATTGAGAATGGGCCTTCTGTTTCATTGGAAGTCTGCCAATAGCCCAGAATATTTATCTTATGTGCTCTTTCTGGGCAGGTTTGACAGATAACCTGACTCTCAGGCCCTGACTCTAATGCTCGGATGTGCTAGGGAAACAGGAAGAACTATACCAGTGGGGTTTTCCTGAGTGTCACACACAGATACCTACTTCCTGACCCTCTGGCCAAGCCAGGAAGCCCCTTGTTCCACAAATAGAACCTATGGTTTCTTGTGCGAGTTCTTTGACTATTTTGATTATGTTGTTTAGCCCACAGTATCCTCCCCCTGCCTCTGCTTTTGAATGTTTTATGATCATAACTAGATGTCTTAGATGCCACCAACCTGATGTTTGTTTCTTGCAAAACTAAGCTATACCTTCTGTGAACATTTTGACTTGGTTTATAGAATCACATGATTTATAGAATCACATGACTTGGCATGTTACTAAGATGACTTCCTGTGTTTATTTACTTATTTATCTTACTGTGTGAAATCTCCAGTAAGAATACTATCTGTGTATCCTTGGGTAAATTATTTAGCCCATTGTGCTTAATTTTTCATTCACTTAATGAGAATCATAATAGCAACCTAACTCAGAAAAGGTACATTGAAAATTAAATATGTTAACATTGAAAATTAACTCTGTAAAGCTTATAGCATTTTCTGGTATATAGAAAATATTATGTAAGCTATCCCTAATAACTATTAATAACTAGGTTATTTCATCTATCCCATATATTATAAGTATATCTTTTACTAGAAGAAACTTAATTTACTTTTTATCTGGCCTCCATTTCTTTCAGTTTCTGATATTTAGTAAGCTTTGGATAAGTGTTTCAATAAAACTAACTAAAAATTATCTTCTTTGACACTATTATATTTCTTTACTGACTGGACTTGTTTTGTGTTGAATTGATATTGTTTCTGTTGTTTTAAAGACAGCTTAAATTTCTAGTGAGTTGTAAATTTTTATAAAACTGTCTTTGGCGTGGGGCAGACTACCTAATCTTTTATTCATTCACCTCACTCAGATGTTAATAAATGCGAATCCCAGGTAAGGTAAAGCAATCCTTACCTTATTGTTAGAATTCTATGTTCCAGAATGATACAAATTGCTCAGATAACTAGACAAAATGTTAACGTGCATGCTAGGAAATGACTTGAGACAGTGTTTCCATATTCCCTTGGTGCTAGGCCATTGTTGGTATCTAGAGATTTTGACCAGTGTCAGAGACACTTTAAGACAATGTGAATAACATGAACCTTCCCTGTTTCCGTATGGATTTTTTTAAAGACTGTTTGGGCACACACATATTTATTCAGGTTCAGGCTTCAATACCCTACCCTACCCACCAAATACTTTAGCCTTTGGATAATAAGTAGTGGTCTCCATTTAAAACCAGAAAATTCTTTCCAAAGATCCTCACAGGTGAAGATGAGTCAGGCTCAACAGACAAGTTGATTGAAGTCCATATTACTCTACACTATGAAGAGCACTGTTTTCGGAGTCAAATGGGTGCTAGCTATGGTCTGGCGTCCTCTAGAACTAGTTGTCATTTCTTTCAGGCCATGACTGTGAAGATTAGGAATTCTTTTCACTAGCTGAAATCTGTGTAGTGAATCACTCTTGGGTTTAAAATGCTAAGCTGCCCCACCTCACACACAACAAGCAAAATGCCAAATGACAGAATGAAGTGCTGTCGGCTTATTGTACAACAGTTATAAAATGTACACCAGTGACCATCTCAGTGTCTTGGTGATGGACTCCACAAAATCAAATTTATTTCAGTATTACAAGTTTTAATAAAAACTGTCAGACATCAGGACTAAAGAAAATGTTTTGCTGCCAAAGTGAGCTTACTGTTTTCACCGGTTCTCTTCGAATTTGATTTCATATGTAAGTATTGGGGAAATACATTTCTTTAATAACAATGCTTTTCCTTCTACCAGGAAAGGTTTCTGCTTTACATTATCTTAAATTCATTCAATTACAAAAAATTCACGTTTAAGAGGTTTGTGCTATTATCAGTTTATCAGTGTATTTTGCTACCATCTGTGGCTCCTTTGGGGTGCATCAAGTATGTTTCTTGTGCAGAAGTAATGTTCCTTGAACAGAAAATCCGAGTGTACACACTGCCAATGCACTCATCAGAGTATGATAGGATAGTAACTGCCTTCGGGTAACTGAAGTGGATGGTGAAATGGAGTGATTATGATAGGTTTAATAAGAAAATTATTCATCAGATATATATGTGTGTGTATATATATATAATATAGAGAGAGAGAGGGAGATCTCAAGAGTTTATTTTCTTTTTCTTTCTAATGAAATACTTCACTACTAACAAAGATAGCTTTAGCATTGAAACCAGAAATTTATTTAGCCTTTCACCACATCTTCAATGAATAAATGTTTCACTTTTCCTTGCTTTTAGTCTCCCATGTTTCAAATACTTTAATCAATAGGAATCAACTCTCCTTATTCCATATTTGGAAACTGAGATTATCTCAGCCACATGAATGCTGAGAATAGATTTGCAGCAACATACGCTTTAAGGATTGTTCTGTCTAATTTGTCAAATAACACTTATTTGTTCATAGTAATAGTATAAAATTAAACAGTCCTTTGTTTCATTTGTCAAATAACACTTATTATCTAACAACTGAAGAGTATAATTTTTGTAGGAAATTGCTAAGTGTCTAACTGGCATTTTATGTTTGCTTCTGGCTTGAATTCAGAAACCACTTGTACCTCTTATTTTAGATAAATGGAGTGTCCTTCCACTGTAAGGATGGCAATGCAGCCTTTTATTGCTCTGTTGTTTGGACCATTTGCTTCTTTGACCCCTGACTCAAGTATTAAAGGCTCAGAAACAGCAGACAATGAGTTTTTGAAAATTGTTATCACAGATGTAAACCTGGCCCTGTGCCTTCACTAACTTCAATCTACCAGCTTCAAGGCATGGAACTCTGTCTACTGCCTACCTTCTACTTGGTGTGCCTTCGTATTATATCATCTTTAGACTTGATTTGATTAGCATATTCAAAACAAGGTAATGATTTGTATTCTTGCCATGGTGGTGCCTTGCATATCCTCTACTGACCTTCATTAACTAGATTTAAGTTTAAAACTAAAACCGATGTCTAGACTTTGGAAGACTCAGTAGTGAACTTTGTGCTACTGTCTGATACATGTTCCTATCCTCACCATGCAAACTAGAATGACCAATAATTTAGATGTGGCAACTGCAGATTCACATGCGTAGTCAAGGACTTTATCACCTCCTCACAGCTCACTATGGACTCTGTACCCTATCTATGCCAATGTCTTGTCCCTTCTCTTTGCATTCCTGTTATGAAATGCCTATGGGTGGCATGGGTCCTGCCTTCCATCATTTTGTGCTAGAAGAAGAGAAGTTAATTTAAAACTAACCTAAACAAACATTTGCAGCATAAATGTTATAAAATCAAAGTTTACTCCCTTGTAGGATAACCTGAGATTCCTTCAGCCTATATCCAGCTGGCCCCCAGCTCTTTCATGATGTTACAAAGGAAGTTGTACCAAATGGAATTTCAAGCAGATATGAGTACATAACCTACACACCATGCCCAGGTCCCCTGCTTAACGCCTATGAGTATAAAGAGGCCCAGCATGAACCTGTGTTAATATTTGTGCTATGATTTCCTGTACCTAAATTAGGTATAATTTAAAAAGATCTTGAGCTAAGAAAAGGTGTCCAGTTTTAATCCTTTATAATTTTGGACCCTTTGGTTTTATTATTTATATTCTAGTTTAAATACAACTGGTCTTTATTCAACCTTGTAACTGACTATAAATGTTAACATAAACATGGCTATATGAAAAATACAGTGACATAAAATTTAATTCTATAGTGAAACAACACTCTTAAAATAATATAGATAGCAGTTGCAGACTGTTTTCTATTTACCAAGCTTTATTCCAAGTACTTGATGTCAGTTGTATTTTTCAGTAACTCTATGAGATGAGATACATTTAAGCTCTTTTGGCATCTAGAGAGGCCAAACCAGAAAGGAATTAGCTGAGCTAATGTGAGTAATAACAGGACAGAAAGATTCAAATTCATATCTATCCGGTGGCTTCCTTAGCTCAGAACTCATAACCTATGGAATCTACACATGTTCAGAAGGGTGCTGATTGGAAAAACCTTCTGCCAGTCAGCAGCCGCTGCATTCCACCAATCAGCAGCCGCTGCGCTGCAGAGCGCTACATACAACTAAGCTTCAGTAAACAAGTGCTGCCTCCAGGTTTCCTATCACAATTTACATCTTCTGAAAAAAGTCACCTGCTGTTTGGATCCTGTGGCCTTTCTCTTTGCCTTGTATCTTTAAGGCCCACCCAGCCATGCTTTGCTTTTCTTTGCTAGAACACCCACATTCATCCTTTTACCAATTCACACTTCATCCCTTCATCCATTAGGTCAGTAAACATCTGTTAGCTGCTACCACTAGATTCAGGATGAGTCTCACAAACCCTTCTCATCCTTCACAGCCCAGTCCTAGCTATTTTGTAAAGAGTGATTTCAATAGTTTCTTATACTAAAATTTTTAATTAAGCAAAACACAAAATTATAATTTCTTGGTATATTTTACATTTTTTTCCAAGCTAAATATTTAGCATCTTAGGGGAATGTTATGTTACCTCACTCTGTCTCCTTAAAAACTTGCCATGTATTATAGCAACATACACAGAAAAAAATCTTTAAGAAATGTCCATTGCCTGATTGGTCCATGTTGGTGATAACAATCATGCTTAAAAATGTTACTTGTAGATGGTGTGTTGAGAACTTTCTGGGATGATGCAGTTGTTGATTATTTTGGGTAAAGTTCCCTAAGCCAGCAACTCTTCCTTCTGTAAGATGTTTCAGCTCAGTTCTGAGTATCATTTTGAAATCAAAAAAGGTTAATAAAAAATTTAGTTTGGACCTCTGACTGTGTGATTACACCCTCCTGGTATCTGTCATTTTTCTTTCTTGTACTTATTCACTAAAGCCCTTCTTCCTGCTGCTTCCTCCCCATCTAGCTTCAGCTCTAAAATGTCGATACAGCTCTGTTTTTTCATACTCAGTGTACTGTTTAGAAGTTTGCAGCACTAAATTTATCTATTTAATTTCATGGCCAGTTTATCATCTTATATTTTGGAAAGGAATGAGCCAGTAGTTGAACAAGTATATTTTATAATCAATGTTCAGTAGCCTGTATCTAACTGCTCTTCTGAAATCTTTAAAGCACAATTTTGACTCTGTACTTACAGTTCAGTTCTGTTAGTCAGATTTCTCAGTTATGTCTTACTGATCAAATCAGAAGTTTATTTGTCCACTATAAAACTAGTCTCTGTTTTCAAAGATTGGAAGGCTCTCTATTTTATACTCATACATCCACTCCAAATAGACTTTCAAGTGTTCCAAGATCCAATACAAAGGATATTTAAGCTGAACATATTCTCTCTAGACCACTAGCTTAGTTCTAGATTGAATCAAAAATGTGGTGTTAATCGGTGTCTTCATCTCTGAAAGATTTTAAAAAGAAGACTTTAACCTGAGAGCTGCCACTAGATATTGAGGGTTAGACATTTTCATGGTCATATTTAACTCCCTTTCCAGCCTTTGACATCATAGTTCTTAAACATCCTGTCTGCTCCATCTCTGTAGTCCTTGCCCATAATCTAGCTCTCTCCCTCTGTCTCTCTCCCTGCCCCACCTCTCTCTGATGTCATTAGCTTATATTTTGAAAACCAAATTCTGAATATAATGTCACACTGTTCCTGAAACAAAACCTGGTGCATGAAGCATTCCATTCTTTGCCCACACTTAGCTCTTTAAGCTTCTTTGGGTTGATGAATCTACCAGGGTCACCAGCAACTCTCTCTCCTTGAAAGCCAGATAAACTGGTCTCAAAACTTTTCTTTTGAGCTTTGGTGATGCGTTTAACTTTGTGATACATTTCAAAACCCCTGTCCTGATTTTTCTGTTGTCTCTATTTAGAAGTTTTCTTTTGTCTGTCCTTCCATCCTCCATCTTCAATGCCTCAAGTCTAACTTCAGGAGGTTTTTGAGAGTTTCTGGATGCCCCATCTATTGGTAGAAGTGGGATATTGCAATCAGCCACCATCACTGTGTTGGGTTCAACTTTTAATTCTCTATTTTATCTGTAGTGATGACTTATTAAAATAAATAAAATACTGTATCTTGTTTCCCTTGATCTTCCAGCATCAATGAGTAATTTTGACTTTATTTCTTAACTTTCTTCTTTTAATAACAGTATATGTGCTATATAGAAAACCAACTACATGTTTAACAAATGTATGAATAAAATCAGACTTAGAAAAAGAAACCATGGAGTACTACTCAGCAGTAAAAAACAAAGATATCATGAAATTTGCAGGCAAATGGATGGATCTAGAAAATATCATCTTGAGTGAGGTAGCCCAGACTCAGAAGGACAAACATAGTATGTACTCACTCATAAGTAGATACTAAATGGGAGGGAAGGGATGGCCAGACTGCAACCCACAACTCCAGAGAGGCTAGCTAACAGGAAAAGACCCTAGGATGGACACATGGATGATCCTGTTAAGGAGAATTGGATGAGATCTCTATGAGTGGACTGGGGGCGGGGGGTGGCAGAGGGCAAGGAGTGGGGGATGAGAATATAGGGAAATGGGAGGGTCAAGCTGGAACAGGGACAGAGTGGGAGGGCAGGGAGGAAGATACCATGATAGATGAGGACATCATGGGAATAGGAAGAGGCAGGGTTCTGGGGAGGCTCTCAGGAATCCACAAGATTGACCTCACCTTGGTCTGCTGGCAGTGGTCCAGAGGGTGCCTGGACCGGTCTACTCTGGTGACCAGCCTAACAAATAACCTAACTGTCATCATAGAGCCTTTGTCCAGTGACAGATGGAGGCAGATATAGAGATCCACAGCTAGGCACCAGGCTGAGCTCCGGGAATCCAATTGATGAGAGAGAGGAGAGATACTTCAGGCAAGGGACATCAAGATCATAATGGGAGGATGTGCAGAGATGACCAGCCACACTAGTAGAAGCCCATGAACTGTGGACTGGTGGCTGTGGAGCTCCCATGGGACTGGACTAGGCCCTCTGGATACAGAAGATGGTTGTTTGGCTCGAACTGTTTGGAGGGCACCCAGGCAGGGGGATCGGGATCTGTCCCTGGTCTATGGGTAGGCTTCTGGAATCTGGTGTGACACCTTGCACAGCCTTGGTGCAGTGGGAAGGGGCTTGGACCTGCCTAGGCTCAGTGTGCTGGGCTTTGCGAACTCCCCATGGGAGACCTCGATTTGGAGGATGTGGGGATGTGGGGTGGCTTGGGAAAGAGGGCTGGGGGGTTGGAGGAGGGGGATCTATGGATAGTATGTGGAGTGAGTAGAAAATTTCTAATAAAGAAAAATAAAAAAAAAACCATGCTTTTTTAAAAGTATTTATAAGAAGGAAAATCAAGTCAACATTATGCTCACTAAACATTCACTACATGGTAGAGATGTGTTAGATTATATTATTATGACCTGGCCTTCTTCATAAAATGAGGGCATAGATATTACCCACATTTCACAGGGTAGAAAATTGAGGTTTAGGGTTAAGCATTTGCCTGATATCCATATAGCTGATAAATCATATAGCTATGATTTGTCTTTCAGATGATGCACAGCCCTTGCTTGGTCTACTAGAACACACAGCCAAGTTTTAAATATCTAGATATCTGAGAAGCATGAGAGTTCTCTTTGATGCCATCATTGGTTTTGTATAATAGTTATTCATGTGTCATTAGATCTAGCATGTTATTAATTTATGACTGTAAGGACCTTGAGGGGGAAGCATTTGCTTTTCCAATATAAATATTTTCAGATACTTTCACTCCTGAGAGGATAATTACTCTGTATAGCATTAATTATAGGAAATATTAATTGTACATAATATGGGCCATAGATAAAATTTGGAAGGAGGTTTTTTGGGATATTCTTGGGTTTGGCTGTTTATATGGCTTAAATCATAACATGAAACCTACTCCAAATAGATTTCAATTTCTTTATACTCATATCTAGATACTTGTCCAGTAGCTCTTAATGTATGGTATTTTTCCATAATTCTTAAGGTCTTTGGAAATGATTTCTGATGTTTAAAGGGTAAAAAAAATTCCTTTATGTGATTTTGAGAGTGCTATAGACTTATAAAGTATATTCTTGACCTACATTATAAAATGTACAGATTATTCTAATTGGAAACTTAAGATATCTATATTAAACAATGATTTGAATACCAATACCTACAAATATCATCCAACACATCAATGCCATCTTTCATAGATTATACTTAGGAGAAAGGACTGAGGACTAAAATGAATTATCAGACTCAACAAAGTACTGAGGTACTTTTTCTTTACTCTTAAATCTTCATTCTTAAGATTCCCTGGAAAATGAGAGGTTATGATACTCTCATGAAGAACATCCATTAAAAATAAGTCAATTCCATTGGGTTCTCATTGGCCAACACAGATGGTAAAGAAAATTGATGAGGTCAGTGTACTGGTCAAATACCTCAGCATACCTTAGCTACAATAATGTGTAAAGTGTACCAGTGTGGGTTCTCTAACTTAGAACAAATGGCCTTATTATTTCCATCAAGTCTGTTAAGAACAAAAACATATCTTTGAAAAAGCCACTTGACATTTGTGTTTAAAATGTGTGGTCTCTGTTAAATACAGCCACACCGCCATCCTTTTCTGTATGCAGTTTGGACAAATGGAGTTGCTGTCGCTTGACTTTCTCTAAGAGGAGCAGTGTGTTCCACAATTACAGGAGCTCCATCTCCTCAGAGAATTTAAACAAAACTGCTCTTCTAGTGATAAATATATTTTGTTCTCTCTCAGTAAGTCTGTCTTCTACATATAGTGTGACCTGAGGTATATATCAGCAGTGGAGTGAATGCTTAACATGTTGGAGAGCCTGGGTTCAAGCTCCACCATTCCTAAATAAGTTAATTAGTAAGTAAATACATACCAGAATTGACTTCAAAAAGACAAATAAATAGAAATAAATGAGCTTACTTTCTTCCTTATAAAGACATGGAATAAACATCTTCAAGAATGTCCCCAGCTAAGACTCGTAGCAATGGTGGAGAGGGTGCCTGAACTAGCCTTCCCCTGTACTCTGGTGACTACCCTAACTATTATCAAAGAACCTACATCCAGTGACTATTGAGAGCAGATGCAGAGACCCACAGCCAAGCACTTGGCCAAGCTCCTGGAGTTCAGTTGAAGAGAGGGAGGAGGGATTATAGGAGCAAGAGGGGTCAGGATCATGATGGGAAAAACCACAGAGATAGCTGACCCAAGCTAGTGGAAGCTCACGGACTCTGGACTGACAGCTGGAGAGCCTTCATGGGACCAAACTAGGCCCTCTGAATGTGGAAGGCAGTTGTGTGGATTGATCTGTTTGTGGGGCATTTGGCAATGGGACCAGGACCTATCCCAGGTACATGAAGTGGCTTTTTAGAGCCCATTTCCTATGGTAGGGAATGGCCTTACTCAGCCTTGATGCAGAGGGGAGGGGCTTAGTCCTACCTCCACTTGGGTATGCCAACTGCGTTGACTAGCCCCTATAAGAAGTGAATGGGGATGGGAGAAGGGGAGGGAGGGGAATAGTAGTTGGTATGTAAAATGGAAAAAAATTGTACCATAATATACCTGATATAATTAATATCCAGTTTTAAGAGAAGTGTTTGTATTCAGTTTGGTACAGGATACCACACCCAAACTCATGATTATTGCCTTCATCAAGTGTTAAAACGATTGTTAGGTTTCTTTTTAAAATCCACTTATTATTCATGATGGATGTCTTTCTTACTTTTGCTTTTAATACCATGTATCTTTGATCACATGTATAACCAAAGTCGGTAACAAAGAAGAATTTAAGTATTTAATAAAACTTTAAAAGCATTTTCCCTGTAGGTAAGATGAATGCACATTATTAAAAATTACCTTCCTTCCTTTCAGATCCAAAACATTAGCAGAAATAATGAGCAAGAAAATGATTATGAAGAGGATGTTACCACATTTGCAACATGTTCACCCTGTAAGTTTTCTTCTAATCCATGAATACATACAGGTTTTGTAGTATAGTGTATGAAATTTGAAAACAAGACTGAACAGAAAGTGTGGGAAGGTATTTTATCAACCAAAGGATTTTTAAATAATATTGTGCTAAAGATGTTTTGCCTACATGGGCTAATTTAAACACCTTTTATAAAGTCAAGATTTAATAATCAAATATGAGGTTATGAGTTTCCTACCCTGAAAAATTATACAAATCACTTTGATATTCTTTTCTGGGTATTTGAAAACTATGTTTCCAAATTTGTTCTTCAAAACACAATCACATTCTCTGTGGAACTGAGTTCTGTCAGCTGTGAAGTGGGAAGTTGAGGCAAGGATGTTTCTAAGATCCTTCATGCCATAGCACATGTAATTCTATGTCTAACATCTGAAGGTGAATTCAGTGTTCATACATGTGCAGGCCAGGTCTCATTAGCATGCAATGGCTTGCTTACCATCTTCACCAGCATTTATGACGGGCATCCCACCCTTCATTCGGGAAATGCTGATTTTTGCTATACCCAATGTCTCCACCTGCCGACTTCACTCTGCAGCCAGCGAAAATGCCTTTTCTTTTTAAGTTAGTTCAAAATTCTTGAAGTTACTCTGGACTTTTGTCCTTTTTCTCCCACTGTACATCCACTCCACCATAATACTATTGATTACACCTGCGAAATATTGCCAGCATTCAGCTGGTTGTCATTGATATTTACCCTAGAGAGAGAGAGAATGACTATGCCTCTGCTCAGGACATGTGCAGCTTCAGCTCCCTCCACACGTTCTTCCTCCCACATCCTCCTAACTCCCGTCCATACTCCATTCATACTCCATATCATAACCCCTGTTTTTAACATTTCTTCATTTCCCTTTGCTTTTGTCTTTCTCCACTGTGCTCAGCATCATTCAGCATTTTATTTCACTTATCTGCTTCTCCATTTATGGCTTGTTTCCTTCATTTAAAATACTTGTCTTGGGAGAATAGGATTGTCTTTTCAGATCCATATGACCTAGAAGCATTATATGATCAATGCTCAGTTGTACACTACTGACCACAAGCTTTTTGAATGACAGACTGATAGGCAAATCAGACAAAATTCAATGCAAAGCTTACCAAGTATACTTTGATAAAATCCTTCAAATATTATTACAATATGTACATTAATACTACATATTAAATTAATAAACTGATTAAAAGGGCTATAGGTTATATATTTTATCACCTTAATAATAAAAGGTTATGATAAAGTTCATTATTAATACTGACCACACATCTATCATAATATTCCACCCTCTGAAGGCTTGCCAACAACAAGAGAACATTATTGCAGTTTCTTGTAAAGAAAAATCTCATCTCTACGGCTGAAACTGAGAGCTCTCTCAGCTGTGAGACCATGATTGGGCTCAGCCACCAGTTTTCATGGGGCTCGGTGAGGTCAAGGCACCCCAGTCAGCATCACAATAATGACTGGGCATGCTGAACCCTCTGCCTACTAACTCTAACTTGCCAGGGCTGGATCCACCTGCCAAGCACCTGGAATGTCTATGTTTTGTCAGTGTCAAGAAACACTGATTGTACAACTAAAGTGCAGTGTGCAATTTCCCATCCTTGACTGCAATTCTAGGCTGATGACTGATTTTCTTAGACAAAATAGTCAAGCATCTTCAGGTACTTACGGCTGAGCAGTAATCCCCTTCCAGTTGCTCCGTCATCTACTCCATCAGCATTTCCAGGGATCACTTTATTCTAGGGCCAGTGTCGAGGTGTGAGGAATAGAAAACTGAATGAGACCTCTGGAGAAAAATCACACACAAACAACACATCATATACAAATACTACCCCCATACCTATATACATCACACACACACACACACACAACATATACAACAGCACACATGCACCACACACATCACACCATACACATACACCCTCCCACACATACACCTATATATACCACATACACACACACACATACCACATGCACAACATACCTCACACATAACACACACACAGGTATACCACATACACATACACTCCCCCCATACACATACACTGCACACACACAGGACAGCACATACATATACCACAGAAGTCTGCTTACTTATCCCAGACTAGTATTAATAGAACCTAAGTTCAGTTCTAGAAGCAAACACTGCGTCTCTCTTCTTCCTCGTGTGAAAGAAAAGACTATACAGGGCACCATCACAGGCATACTTTCTCATGGGCCTCATTTTTCTCACACTGCTGAAAATTTTCTACTGTGTGACTTCATTTTTCAAAGCAACAAAGAACAAGTGTCTCCTTCCCCACACTGTTTCATTTGATATTTAAAGCTATATTTTAACAAAATTTGAAAACAATTCTTTTTCATTGAAAATGATAAGACACATTCCATCTGTTTGAAAAATCAAAAAGAATATGTCTTTCATTTTCATTTTTAAAAAGAAAAGATTGTGTAAATTGTTTCACAGATATGAAGTTATTGCCGCTTAATGTTTTTGTGCTATTCCTGGGTGGTTAGAGTATAATGTAAAAGTATATGTTGTGTGCTTCTTAGACCATAGGGACATTGACTCAATTATTTGGTTAAATTTCAAAACAGAATGCATTTTATCATTAGGTATGCTTTCTCCAGGAAAAAAAAAAAAAAGGCATTTTACCAAGTATCATTTTCAAAAATTAATGAAGTACCCATAATAATTTATGGATGTTAATTATATAAGTTACTGCAATGCCTATTATCAGCCCTAAGTAGTATGTATAATAAATATGTAGAGATGCAAAGTAAAGCGCAGATTCGTTTTCAGCAGTTTCTCCACAGAATCAAAATGTCTGTTTGTGGATGTGTCATGTACTCAGGAAACAAGATGAGACGGGGCTTCGAGGCTCATTCAGTAAAGCAGAGCTATGCAGTGGGCAGCTTTTTACTACATTGCAGGTCACAAAAGCTTGTTAACTGTGCTACAACTTCTGTGCAAATTTTCAAAATGCCTCCAGACAATGTGTGTAAGTGAAACTGCTCAATCTTCATCATAAATAGCCACACAGTCCCCAGCATTTCATCACGAACTCAGGAAGACCCACAGACGGAGCACAGCCACATCTGAGGAACCTGAAAGGGCTGGGGACACAGAGGAGGAAGAGCCAGGTGCTGAGCCAAGATCCAGGCTGCCAGAGGTCGAGGGCGAAAGCTCTGAGAACCAGTATGACGATTTGTATGTGTTCATTCCTGGAATTGATACAGAAAGCAGCTCACAGGAGCCTCTTCCATACTGCAGACCTCCTCCGCCTCCACCCCGATCAGGGACTGCTGCCTCCCAACTAGAAAGACCTCACTTCACCTCACAAGGTAAGCTTATAGGTGGTGGTGCAAAAAAACAATTTGTTCCAAGGTTTCTACAGAGCATATGGTACAATGTTGAATCTGTGGAGACACAATCAGATTCCAAAACCAAGGTGACTCTCGGATCTTTAACTGAAGCTAAGGAAAGAAAGCAAGAAATAATCTATTTACCCTTTCTCTCTGATCCCTTTCCCCCAAATAAAATGCCCTTGCAAAGCTGGAGGAATGTAAATACGATAAATAATACTACTAAAATAACCATAATAATTTGGAAAGAATCTGTTGTGATGCACATAAAATGAACTTGGTACGTTCTGTGGGAAAGTTCAATGTTCTGGGCAGAAGGAAGGCTGTTGAGGGTAATTTAGAGATGAGCAAGGGCACTTTACTTATCTGGTGCTTGGACTTCCTGGGAGCTAGTTCTCCTAGGGTTTGTCCTTGGAGTTCTCCATAGCCTAAAAACTCTCAGCCCCAGGGTCACTGTCAACCACTTCATTCACCTATTTTGTGCTTAACCTGTCAAGTTGTAAACTATTCTCACAAAGAAAATTTCATAACAAAGACTAAAATGCCAGTTTTTTCATCATATGCTATAAATAATATATTTTAGTTATCAGATCCCAGAAGACTATTAAATGTATGAACACTACTTGAAACAATGAATTTTGAAGTGGCTGGAGAGATGGTTCAGCAGTTAAGAGCACTTGCTGCTCTTGCAGAGGACCCAGGTTCAATTCCCAGAACCTACATGATGGTTCACAACTGTCTGGCACTCTATTCCTAGGTATCTATCCCCCTCTTCTGACCTCTTTGTGCACTACACTTAGTACACATGCATACATGCAGGCAAATATTCATACATATGAAATAAAAAATTTTTTTCAAGTGAATTTTGAAACCACAAAATTTAGCATTATTGCCCTTCAAGACCCTGTTTCTGGGAAGGCTCACGTTTATCAATATAAGCTGCACTCAGGTTCTACAACACCTTAGAAAACTAAACCTGGGAGATACTTCTCTGGCTCATACAGCATGCATTCATTGCTCACCTATGTGCAAAGCTTTTCTGCACTCTTGAGAGAGTGAAGTTTGTGCATAAAAATCTGTGGGAGAAAAAAACAGTCTAGCAGAAGACTAGCCACAAAATTCTACTCCATTTTTCAAATGTAAAATTTTTAAATAATAAAGATGGAAATAGTATCTTGGGTCAGATTAAATATCTGCAATATGTAATGTTACATCATAATTTTATAATGTAAGTCTTCATATACAATGTTAGCTAAGAAACATAATACCACTATTTCATAAATTTACCAAATACCTATGACCAAAATTATAATTTTAGCTAATATATCTCTTGAAAAGTACCACACATAGGAGGCAAAGACCTCCCCAAAAAACCACATTGATTTTATTTAAAAAGCATATTGTTAGCTTGGCGGTGGTGGCACACGCTTTTAATCCCAGCGCTCAGGAAGCAAAGCCAGGCGGATTTCTGTGAGATCAAGGCCAGCCTGGTCTACAGAGTGAGATCCAGGACAGGTGCCAAAACAATACAGAGAGACCCTGTCTTGACAAAACCAAAAAAAAAAAAAAAGCATATTGTCATATTTGTTTGTAGTTTATATATAAAATATGAAAACATTAAGCAAAGTAATGGGTTTCATTTTAATATACATGATATACATATATGTAATTATTTTTGTCATGTTCATTCCCCCATACTTTCTTGTCCCCTTCTCACTGGTCCCCTTCCTCTTGTCAACTGATCCCTTTTTCACTTTCATATCTTTTTTTTTTATTCATCTTTTCACCCAAAGCACTGAAAAATGAGTAGAAAAGAAAATGGCATTACTTGTCAAGATATTTTTAATACATTTTCTTTTTTTAATTTTCTTTTTAGATTTATTGACTTTATGAATGTTTGGTTGGCCTGAACAAATGTATTTGTGCTATGCTATGTCTGTTGGATCCCATGGGACTAGGGTTAAGGATGGTTGTAAGCCAATATATGGGTGCTGGCAATCAAACTCAGGTCCTCTGTAAGAGCAACAAGTACTCCTGGCCACTGAGCCCATTTGTCAAAATCTGTCCTTGAGTTATAGAAAATGGGCATCCAATTCTACAAGTGAGACTTGCAGACATACTCATTGGATAAAGTACTAATATACACCACTATGAAGCGTCTTTCAACCTTCACAACAATCATAAGATTGAACTATCATTATGACCCATCTGCCACTCAGACACAAGGCCTCAGAGCCTATAATTAGAATATGCTACATACTTCCAGGGTTCTCCTTTCAATATACTTGTGCCCCATTATTTCAGCAGTTGAAATGATTCGCTCATAGGAGTGATTCATTTAGTATTTATTAGTATACAACCTGGAGTGAGAAAACTCGGGCCCTACTCCTTAACTCAAAGCACAAGCTGATGCTTTGGAAGATAAAAAGTAAAATGTATGATTTCTAATGTGAGTCCAACTTTAGAAAGAGTTGGAAAGAGAGGTGGGTGGGGAACAGCTCAGGAAATGGGTTCATAAAAGTGAGACAGTTGACACATTTTGCTAAAAATGAAGTGCTGTAAAAGTCTTTCCCACACACTTAATCAGGTTTCACCCGGAGGCTGTCAGGGAAACAGAAGTCATGAAGTCGAAATCTCAAAGCCATATTATTCATGCAGAAAGAGGCAAGGCGTAATGATTTTAAAGCTGGTGCCAGGCATATAGGAAATTAACACTTGCTAGGTTAAACTTACCAGGAGAATATAGTTTTAAGATGCCTTGGAAGAGTGTCCTGGTTACCCCTCCTAGAACTACCAAAAGCAATTCCTGAATATTCTTGTAAAAATACTCTTTGATGTGGTTCTATTCATTGTTTTTCCTCTGAATGTTTAAGTTTTTCCACTAAAATCCAAACTTCAATAATTATTATCAGATCCACACTATTCAGAAGAGAGCAAGTTGAAAATGAGAGTAAACACTAATGTCCATAGGGAAAGACCTTCTCATCAGCCTAGTAGAGAGTATGGGTTATTTTTAATTTATTAACCAGAGTGTTTCATATGCTTGTCAGCTTAACAACTGCTACAAAGATGTCTTAGCATATTCTTACAAAGCAGGTAAATATTTTCCTGACTATGCGGGTGCATTCTAATCACACACCTAATCCTTAAGCCAGTGATTGCCCACAATGTCCATTATATCAAGGTCTCCACTTTGGTGTCACATTTCTGAATGAGGTTCATATTCACCTGTGAAAATCAAGAGTTGCACTTTTGAAAGTCAGTCTGTCAGTGCTAGGACAGACAGCGGAAGCATGTACATATGGCTGGTCCCTCACGTCATTTTCAGAGAAATTAGGTTTTAAGTGAAATAGTCAGTACAAGCAGTAGAAAAGGGAAGATATCTTGCTAGGGAAAAACATGTCTGAGTTTTATGCTTAAAAACACCACTTTCAAGGCATTTGGAGCTTGAGATATAGATTTATGACTCAATTTCCTGATATTAAATATATACCTAAAATAATGTTTAAGAAATGATAATTTTTTGAAAACATATATTATTTTCTTTGCAGAGCTAGCAATTCTAAGCTGTGTAAGTGAATCAAACAACCAACTTTTCTTTTTGAATTTTGATAGTCATATATAAGTATTTTACTAGAGACAGGGCCCTTTTTCATATTGTCTCAATGACATGTGAGTAAAGTGATTTGAGATGATATAGCAAATTAAAAGCAGCAAGAATATTGCATACAATATAATGTAAACCCAAACTAAATATTTCCTAAGCAGGGAAAATGGTGGAAGACCAAATGGAAAGAAGTCAAAACTGGAGTGATCTTAGTGCGAGACAAGAGACAAGAGAGGAACCCAGCAAGGAAGAAAAGAGAGAAGATGAATCACAGAAGGAGGAGGAAGAAGAAAACCCATATGCATTTGCCGAGACTGATGACAACGAGTATGATCTGATCCTGGCCAGTAAGAGCATAAAGAAAAGAACTGGAAATCGTTCTTTCATTATAAACAGACCTCCTGCTCCCACCCCCCGACCCACTCACATCCCTTTCAAAGAAGAAACAACACCTTACATAGCCCAAGGTATGTTGTCTATGGATTTTTTCAACTTTCAAATTGTGTGTTCACGGATATTTTACCTGTATGCATGTCTACATAGACAGATGAGTGCATGCCTGGTACCCACAGAGGCCAGAAGAGGGCACTCAGTGTCCTGGAAATAGAATTACAGAGGCTTGTAAGCTACCATGTGGGTGCTGGTAATTGTACCGGGGTCCTTTGAAAGAGCTGCCAATGATTTTAAGCACTGAGCCATGTTCCCAGCCCTTATTATATGATTTTTTTGTGTATTCTTTGGTTCATGGGAGAAATTGGATTGGGAGATGAGGTAAGGCTGTAAGCATCTTTTCAAGTCACAGGTAAGTTACATTGGCCCAATTTTAATGTAATATTTTATTAATTCTTTGAGAATTTTATGCATGCATACAATATCATATTTACCCCCACTTCTTCCATATCCACCTCCTCCTCCCAACTTTCAGTTTTTAAAAAAATAATATACATAATCCAATTTATGCTGCCTCTATACCCATGTGAGTGGAACCATCACCTGGAACAAGATTTACCTCCCAGGGCCACATGCTTAAAGGAACCTGAGTCTCCTGCTCCTAGAAGCCATTAACTGCCAGTGGTTCCTTATTTAGGCGTGGGGTCTTCTGGGTCCTTCTTCCCTCTGTGCTAGCATTTTGACTGCTGTGATGCTGTGCAGGTCTTGTACAAGCAGCCAAGGATGCTGTGAGCTCAAGCCTGTAGCAGTCTTGTCCTGTCCAGACGATACTGTTTTGTTCCAGTTTTCTTGCTCTTACAATCTTTGTTTCTTCTCCACAATGGTCCCTGAACCTTGGAGATTCAGAGGTGACATACATGTCCCATTTGTGGCTGAGCACTCCACAGTCATTTAGTCTCTGCCTTTTGAGCAGTTGTGCGTTTCTGTTTTAAGTATACCATTCATTACACCAATAAACTTCTCTGACTAGGTAGGAGTGCTGTACTAATCTGTGAGTTGAAAGATGTGAATTTAGAGGGCAGTTTGATATTATGTCCATTTAGCAAAATAATAAAAGTAGGTTCATACATGGTGCTGTAATCTCCACAGCCGTGGGTTCTTGGCCAGCTTTACAGTACAAGGTAAACATTTCCTCCTGGGGAATGGGCCTTAAATACAAGCGGCAAACAGTTCCCTCCATAACAGCCATACTATTATAGTACCCATGGGCATAGCTTCCCACAACCATCATTATTATAGTCCATAGGGTTCATACATGTGTAAGACTCATGTTACCTTCCTGTACTATGAAATCTAGAGAGAAAATATCAGCTTCTTAGTGAAAATCAGATGTGTAGTGTCTTCAGCAATAGGGCTTTACCAGTTAAGGTAAGTCATGGTGGGCAATAAGAGCATTGGAAATAACATGTATTGTTTATGTAGGGGGTGGCAGCTCTCTGGCATATCTCTGACCAAGGGGTAGTATCTACTGATCTGGTAATGGGCTTTTTATTTGCAACCTATGACTCCTGGGAGACCATAATTCACTGTGTAGGGTAACTACAGTTAAACTCTTCTATAAAATGTTTCCATATGGCTTTTCACTCTTTGTACTAGTTACCCCTCCCTTCTCTGCCCTATCCTTCCATCTCTCTCCACACTTTAAACTTCCTCCCCATTATTTCCACCAATTCTTTTTAAATTTAGGAAAATAATGAATAAAGGAGTGGTGGAGGTGATATAAATACATCATTCTTACATTAAACTCTCAAATGAAAATTTTAAATAAATGAATAGAGAAATAATTAAAAATTTTGATCATGCTAATTCTTCATTAATAAAGATGGACTTAATTTGATAGTTCTTACATAATTCTACAAAAGTCAATTAGAGTGAAAGAGAATAGGAAATTTGGGTTATGTATTCAGAATGAGCAACTGGTGGCTGAAGAGATGGCTTAGTGTGCAAGCATGAAGATCGAAGTTCAAATGCCCGGTACAAAGTCAGACATGGATATGCCTGCCTAGAATCCCAGCATTAGAAGGCTTTTTCCACACCTTGCCTAGTCCTCCCACTCAAGCAGATCTACTAAATGGAATGTCATTTCATCCCACTATCCATTCATCAGGAGAACATCAATTTGCACCTTTTGTGATTCTTGACAGAACAGAGTGGCAACAAGATGTTGGCACACCTACAGTATAACATAGCCAAAGAGGAAGCTGTAAGGTGCAGAACTGAAGAAAACAGTAAACAAAGAAAAAAACAGAGGGCTAGAAGAAGCTATGTTGACATTGTAGGAAATACCTTTGTTTAGGATCTGAGCAAAGAATGACTTTGATATACTAATTCTAATGTAGAAAGGGGTTCTATATATTTCTTTGGTTCTGGTAAAGTCAGAAGTTAAAGAAAATAGATTTTTCTAAAAAAAAGTACAGTGTCTGGCACAAAGGAGAGTCTGTGGTCTACTGAGATACTGGGGATATCAGTAGGAGGCAACTTCTGTGAACTCTCATTCACATAGCGGCCCTGTGTGGTTTACATTGCCGGTCTAATCTCAGATGAGGGAGCTGATGCTAAGAGAGTCCCAATGCACTGCCCCAATGATGAAACTAGGAAGCGGTACCAGCAGCATGTGAGCCCCTATCATTTTATTACCCACACCTGTAAACACTGAACCATGAGCTCCTTCCACCGATAAATTCACTTCACTTTCATGCGTTCATATTTATTTCCTTCCTCTAACCTACAAGACCCACAGTGGAAGAGATCAGCTTCTTCAGAATCTTCCTTCCCATCATTAAATCCTTGTTTCCACATTCAATGATGAATTCATAAACTGAGAGAATTTGATGAATATTAGCTGAGTGAACCAATGATAGAAGAGGCAAAATTCACATCTATATGGCTACAGTAGACTTCACTAAGAGTACGGAAGATAGTACAAAGACTGTATCAGCCTCCTATTTCCTTTTCTCCTGCCCAAAAACATCCAATATTTGAAGCACTGATTTGCACAAAACAGAACAAGGCTCCGAGATGACCATATGTTGTTCCTTTTTCTACATGCTGTAGATCACATATGGAAGAGAAGTTCTGCTCTGCATTCCATCATCCTCCACCCATAGAAATGTAACTCAGCAATTCAAAACTGAACTCACATCCATCAATTTTATCAGAAGACATGTTTCTGATTGTGATGCTTATGTGAAACACTCCCCAAGATTAAGAACAAACTACAACAGAAAAGTTATTTTTTCTTTAAAATATTTTTTTTTCTTAAATGGTCATCCTCTTCTCAGATCTCATGTTCTTAACACTTTCCTTTCCCTGTGATATTGGACAAGATCAGGCTCATTAGGCATCAAGAATATAGTGGGATTCTATATATTACTATCTTTTAGTGACAGAATTCTTGATTTAGAACAAATCAAGGAAAGAAAATGGTGGTCAGGATGGCCCAGATAGACTGGTAGGAGAATTCCATCTTAGACCATGCACAGATGTGAACTCTTATTAGGGAAAGGTTTTAGCATTACTGAATCATTTTTCATTCTCCCCTCATACAATTAATAGGACAATGATAGGCCCAAGTCCATGTGGCTGATTTGGAGCAGAATACAATGCCCCTCTCAATTTGCAGTTGCTCCTGAGGTATCCTTGGCATTTTACAGTACAACAAAGTTGCATATACGACCTTCTTCAGGGCATCTCAGCTACCAAGACCCTAAATGTCAAGTGCAACTCACTTGTTCGCCTAAAATTTCCACTTGCAGTTCACTTGTACTTGAAACTGATTACATACAATGAATTGGAGGTGGAGAGTCCTTGTGAAAACTCTTGGGAAAATTAATTCCCACGGTTGTAAATGTGACAGCAGAGTGGCTTCAGTCTTCCTTAGTAAAGAAATATATTCAAGTAGGTCTTATGGCGAGAGCCTTGCTGCCCGTTCTCTGCCTAGGTGACCTAGTCCAAACCATTTAGTTTCAGAACACCATATGCATGTCACAGGTGCTCTCAGAACAGAATGACATCATCATCTTTCTATATAAGGCTAGGGCCCCTGCCTTTCTGAGTGAAGTTCTTTATCTTTCTGTGAAAGGGTGCTGATCCAGCTCTACAAAGGAGCCATCATGATGACTGAGTATGTACTGTTCATTGGACAGAAGCAGTACTGCTGTGCAACCTGTGTTTAATGAATTGTTCTCCTTGTCCTCAGAGCAGAACACCATAGTTTCCTGGCTCATTCACAGAAATGCTGAATGAAACCAGAGGACTTTCCAGGCCATCTCTTAGCACAGTGATATAAAGTTAAATCTTATCAGCCTCATCTTTCAAGGATTCAATTCATTGGTTATATAAAAGGGGCAAAATGAATGAAAGTATCATCAAGCACTTAGATTTTTTTTCCAATTGTACCACAACTTTCTGTGTTTTGCCTTTAGTATGTTACTACACCCTGTTGAATGTGTCTGTGGTAAGAAGTTCAACTGACCTATGGTAGTAATTCTTTTTTTTTTTAATTTTTATTTTGCAATACAATTCAGTTCTACATATCAGCCACGGATTCCCTTGTTCTCCCCACTCCTGCCCCCCTCTCCTTCCCCCCAGCCCGCCCCCCATTCCCATCTCCTCCAGGGCAAAGCCTTCCCCGCAGACTGAGATCAACCTGGTAGGATCAGTCCAGGTAGGTCCAGTCCCCTCCTCCCAGGCCGAGCCAAGCAACCCTGCATAGGCCCCAGGTTTCAAACAGCCAACTCATGCAATGAGCACAGGACCCGGTCCCACTGCCTGGATGCCTCCCAAACAGATCAGGCCAATCAACTGTCTCACCCACTCAGAGAGCCTGATCCAGTTGGTGACCCCTCAGCCATTGGTTCATATTTCATGTGTTTCCGTTCGTTTGGCTATTTGTCCCTGTGCTTTATCCAACCTTGGTCTCAACAATTCTTGCTCATATAAACCCTCCTCATTCTCGCTAATTGGACTCCCAGAGATCCACCCGGGGCCTAGTCATGGATCTCTGCATCCAGATCCCTCAGTAGTTGGGTGTTTGGCCATCCCATCACCAGAGTAGGTCAGTTCGGGCTGTCTCTCGACCATTGCCAGCAGTCTGTTGTGGGGGTATCTTTGTGGATTTCTGTGGGCCTCTCTAGCACTTTGCTTCTTCCTATTCTCATGAAAAGGCATTTGACAAAATCCAACACCCCTTCATGGTAAAGGTCTTAGAGCAATCAGGAATACAGGGAACATACCTAAACATAATAAAGGCAATTTACAGCAAGCCAACAGCCAACATGAAATTAAATGGAGAGAAACTCAAAGCAATTCCACTAAAATCAGGAACGAGGCAAGGCTGTCCGCTCTCCCCATACTTATTCAATATTGTACTTGAAGTTCTAGCCAGAGCAATAAGACAACATAAGGAGATTAAGGGGATACAAATTGGAAAGGAAGAAGTCAAGCTTCCCCTATTTGCAGATTACATGATAGTATACTTGAGCAACCCCAAAGATTCCACCAAGGAACTGATACAGCTTATAAACACCTTCAGCAACATAGCAGGATACAAGATCAACTCAAAAAAATCAGTAGCCCTCCTATATACAATGGACAAAGAAACGGAGAAGGAAATCAGAGATACATCACCCTTTACTATAGCCACAAATGACATAAAATACCTTGGGGTAACACTAACCAAGCAAGTGAAGGACCTGTATGACAAGAACTTTAAGTCCCTGAAAAAAGAAATTGAAGAAGATGTCAGAAAATGGAAAGATCTCCCATGCTCATGGATAAGCAGGACTAACATAGTAAAAATGGCAATCTGACCAAAAGCAATCTACAGATTCAATGCAATCCCCATCAAAATACCAAGACAATTCTTCACAGACCTGGAAAAACAAAAAAACCAGGATAGCCAAAAGAATCCTGTAGGTAGTAATTCTTAATGACCCCCAGATGTCACTTAGCAATGTCTAGAGAGATTTTGATTTTCACAAGTAAGATAATGCTAGAGGTACCTAGGAGGTAGAGGTCAGAGGTACCTGATGACCATCCCACACTTTAAAGATTAGCTTTCGACAATTATAATCTAAAGCTTATACAGTATAAAAGGTCAGTAGTACCAATGCTGGCAAACTCAGATCCACAAAGTTGCCATTTTTAAGACAGAGTAAACATTTGAAATCTTTAGATAATGGTCATTTAACAGCTGCCCACAAAGACACCCCAACCCCCCCACCACACACAAACACACACACTATAAATTTCTTGAATCTACAATGTTTTTTTTTTTCCAGCACTTTTACTGTGAGCATCTTTTTAACTCTGAGTTACGTGATTAGAGAAAAATGAGATGCTCTATGGAGCTTTCATGGTATGAGGCATCCCCCCTGAAAGAAATTCATCAGTAAAATTCATGAGCCCCATGAAGAGAGACAGAACTGAACTTGATGTCACTGTGCACTCAAAGCTGTGTAACTTGGTGAGAGTTGCACAATCTCAATTCATTTTTTAAAAATTTATCTTTGTTAATTATTCATAATAGCTGCTTTTCTGCATTTTCATGAGAATGAAAGCTGCATGTGTTCTGTGGTTGGCTTAGAGCAGTACACAAAAAAATGGTTCAGATGATATTTTAAATTATTCTGTAGACACAAGGTAAAGCAACCTCTCTATTCCCTCTTAGTGCCTGCCTTCTGCTTCTCCCCTTACATAGTTTCATATGCATATATACTAGAGTACATGTTTTTCCAAATATTCATCAGCTACCAACATTGAAAACAATTAGATCAAATGGGCACAGCCCTCACTTTGGATGTTTTCAATCCCCATAGGGTGAGTTCTATTAGTTTATTTAGTATTTAGTGACTGTTCAAAGTTCACATAACCAAATGGAATATAAAAATAGACATTCAAAGGCCAGATCCTATGATCCTGTGAAATACAACAAAACCAAACCATGACCCCACTTGTATCTAGCATGAAAGCATTTTCTGACACAGAGAGGGGAAAGAGCAGAGAATTCCATTTGGATAATCACCAAGGATAAACCAAAAGGTAAACTCCTAATAGTTTTGGAGGCTTTCAGTGGCTCCCTTACCACCTAAGCTATTTCTCTTTGAAATGAAAGATTAATGGGGTTATTATTCAATTAATATTTACTCTCATAACATTTTCTAACGGAATAGGAATAGAATGATCAAAAACAAGTCAACATGCTGCTAGGCAAACAGCAGGTGTTCCCTATGTGTTGCTTGCCTGGTAAACAGAAGAGGACTTGCCTACCCAGGGATGCATGGAGCCTTAGTTAATAAACTCATTGTGATGGCCTCAAGCTTCAATTCCACAAAACCACCTGTCTTCTTCCAGAATTTACCAGCTTTCTAGATAGGAAACATTTTCAGAGTAGAAATATTCTTGGCCCGGGCGGTGATGGCGCACGCCTTTAATCCCAGCACTCGGGAGGCAGAGCCAGGCGGATTTCTGTGAGTTCGAGGCCAGCCTGGGCTACCAAGTGAGTCCCAGGAAAGGCGCAAAGCTACACAGAGAAACCCTGTCTCGAAACCCCCCCCAAAAAAAAGAAATATTCTTGTTTGTATAAACTAAAATAAATATTCAAATAAAAAGTTTGTTTTCTAGCTCCACTTCAATTAAGTTGAAATGTAGAGGAAAAAAATGATTGTGAGATTTTTTTCTTTGCAGAAAGAGGATTTTCATACTAATCTACCAATCAAGTTCAAATTTCTGTTACAGATTGGAAAGAAAATGGATGTTTTTTCCTTAGGAAGCTAAGTATCTGTGAATACCACCCTTGTATTTCAGTCTTCCCACAACTTACCTTGAGGTCATTATATTCTTCCCCTATCCTGTCTCTGCCAATCTCAAAGGAAAATGTACCAACATTAATGAGTGTGTGTGCACTGGCTGCTGAGTAGGCACATATTCTCCCTAAACGCCCAAGCATCGTTCCAATTTGCATAGGTCTGTACGCTCCAGCCAGGTGAAAGATCCATGTCCACATCCCTGTTGTGATGTGGTGAACTGTGCTAGCTAAATGTCCCGGATAATGAGGTGGAACTAATGTCAGCACAATTAAATGGCTCAAGCTATCAGAGTGTTTGTACATTTCCACAAGCTTTGGATGACTCACTGGGACCACCTATGGCATTACAGCATTTTTCCCTCCCTCCTTTGACACCTACGGAAAAGGGGGAGGTGCTGTTGGTTCCTTTTTTATTTTCCCTCTTCTGCCTTTTTGTGATTAGCTTTCATGTAGCATGTAGTAGGGAAACAGATGGGAAATCAGGGCTACAAGGACTGGTTTTGACCCTTCCTTTTCTTGACTGCTTACCTCTCTCCTCTCTCATCAGTGGGTGCTAATAGCATGTCTGACCTCTGTCTAAATGAGTGAAAAGTAGGAAGGTTTGGACACTGTCTGATAAACCTGTACACCCCCAGGACCTTGTTTGTACAGCTCTGGGCTGTGTTGTTGGCAACCTAATGATAGGTTGTCAAGTGAATTATAAAGCATTTCCTTCTAGGAGCTCATCCCCTGCAAGAAAACACAGTACAGATGTGTTTTCATTCCCCACCTGCAATGGGCACAGAGCATCATGGGATTTATAACTTGCCCTTCGAATCTTCATGAATGGCATTTGCTATCCCACAGACTTTTATCATCTTAACTGCTTAGACAATAACGCTAAGGGTGCTTTGTCCATTTTTCCAGAAAGGGGCTCTCGGAATGAGTTCTTATGTTCTCAGGAGACTATAACTGAGGGCGACACAAGGAGTGTTCCTGCCGAACAGCCTGGAAAGACAAATTGTGAAAGAGAACTTGTTCCAGTTCACCCTTTCCTCCTCTGCTACTTCTGCTTTGCTTAACATTTTTGAATATTTAATACTATGCTAATTTTTCCATTCAATGTCATTTATATTCCAGAGAAACTTTTACAGAAGTCATTTTTACCAATATTTAAAATAAATGAGGGTGTCATTTAAGACATTTGTATTGTTTAAGATTATTTGAACCTTAAAAACTTGTTTTTGTTTTTGGCTTTTTCCTCTGTTGATTTTTTGTGCTTAAGTACTGTGTTCATCTTTTTTCTTTACAAATTCTAACTGTAGGTAGCAAGAGAAAAATAAGATTTCATTGTGCAAAGGTTAGCCAAGTTGACTTGTCATAATTGCATTGGTAGCATTCTTTGGACATTGACCAGGCACAATGTAGTTGAAACAATGTTGTCCAAGAATTCGAGCACAGAGGGTCAGAGTTGTCTCAATGTTTTTTGGTTTTGTTTTGTTTTTTTAGTTATTACTGGTCTGTGGTTCAACTTTCTAGTTTTTCTATTAGTCTAAGCCTTCTGATCACAAATAATAGGTCTTTTCTTGTGGCTGTTTTGTATATGAAAAACAGCTCTGAACGTTAAAAGCAATGCTAAGACCATTTACTAAGTCTGGATTTTTGTAAGGATTCAGCAAGTGGTGGGGGAAGGGAAATGACATGGGTGCAGCTGCAGGTGAGTTAAGGAATTCTAAGGCAGATTAGATATAAGGGGATCTCAGCACAGTAACCTGCTGCCAACCTCCCCCTACAGCTCTGTTATCAGCATTTCCTCATTCCACCATCCGTCTCAGTAGTCCACTCTTAGCTCCAGACTGACCCTGGCTCAACCCTAGAGAAATCACACTAATGCCTAGTGACTGAAGAGCAGCATTGACTCCATGTCACATAGGCCATTTGTTGCTAGCAGAAAAATATCCAGGATAAATTGGATTTAGAGCAAATTCACACCAAGAAAGCTAGAAACAGAAGTCTGCTTTCAAATGTGCTGCAGCTCCAAACCTCAGCTGGATCCATGAAACTCACAGGTAGTGTGCTGCTTAATTGGAAAAATTACTGTTGCATTTGCCTTTGGGTTCAAGTCATTTCCCATATTAATGATGCCAACTACAATTTTTCAGTCTTAGACACTCTGTTACATCTTAACAATATTAACAACAGCACAGACTGCCTGTTATTACTGTATTCAATTGAAATTAAAGAACTAGTTGATGAAAACACCACATACAACCTGGAAAAAATCTAGCATACTCAAGTATGGAGTCACATGCCATATACTCCTTAGTGTATTTCATTTGGGAAAAATGCCCCAAATCCAGAATGTACAAAGAAAACTGATTTTCAACCAGAGATGTTACTTTATATGTATAATTTTTTCAAATACATCATATTTGAAAGTATATTCTCTTCTCCTGAGGACATGGAGAGGAATAATCTTTCTCTTCACATTATCTAGAAACATAAGTGCTTAATAAATGTTGATTTGATTTGGGACATTTGTTTTAAAAAAAAATGTGTTCTTGATTAATTCCATATATGAGCTTGATCTTAGAGTGGTTTAAATAAGAGTAAAGCCAAGATAGAACTCTATGATCATTGCCGAGGTGTTTCTCCAGGTCACAATGTCCAAGTGCCATGCAGCTGTCTCCTTGTCCCCATGTTCCTCAGTTACCATTTTATAGGAAGATCCTGCTGAGATATCAAGAAGAACAAGAGCACAACCATGCTCCTGTAGCTCCTCCCAGCCTCCCTCTCTAACTTTAAATGGGAGACACAGCATCACTGTAAGGAGGAAGCAACAGACTGAAGGCCAAGACTTAAGGGTCTAAATCATCTCTCCGCTAACAACTCAGGGATCATTTCAAAATTCACTTAGCTCTTTTACAAGCTGCTTACTTCCTCATCTATAAACATATGAGGCCGGACTAAATCTCCCAGGCCTCTTTGAGTTCCCAAACCCCATAATTCAGACTGCCCATAAAAATAAATGTAACTCCGGATGCTCATTTTCCAAAAGTAAAGTAGTAAAGGATCTGGTCTATTTCATTAACAAATACCAGAATGTGTCCAGAACTTTGTGGGTGCTTAATAAATATTAAACACTGATTTTACCTTTCATCTGCAAAATGGGGTGAGTAATGCTGACTTAATTCCCAGAATTTCATGAGAGAAATAATAAATGAGAACAAAGCACTTTTCAGATAATGAAGTAATTCAAACAAGCTGTTTTAATAGGTCTGAGGTCTGGGTAGATGGCGCAAGAGTAAAGTGCCTGTTTTATTATTACATCTGTGGAACACAACAGGCTTTTCTTCACTTTAAGAAGAAACAATAATTATGCTTGCTTATCACCCACAAGCCAGTTTGAGTAGTTTCTACGCAAATAGATTCTTCATGTGAACTTAGCATTGATCACTTCTAACAAATTCAAGATTTTATCTTTACCTGATATCAAAAAGGGAATTGGCATGATTTAACCAGTTTAGGGAAGCATTCCATCGATATCACAGGACTCTGCCCAAAGAAAATGCTTGCCAAAAATTACTGATAAACTGTACAGATGAGGAAATTACAATTTTAGTAATCCTTATACTCAAAAATGAATACAATTCAGATATTGTTACTAAGGAAAATGCTATGTTGCATTCTGCTTTCAAGGAGGCTTTCATGGTGTATTTCATATTCTTAAATGCTTTTGTCTAATCGATTTTATGTATTATATTTTTATAGTGTTCCAACAAAAGGCAGCCAGAAGACAATCTGATGATGATAAGTTCTACAGTCTCCCTAAGAAACCAGGTATTAATGTTAAATTCAATCTATTTAATAATCTAAATAAGATTTAAAGGAATATGTATAACATCTCCTAGGTTATACAATTGAGTTCGATTGATTTTGCTTTGAAGTTTGTATCTGACTCCAAAACAACTGTGCCATAATAAAATCAATGCATGTTAATTATTTTAATTAGCAAAAGCAGAAAATACCCCTCATTATATTGCCTGTGGTGATGTTATCAACGCACTAGGAAGGAGAAGACAAATTCTATAACTTGCATCGGAGCCCCCCTCCCACCGCCGCCACCTTTTTTAGATCTGTAAAGGAATACCTCCTAAGAGAACAGCTTGGGTATTTCTACTCAAGCAGAATTGGGTGAATTGGCTGTGAATGCCAATCAAAGATTAAACCATTTTCCCAGTATATTCTTGCCTTCAGCATTTGATCCAGGACATTGAAAACAATAATTTATCATGCAGAGTAGAGCTAAAGACTACTATAATCACACAAATGTCTCAAACAGGTGGGACATTTCTACTTCCAATATTCACTGGGACATTGATCTTTTTCAAGGATAGACTCTAGCAGACTATTTATTACAATTCTTTTTCAACAGTCAGGAACGACTAAATGTTCAAATATAAAAACCACAAAAGTCAGTTGACACAGGGCTTAGGGTAGCTAGCTTTGGTAATCTATGAGCCAATGCAGCTGCACCTTTGAAATAACTTCAGTCCCAAATTATGTCACCTTGAAACTGGTAACAGGTAATTACTGAGAAAGAGACATTTGAAATGAAACCATAAAATCACTTCACAGCAGCCCCCAGACCCCCACATGCTCCATCTCCTTTTGTGACATTGAAGAGGCTAGGGTCAGCATGTACCAGCTTTCAACACTCACTGAACAATAATCAACACAGAACCTCAATGGACCCACTTTTAGGATGCTATGAATGATCTCTCAAACAAAGCTGTGCTCTTAAGTGAATGACGGTCACTCCTCACTTCAAGTAGCATTTCCCATGGCAGCTAAGTTGTGCTTAGATTGTGCTAAGGATTACTCACATGGTGCTTGAACACAACACATGGGGAAGCCGAACTGTACTCTTCTACGAATTACTTGGATATACTGCTTGTAAATTTATATGCAAAGTGCCACTCTCTTTAAACAGCAATTATCCATTTTTTAAACATGAATTTCATAATTTAGCCGTGTCTTGGTTCTGCATAGATTCCCGTGCTTTATTCCCTGTCCGGAGCTGCTGTGTATGGAAGCTGCAGAACCTTTAAGAGTGAGACCTGGCTAGTGAAAGTAAGACCGTATGGGTGTGCTTTGAGGTTTATAACCAGCCCGAGTTTGGGCAAAAACTCTACCTCTTGGTTTTCTGAAATGTAACAAACTATGCTGTAAACTCCTGTAACCACAAACCTATCTACTTCAGCATCCATCCATACCTTTTCCACTATGGGGACCACACTCTCCCAAACTATAAGCAAACAATAAGTCCTTTCTCCTTTAACTTACTTCTGTTGGGCATTTTCAACAAGAAAAGTAATTAATAGCAAAAGTTGGTACTGAAGGTAGGGTGTGGCTCTAGTAAACCTGACCATATAGTTCATAGACCTTCGGAACTAGGAAACATGTGGAGGCATTTAGGGCTGCAAGTCAGAGAAGCCCTGCAGTGCTATGCGGGGAGATTAATGAGCCTTTCAGGTAGGAGTACAGAAGACCATAATGTTCATAGAAATAGAGACAGAAAAGGCCAGGCCCATGAGGTTTGAAGCAGAGGCAAACGATTGAACCACAGGACATTCATGAAGCATTCTGGCAAAACAGCTACCCATGTTCTGAAAATGAAGGTGAGCCTAAACGCACAATTAATGAACTAAGTTGCTTGGTGGAGGAAATTGCAAGGCATCATAATATTCAGGTTGTAGCATGTTGAGTCAGTGCTTTTAGCTAGATTTACAGTAAGAGAGCAGAAAGGTTTGGGGAAATGACTAGCCCAATTGAAGAGTACATGTACACTTTGTACTGGAACGATAGAAATGATGCCTTGGTGGCAAGACCCTACCCGTCAAAGGCTTCCAAGTATAAAACTGAAACCCAATTTTTAAAATATTCATTTTAAAGGAGAACAACTGAAAAAAATAATTTGGCGGGGAGATCCTGAGTAGAGCATGTCTTTGAATGGATTCCCTTGGAAATGTCTGCCTAAGGAAATTCAGTCACACACTGCACTTAGCAACTACAGGCATGATCCAAGCAGACCTCTGGACCTAGAAGCAAAACTCAGCATTGTCATCTACATAGTGCTCTTGGTGTGACAGGTAGCAGAAAGCAAAAGTCAGAGTTATCAAAGTTTATACCAAGGTTCCAGAAAGGTGCTGAGGTCAGACAATGTGTAGCAGAGTTAGAGTCCCTCCACAGAACCCCTAAGTAAGCTGTGTGTGACAACATGAATGTGAAATCTAAGTTGGGACATAGACCCAAGGGTGTTGGAAGAGCAAGAAGTGTGGAAAACCTTCCGAGAAAACCTGCAGGCACTGAGAAGATCCAGCCCAAGAAAGAGGCCACATGTGTTGAAAGCAACTGATCCACAGCAGTGGGTCTCAGCAACTCCATGCAGAGATGTGGGGTTTGATGTTTGCCCTACTGGGTTTCAGTACTGCTTTACTCAAAACTTCTACTGCCCTTCCTTCTTCCCTTTTGGAATCAAGTGTCATTGTCTGTTGGAAGTATACAACTTGCTCTTTGAGTTTTGCAAAGCCTCACAGCTGCGAGTTTGTTTTGAGTCTCGGAAGACTTTGGACTTTTGAATGGTACTGGTACTGATACAACTTTTGAAGTTGGATTTGAATGCAATTTGTGCTCATCAATAGCCACAAGCCTGTAGAGGACTAGGGTCAAATGCTATGGTGTAGGTATAGAATGTTCCCCTCCAGGTCCCTATTGATTGTACTGTTAGAGGAAACTGTAGGAGTTTACAAAGCTTGAAAAGCTTGGCAAATGAAAGTAGGAAAGTTGGTATAGTCTTTGATGACTGGACACAGCCCTGCTTCCGGGTTAAGCTTTCTCTGCTTCCCAGTTTTCTGAAACACAATAAGCCGTGATGCTTATATTTCTGTCTGTCACAGTTATTAAAAAGTAGCTAACGTAAGGATGGATCATGGACCTTTGAAAGTAAATTGTCCCTTTGTCATGCCTTTATATCTCTCAAGAAACAAATGCAAAACTCCAAGAGAGGTTTTTGTGCACTTAGGATCACAACAGTTCCTAACAATTTAAACAAACTGATTACTCCCATTTGGATTCCTACACATACCTAATAGTTTTATAAATAATAAAGAGAAAAGGTGGGCGTTTTGAGCACTTTCAGAGAAAAAAATCCCTAAGTGTTTCTTATTATAAATGATTCAAATATCATAGTTATAATTCAATTCTGTTAGCATTTAAGGTGAGATCTGGAAATTTCAGGATTTCTCCTTTCACAAGAGATGAAAGATGGTGGAGACCTGGGGAGCACCTGTACTTAACAGGTGGCTATCTGTCTGTCAGTTGGCCATCTGTCTGTCCCCCAGAAAGCAGTTTGAGAAGAGCTGAGGGTTTCTCTTGAGCCTAGAAGAACTGATTCATGTTCCACAATGTATACAGAAAATACTTTCCATGCTGGGATAAAATGCTAGAGAGAAAGGTCGAAGGAAATAAGTTTTACAGTACACCTTAGTGATAATGCAATGTTTTATGATTTTATACACCTGGTCAGATACTTGGCTCATTTGCTTCATAAAAGTCAGTTTTCATTAGACTTTTAAAGAGATCTCTGGGGACTAGGATACTAAAAAAAGTCATATGTTATTTGATTTTTTTTTTCATTTTGATTCTTGAATCCAACTTATTTGTAGTATTTTAAATTAGTCACCGTAGGATATTCCTTTACTTTTAGACATCAAGAATTTACCAGAATAGAACAAAATATTGTGCTATTTCTAAAAGTAAAAGAACATCAGATCTTAGGAAGTTTTGTTTTCAAAATCTGATGACTATAACCTCCAGGAAAATCAGTTTTCAGCATGATCAAAAAAATGATAATTAGGATCATTATAAACGTACTAGGTACTTAAAAGGTGTTATTTTAGTCTTCATTTTCTTCACTATAACAAAATGCCTGAGCAGTCAACCTGAAGGACAGATTTATCCTGAATCGTGGTTTCAGAGGTCTCACTCCATCATGGAGGGGGAGGAATCACAGAGCAGAGTACTTTATATCATGGCTGCCAGGAAGCAGAGAGAATGCCTACTCCCTCCAGATTTTCTGTACTTTGTAAAATTGAAATCTCCTCCCGAAATAGCACTGCCACTCGAGGAGCAAGCATGCAACATGTGAGACTGTGAGGAGCATTTCACATTCAAACCATTCAGCCATTATCTCATGAAGCTGTTTTGGTATTATGGAAAATCACAGCTTCCTATAGTTTTCAGAGCATCCTTCAGCTATCCTGGGGTTTCATCAAGAAGTGGGAAAGACAATAGATGCTTCTCCAATGCTGATGTCTCTGGAGGGAAAATAGGGAGGGGGGGACTTGTGAAATTATCACGAGTTAAGATTTTACAGGGGACCGAGACAGGTTCCCTAAAAAGGTTAAATAATGTATTTCTTCTACTGTATGCTGGAAGGGAAAAGGACTCATAAGAGCCAACTATTTCCCCCACGGAAACTGAAAGCATTCCAGAATATCTAAGTTGAAGATTGCCAAGGGGTTGCCAGGAAGTTACATTATTGCTGAGCCAAGGAAGTTTCCTGAGGAACAGAAAAAACAAAATTAATTGGCACCATTTCTGTGGGAACTCAAAGGAATTCCTTGACTCCAATTTTACATCTTGAAGAAATATGAAGGGAAAGTGCTAAAGACTGGCAATCACAGATAAAATTTTTCATCAAAATGCAGCCCTAAAGTCCATTTTCCCAAGTTGGTTTTGAAATCGGAAAATGCTAAAGAATGATATCACAGATAAAATGTGCTTCCAGTCCACTCCATTTACTAACCCTGAGTCCCAGGGGCAGACAAAGGTGTGTTCATCAGGACCACAAACCAGAGGACTAGATCTTGTTGGTATATTTAGAATCTGCTTGGATTCTGAAGTCAGAGTTATGCTAACCATACTCACAGAGGACTGATTTATTTGTGAAATTCTCACTAGGAGAGGGTTTCTGCATCCTTTGGGTGTTGGCCAAATAACCACTATCCTATTAAATAAGCTTGTTGATATCAGGTGTCTACACTATGATGGAGACATCCTCAAAGTTTACTAAAGGCATGTGAGGCTGCCACTTCAAGAACATGGACACAAAATTAAGCAATAGTCTCAGCTTCTGGATTGTCCATGTTTCCTAGACTTGTTTCTGTTGGACTCTTCTTTCCATGCCAAGACCAACTCTATTTTACTGTCTTCACTATTGTTTCAGCGCAAGTAAGAAACACAGCAACCAATGAGCTGAATCATTACCAAACAGCCTCCTAGATCATGATTCTCACCCATAATCTGCTCACCTCACAGTTAGTTAATGGACCACATGAAGGATGTCCTGTTGCTGTAAGTCAGGATAAACCGTAATTTACAGGGGTATGTGAATAAGAGCATGCCTGCCCTAATCAAATGTTTAGGGCAGACACCTCCAGATTTAGATGAGCATAAAAGATTTATAGAACTTCCAAATTTTGGTTGCCTAAACCATTCATATCCTGTATATAAATGTAAAAATTATATATAAATTTGCCACATATAACTTTTGCATTATAAATCTTTCCTGGTGGATTTTTATGTTTGATATACATCTCTTTAAAGTCATAATTCAATCTAAAGTATAAAATGAAAAAATTTCAAGACTCATTTTATCAATACCAAAAATCTGAAAGATTATTTGTGATGAGAATTATTTTGATATATTTAATAACTGATCACTAAAACTTTGCTTAGTAACTTTGAGTTTGGCGCATTTGGGCTTATAGGTTTGTAACCCCTGGCATGGCCTCAGCCCAGTTCTTCACTCCAAACTACAGAATCATTATGGGTTTGTCTTCTGGTGGAGTGTGAATGCCCATGGAAAAGATTTAGTCAGGGCACATATTTTTATGTGTTCTCAGAGTACACAGTGCTGGGCAGTTTGATAAATGTTAAATAATAAAATTGTCTTTAAGCAGGAGACCCAGGGAAGCATGGAAGGTATTACTCTTATGTGGGGAAAAGAGACTTCTGAGCCCTGTGGTATTTCCATCAGGCTGTTCTTGCCAATTCTGGATATATTAAATAGAAAAGAGGGAAAATTGTCAAAATGTGGTCATTTGTACTCCATAAAAGAATAATAGCTTCAGCTGCCTTTTCCAGTATAACTTATATTTCCATTTGTCATATTGCTCACAAAAGGGGATTTTTTTTCTGTTAAAGTTACACCTGAAAAAAAATTGTATAGTTTCTCAGTTCTTCCCTAAAATGGGACTGTTCTAGTAATGCACATTGTAACTTCTGTCAGAAATAAAGGCAAAACCTGAGAAATAACAAAATTCCTAATAATAATGAAGATAGAAACTAAAATTTGAGTTTGGAAGAATCTAGGGCTAGTTCCAATTTTTTTGAAGGTGATTGATAAAATCAATGTCAGCAGTGTACCCTGAAGTCTGTGGAGCAAAGCAGCCATTTTCCCATGAAGGAGGGAAGCTATCCAATCTCCCCTCACCCTGGACCCTGGAGCCCCAGATATCAAGCTCTTTAAAGGCTAATGTTAAAAAGCAATTCTCCAACTTTTCTTTCTGTACATGCACAAACACCCTCAGGTAGACAGCAAGGAGGTATGAAAATGATATTTATTTGTTAGTTCCTTAGGACCCTAAAGTAAAGCTATATGATAGGGAGAAGGGATAGGAAAGTATCCCATTGGTTATTTGTGCACAGATAGGAATTTATTCCCAGTGAATCATGTCTGTCCCCTTTTTATGTGAAAAAGCTGCTATACCCAAGGACCTTATTTGTGTGTGGCTTCTATCAAAATCCTCTCCAGTCCTGGGTCTGATAATAAAATATGACCTGAACACAAGAAACAAAACCAAAGGACAGATAAATACTGTGTCTCAATGAGCATGAGTTTGCCAGACATGTTTTTACACATCTGCAATCCTGGCAAATGGAAGACCAAGGCAGGTGGATGAGTTCAAGGTCAATTTGGACAACATAGTCTCAGCCCAGCCTGTGTTACATAGGGATACCATGTCTCACAAAACACCACCAGGGAGGGGGAAATAAGGATCAAAAATTTTAAAATGTGGGTCTTTGAATTGAATTTCCACTTATTTAATTTAAAACTTAATTATCCAATTTAAGGTCAGTACTAGATACCCAAAGACAAAATGCAAGAGACCAAAAGAGAAGGTGGGAAGTGTCAGAAGGTAAAGGACTCATGTGTAAATTGAATAAAAAGCAACAACAGAGTCAGGGATTATGGTCAGGCTAGCATAAAGACAAAATAGGTTAATAACATCCTGGGGAGATGACAGAATGACAGTAATTATATGACTTAAGAAAAGTGTTGTGTGGTGGTGAGGAGGGGAAGCATAAAACACACCAGAACACAGGCATTTCAATAGAAAACCGAAATCTATATTGATTATAGTAAAGAGGACAGACGCTGAAAAAAAGTCCAATGTTTGATAGAAAACATAATGGAGAAGGTTGGTTCTCAATGAAGACTAGGAAGAAAACAGGGGTTAGGGGAAAGGTCTGACTTGTGTGTGAGAGGTATTTTTAAAGTAGAATAAAAGATATGGTCAGTGACTGAATTGATAGGACAGGAATGAAATTCAGATTGACCGGACCGTCTGTGATCCAGGGAATACTACAGAAAACTCTCTAGTCTTAAACACACCATAGCAAATCTGAGGTAGCTGAGAAACATTTATCACAGATTTTACAGTGCATTGTAAAGCAAACACAAAACAGTCAGGCATGACAATGGGATGGGGATTTTGAGGGAGGAAGTATAGGGTTAGGAGTGGGAAGAGGAAAAAAAGAGGTAGAAGAATAGGTGTCACCAGAATGTAATATATAAATGTATTAAATTGCCAAAGAATAACTTTTTAAAAGAAAGAAAAATCATACTCAGGTCTGCACCAGGTCCTTTGTGTATATATTATAGCTGTCAGCTTAGTATATTTGGAGGATTCCTGAGTGTGTGAACAAGTGGGTCTCTGAATCTGGTGCCTGCTCTTAGGGCTCTTTTCCTTCTCTTGGGTTGCCTTGTACAGTTTTGATGTGATGGTTTCAGTTTTATTTTGTCATGTTTGGTTGTGATCTCCGAGAAGCCTGTTCTTTTCTAATGAGGGATGGGAAGGGAGTGGAGAGGGAGTAGGAGGAAGAGAGGGAGGCGAAACTGTAATCATTCATGAGAAAAGAATCTTGTCTTCAATAAATGAAGAAAAAAAGAAAAATCAAAGTGAGTTTTAAAAGTTAGAAATCTCAGTAACAAAAATTGGATACAATGAACTATTGGGATTATTTGAGAAAAGAATGCAAGTTAAGAAATTTATATTTAGTTAGGTATTCTGTTCATATAAAAAAACAATAGGTTTCACTTGTCCAAGATTTTAGAAAAGATAGCAATTCAATGCTATCAGGTCGATCTGATCTAGATAAACCCACATTGAGACTCTTCTCCAAGGTGATTGTAGGTTGGGTCAAGATGACAATTAAAATTAATCATCATATGCAATGTATGAATGTATGTATGTTTATTTTTCAAGGAAATTAGCAAAAGCCTATGGCAAATATAATTGAGAGAAAACATCAATAAGGAAATCAAAGAGAAAGGAAGGAAGGGGGAGAGAGGAGAGAGAGTTGAAAAGAAAAAAACATTCCTCTGTTCAAATAGGTAATTTTTGTATTTTGAAAGTATGTTTCATAATATCCCTGAATATTTCCAATTATAATAAAGAAAAATATTACTTATTTCTAAATTATAAAAAATGGTTCAGATCTTCTAGACATTATATAAATAAATATCTAACAACGATGAAGACGGATTCTCTAATTCTCAATAAATAGAT
Organism: Peromyscus eremicus; assembly: GCF_949786415.1. Classification (NCBI taxonomy): domain Eukaryota; kingdom Metazoa; phylum Chordata; class Mammalia; order Rodentia; family Cricetidae; genus Peromyscus; species Peromyscus eremicus. Next base: position 106,948,070 of record NC_081421.1, on the reverse strand, counting down.
TATTTTAAGTGAGTATGCTATTAAAATACTCTCACAGGTATACCTGGAGGTGAGCCTCCTAGGTGCTCCCAGATGTTCTCAAGTTGACGGTCAATACTACAGAAATGACTGAAACTCTCATGGTTGGTTTTTGTTTTGTTTTAATGAAGCAATGTAATACTGCCAAAAGTGCCACCGTAAGGGCACTTCACTGCTGCTGAGAGTGACACATCACTTCTAGGAAAACATGAGTGGTCTAAAGGATCCACAGCTTTAAACAAGTTTATATGCAGAAAGACCACACATTCAGAATCGGTCACAACAAAATAAACAACAGGGCAGGCAAGGAAACAAGTGGAAAAAAAAAAACTCTGACAACATCTGATTGTACCAACCCTGGAAAAATAGCTTCCAGGAGTAGAATGAATAGATACTTCATGGACTACAAAAACCGGGGATTCAATGAAGTCATTCAAAACCATGTTTCAGGGAACAACAACGTGAGGTTCTTAGGCTGTAAGACCAGAGGAACAAACAGTCAACAGCCGTGTAGTCCTAAATCAAGAAAAAGGTAGAGAAAAGGAACACTCAAAATGAAGAAGCACCAAGACATGCACAGTACTTATTTCTGAGGAGTCTAATAGTGAGTGATTATCATCTCTGTTCTTGGTGCTACGGTATCTTCTAAGTGATAGGGAAATCTGTGACTTAAAACAAATAACCAAAATGAAGCCATAAAAAACATATATGCAGCCCTCAGGTTAAGGAGAGGTGGAGGCTTTATTTGGAGTTTATAAATAAATCTACGGTCCAGGTATCTCTCAGCTTACCCTGTGGCACTTGGTTTAGGTGCCTACCAGCTCTCAAGCACATCAACAAAAAACAGCCAAATTTAAATCTGACCATTGACTAAGTCATATTACCAAGGAGTTCTTTAAAATGTTATAAATTAATTTGCTGTGAAAATATAGTGTGCAACATGTCTGAATCTTTTTACATGAAAGGAGAAGAAATGGCTATGGAGAGTGCTCAATGGGTGACGTGCTCATTGTACAAGCATGGACCTGAGTGTGGATGCCTGGCACCCACATAAAACACTGGGGAGAAAAACATATCTGTGATGACAGTGCTAGGGGCAGAGAAGCAGGCAGATCCCTGGATTGCTGGCCAGGCAATCCAAGCCAAAATGGAAAGTTCTAGATTTAGTGAGACACTGCTTCAAAGAATAAGGTTGAGATGCAATTGCGGAAGAGGCCTAACATTGACCTATGGATGCGCACACAAATAAAAAAAAAAAAAAGATAAGGAGAGAGGAGAAGAGAGAAAAATGGGGAAAGAGAAAGACAGGTGGGCAAAGAGAAGGGGAAACTGGAACAAGAGAGAAAAGAATAGATAAAAATGGACCAGAAATGTCCAGTGTGGGGTAACTCTTATAGTGCATACCCTTCAAGGACCAGGATAGTATGTGCGCTCCATGGGGGAAGCCTACTGGGAAAGGGTAATGTTTTTCTTACTATAAAATCAATATATTACAGAAAGCTGTAGATTGAAAGAAATACTCGTCCCAATGATCATCTTTGAATATATAGTAATTTTTCCTTTGATACCTACTTTTCTTCTGCGTGTGTTTTTATCATTTATGCACTTTGTCACTATAGAATAAGCCCTTGAATGGGGCTGTCATCATTTTTAATATATTCTTTGTAGCTACATGATATTTATCAAATAAATACTTCATAGTTCATATTGTGCTTGTTATCTAACAGCAAGGCCCATTAAGTTCCTTCTTTCCAAGGTTTTAGTAAAAAATATTCCAACTCACTAACAGGAATTCAGTGAAATACTTTCTGACCTATTCTACTTTATTCAAATATATTGACTATAATAGGTTACTTGTTGCTTCTGTGGACAGTATTCAAACCAAATGAAAAGATACTAAAGATAAATTAAAAGGAACTAAACCATTAATCTGTCTTGAGGCTTTTGCAGTAAGTGACCAAGGGTTTCAAACATGCAGCTAGCAGTATGACCAAAGCTTTTTGATGAAAATGATGTACAGATCATACTACATCTTCTAAAAGTAAACAGAAATATAAAATTTCAATAGAAGAAAAACATGTGACCACCACCTCCATTAAATAGTAATCTTGATTCGATAAAAGAACCCATCAACATTGCCAAAATTTACAGGTCCTACATTTAGAGTAATGAGCCTGCCTTGAATGAGAAAGTAGTAAAGCTTCCAGATCATTTTTCTTTGGAGCTTGTCATGCTTAATAATAATTGATCAAGGCAGGTGCTTTATTATATTTTATAGGAGAAGGAAAAGCAGGTTTGTGGAAAATTAGCTTGTCCACAAGCAACTCACTTTTAGGACTTGAAATTGGAGACTTTTTGATTTGGGTCTTTTTGTTGTATTATGGAATTGTGAAAGACCAAAACATATTTCTTTCTGTCCTGAAGTCATCTTATTTACAATTTAAAAGAATTTGAAATTAAATGGGTAATTGAAATGAATACTATTAAAAATTTGAAATTAGATGGGGTAATTGAAACGAATATTAAAAGGATTCAGTTCTTTATTAATTTGTATGTGTTGGGGATTATCATAAAATGTGTGTGGTCAGAGAACAATTTTACAGAGTCCCTTCTTTCCTTCTACCTTACATGGGTCTCAAGGATCAGATTCATGTTTCTAGGTTTGGTGGTAGGTGCCTTTACCTAATGAGCCATCCCAACACCCCCAGATGCAGTATTTTAATTCAGTGAAACATATGTGTGAAGCAAAATTGCAATTGGCAATTTCCTGGGACTAGTTTACCAGAAACACCTTCTGTGAACACAGAAATGTAGCCACATGTTTTACTTGAGATAAAAATGGATTCCTGCTCAGGCAAAGGGATGGCAAAAGTGTGGTGATGGCTAAATGGTATAGCTTTGCTCTGGCAGGATGGCATGTAAATGCTATAGGAGCTTGCATCTCAGGACTTGAATTTGTGTGGAAGCCTGTCAATAGCAAGTGGTAGAAAAAGCAAGATCTCAATAACTCTTTGTGCTTCTGACTGCACAACCAGTTGGCCTTCTGGGCGGCTTGCATTCTCCATTTCCCTTGGGAGTCTGTGCCCTGTCATCCCTGCAGGAAGATTTAGAGTGTAGAATCTGTTGGTATCTTGTTAGTTCTAGGGGAAAAAAACTTCTGAAAAGTGAAGGAAGTCCATCCAGGAAACCAGAATGACTAGCCATGGAGACGATTTAGATGCAAGGCAACCATCCAGCAGACTCCTCTAGTGTTCCTAGTCCTGGACTCACTGTGAGAGGCTCTCTCAAAACTGAAATGGACACTAGAGATCAGTTCACACAGTCTAGGCTTGAGCACCCTTCGGGTAATTGAAAGTACTGCCTAGAGTTTAAAATGTCTTCCTTCCAGAAAAATCATTTTTAATCCATCAGTGACCACACTGCTAGACTGGAGCACTCCTCCCCTACTTCCCAAATCTTTGATACTATGTAGCTAGAGTTTTCTCTCCGGGTCCACCAAGCCCCCAGCAGTCCCTTAGCCCACTTATAAAATAAACATACAGATGCTTATATTATTTAAACTGCTTGGCCATTAGCTCAGGCCTATCATTGTCTAGCTCTTACTCTTATATTCAGTCCATTTCTATTAATCTATACCTTGCCACGTGGCTCGTGGCTTACCGGCATCTTCACATGTTGCTTGTCATGGCGGCGGCTGGCAGTGTCTCCCTTTCTGCCTTCCTGCTCCCTCAATTCTCCTGTTAGTCCCACCTATACTTCTTGTCTGGCTACTGGCCAATCAGTGTTTTATTTATACAGAGTGATATCCACAGCAATACTATGACTGAATGATGGTCTAGTTCCTTCCTTTGTTAAAGGATTCCCAAAGATTAGTGGACTCCAGGGCTAGGTAACCAAATACCTAGCTGAACAGGATGGTTTTATGTCCTTCTACCCTGGGCATATTCAGAAGTGACAGCCTTTTAAGAACATGCTTCTCTGAGACATTACAATGGGTATGCTGGACTTGTTGGCAATATAGAAACAAGAAGTTGCAATCTCAGATGAGTCCGGAGGCCAGGCAGGTGGCACAAATGTGTTGTTACTTGATAACAGGGATTGAGGTGTTCTGGGAAGCCCATAGCCTCCCCAAAGAGATGTAGGTCTGTTCATGTCTTTTAATATCACAGTGGGTAAATGAATTTCTCTGTGTCCTGCCAGTAGGCTCCCCACTCAGCCTTCATTTCTCATGCTAGCCTCCAGTGTTCCATTGGCATCCACACAGGACATGGGGCCCTCTAATCTCTGCTACACAAAGAGTACATTGTAACCTCTAGAATAACGTTTTCAGAAAAGAGCATTTCATTACAAAGAGTAGGTATTTACTTCCATCTTCCAGGGATAAAGTTCCAAATGACCCTAAGTCTTTTGTGACATTTAGATTTTTTTTACTGAGATCTCTTTTCTCAAATTAGAGATAATGGTTCTTCAACAAATGTTTAATATTAATGACATTAATATTTTTATATGTGGCAGGCATTAGACTAAGTCATTTGTTCACATAGTCTCCCTATTTTAATTTTTGTCTGTTACTTTTAGAAAGCTGTGGGGGACAACATGAGATTTGATGCATGTGTATAGTGTCCTATGATCAAGGCAAGGAAGCTAATGGATACTTCTCCTTGGATACTTACGATAATTAGAGTCATTTTGGAATAGTGTGATAGTTCAGTGTGTATATACACTATATACTGATAAAATCGAGGGGAATTAATGTTTCTCTTTCATTATTGCTTTGTGTGTGGAAGCTTCAGCCTCCTCTCCTTCAGCAGCTCATAAAGTACATAATAGGTTGTTGTAGGCTATATTCACCCCCTCACTGTTCACTAGGATTTGTTACTTCTCTCTAGCTATGTGTCCATTCATCAGCCTCCACATGTCCCTCCTCTCCACTACTTCCCAGCAGGTGGCATTTATATGTAAATATAAATGTGAATTATATCTTCCAACTGATTTTTATAGCAGTCTCATATGGGAGGGAACATGAAGATTTTTTCATGCTGTGTCTTAGTTTGTTTAACATGATGACTTCCAGTTCTGTTTGTGCTTTGGGGTCCACTTTCATGTGAATTTTAGTGTTTTCTTCTAGTTTTGTGAAAGATGTTCTTGGTATTTTGATGACAACTCTATTGAACCTGAAGATTGTTCTGATTTGTAGGGATATTTCATATAGCATTCTTTCTTCTGATCCATGAACAAGCATGGACTTGTCATGCTGTAGTATTTTATCTGTAATTTATATTGGAAGTTTTTCAATTTTCATTTGCATGGGTCTTTTAGCTCTTTATTTATTTATTACTTGGTATCCCCACATATACTTTGCAGCTATTGTCATATAATTTGTCTCCTAAAGTTCAAGAGCTTGTGGTCTAGAGTCACCTGTGTCCTGCTGGGTCAGGTTGGGTCTAGGCCACAACAGCCCCCTTTGCTAGTGTGGTAGGGTATCTATGAGGTACCAGATACTGGAATATGACCTGGTCTTTGACCCCTAGACATCAGTATAATTCAGACAATAGCTGCCTTCACATGATGACATCATGCCAGAGCAGCGTGGGCTCTGGGGGTTAGTGGGGATATAGGAGTTCTTCCTCCAATGGAAAACCACTGTGCAGGCTCTAGGTTGCTTCCCTAAATGATCTTCTTGCTGATGACAACAGTGAAACTTTCCAGGAGCTGAGATTGGCAGTGTCTGTGCTAATGAGCTTTGCTGAGACTCCTCCACCCCTGCCTTCCTCTGAAGAGAGTATACCTTCCCCATTGGGCCGTCAGGATTACGGGTGCTGGCTCCTCCTGCTCTTTTCCATTCTGCAGTCTCGGGTTTCCAAAGCTTCCAGTTCCTGCCTGGATGAATTTCATAGCTCTCTGACGGTCACTTACTTCCAAGTGCAGCTACCATCTTTTGCTCTGCTTCCCTTTGGGAAGAGGACACAGGCCCTGTGCTCCTCTACTTAGGCACTATCGAATTCCCATCCACATGATCTCATTTTATTTCTCACAAAAAAAAATGGGGTAGATGGTACTTCCTACAAATAGCACATCACTTTTACTTGGTCCTTATGTTTTATAGTAATAAAATGATTCTTTTTACCTATAAGGTAGATGCTAGGTACCACCATCCTTAAAAGGAAATACATTAAAATTTTTTCCTGCTTTCTAGATGTAGTGTTATAGGCCTGAGATCTCAGTAATTTGGAAACTGAGGCAGGAGGACCTCAAGTATGTGGTCATCTTGGATTACACAGTAACAACTTCTCTCAAAAAGAGTGAAACAAAAATTTTATGCTAGCTTAGTCTTCAACTGTGAATATATGATTAAGAGCAAGAAAATCCAATGAGTTATTTTGTAGAATGATTTTGTCCAGTGTTTCAAATGTTAATTTCCTGTTAAAACACCCTCTTCTTGAATTGTAGACAAAGCTCGGATGGAGGGTCCAACCATCTCTAGTGCAAAGGGTTATCTGACCACTGGTCAGGAAGAACTGCTCCTTGGGCAGGAAGAACTGATCCTCTTGCAGGAAAAAGTCAAGAATGGAAAAATGTCTGTGGATGAAGCTCTAGAGAAATTTAAACGTTGGCAGATGGGAAAGAATAGTCTGGAAATGATTCAACAGGTAATATGATCTTCTGGAACATTTCTTCACTTATGGTTCCCCTAGACTCTTTAAATGTTTAGTCTTCACAAGACATATAGACAACTATTCTTTTTTTTAATAGCCACTAAAAATGTGTTTGCAACAATCAACTAAATGCTTGAAAATAATATCCAAAGTTTTCACTGATAAGTTCATTTTGTGAACTCAACCTTGGAACCCATACCTCAAAGCTGCTTATAATCCCCATCTTGGGTGCAGAGAATGTTTGTTTTATCCCACTGCTGAAATTAACATGAAGCATCCCCATAGTAACAGGTGCTCGGCATGCTGAAACCTATAACAGAGACAAGGCTGAAAGAGACAAAAGTAACTGATGTCACATCAAGCATTTAGTCCTAAGTGTGATTAATTTTAACTTCTTTTTCCTTATCAAATGTGTCACCTATGCAACCTTGGCTGTTTCCAGTAAGAGGTATTCACCCCATATTCTACTTATCTCATAGGTTTTCCCACTCCCAGAATACTTTAAGGTTCTATTCTTTCCGTGGAAGGAAGGCGTCTTGCCTCAGAACCCAGTTTTCATCTAGCCACTTGATTAAACACACTTAATATACCAAGTTAGGACAAAACACAGAGAGCTAATATTAGCTGAATATTCTACCTCTACCAAGAGATCATTTTTATTTTAAAAGACAATGTAGTTTTTAACAATAGAAAAATGAGTCACTATGATGAAATTTCAAACAATATGGCATATTGGCCAAAGCAGTGTAGGCGAGAGGACTTTCCAAACACATCTGAGATCATAGCTTGTCAGAAACCACCTACCTAGAGGGGCAGATTTGGTTGCCAGTCAGTGGCTGAAAATGGTTCAAGTTTCACAATACTAATCAAAGGCAATTGTTTTTCCAAACAAATGCTAAAAAAAAGAGTGGAGGGTGGAGTTCTGCACCTGTGCATTGCTCATGAGCAGAATGACATCATTGTTTCTCCATCCTTACCAATACCATCACCTTCATGGTCACTCTGACCCTAAAATGGAGTAAAATGTGTTCAATGACAAGCCAATGCAACTCATTTTGTTCCCAGGAACTACACATACTTTATCCTTCTCAATCCCTTAAAAAAAAAAAAAAAAAAGATTTCAATTCAGTTTAGTGTAATCCATCTTCTTAGAAATTACTTCCCTAATCATTTCTTGAGACACTTAGTTGCTTCTAATTTTGTTTGTACATTTTTATCCATGAGGAAGTATTTAAGGCATGACACATGTGCCTAAACTCTCCGCCCCCCCACACTTCATATACTTTTCAATATTCCTCTTCTGGCTGCAAACATATTCATTTGTATCCTGGAAAAGAATTTACCAGCAGTGATTGTGACATGGTATGGCTGATGGAGGATTGTTCTGGGGAAAATGGCTCATTTTCATGTATGTAGCCAAAGAGTTTGAAGAGCAAGGAAGAGTGACAGTCACGTCCCCAGCCCTGAAGAAGAGGTGGCTACAAAGCTAAAGGCCTGGCCTTTCACCCCTCATGGGCATGCCCAGGGCACCTGGCTCCACTCAGAGGGGAACATCTGCACAGCCGTGGAAACAACCCCCGGGAAAGAGGCCTTCCTGAGGACCCAAAAAAAAAAAACCATGCTCTTAGGTTTTTCTTCTCAAGAAATTTATGGAGTGCGAGTGTGCTTTCTGTTTCTGCTAAAAGGATAATAGATGTGCTGAGCAGAATATTTGGAAAACAAAGATCACAAATATTCCGAGAAAGGGAATCTAGTTTCATAGTATTTTCCCCTGGGTCCTTCACTTTTTTGTAAATAGAGTACCAGGAAAGAATATGCCACATGGAGGCTGTAGATGAGCTCAGGAAGCATCCAGCTACAGCATCCTGGTGTAGTTCTTCACTCAGTGGCGGCACACAGGTGTAGGCATGCAGCTAAGGCCTGCTTCCAAGCCTGACTTAGAGCTGTGATTAGATAAATTACTTAGCCTCTCTGTACCTCAGTTTCCATGTCTGTGAAACAGGATCCTATCATCTTACATCTCCTTCATAACGAATAAGATTATGTATAAAGTACCAAAGATGTTTTAGACATCTTAAGTAGCAACTTATTGCTAAGTAGTGGGTTTGGGCACTGGTTACAGTAATAAATGCTTTCATTTTGACCCATTAAAGATTTTAAATCTTGGTATCTGTGTCCTGTGCTTTCATTAAGGAAAAGCTACGCCAACTACGAGACAACATTATTGGGAAAAGGCCAGAAGACGAAAATGCCTATGGTAAGTAAATTTGCCTGCTACTCAAAAATGATAGTGTGATTGTGTAGAAAACTGCAGGAAATGTGGATCCAGACTTCAGTTCAAATCCCCACATTTCCTCACTTCCCACTCACTGGCTGAAGACTCAATCTCTCCATTTCATTCTCTGCAAAGCAGGATTATTCATATATCCACCCAAGAGTGCTCTACTGACACAGATTGACCAACCAACGCTCACTACTTCCATTTGATTTCTATATAAGGTTATCTTGTTCCAGTGTATTTTTATTGGCTATTATATGGGTATCAAATAGGTAGGTCATTCCTAGTACAGTCAAGTCTCACAACTGTCCACATATGTATTGTTTTAAATTATCTGTCTCAGGTTGGCCTTTCCTCATAACCACATGTTTCCTGGCAGTGTAGGTTTCCATGGCTGATAGTTAACAGTTGCCCTGGGGATAGGGAAACAACCATGGTTAAAGACCAATGCCATTAAGATGGTAAGTCTTCTCCAAAGATAAATAATACACTCATTTTGTAGCGATAATACAAAATTGAAAGTAAATTGCTATATGGCCACTATTTCCCCAAGTATCTCCTCTCACACAGAAAATTAAAAACGACCACTAAGAAAAAGCACTTTAAAAAGCCCCATCTACCCACTGTAAGTATATATTACATAGCTTTTAGGTTGTACATCATGTGGAGATTCACTCTGTGAAATTTATTCTTCTTCTGTTATTGTGTTGGTATCAGTTTTCCTGGAGAGAATTCCTTAAGCTTTCCTATAAATGTGTTCTAAACTATAAATATACTTTGTAAAATAAGTAACATCATAAGCAAGAGATTGATTTACACATAACTGAGATCTACAAACTTGCATTATTATGTGAAAAAAATTACCATTTTAACAACTAGTAAGATTATAAATTCTATAAATAATCTTATTAAAATATTACATAAAATGTTATCTAGCATATCTAAAGAGCACATATTAAATACTAATGCTTCTTACAATGATCATAGTAGATAGATTTTGTTCATAATCTATAAATAAGGAAATAGGATTTGAGGAACTGAAAAAACCACACTGATTAGAATCTACTACACATTTTTGTTTGAATTCAAACATCAGCACCAGTGTTTTAACAACGAATCAGTTCTCTTTTCAGCCACAGTGGCACAAACAGCACTGAGTATGCACTCCCATTTTGTAAAATGCTAATAGTGATCCAGACAAGCAAGTAATGCTGAGAAGTGGATAGTAAGCAGGTGAAGACTATAATGTCCGAGTCAGGCAAGACTCATGAGGTCAATCTACTCATTGCCCACCTGTCTGCCAAAGGAGCATTTACTGACTGTGAAAGAGTCTCAGTCAATCCTGGGACTGAGAATGTGGAGAGTGTAACAGACAACTGAAGTGGCTGGGGCATGCACTGAACTGAACAAGAGTGGGCTCAGAGTCACACAGGAAGGACTGATGTCTGTGGCCGAGAGATGAGCTGAGTGAGGGTGTGCAAGGCGCACAAGCTAGCAACTTCAGGGGCACTGGAAGCAGAAACAGAGGCCAGAGAGAGGTTGAGTGAGCTAGGCAAAGGCCTACTGGGAAAGACTTTGCTGTTGACCAGACAGAGTGGACCATCTTAATGTTTCCTGAAACCTCTAACGCCTGCTGTACTAGGACCCTGACTCAGAGTAACCTCTACTCACAATATGCCTGACAAGTCCTAAAACCAAACTATAAAATCCATGAGAGAAACACAGTTTGTACCTCAGGCCTTATGAAACACTTTGGGGTTTCTGTTGGTGAAGATTGAAAAACAACAATCAAATCTGTAGAAGCTCATGTCAGAAGCTGAACTCCCTCCTAAAACAAGATCCTACACAGAATCCACAGTGTACAAGAGATGTAATCCTCAACATTCCGGCCAAAAAGTGATTTAAAATTTCATAAAAATAAATAGGAATCCATAGTGAGGAAAAAGAAAGCTATCAATAGTAAGAAACTGGTAGTCCCATGTTGACCTTTGTAGAAGAGGACATTAAGCATTAAAGTGTCTCTTATAAACATATTGAACTCATGCAAAAGACAGTTTAAAAGGGATAAACATAAAATATCATGAGGAAATTTGAAACTAATTGAAATAACCAAGTAGAAATTATAGAAAGCAACATTAAAATACAAGAAGCCTTTTATAGATAAAATCAGCATATCACATATAGTTAACTATTACTGACATTGAAGATGGATTAATACAATTTGCACAGTATTAGACAAAAAGATAAATGACATAGAGGAAAGCTTAAGGATATTCACTCTATCTTGTCAGAATCAATAAAGAGCTAAAGACTGTCTGGTAATATCATCAAAGAGCTGCAATTAAAAGAAAAGAGTACTTCCAGAGAAAATAGCCTTGAAACTTTTGCTGAAATAATCATGCTTTTGAGAAATGCAACCAGAGGATTTGTAGAAAAATTGCAAGGCAATAAACATTAAAGAATTCCATATAGGTAGAAAGAAATTCAGATCAACATTGAAGGGATAAAAACACTTCAAATCATATAAATGAGGTATCTATAGACTGTATGTTCTCTGTGCTTTGGTAAATTATTGTAATAACTATTTAAAACAAAATTTACACATAAGTTATAGACTTGAACATGTGAAGGAGAAAAACATTTAAACAATACCATATAGAACAGAAGCTGCAGCTAACTGGAATTGGGTGAAATTTTATGCATGATAAAGTACAACATGTAGAATGTGAAGACTCAATTAAAAAATAAGAGGAAGGGGGTAAAATAGGAAGTGTAAGGCAGAAAACAGGAAGGAGGGCTCTATTATCTCAAATTAGTTTGAGAAATTGAACTTGCATATTTTATTAACTTAAAAATAAAAAATGAGGGACTAGAGAGAGGGCTCAACAATAAGGAGCACTTGCTACTTTTGCAGAGGACCTGCAAACCACCCACATGGCTTCCCAACACCCACCTGGTGGCTCACAACCATCTCTACCCGAGGTTCTGTCTCCCTCTTCAGGCCGTAGGAGAACTGCATGCATTTATTACACATGCAGGCAAACACACACATAAAATAACCAAAAAGAAAATTTAGGAAATCGATAGAGGAAATTAATTAGAGTATTAAAAAGTATTTAATTCTGAAGAATAAATCATGAGAATTGCAATTGGTACATACATAAAATAGATAAGCAAAATTGCAAGAAAACAAAATAGTGGTAGTAAATTGAGTAATATCAGTAAAGTGTTTAATGTAAATTGATTAAGCACTTTACTTTAAAATAATGTTTTTATGTTGCACAAAAAGAATCCCTTAATGTAGATAGTCTACAGAACATTTATTTTAAATAAAGGGAAGATGGCCAGCAAATGAAGGTTTACCACCATGCCAAGACATAGCACAAAAAGGCCGTCACAGCCATGTTGATACATGACAAGATGATCTGAAGATAAAACCCATGGCCAGAGATAAAAGAATACATTAAAAAAGAATAAAGTTCTGCAGGATGATATAATAGCCTAGATATTTCTGTTATATGTATGCTTATAAGTTTTATCACAGCCAATGAAGCAAAAATTGGCAATACTCAGAAAAGTCCTCACACTTTTTTCAGTAGTTAACACATGACAGAAGTCAACAGAGATATAGAGACCTGAATCACAACCAGTTCAACCAATCTGACACTTACTGAATAAGGTGTAAAAACACTGAGCTCACATATCTGAGTAATATGTGCTTGGATGAGATTAAGATGGAGAACTGCTGAATCATCAAAAACTTCAAAACACTCTGGAAGATCAAAAGGTTAAGAGAATGCTCCCCAAGTGTTGAAGATTCATTCCAAAGTATTTAGGAACCAAATACGATGTTTTAATCCTTGTATCAACAAAAGAATCATAGGCCGGGCGGTGGTGGCGCACGCTTTTAATCCCAGCACTCGGGAGGCAGAGGAAGGCAGATCTCTGAGTTTGAGGCCAGCCTGGGCTACAGAGTGAGTTCCAGGAAAGGCACAAAGCTACACAGAGAAACCCTGTCTTGAAAAACCAAAAAATAAAGAAAGAAGGAAGGAAAGAATGAATGAATGAATCATAGAAAATTATTTTGAAGCAAAAGTTATTGTGGCCAGAATACCAAAACTTGTAGTATGAGGCAAAATGCCATTAACCGTTAAATTAAAGGAAAATTTATGACATAAAAGTGAGAAGACTATACTTATTTCTATATGACCTTTAAGAAATTGTTAATATCTTTTATATTTAATGAATAAGAATTGAGTAGGGAAGTAGAAGAAGAGAAAATATAAACAGAATTAAATTAACTGTGGAGTTACATAGGATTGTCAGAAAAGAATATAAATAGGAAAAACAGTGCATTCTGAAGTTTGTAGTAAACAAAAACAATGGTAGGCCATGCTCCCCAGCATGATGATAGTGGACTGAACCTCTGAAACTGGTGCTGAAGAGCCTAAACTAAAATAGGAACATATCACGACCCTTATCAAGAGCCTTAAAAGAGTCTGTTAGGTCCACTGACCAAAAAATCATAGCCACTGCACTGTCAAAGATGAAGCTAGAGATGGACTTTGACAGCTCTGGCATCAGCCAGGTGCAAGTGGTCCTCTTTGGTTTCCAGGATGCAGTCAATAAAGATCTTTGGAATCATAGCATCAAGCCACATTGGATGTTTGCCTTGGATAGTATCATTCAAAAGGCTGTGTAAACAGCTATTACCATTCTGGTTCCAGAGTTGAGTCTACATTTTAGTGTTGCATTCAAGAGTGACACAGCTGACCCAGAAGACTTGGATGTCAAAGATGAACATGAGGAATCATCTTCAAATCAACTGTCTGAAGATCTCAGGCCATCATTGAGGATGCTGTGGCTACCTTGGAAGTGAATACACTCAGCTACACTGTATCCCACAATTCCCAGAGTGCTCACAGTCTTTGAATGGGCAGCTTGGAAGGATGAAAATAGAAACTAATATATTACTTGAAGAGTTAGTTCAGAAAGGTTCAGAAAGAAAGAGTTACAAGCATTCCTTTGTTGTTGGTTGTTTTACTTTTTACCCCCACCCCCGCCACCAAGCTCCCAAATAAATCACACACAGAGGCTTGTTATTACTTATAAATGCCTGGCCTTAGCTTGGCTTGTTGCCTACAAGCTTTCTGTAATTTACATTATCCTGTCTACCTTTTGCCTCTGGGCTTTTCCCATTCTCTTCTGTATATCTTATTCTTACTCTGTGGCTTACTGTGTAGCCATGTGGCTGGCCCCTGGAGTACTCCTTATCTGGCTACTTCTTCCTCTCCCAGATTTCTCCTTCTGTCTCTCTGCCTGCCAGCCCTGCCTATCCTTTCTTCTGCCTCGCTGTTTGCCATTGAGTTCTTTATTAGACCATCAGGTGTTTTAGACAGGCAAAGTAACACAGCTTCACAGAGTTAAACAAAAGTAACAAACCTTAAAATAACATTCCTTAACACTCCATCAAGCTATTGAAGAAAAAGACCAAGAAATTAAACACCTGAATCTTAAGTCTCAACCAATAGGCATACCTGGGTTTCCCATATGCCACCTGACCTGTCCTGGCACAGCCACTGAAGATTCTGAACTTACTGGCTGGCTGAGAGGAGATGGAGCTGATGAGGACACCATAAGTTGGTTTCTGGCTGAGGATTGCACACTAGTAGATGTTCTCTACTATGTTACACGTGATGATTTAAAAGGCCTCAGACTAAGGGGAGGGATGCTGGGCATGCTGTAGAAGGCCATCATTGACTGTTCTGGAAAGACAAAGTAAGCTTCAATGAGATGCCAATCAACAACTGTTATGAACATGACTTTAAAAGGCTGCCAGACCAACCTAAGTATAGGACGTGGAACTGGATGTACATGATTGCTGAGGGAAGATTAAAGTGTGGAATGACTTTGAAAAGATCAGATACATGCTTAGTGTGTGGTCTGGTGATTCCAACCCAGGATATTTTTCTGATGTAAGTGAAACCTTGTATCCACCAAAATACCTATTTATAAAGCCTATGGAAGTTTGATTCATAATAACTGGAAACAATCAGAACATCAAGCAGCAATGTATGTAATTACATTGTGTCTGTGTGGTGGTTAGTCTTATGCCAACTTGACACACAAACTAGAGGTATCTGAAAGGAGTGAAACTTAATTGAGAAAATGCCTCCATAAGATCTGCTGCAATGCATTTTTTAAATTAGTTATTGATAGGGGAGGGTTGAGCCCATTTTGGATGGTTCCATCCCTTGGCAGGTGATCTTGAGTTCTATAAGAAAGCAGGCTGAACAAGCCATGGGAAGCAAGCCAGTAAGTAGCACCCCCTCCATGGCTTCTGTATCAGCTCCTGTCTCTAGGATCCTGCCCTGTTTGAGCTCCTGTCCTGAATTCCTTCAGTGATGGAGTACCTTGTGGAAATAGAAGCCAAATAATCACTCTTCTCCCCAACTTGCTTTTTGGTCATGAAGTTTCATCACAGCAACAGAACCCCTAACTAAGACAGCCTGTATTTATGCTGTGATACTACCTAAGCAGTAAAAATGAATACTTCTACTATGCACAATACAATGAATTCCAGCTGGGGTGCTGAGTGAAAAATACCAGGTATAAAGCAGAACATGCTGTAAGATTCAATTTAGCTGGTGTCTTAAGGTTTCTATTGCTATGAAGAGACACCATTACCACAGCAACTCCTATAAAAGAAGGCACTTAATTGGAGTTGGCTTATAGTTCAGAGGTTTAGGCCATCATTGTCATGGCAGGAAGCATGATGGCATGCAGGGAGACATGGTGCTGGAGAGGAAGCTGAGAGTTCTACATATGGATCTGCAGGCAGAAGGAAGAGAGAGTGAGCCACTAGGGCCTGGCTTGAGCTTCTGAAACCTAAAAGCCTAACACACTTTCTCCAACAAGGCCACCATCCCCCAATAATGCCACTCCCTGTGAGTCTATGGGCACCATTTTCATTCAAACTACCACAATAATACAATCGACACTAACCTATAGAGGTGTAGAGTAGATCAGCTGAGGCTGTGAGGAATACCATTCTGATCTGAGTATGTATTCTGTTACAAGGAAACCTATTGGACTGATAGGCATATAGTTAATGGATTTGTTTTTAAAATCATCAGCTTGTACACTTAGAAATTGCTTAAAAATATGCAATAATTTCTGAAAAATTTCAATTTCTAAAATGAATGGAGTGTTTCAGACTAAAGGAATATCAATGCAGAGAAGCAGGGTTCCAACAGCTATAAAACAAGCTTCAGACCATAACACCTCAGGGCTAGTCAGAAATGACAGAAGTAGTGAGACTTGGGTTCACACATTATTCAAAGGGAGGATTAGTATTTTCAGTTTATGTTATAAATTTCAGTCACCTCTTAGGATAAATATTAAACTTCACAGAATGTGTTTTTTATCTTGTAGATAAACTCACCATTGTGCACCATCCAAGTGGTAAGTGTTAAGTATTAAATTAAGGATTTAAACTATAATGAAGTACACATTAAATGTTTATAATTGATGTAAACCTAGTAGTTTTATATTGGTGTACAACTTTGCATAGATTGCATGTTTATGTATAAAACCATTTGACATCAAAGATAAAAGTGTGGTGCCTCTAGAGCAACAAGGGGTGTCCCATCAAAATGGAGAAAAGGGACTTTGGGATTTGACTAATTGTGTCCTTTGGCACCTAATAGAAGTTCTTGGTCTTCATCTATTTTTATTCTTTAATTAGCATACAAAGTGTGAGATACCATCATGGCATTGTCTTTGCTGATCTTCCTTTCTCTTCTGCCCCCTTATATACCGCCACGCTCAGTAGCTTCCTTTCCATGGTCTTCATCTATTTTTATTCTTTAATTAGCATACAAAGTGTGAGATAGCATCATGGCATTGTCTTTGCTGATCTTCCTCCTTTCTCTTCTGCCCTACCCTACTGCCCCCTTATATACCGCCACCCTCAGTAGCTTCCTTTCCATTTCCATAGCAGCACTTTTGTTCAATTTCTCTCTCCCCTTCTCAGTAACTCTTTTTCTGCTTTCATGGTCCCTTTTCTCATTTCACAGCATATATCCATATGTATACATAGAAACATTAAGAGCCAGGGTCAACATATGAAAGATAGCACACACTGTTTTCCCTTGGGTTCCTGGGGGAACATTTTTCATTATAGAACCTTTCACTTCCTTCAGTCTGTTTATTACTACTTATGGTTTTGTTTGTTTTGTTTTGTTGAGATGTTGTGAATGAAATGTTTTTGCCAAATTTATTTTAGAAAGTTTGTTATTGATATATATGAAAAATTATGGTTTCTGCCTGTTGGTTTTAAATCCTGCAACATTGTTCCATGTGTTTATTAGATCTCAGAGTATTCTGGTAGAGTTTGTAGGGTCTTTTAATTAGAGAATCATGTGGTGAAAAGGAATCATTTTACTTCTTTTCCTATTTTTAATCTTTTTATGTCTTTACCTTGTCTAGGTGAAGCATTTTGAGTACTATATTGAAAATAGTGGAGACCATCTATGTCTAGCACTTTGAGTACTATATTGAAAAATAGTGGAGTGATTACCCTTGTCATCCCCAAGGTTTTAGAAAAAAATTCTTTCAGATTGTTGATATTTAGTATAATATTGACTATAAATTTGTTATGTATAGTCTTTAATTTGAAATATATTCTTTTTATTTCTAATTTCTCCAGGATTGATATCATATGAACTGTGTAAAATGCCTTTTCTGCATCTATTGAAATGATCATGTGACTTCTGCCCTCAATTTTAATTACACTATGTATTATACTTAGTGATTTGCATATGAGCAACCAGACTGAAAGTTCAGCCTTCATCAGTGAATCTTTTCAGTCTTGGGCTTTTCTTTGTGGAGATTTGTGTCAATCTTGTTCGTCTTTTCACAGAACCAACTCTTATATTTATTCTGTGCATTATCCCTTTAGTTCCTGTTTTGTTAACTTTTGCTCTAATCTTTATTCTTGCCATCTATTGGGTTTAGGTTGTTGCGTGTTCTTCAAGAGTCTTCTGGTACACCATTAGGTTATTTGAGATTTCTCATATTTTACTGCTAGTACTCATAGCTATAATCTTTCATTAGGGCTGCCTTAGCTGAATCCACAGGATCTGGTAAAGTATACTATTGGGGTTGTTTTGTTATTTCTGGGCTTTAAAGAAAATTCCCACCTTGATGCCTTTAATGCCCCACTACTCATTCCAAAGTATATTATTTAGTCTCTGGGTGTTTGTGTCATTTCTGAGGTTTCTCTTGCTATTTGTTTATATTTTTCCATTGTGGTCTGATAAATACAAGGAATTGTCCCAATATGGCTTTTTTTATTTAATAGGGATTACTTTGTGCCATATGATGCAACCAATATAAAGATCTATATAAATATTAGAATGGAATTATGAAGTTTCTTGCTAGTATTGTGCTGGTAAATATGTGTTCTTTTATGTCTTTTAGTGTTGTATAGCATGCCAATATGCAGTGCATACATATTTAGAGTTGCTGTTTTTACTTAGTGAATGTTCTTTAGTTAATATGGAAGATCCCTCTCTATATCTCCTGACTAGTTTTGCTCAGCTGTCTTCTTTAGCAAGCATTATAATTGCTATGCTTGCATATTATGACTTCCATTTGATTAGTAGGTTGATTTTCATTCTTTCACGCTCAATTTTTGGATGCCTTTGCTAGCTAAGTGCACTTTTGGAAACAAGAGATAATTGGATCTTGTTTTTAAATCCAGTCAGTTAGCTAGTGATGTGTTAGAAAGTTGTGATCATTTTTTCATTTAAAGTTTTTGAGAGGGGCTTGCTATTTCCTGTTCTTTTGGTTGGCTAGATTACAGTGTTTCTTTTACTCCTATTGTACTAGTGTTGGAGGTCCACTGGTTAGCTGTGTTGGACAGCATTAATCCCTTACCACCTCATCTTT
This sequence comes from Peromyscus eremicus, assembly GCF_949786415.1. Lineage (NCBI taxonomy): Eukaryota > Metazoa > Chordata > Mammalia > Rodentia > Cricetidae > Peromyscus > Peromyscus eremicus. Next base: position 106,929,164 of record NC_081421.1, on the reverse strand, counting down.
GTGTGTTCTTCTCACGGCATGAACTCTTTCATGTCTTCTCATGAATGAATCAATCTCAATTTTCTCATATGTAAAATGTAAGAGAAATGTACATTGGGATTTGTTATAAAGGATGATAATGACTTATGGAACTGGCATCTGATTGCTGATATACATAAGTTATTAATAGGGGAAATTAAATTTGTGCAATACTCAAGTGATTCATATGAATGTGGTAAGAAGAGGAATACAGGACAAATATTGGGAAGGAAAAGAAGAGTTTGAAGCCAAATAGAGACCTATTGAACAACCAGCCTAAACTAGTAACTATGAGAGGGAGAAGCAGTATGACTACACTGTGTGGCTGGGCTGGAAATGGGGGTCTCATGGTAATATTAGAAGAGGATCAGAAGCTACCAGTGGCGAGCCTAGAAAACTGTGCTTTGCAACTGACCAGTTCTGGCAAGTGCTGAAAGAAAAATAAAAGGGTTTAGTGAAATAGAGGTTGTTAATTCTAGGGTTTGAAAAATTTTATCTGAACAGAACTGACTCCTCAATATACTACTCAAGTCAGTCTGTATGAATATAACATTCAGTTCACCGAGTATACTTATAATATGCCCTTGTTCTCCACTTAATATTTTTCCTATTTACTTATATTTCATGCTTCATAATACTTTCATTAATGAATAATTGAATTATTATATGTTATTAATTGAAGAAATAGTAAAATCTGTATTTATAGGTAATAATGCCCACAGTGAAAATACATTGTACAATTGTCCCTTCAACAATAAGGTAAGTTGTGTTCATTTTAATTTTTTTAATACAAGGGAAGACTTTCTCTGTTGAGAAACATAATAACTTTCCATCTTGTTTGTTCTTTGAGCCAAGAAGAATCAGTAAAGTTAGAAAAGCATTAGTGTTTAAAATCCATGAATAGTGTCGGCAGTGGTGGCTCCCTTGTTTCAGGGAAGTAATATTTTATCATGAAAGTCATTCATGCTTTAAGAATAAATTGAAGTGTTTGCATTTCTGGATTTTATGACCCACTGCAGTGTGTGTGTGTATTAGGCTCTCTACTCATTGGAGTGCAGAATTGGAGACTGTATTGAAGCCCAAGAGTTTATAAAAAATACTTTCTCACCAGTGGGCGGTGGCACATGCCTTTTTGCTTTTTATCTCAGCACTTGGGAGGCAGAAGCAGATGGATTTCTATGAGTTTGAAGTTAGCCTGGTCTACAGAGCAAGATCCAAGGCTACACAGAGAAACCCTGTCTCAAAAAAAAAAAAAAAAAAGAAAGTTTTGTCAAAGAGCTTAATTCAAAATCTGAAGGAAAAAAGATACACACACACACACACACACACACACACACACACACAATTTTTAAGCTATACTTTTGTATTTTAAAGTATACTTAAAAAAATGGGTTTCAAAAAGTAAATACATATACTTTATATTTTAAGACATGAGAAATTTTGGGTAAGTGTGAGTTCCCATTACTCCACTGTTTACTCTTAAAATTGAAGCAAACTTTGAGCCAGGTGTGATCCGTCAGCCTGTGATCCCAGCCCCAGAGAGGCCAAGGGAGGAGCAGGCACAGGGTCAGCCTAGATGACACAGTGAGATTCTGCATCTGAAGAAATCAAACCCTACCATTTTGATGTAGCTGAGCTTACTGTGACCGTTGCCTTTTAAGACAGAGAATTGACTATGAGTTACCTTACAGAGCTGTTTTTCTCAGAATCATGAAGGGCAACTATGCTTTATAATGTTTCCTTGTTGAACTTTAAAATGGAAAAGCCTTAGTTTTGTATCATTTTTTTATTATTAATTCATAGTTTCCTGCTCGACTCCAAGCTGAAAAGGAATTTGGTTTCTGCTGCAAGAAAGATCATTAAAGAAGGTAAAATAGTAGTTGTTTCTTAGGAAACCTAAACTTGGCATGGTATAGATTTTAATCAAAGAATAAATGAACATTTTTTTTGAGCTAAAGAAAAATGTGCCTTAGATTTATAGATGGGGTGATTTTAAACTAGGTAATAAACGTCCATTGATGATTCATCATCCCCTAATCCATTTTCTGTGATCTTAATTTCAGATGATTATAATTAAAGTCAAGAATCTGCAAACATTTTGATACCTGGACAAAACAAGACTTCTGGTGGAGTGCCTGCTCTCTGGGACTCATCCTCATGTAGATGAACACAAAGTGTGCCTTTGAATTTCAGGATGTGTCATCCACAATTTATTACTGCTATATGGAGACTCATATCATTCTCTGAAAATCCATTCATTTTGCCACTGAAGCACCTAATTTTCCCATCTTGAAAATTAAAGGAAAAAAAAACAGCAGAGTTAAATGCAGTCTAGCAAAATTATGGCACTAAACTATATAGATTATTCATCCTACTCTCTACCCCTTCAAATAAAAACTTATTTTATATTTGCTTTTTAAATGACAGTCCATTGTCTGCCTTTCTCACATTTAAGAATGTTCTTGTTACATCGTGTTTCCAGATAGCTTCTTTGATTTAGTGCCTATTTGCATGTACCTTTGAAACGTACTTTACTTACATTTTCCTTAGTTGATGTTTTGTTTCTCAGTGCTAACCAAACACTCTGCCACTGAGCCATATCTCCAGCTCTCTCCATTGTTTTCTGAAGTCATATTAATTTTACCAACTAATGGTGTGCACACTGATATTTCAGAACATGCATGCATCACACATTGGTCGTATCCATCCTGTCCCCTTCTAGAAGGCCCTTTTTTCATGCCTCCTTGTCCCCAAGTCCTTACTAAATGTCTTTCTCTCAAATTAAAATATATCTTTACAGCTTGTGTTGTTTCTTATTAAGAGCTGGAGACTTCATCCACCTGTTCCTCAGAAGTAGTTCACTAGCTTAGACTGGAGTATAAGTTTATCATGCTCTGATCCTCGTGCAAAATGTTCTCAATGCATTGGATGTTTAAAATTATTTGTGATTCTCTAAAACAAGTTTATTGGGATTAACCACTAAATTTTCCTGTTTGTCATCTTAACAAACAAACAACCAAAAAATAATATAGCTAATTTCAGTAGAAAGGAATGATATAATAGAATAAATACAAATGATAGTTTTTGTAGTTTCCAAACAGTGATTGGAATATCTATCTAAATACTTTATTGTGTTTCTCATATATTAACATTTCCAAATAGTTTAGTTTATAGAAGTTTAGTCAACTCCTAATAGAAGGTGCTTCTGATTATGACATGTAGAAATTCAATTCAGTTTCACATTGAATATTTCAGAAACAGTGGATGTTACACACACATTTCTATAGGCTGCCTTTGTCTCTATAAGCTGTCTCAGCCAAATATTTAGGGAAAGCAACAGAAAAAAATGATATATTTTCCAGAAACATTAAAGCAAAACAGTTGTATCTTTACACAAGATTTCCTACAACAGCCTATGACCAAAGCCCATAGTTAAATCACTGACTTTATTCTTATTTAAAATGTAAAATTCAATGAAGTATAAAGTGGTAACTTTGATAATTATAACATATTAATTTACTTCTCTGAGATTCAATTATGTGAGAGAGAAAGCCTGAATTTTACTTGCCTCTTTAATGCCAAAAATCTAATGTTAGACACTCTAAATCCTACCCTTATCAACTGGGCTGGCACAAATGAAAGATGGCCAAAGTGGCATCTTCTCATACACTGTGGCATTTGAAATATGACTACTTCATTGAGACAAAGAAGCTTAGCAAAGGTAAGACAGAAATGCCTGGCATTTTCCATAAAGTCCCTTTACTATGCCTCCTGTCCTTGATCCAGCAGGCTTTGCCCAGTAGGGAAATGGTTAGAGAAGGTCAGAGAGAGGGGAGTGATGGACTGTCCTCTTCCCACATGTTGCATAAAATTAACAGATAAAAATTAAGATATGCTTAAGGAGGTGGAAGGATACATTAAAAGTTGGGATGTATGACTAGGCCCCAGGTGGATCTCTGGGAGTCCAATTAATGAGAATAAGGAGGGTTTATATGAGCGAGAATTGTTGAGACCAAGGTCGGATAAAGCACAGAGACAAATAGCCAAACAAACGGAAACACATGAAATATGAACCAATGGCTGAGGGGTCACCAACTGGATCAGGCCCTCTGAGTGGGTGAGACAGTTGATTGGCCTGATCTGTTTGGGAGGCATCCAGGCAGTGGCACCGGGTCCTGTGCTCACTGCATGAGTCGGCTGTTTGAAACCTGGGGCCTATGCAGGGTCCCTTGGCTCGGCCTGGGAGGAGGGGACTGGACCTATCTGGACTGAGTCCACCAGGTTGATCTCAGTCTGTGGGGAAGGCTTTGCCCTGGAGGAGATTGGAATGGGGGGGGCGGGCTGGGGGGAAGGTGAGGGAGGGGAGGGGGGAGAACAAGGGAATCTGTGGCTGATACGTAGAACTGAATTGTATTGCAAAATAAAAATTAAAAAAAAAGTTGGGATGTACAAGTTTGCACTCCACCAGCAGTTGAGGAGTGTTCCCCTTGCTCCACATCCTCTCTAACTTGTGGTTTTGATCTTAGCCATTCTGACAGGTATAAGATGGAATCTCAGAGTCGTTTTGATTTGCATTTTCCTGATGGCTAAGGATGTTGAACATTTCCTTAAGTGCTTCTTGGCCATTTGAGATTCCTCTGTTGAGAATTCTCTGTTGAGATCTGTATCCCTTTTTTAATTGGATTATTTGGTATGTTGATATCTAGTTTCTTGAGTTCTTTATATATTTTAGCTTCGATGGGACTGACCTAGGACCTCTACACATATATTACAGTTGTGTAGCTTGGTCGTCTTGTGGGACTCCTAACAGCAGAACCAGGAGCTGTATCTGACTCTGTTACCTGCTTTGGGGACCCTTTTCCTCATACTGGGTTGCCTAACCTGGCCTTAATAAAAAGGGAGGTGCCTAGTCTTACTGAAACTTGCTATACCATGGCTATATGATATACATGGGAGTTCTGCCCTTTTCTGAAGAGAAAAAAGGAATGGACAGGGAGGGGAAACTGTGAATGGGCTGGAAAAAATAATTATTTTTTAAAAGTGGGAATGATCTTACTGATAGGATAAAGAGCCCAAAGAATGCTGTAAATTAAATTCAGTGAACCCTTTCATGTAGTAGGGAGAGAACAGAGTTTGTTTAAGAAAAAATGCAATCAAAGCCATTTGTTTCTGAAACAAGCACTTCCCTTCACTCAGACAGAGCTATCCTGAGACGGAACTGACATTTGATAAGACACCACACAAATCAAAATATTTAAAAGAGCAAGTAAAATGGGTACGGTACAGTCCCTTTAGGATATAGGTGGCAAAATACAGAAAACATCTAGCAATAGGTTTCTGTGCTTGCTGTTGTGGCCACACAGCATTGCTTCAGCTGCCTCAACTTCTTTTTAATGTAAAATTTCTCAAGGTGGTTAGGAGAAGTGAGTATGATTGAAGCACATTATACACATGTGAAAATATCAGACTGCAAGCTGAGAGAAGACTCATCAATGTGATGTTACTGCACAGGCGTGAGGACCCGAGTGCCAGATACCATAGTGCTCACTGGGAAAGAGGGATAGGAGGAGCTTGCTGGCCAGCTAGTCTTATCAAATTGGTGAGCTCCCACTTCAGCAAGAGACTCTGTTCCAGAAAGTAAGGTAGGGAATTACAGAGGAAGATACCTGCATTGACCTCTGGCCTGCACACACACAGAGGCCCTATATACATACATTTCCACACATATGCGATAAATATAATAAAACTCATAACTTTGGACAGTTAACATATGCTGAGTTTTAAAAAGAATTCTCTCAAAACCTATTGTGATGGTTAATCTTTTCTTATTTTTCTTTCTTTTAATTGGTATAAAACATGTACTGTTCAAGATGTATACCTCTGATAACTGCTCATGGTGATCGACACCAGTATGATCACCTCTGTGTCTACACACTGATCATTTCCATCACTCCAAAACCTTCTTTCGTGCCCCATTTGATACCTTTAATTAAGCTGAACATTATCTTTTAGTTTTTATTAAATTTGTTCTTCAACAATTTCATACATGTATGTAATGTGTTCTACTTACACTTATTCTTGACCCTCTCCTTCCTCCTCCTTATAAATCCCTTCCTCATACCCATCTCATTTCGTTTTGTTACCCACTACCTTTAACAAGGGCCATCTCTGTGACCATAGGTTTAAAACTATCCATTAGATCCCAGTAGACCTACTTGCAGGTACACAATTGAAGATTATGAATGCCCCTCCCCAGAATCCACCAGTAGCCAATAGCACAGAAGAGAAGGGTGTGGTGGTATTGTGTTCCCCAGAATATTGTGAACCCTAATAAATTTATCTGGGGTCAGAGAACAGACAGCCACTAGATACAGAGGCTAGAAAATGGTGGCACTCACACCTTTAATCCTAGCATTCCAGAGACAGAAATCCTTCTGGATCTCTTTGAGTTCAAGGCCACATTGGAAAGGCCAGGCATGGTGACACACGCCTTTAATCCCAGAAAGTGAGCCTTTAATCCCAGGGAGTGGTGGTAGAAAGCAGGAAGGTATATAAGGTGTGAGGACCAAAAACTAGAAGCTTTTCGCTGGTTAAGCTTTTAGCTGGTTAAGCTTCAGGCTTTCGAGCAGCAGTTCAGCTGAGAGCCATTGGGATGAGGACTCAGAGGCTTCCAGTCTGAGGAAACAGGACCAGCAGAGGAATTGGCGAGGTGAGATAGCTGTGGCTTGTTCTGTCTCTCTGATCTTCCAGCATTCAACTCAATACCTGGCTCAGGTTTGATTTTATTAATAATAACTTTTAAGATTCGTGCTACAGAAGGGTATGCCCCTAAGAGCCCCTCCACAACCCCTGGCATGCCCACTCTTATGAAGGCCAGTATCTCACCTCAGCTGCTGTGAAACCATGATTTCAACAACCGGCTGTGTCATGCCCAGAAGACAGTATTTTTACAACCTTTCTCCCCTTATTTTCACCCTTATATTCTTTCTGTCTTCTCTTCCATGATGTTCCCTGAGCCTTAGCAGGGATGGTATTAATGTCTTGTTTGGGATATAGCTGTCAATGTGGTGGGTAATTTTGCTTGTCAATTTGGTTGACTTGAGAGATGCCTGGAAGATTAGTAAAAATACATCTGTGGGTATATCTGGGACCACAATTCTATAGATGATCAGATCATGATGGCTCTGACCTAATCTATGGTTTAATCTACTGGGTAGACTATCAGCATGGGTTATAGACTGTGAAATATGGGGCCTGGTTTTATTGTGCTGCTGGAGACATTCTTTTCATGTAACCCTCTGCTTCTTAGGCGCCATGAGGCAAATATCTTGATTTTTCTCCAGCACACCCTTCTGCTCTGCCTCATCATGGGTCCAGATACACAGAAACAGTGAACTTGTACTGAAGCCCCTGAAGTATCAGCCAGTTACCCCTTCCTCCTTTAACTTGATTTTCTTAGATACTTTTCACCGCACAAGAGTGATCACCACACTGATCTTCTCAGGCAGGCCTCTCCTAATGTGTGCCCAATGCCCTTTCCCTTCCTGTTTTGCTCTATAGCATGTATCTTTGTCTCACTGTCTATTATAGATTACTTTTTATTGTCTGTCTCCATCACAAGAATAAAGCTTCATCCATCCTTTTTCACTATTTTTGCCTCTGTACTTAAATTGGTGAATGCATGAAGACACAAAATAGATGGCTTAATAAAAAGAGTAAACAAAAATATTCTTATAATCATAAAAATATTCAAAATTAAAATATATGCAATATGATCTTTAGTACTGCATTAACTGTAATAGAAGAGTAGAATCTATGGAAATATTTAACAAAGAGGTTTTGGACATTAATTAAACCCTTCGCTCTTCATTCAACAGATGATTTTGGGGTAAGCATTGCTATGTGCCTTACTGTTATTTAAGTGGAAGAAACAATAATTAAATCAGTATACCACTATCTCAAATGCTAATATCTACTATAAAAAATTAAAACTAGGAAATATTGGATAGTGAGAAAATGCAGCACTCAACTCAAACTCATTAGGCATCCAATGTAGCCAGTGTTCATAATATGTGTGACATATAACACAACATTATAATATGGACATCTAATAAGTCTGTTGACAATCATGGTAGCCTGAAAAATAGACAGCAAACTATGGACATTTTAAATTTTCAAACTTTTCATTTTTGAATCATTTATCTACTAAGAAAAAGAAAATGGAAAAGAAAAGGAATCTGGAACAGAAGACTCTAAGAAGAACTTTTAGAGATCCACATATTGCTGACACTATCTCCTGGCAGAGCCTCCAAGTTGCATACAAATTACTTTGCAGGTAGGCTGCAATTCTGAGTTGAGGATGTCTTTTCTTACATCACTGGTTATATGTTCAGCTTCTCTTATGTTTTATTCTCTAGACTATCCAGATTTCTGAGCAAAAAAAAAGTATTCTATCCTATTAAAATAAAGAATTCTATAATCTACCATTCATTTATGCTCAAGGTTATCTATTATAATGCCTATGTTTTATATTTTAATAACAAATTTTCTTTTCCATTCATTTTGTGAAGTTTCAATTATTTTTTCAAGGACTTATGCAAATTAAAATCTCTATGAAAGTGAAATGACCACCCAACTTTGAAATAATTTCTCATTATCATTTGTAGATTGTCTTCCTTCCATCTTCAGCAGCCAGTAGTTAACTTGTGAGGAAGGAAAGTCCGTTCTAGTTTGCATAGGAATTGGGGGATGTATACCCAAGAATTATCTACTGACACTTGGTGACATAGATGTCATCCTGGAGCAGTCAGTGGTCACATTTTGCCTGTGTCTGGGTTTCTCTAGCTCTTATTCTACTGTCTCAGCAATCATCACTTTTGAGAATTTTCTCCACTAGCTACACCAGCACTTCTCAACCTTCCTATTGCTGTAACCCTTTAATACAGTTCCCAATGTTGCAGTGACCTCCAGTCAAAAATTATTTTGCTGCTACTTCATAACTGTAATTTTGCTACTGTTATGAATAATAATGTAAATATCTGATATGTAGCCCCTGTGAAAATGTCATTCAATCCCCAAAGTGGTTGTTAAGCCACAAGTTAAGAACCACTGAGCTATAGTTTTGACCAAAGCCAAGTAAATAGAAATTAACTCACTGCCATATCATAAATTAAAAGGAGGAGTCCTTCTCCAAGTGACTCTGATCTGAACCAGGTCCCTAACTCACCCAATCAGAGCCTCCCTTCTGGGCCTATGATCAATAGTTAAGAAAAGGTGAACTTCATTGCAGGGGCAGAGATCCAACTGGCTATTTCTGTGCATGGCCTGGGAAAGAATTTTGTCTCTTCAGCCCACAGAAAATTCCTGTCTCCTGTGTGTTTATCTAATTGAGTCTCCCACCCTTCTAGGACATGGCAAGATAATTTCAGTTTGTGCCCTACCAATTTTCATCCTACTACCTGTGAAGGTGTTATTTTTGGCAATAAATACTTTGAAAGAGGCCAAGTTAAAAATGAGGTCAGCTGGAAGAGGGCAGACCTATAATCCAGGATGTTGCATGTCCTCATGAGAGGATGAGAGAGAGGCAAATGGGCATCTAAACACCATGTAAAGACAGACAAATAAATCAAAACCACCACGGAAGTGCTGGAACTCTACGCCCAGGAAAGCCAAGGACTGAACCAATCCTCTAGAAGATCATCTAAGATGATCCAGGAAAGATTCCCCTACAAGCTGTTCAGAGGTAGCAAGGCCCTAACAATACTTGGATTTTAGATTTCAGACTTCAGAATACTGGAGAGTCCAATCAGCACCTGTTAGCATATAAATGAGTAGAAAGCTCCATGCTATATGGAATTGCCCTAAAATGTTAAGTATTTTCCAATGACCATCTTTTTACTCACCTTCACATCTACCTATCAACAAGATGGCCCTGATACTGTTGGCTATACCATTTCCTGAATATTGCATATTCACAAACGAAGAAATAGACATGATATAGTAACACAAAATTTTCGGAGCATCTACATTTTCATCATAATGCTGTCACAACTCTAAAGAATATGTAAATCAAGAGAATATTCATAGCATTTTGTCAGCTCTAGTTGCACTTGATGGACATGTACAGTGAGGGGATTAAAAGAGAAATCAAGAACTCAATGAAAGGAGACTATCCAGAAAGGGCTTTAACACTCAGTGTTATGGAGTACTCAGGCATTGTCCCTTCCGGGCACATACATTGGATGCTTGATCTACAGCTGGTGGGTCTATCTTGGTAGGTTATGCAAACTCTGGGATATAGGGTCTAGCTGGAGGAAGTGGGTTCTTAGGAGTGGACCTGGTCTTAAGTCCCTTCCCCTTTCTCTACTTCTTGTCAACCAGAAGGTCAATGACATCCTCTACCACATACTTCTGCGACCTTCATGGTCTGACTCACCACTGACCTGGAATCATGGGAGCTTGAGGACTATAGTGAAATCTCTGAAACTTCAAGAAAAAGAAATCTTTCCTGCCCTAAATTGTTGTCACAGGTATTTAGTCACAGCTATAATAGAACTGATGAACACAGCACAGTTATCTTGTTAGCTGACCAGACATCCATCAGTGCAGTTAAGGAGAACAATTATTAGATTTTTAGACTGCCTTCGGGTTCTGTTATATTTTATTTAGCAAAGTCAAATCTGACTGCGGGATACTAGGGAGTAAAAGTGTGTATTACAGGTTATTTTGCTGGTGTTCTAAGCTTCTATTGGGACTTTCATTATAAATTAACTCCTCAGTCATTTCAATTTTTTTCACATTTATTTCTGGTACTGCCACTCAACTTAGAAACAGGGAAGAGCCGGGCGGTGGTGGCGCACGCCTTTAATCCCAGCACTCGGGAGGCAGAGCCAGGCGGATCTCTGTGAGTTCGAGGCCAGCCTGGGCTACCAAGTGAGTCCCAGGAAAGGCGCAAAGCTACACAGAGAAACCCTGTCTCGAAAAAACAAAACAAACAAACAAACAAACAAACAAACAAACAAAAGAAACTGGGAAGAAATACCTGAAACATCTCTTGGTCTCATATTACAGTTGGCCATAACAAATACTTCTGCAAGAATATAGATTGATCCCACACCATTTATTGCAGCATCTGTGATGTGTTTGTTTCTGTATGGCAGAGGAGAAGGAAGGAAGGATTTTTATGTTGGTAAACTAGAAATCAAAGAACGACACTTTTCATCTGGGACTACTTTGATGAGAATGCTGGCATTCCCCTCTCTATTAATTACTAAATTGCAGTATCATCATGCAGTGATAATGATATCCTTGATTTAGACTTTAAACCAGTGAGAATAAACACTTTCATTTAAATATGGTTGTATTTATTTACTATGACATTCAGCAAACTTCTAGAGTTTATAGAAGAAAATGCATTTATACATTTAGCCCATACAAGCACAAAGAAGTTACATAAACCCAACATAATTAAAGCAATTTATATAGGACATAAACTTCATGACATTTATAGTCAACTTGCAAGTAAAGGAGGCAACTAACAGAAATAACTTGTAGGGAAAAAAAAACACTTATGTGGTTTGCACAGTTCCAAAATACCAGTCTTTAAATATGCACCATTCCACCACAGTGCCAAGAGGAGACTTAAAGACGACATAGAAAATATGGCCTCAATTTAGAGATTTGGTAACAATGTAATACAAAGACCTACTTTTACAATGGCTGTTGTGAAGAATCAGCTCTATGTTGGCAGCATCATAATTCCATTAACTCCATTAGGGAATATCATTTCAAATAAGCAGCATCTTTGCATATATCTTCTGGACAACTGACACATACTACTTGTGATATAAAAGCTACCAGGTTCAAGAAATGCTCAAGTTTTCCCACTGTACAATCGAGCTTGTTAAATATGGAAATGGTGTGTTTTTAATGTCAGTAGACAACTAGGTAGCTGACTGTGTGGCTACCTAAGGTCACAATCAGAGCAGAGACTGGCAAGTGCCACCCCTTTATGAACTAACACTAAACCCAGTTTCTTTCTAATAACCCAACAAGCTGGATGAACCTTAGCACATTAGCCCATATTCCCATCCCACTACTAAGGAGGTTCCATCAGTGTATGTCTAATGATGTCATGTTCTAAACATGCTCTTGACAGAATTGTTATAATGAACATAGGCCCCAGAAGCAAATGAACACAAGTCTCTGACAAAGAGATTCCCTCATGTACTGAAAGGAACAAATAGGTACAATGCTTGGCTAGCAGATTTAGTGTTGGCCTGATATAGAAATGTGTGGATAAAAAGCAGCAGCAACTAAATAAATGATTCTGTACTCCCAAAGAGAGTTACCATCTGTCCTTTGGAATCAAGTTTAAAGGTATGTTTTGAGAAAGAGTGATCCTTCTTGAACCATTTTTAAAATTAAATTGGTTATTTGAAAATTTTATGCATGTATCTAATGCATTCTGAAAGCTCTCTCCCGCAACCTTCTATTTCTCCCTTCCACACCTTACTTCCTGTCCTTTTATCAGATTTGTGGTGGTGGTGGTGGTGGTGGTGGTGGTGGTGGTGGTGGTGGTGGTGGTGGTTGTTTTTGACCCATTTAGTTTAAAAAGGAACATCCTTCTGATCATTGGATTGAGATTATCTATCGTGTATCCAGTGGATACATAACTGAAACCAATGATTCCCCTTTCTATGAACCTGTAATAAGTACGTCAATTGTAATGTATAGGACTCCTTGAGTCCCTTCTCTATCTTTGCCTGGCTGTTGATGGGTCCATTCTTGGGCAAACTCATTACAGTCATCTGCTGTGGATATCATTCTGTATAAATAAAACACTGATTGGCCAGTGGAAGTATAGGCGGAACAAGAAAGAGAAGTATTGGCAGGAAGTATAGGCGGAACAAGGAGAGAGGAGAATTCTGGGAAGTGGAAGGCTCGGGGAGACACTGCCAGCCACCGCCATGACAAGCAGCATGTGAAGATGCCAGTAAGCCACAAGCCACATGGCAAGTTATAGATTTATAGAAATGGATTAATTTAAGATATAAGAACTAGACAGCTAGAAGCCTGAGCCATTAGGCCAAACAGTTTAGACAATATAAGTCTCTGTGTTTACTTGGTTGGGTCTGAGCTGCTGTGGGACTGGCGGGTGACAGAGATTTGTCCTGACTGTGGGCCAGGCAGGAAAACTCTAGCTACAGTCATCTCCATTTGTTAGGAGTATTTGGTCACAATGGTTATGTATTGACCAAAAGATGATGTTTACCAGCCCTTCTTCCTATCTTTCAGCTTTTATAATATTTCTATTCCTTCTTCCTCAGTGTTCCCTTCCACAGAGGGTATGGTTTAAATGTATTTAGAGCTTGAAACTCAACCATTACTTATTCTCATCTCCCTGTAGAGCCTTAAGTCTCTGCATTTGTCACAGTTCACTGGAAAGCACAGCATCTCTAATTAAGGCTGAGAATGGTCTTTTTCTATGGATATAAACATATATTTAGAAGGCAATTCACCACTATATAAATTTAGCTAAAAATGATTTAAATTCCCCCATGGGCTTTGGGTTTTCATTATAAGGTATGAATTCTTCCCAATGGATTGGGCCTCAACTTCAATCACTGATCAGTTGGTTACCCCACTAACAATAGTGCCACTATCACGTAAGTGGACAGACATCTTGCCTGCAAGTCAGTCTTATAGTTCACAGGGTTCACAGCTCAGTAAGACCCTTGGTGCTTTTCTTTTTGCCCATTAGTCTTCATGGAGCCACCCAGCACTATTGAAAGCTATTCAACATGGAGAAGGCTTCTAGCTCATTTCAGCTTGATTTCTCTATATCATGCAACCAAGGTATGTGGTTTCTTTGTCAATAGGGTCTTACCATCCGACCAAAAAACCATAGGATTTATCCAACACATGTCATTGGAGCTTTTTTTTAAATAATACATAGCTTCAAGAAACATTTTCCAGCCAGGAAGGCTATCTCCCTTCTAAATCTGTTTGTTTGTTGGTTTTTATTTTGTTTGGTTATAAGATAAAAAGTTTCTATGTTTTTCTTCATACTCCTCTCTTTTTGATTAATCATCCATCATTCCCTCCATCTCCCTTTTCCTCCACCCTCTCCCTGTTTAAACCTTTCCACCCCTCTAACCAGTCTTTCTACTTACACATTCACTACATTCACTATCCCCACTGTTAAGACATCCTCATTTCCAGTGGCTTCTGTGCCTATGTTACCTTACTCAACTCCAATACAATTTTTAAGGAAATTTAAATGACTGTGATGTTCACAATAATTTATTTTAACCCATGCATTTTCAATTTCTGGGAGAAACCTTATCTCTCCTTTCTTCAAGGAAATTCTAACAAAAGAGTAGAGACAAATTCAGTGTACCCAGATTGATTCTAAGATAAAGGATGGAAGACCTCAAGTGGACAAGAGACACAGTTCTAAACCTTGGGTAGAGCTCATTCAAAGCAGTTATATCAAAGTCATTTCCTCTAATCTTTTTTCTTAAAGCCATTCCTAGTACACAATTCTTAATCCTTAGAAAGAGGTCATGGTGATACTTGAACTACCTTTCCAATGCTTCCTCATGGTTTTTCAATTTCAGAGTGAAAACATTTTGTCCGAATGAGCCCTAACTGGAGGAAGGGAATAGAGTGTAAGTCAGTTCAGGGCAATTTATTTCAGCCTTGCTCTCCAGGTTTTCTGATCTGCCATTTTTTAGCAGCAGATGAAACCTGTGGGTGTCTGCAGGCTGAACAACCCCCTCAGGCATGTGGCCCAGGGTGTGCTCAGATGGAAAATAGAGCCTGTGAGCCTTCAGACACTTCCTCCAGATGGAACTTGATTAGAACTGGTGCATTCTATCATAAACTTTGGGAGGACAACCAACAACCCTCTTCCTACTCAGAACTGGTACTACCACCCAAGGTCCTTCCCTAAAGGCTGGAGGCTGTACATGTCCTAATAACTGCCCTTGATTATAGAGATGGAAAATGACTCACTACCTGGTAAACAGTGTACGCATGGAATGCTTTGAGGCAAAGTTTTAAGAAGTATGTTAGAGAAGATAAATTATAAATAACATATTTTGCACAGTCTCAGCTGTGGGACAGTGACTAGTCACAATTCTCAGACAAATCACATATGGAAAACGCCATCTAAGTGAGCAAAGTGATTTGGGCATATAAGATGCTTACAGAGTTATAAATAGATGAAGCTTAATGAAATATTTGCTTAAACCCTCAGGCTTCAATATCGAAACAAAGCAAACACCTGCTAACATGCCTCACAAAGCGTGAAGTGGCCAGAATTCAAATAGTTACTGTGGTCAGAATTTTGGCCTCCCAATTCCAAACTTCACATGTTGAAATCCTCACCACAAGGATGATAGTATTAACACATAGGATCCCGGGAGTGATTGTTTGTTCAGAAGGACACAGCCATCACCAATAAGACCAGAAAGACCCTTTGCCTATCCATCTTAAGAGGAACACAGCAAGGTAGCCCAGCAAGGAATCCAAGACCCCATTAGAAACTGAATGTACCTTGATCTTGGACTTTTAACATCAAAAACCATGAAAAGTAAGTTTTTGTTGTTTATGAACCACTCTGATGATGGAATACCATTATAGAAGTCTTAACTAGCACAGCCATCTTCATGTATTATGAGAGAGACATGGGGAGAAACTGCTTAGATTGGTCCTTCAATGGGGATGGCTAGCTTCAGGAAAAGTGATGAATGAACTTTAGAATCCACATCATCTCTCACACTGAAACCCTGCCTGCTCACTGCTCCCAACCAAGACCTGAGCACAGTGTGGGGGCTATTTCCTCCCAGTGTGGGATTTCTCCTGTGAGTAAGTTTGGCCCTGAGTAGTCTCAGAGCCTCATGAAGACCTCTAGAGAGGCACTGAAGTCTTCATCTCTTCCAGCCTTATCATTCCTCCTTGTTCCTTTTTTCATAGGTGCCAGGTATGCAGTACAATCTAGACCCCTACACCTGCCAGACTCTGCATCCACCTCTTTGTCAACAGATGTCCCTCCCAGTAAGTCTTCTGCATTTCTCACTCTGTCACCTCCAGGAAGCACTAAACTGATATCAACGTATTTCAATGTTCTTCTAGCTCATCTTCAAGGTAGAAAAAATAATAATAGCTAGACATTTTTAAATTAATATGAACAACAAAGTAATAATCATCTCCTCTATCTTCTACACCAAAGCACACACAATTTCCAATTTTTAATTTCCTGTTTGAACTGTTGCTCCTCAGTCCCAAACCACTTCAAATAGACGATCTCTTTTCTTGGCCTTTCTTCTGCATCACTACTCCATGGCTTTCTTTAGCTCCAAGTCTCATTGTTCTGACGACACTGACAGACTTCTCGCAGATGTAGCCATTTCCTAAGAACAGGGATTTCTTAATTAACTCTCAACATCCATGGTTTGTGTTTCTCAATTCTCGAAAGGAAAGGTGAGTGTACCATTTTAAAGTCAAGTTCATCTACACAGCCTTGGCTTGGGAGGGTAGTAAGGTTAAAACACAAGACCTGTGACCATAGCTATTGGCTGAAGTCTGCAATAAACTGTTTATTCACTCTGGAGCCCCTTGGGAGACAAATCTTCCTTCTTTAACCACCATTTGCCAGGCATCAGCAGACTCCAGGGTTCCTACCCCACTTGCCCTCCTTCTTGCATGGCTCTTGGCTTGAAATTGCCCTCTCAGATCACCTGCATGCACATGTTTTCTTTGTGAACAGTGAAGGGAGCTACAGTATGAGAGTTTTTCTTCTTTAAAGCCTCAAAATTCCTAATTTCAAATCTGCTCAGATATTTGCCTCCCTTGACAGACCAACAAAGCCAGATATGTGATCAATCTCTAAATTATGGGGTAAAAAAATAATAATGCACTGCTTCTTTTGAGTTTCTTTGTAAGTCTGCATTTAGAGAGAAAGAAACTGGGCACTCTCCTTTAAGGAGAGAGAAAGGGTGGCGCTTGCAGTTGGTAAGACAACCTCTGTTCTTCTGGAGTGCAACATGGGAGGAGCATCAGTGACAGAAGGGAGGGGCCTTAGGGATACTGATGTGACAGATGTGAAGGGGCAGGAAGAAGGAGAAGGGACAACAAAATAAGGGTACAAGGAAGGGAGGCAAAAAAAGATAGAACAAGGCACAGGAATGGGAAACAAAACTTATTAAGCAAGTTATTTACGTTACAACTGATTAGACCTCACAATATAACTATGAGGCTCTAAGTAAAACTAAAACTATCCAGGAACAAGATAGGTCAAAGACCAAAATGAGTCAAATGCCCTCCTCAAAAACAAACACAATGGGCAATCTAACAGAATTCAAATAATAGAAGTGTCTGTCAGCAAATTGAAGAGCAAGAATTTTGAAAAGTGGAGGTAGCTAGAAATTTCTTCAAATTTTAGCGATAAATAAAAAATAGGT